>NC_084602.1:26623741-27304042 GCF_033807715.1 Cololabis saira
GTCCTCTTTGGTCCTGACGATCATTATGTTGCTTTTCTTTGCATTGTAGAGAATGTCAAAGTCGAGGTCATATTGTGAGCAGACCCTCAGTAGCTGTTGAAGACCAGCACTATATGGTGAAAAAAATTACTAAATCATCAGCGTACATCAGGTGGTTGATGATGGTGTTACCAACCACGCAGCCTGTACCACAGACACTGAGCAGCTTGGATAATTCATCCATATAAATATTAAATAAAAATGGAGACAAAATGCTACCCTGTTTAACTCCATTGCATACTCCAAACGGAGCAGACATAAAGTTACCCCACCTTATATGCATTGCCTGATGAGCATACCAAAAAACCAGAATCCTTAAAAGATACTTGGGAACACCTCTGCTGTGCAATTTATAAAACAATTTTTCATGGTTTACACGATCAAAGGCTTTAGAGGCATCAATAAAACACAGAAACATTGTGGAATTATGCCTGTTATACAGATCTAAAATCTCCTTTAGAGCAAAAATACACATGTCGGTCCCATGTCTGGGTTTGAAACCAAACTGGTTATCAGATGTGAGGACAAACCGTTCTAGCCTATTCAGTAAGGTCCTCTCCAGGATTTTGGATAAAAATGTACCCTCATACATATAAATTGAACTATTTACAGTTTACTGATATCCAGCAACATGTATATTGTATATACACTTGCAATATACTTGTATATTGTATATATATATATACAATATACAAGTATATTATTACTTTTGATAATTTTGTTTGCTGTCAATTCATTGCTTTAGGGCTGTGCATTTGTTTCAGTTTCCTATTAAAGAACCTTTGATGCCGGTTTCACATTTGATGCCGGTGTCACGTCATTGTGCCGAAAAACTTGAAAATTGACATGCTTCAGCACCACGCACTACTTTCAGTTTTCACTTTCAGTTTCTTGGAAAAAAGAACCTGTTCACACGTTATGTTGGATTGATTGTCCTGAAAAACTGGAAATTACTTGCAACAGCCTCGCCCATGAACTAACATTCATCACATTCCATCATAAGATCAGAGTTAATAATATTGTCCCTTAAAAAATAAAAAAATAAAAGGTTTGATATTTACTTGATCACATCTTGGTAGATGAGCTTTAATGGCTTTAGATTTTATTTTATTCTTCTCAATAACTTACTTGTGAAATACCACAAAAAGATTTAAACATGTTGATCTTTGTAAATATGCTGCCATGATTATTACTAAAATAACAGGCTAGTTGTTACCAGAAGTTTGATATTACCAGTTGGTTTTAAAAAATATATAATGTAAACATGGAGGGAATTTTACAGTTTATAAGTCCAATTAAAAAAAAAAACATTTATTTTGTCAGTATGGACGGTTCCCCATGGATTTGCTCTTTAAAAAGGCAACAATAGAGAAAACCTTCTACCTTTGTCTCCCTGATGCTTAAACATTTGAAATGAAGATTAATTGCTTTTAAAAAGACTCAGAATCTTTGTGTTATTCTCTGTGTCATGGTGTTGCAGAGCTACAATCCAGAGCTGTACAATCTACAAGAAACAAGGAAATGGAAAACAGAAAAATAAACTCTGCACCTCGACAAACTGGATGAGTTAGCAGCTGCTTCTAAGTAGTAGTTGATTAACAAACAATTTTCTTTTAAGATTTTGTGGCTCTAGTAGCCTTTATTCAGAGTCCAGACAGGAAGGGGGTAGAGAGAGAGAATGGGGATGACAGGCAGCAAAGGGCCGTAGGCCAGGACTCAAACCTGCGACCGCTGCAGGAGGACCGTAGTATCAGTACAGGGGCCGATTGCTTTAACCACTGTCTCACCAAGCAGCCACATCAACAAACACATTTTATTGGTGATTAAGAGATAGAAGATTCAAATATAAGATCAAGAGGGTTGTAAAGGGTTCAATATTTAGGAATCAGACCAAACAGGGTTTCAACTCCTGTCAGGGTGGAGTAGACACCCAAATATTTCTGACATTGATGAATCGTGTTAAATCGTCATTGGCTGGCATAACCAAGTGGGTTTGCAAACACTGGTTCATATCTATATAAATACTTGTGATGGGAATTATTGTGATGGCAAAAAGGAGCGTCAGACACTTCTACCACTGATTGGTTTAGGTCACTCCAAGAAAAAGAAAGAAAGAGAGAAATTAAAACAGAGAGGACCAAAGAGTAATAACAGTAGACACCGGTCTCCCAGACAGAAACAATGGACCGTGGTGAAGAGGTAATGTACAAAGGTTTTATCTATATGACAAAATCTAAACAAGATATTATTAAAATAAACATTTTAAGTATTTCCTAAATTTGACATAAAAGTAACCACATGACTGTGCTGGCATTTGTTTTAACCATCATTTGGACTCTGATATCCCAAGACTCCCGTCACCATTGCAATGTCTTCGGACCTGGTGTTTGTGAGGAATCAGCAGAGCAACTCAGTGAGACATGGTCCTCTCTTCTCCTTCATCAGGGTGAGATACCACCGAGAAACATGCCTCTACAAGCACATGTTGAACAGACACATTCATAGACAAAACAAGGACATACACACAAACATTTACCTCCTCAAATCAATATAAAATAAGTTCTGTTTTTCTTTAATTTCCTGATTCTTGTTGTAATTTTAGGCTCTGAAAGCAGTGAATGGTCACTTGTTAGAGTATTATCCCGAGAGTGAAGAGCTTTTTAGAGTCCTTCTTATTGGTGACAACTCATCAGGCTCATTAACATCTACCATCAGAGATAACGGTGAGGAACAGATTTGCAGTTTTGTTGGCAAATTTAAATTAAGAAACATACCAGTAAGACGTTGATGAAATGCAATTTTCAGTGTAAATATTTAATGAGCTCCATCTGATCCATCTTCCTGGTCTGCAGCGCTGGAAGAACCCATCACTGTCTTGTCTGTCAGTGAAGAATATCTTCTCAGAGAACTAAAGAGAAACGGTACCCAGCTGTACCTGTCTACTGAAAAATCAAAGGTTCAAGATGCACTGGGGAAAGGTAATGATTGATTATATGAAAGGAGCTTTTTGTTATTCTGCATGCTAGAAGCTTTAACGTTTGCACAAAACTACCTTTTAGCACTGAAAGTGTAAGGTGTGAAGTCTGTTCTGTTGTATGTGGCACCATGACTGTGTGTGATACTCTGAGCTAATGTTTGTGCAGGTATAACTGCTGTTCATGTTCAGATCCCAAAGCCAATGAAGGAAGTGTCAGAGACTGAGCTGCGAGTGGCCTTTGATGGTGATGCGGTCATCTTCTCCAATGAGTCAGAGCTTGTTTATTCCAAGGATGGTTTTCAAGCTTTCATTGAACACGAGAGGAAACATGCTGAAGATCCAATGAAAGAGGTATTTATTATAGCAAAATTGAATTTTTGGGCTTGCGCAAGTAAAAGATGATCAAAAATGATAATGTTCTCTTCTCCGTTCTTCAGGGGCCATTGACGGAGTTCCTGAAATCTTTAGAGAAACTAAAGAAGAAGTTACGTCATAAAGACCAAGGAAACAACATGATCTGTACCTACCTGGTGACGTCTCGTAGTCCATGCTGCCCTGAGTACAGAGCCCGGAACACTCTGCAGAGTTGGGGGCTGGAGATGGACGAGGCTGTGTTTCTAGCAGGAGCTGGGAAAGGTCCCACACTGCAGAGAATCAAGCCACATATTTTCTTTGATGATCAGGAGAGCCATGTTAAGGCTGCATTAGCAGTTGGCAGAATGGCATGTCAGGTGTTTAATAACTGAAACTAACCAAAAAGCAATTCATGTTTAGAAAGGTTACAACCAGCGAGGACAAGTAAATCACTGAGGAGTGCCAGTTGCCTGAGGGATTTTTTTGTTTGATTTTATAATTGCTTTATTTTCCCCCCTAAATTTTTCTTTGACATTCATGTATACTTACAAATCTCTTTTAATCATTTTCATCAATGTTTGTAATCTGTACAAGTTTGAACTTATGGGTGTGAAATGTTATATATAAATAAACATATAAATAAATGTGCCTTGGCTGGTATTGATCCCTTTTCACATTCAACATAACACATTACAGTAAGACACACTAAATGTTGCATAGTTTAGCTTGACTACCATAAAAATGTATTTTATTCTGTATTCTGAAACAGAAATGAGGGAAACAATAAGAGGACCAGACATGAAGTTATTTGGAGGAAGCTTGTGCATTAAAGAAATCAACAACAAAAGAAATCGGCTTATATTTACCAGCAGATTAATTTTCAATCATCATTACTGTAAAACACTGCTGTTTTAATCAACAGACAAAAATAAATGATGACTCTTTAGTTAGAAATTAAACTTTAAATATACAAAGATTAATCCATCTCAAGTCTGCTGTACTAAATATAACAATGTCAACTTTCTTAGAAGATGAAGATTTGAAAAATCCCCCTTAAGATTAGTAGAAACACAGACGTGGACCAATGCATGGATACCTTTCCACAGAAAACAAAGGTATGGTGTCAAAAGGTATTTTGATTCTTTCTTCTTTAAAAAAAAACATGCTCTACATGGCTCAGGTTTAAACTGTGCCCTTTAAACCTAAGTTAAGTAGTGATTTTGAGGTTAAGAACTGATTTGGTGGTTCACTTGCTCTTGAAGTGATGAATCCAACAATAAAATGTCATTATTCTCTGTGCAATGCAAACATTTATTTTAAAACAACAAATAAAGTACAGTGAAATATTTTTTATATACCCTCATACATATAAAATTGAACTCTTTAGAGTCAGTGTCAGTGTTATTGCACTTACTTTTCACATGAGGGATTGTGAAGCAGCTATGTGTTGACGAGAAAAATTGCTAGTGCTGGAAAAAGGAAAAAAATTGAAAATGAAAAATTTGTAACTGTAAAATTTACTTTTGAAAAAACATATATGAATAGCTGTCTGTAATTTGTCTATATATATTTCTATAAAAAAACTGAAAATCTCCAAAAGTTTCTGACAATTAAACATAAGATTGAAATACAAGAGAATAAACTGCATGAAACAAAGTTGTCCTTTAACAGAGTGGACATAGTGAACTTTGGTCTTTACAAGACAAAATAAAAGTGATAGATGATAAACCATATATATGTATATATATATATATATATATATATATATATATATATATATATATATATATATATACATATATATATATATATATATATATAAGTATATTGTTACTTTTAATAATTTGGTTTGCTGTCAAATCATTGCTTTAGTGATGCACATAAGTTTCAGTTTCCTATTAAAGAACCTGTTCACATATAATGCTGGTGTCGCGTCATTGTGCCGAAAATTGACATGCCGCAGGATCACGCATTACTGAACACACACCATGCTCAAGAAGATTTATGATCTTATGACCTCAAAGTAATTGAACGTTAACTTCCAAACAACTCCAAAGTGTCTTTATTTACATGTTGTGACTTGTGAAGCGACCTTATGTAGAAATGACTACGTATAATGAGATGCAACAATCTTACGAGCAAATACAAGTAAATAATTAAATACAATTAGGGAAATGGAAACAAAGTCAACAAACTATGTGCAGTTATCCCACACAGCACCCCAAAACCCTGTTGGAGCTTCCACTAAGTGCTACCACTCACAGTAGCGGACACATAGCACACACATGACAGTTTATATAGTAGCTGCATAATAAAACACAGAAAAGAGGGCCTTCATTTACATTTTGTGCAATGATAAATTAAAGTTAAGAAATTAAGTTAATAGATATTGTCGTTATTTAACAGTACATACAGTAAACTACAGACCGAGTTGAATAAGTGTACCTCCATTCAAAAATACGACAGATGTCATGTATGTGGCAGGGAGACACATGTTGTGAGCAGAGCTGATCTTCCTGAGAGTTCACCTGTGGAAGCTGAATTAGAGTGTCAGCATGGAGCAACACATCTCATCTCAGCAGACAGACTACAGGATATCAGGTCTGCCACAGGAAAAGACAAAACATTGCAGTTTCTAACTTAAACAGTGAGGCAGAGCTGGCCTGAGGACAAGTCACCGAGTGAATTCACGCCTTTCTTCTCACTACAAGAAGAGTTGAGCCACCAAGATGGTACGATCTTCAGAAATGTGTGTGCTGTCATACCTGGTGCACCGAGGGAAGACATCACAAACTGATTACACCCATAACACCTGGGCAGTAGAAGGATGTCTGCAAAGGGTTAGAGAGCGCGTCTACTGGCTGGGCATAAATGACCAGATCTACAACTAAATAAACTAACACAAAGAAACACTGATGTCACATGAAGTTCCATGCAGAAGTGGGCAAAGGTGGATGCAGATTTGTTTGTTTTTGATAATAATATCTTATCACTGAGGACTATTTCTCACACTTTTAGGAATACATTACCTGGCAGACACCAAATCTACCACGGTGACAAAGAACCTGAAAGCTTATTTTGCCTGCCAAGCTATTCCAGATTCAGTGGTTTCTAACAACCACCCACAATATGTGTCCCAGGAATTTCAATAATTCTGGAAACAGTTGGGATTTCAGCATGAGACGTCATCACCAGGCTACAGAGACACAGCAAGGCCAGATTAGCTGTTGAGACCCCCAAGTGTGTCTCCATTACACTGTAGTGCCTAGAAGATTGAAACAGATAATAAAATACTGCATGAAAACGTTGTGTTGTTTCACGGAGTGAACTGTATCTCTCCAAGAGGAGATGGGGTATAAAACATGACATTATTAAAGGCAAAAACAATTCTGCTACTTTACACCAGAGGGCGACAAACACCAAGGCAATACAGTCCATCCATCCATCCATCCATCCATCCATCCATCCATCCATTTTTCTTCCTATGTAGGGTCCCAGGGATCTGCTGGAGTCGATCCCAGCTCTCTTCAGGTGAAAGGCAGGTGTAAACCTCAAACAGGTCACTAGTCCGTAGCAGGGCCACATATAGACATACAATCACTAGTATGGACAATTTAGAAACATCCATGTTTTTTAGACAAACATGTTTTGGACTGTAGGAGGAAGCTGGAGTACCTGGAGGAACCCCACACAAACCCAGGAAGAACATGCAAAACTGTTTCTACAGATAAACTATACAATATGTATTTCATATACAGTAACTATAAGATAGATAATAATATAAATGCCTTTTGTTTGATGGGCTGACGACTCAGTTTAAGTGTGACCTTAAGGTTTTTTTCATGTAATTTGCTTCCCTGCTGCAAATACGTTTCAGTTTTCTTGGAAAAAAAGAACCTGTTCACACGTTATGTTGGATAGATTGTCCTGAAACACTGGAAATGACTTGCAACAGCCTCGTCCATGAACTAACATTCATCACATTCCATCATAAGATCAGAGTTAGTAATATTTCCCTTAAAAAATTAAAAAATAAAAAGTTTGAGTTTCACTTGATCACATCTTGGTAGATGAGCTTTAATGGCTTTATATTTTATTTTATTCTTCTCAATAACTTACTTGTGAAATACCACAAAAAGATTTAAACATGTTCATCTTTGTAAATATGCTGCCATGATTATTACTAAAATAAAGTTTCTGCATACTGCTCTTTTTATAGTGACGCCACAAGTGAGCAGTATACATGGGGGTAATAGCCTCTAAAAAGTGCAGCCTTCACAGGTACAGAGCACACACCAAATTTGCGTACAAGTGTGTTCGCTTGCGCATACAATGCACGACGCTGTCTATAAATGTCCCCATCATCGGACAGGTCGTCATTAATGTAGTGTCCGAAGTATTTGATCTCATTGCACACTTTGAGGACAGTGCCAGACAAAAAGAAGTCAGGAAATGACAGTTTGCTGTCCTCTTTGGTCCTGACGATCATTATGTTGCTTTTCTTTGCATTGTAGAGAATGTCAAAGTCGAGGTCATATTGTGAGCAGACCCTCAGTAGCTGTTGAAGACCAGCACTATATGGTGAAAAAAATTACTAAATCATCAGCGTACATCAGGTGGTTGATGATGGTGTTACCAACCACGCAGCCTGTACCACAGCCACTGAGCAGCTTGGATAATTCATCCATATAAATATTCAATAAAAATGGAGACAAAATGCTACCCTGTCTAACTCCATTGCATACTCCAAACGGAGCAGACATAAAGTTACCCCACCTTATATGCATTGCCTGATGAGCATACCAAAAAACCAGAATCCTTAAAAGATACTTGGGAACACCTCTGCTGTGCAATTTATAAAACAATTTTTCATGGTTTACACAATCAAAGGCTTTAGAGGCATCAATAAAACACAGAAACATTGTGGAATTATGCCTGTTATACAGATCTAAAATCTCCTTTAGAGCAAAAATACACATGTCGGTCCCATGTCTGGTTTTGAAACCAAATTATCAGATGTCAGGACAAACCGTTCTAGCCTATTCAGTAAGGTCCTCTCCAGAATTTTGTATATATATATATATATATATATATATATATATAAAGTATATTATTACTTTTAATAATTTTGTTTGCTGTCAATTCATTGCTTTAGGGCTGTGCATATGTTTTAGTTTCCTATTAAAGAACCTGTTCACATTTGATGTCGGTGTCACGTCATTGTGCCGAAAAACTTGAAAATTGACATGCTTCAGCATGCACTACTTTTAGTTTTCGCTTTCAGTTTCTTGGAAAACACGTTATGTTGGATTGATTGTCCTGAAAAACTGGAAATGACTTTCAACAGCTTCGCCCATGAATTAACATTCATCACATTCCATCATAAGATCAGAGTTAGTAACATTGTCCCTTCAAAATTAAAAAAATAAAAAGAATGAGTTTCACTTGATCAGGTAGCTTTAATGGCTTTAGATTTAATTTTATTCTTCTCAATAACTTACTTGTGAAATACCACAAAAAGATTTAAACATATTGATCTTTGTAAATATGCTGCCATGATTATTACTAAAATAACAGGTTAGTTGTTACCAGAAGTTTAATATCGTTTGGTTACTTTGTAACCTTGGTTCTCTGAGTGAGAGACTATCTCTCCACTCCGTTACATATTCCATATGTACGGGGATTGACCCCCCTGCTGTCAAGGTACGTGGATATTTCTTTAAGACACACCGGCTTGCCCGGCCACGCCCCTAGGTCCACCTATAAAGCACCTGTGCTGGCGTGTAATCAGTGATAGTTTGATCGAAACATGTCTCCGAGCGGCCTGAAAGCTGGAGAGATAGTCTCTCACTCAGAGAACCAAGGTTACAAAGTAACCAAACGTTCTCTATCGTATCGAGACTATCTCTCCACTCCGTTACATATTCCATATGTACGGGGAACCCTTTAAGACACCCCGTGAGGAGACGGTGCAGTTCACAAGCCCAGTACACTGAAAGGTGACACTTCTACACACTTTACATACCAAACAGGACAAGGCCCCACGGACGCAAAGGCCAAGCCTGAGAGGCAGACGGGCCGCTCAGGACAGTCTGCAACCTGCAAGACTGACCAAGAACCCAACAAGAAGTCAAGAACGAAGCGGCCGCTCAGATCGGCCTGCAGACGCCAGGCTGACCGGAGGAGTCAACAAAGGATGTAGCCGCCTACCGTTGAGTCACATCCAGCACCCGCTCACCAAAGGACGGGCTGGCCGTAACAGTCAGGCGGTAAAACCGCAAAGACGTGGACCGAGACGAGCATGTGGCTGCCGCACAGATGGTAGATGGAGAGGCCCCTTTTTACAAGGCCCATGAGATGGCCACGTGTCGAGTGCGCCCGAACCCAGGACGGGACAGGCACACCCGAGAACACATAAGTCTCCTGAATAGTGTCCGGAATCCAGTGGGACAGTCGAGACTTCGATAAGGGTCCGCCCACACAGCTCGCTAGTTGAATCAAAATAAAAAGCCGATCAGCCTTCTGATGGCCTGTGTGCGCCGTACGTATTCTGTCAAGGCCCTGACAGGGCCTAGCATGGGCAGGAGCAACTCAGTTGTCTATCCCACCTCAGAAGGGGACAGTGACCGCAGCCCAACCGTTTGGGAAAGATAGAACCCAGACAGAACCTCAGGCAGGAATGCTGGGTCGGGGCGGAAAACAACCCCCGAGCCATCCGGCAGGAACCTGCAGCAGTCACAGTGACTGGACAGTGCAGGGAGCTCGCTCACCCTGCTGGAAGAAGTCACAGCCAGCAGAAACACGGTTCCAAATGAAAGCCATTGCAAATCAGCAACCCAAGGGCTCAAAGGGGGGATGCTGAAGTGCACCAAGGACGATATCCAAGTCCCAAGGAGGGACTGAAGGTCCAGTCCTACGAACCGCATGCCTCTGGGGACCCTTAAGGAACTGGGAAATCAGGGAGCAGACATCGAGAGACAATGCATGCTCACCGACACGAACTGCCTTTACAGCTGCCACCAAACCTTGCAGGGCGGCAGCAGACGTCCCAGCCTCCCATTGGGACTATAAAGAATCTGACAGGACGCCCCGGGCAATGACTTAACGGGGATCCATCTAGTGGGTCCCACACCAATTGGTAAATACCCCCCCTCGGTATGAGTAGGGCCGCTTGCACAGTCCCCGTGCAAGCCAGGAGCCCGTCCCTCTCAGGGGCCAGGCCACCAGTCCGAGCCCCCGCTGGGGAGGGACGGAACAGGGCTCCGCCCGCCTGGGACAGCAGGTCCCGCCGAAGCGGGAGAACCCATGCTGTGCCGACCAGGAGAGGTGGAATCGCAGGAAACCACAGCATGTCGGGCCAAAAGGGGGGGGGGGGGGGGGTTGGGCACTAGAATCAGCCTCACCCTTTCCACCTAATCCCGTGAAGGAGAGGCTGGAAAAGAGTGAACGGAGGGAAGGCATAGAGAAGACCCTGAGGCCATGGGTGCGCCAGCGCGGCCCATCCCAGGGGGGGGAGATCGTTGCAGACTCCCCTGCCCGTTGATATAGGCCGTTGCGACTGCGCTGCCGGTCCTGACAACGACATGGTGACCTCTCAGTCTTGGCAGGAACTGTCAGAGTGCCAAAGGACAGCTGTCAGCTCCAAGACGCTTATGTGCTGGGACATCCAGCGACCGCTCTAGCGGATGTCGACCCCACAGCCTTCGTGGACAGCGCCTCGGCCTATTCGGGATGCGTCTGTAAACCAGTCGGCGATACACCACCGGTCCCAGAGCACTCCTGTTCGCCCAATTGGCCGGATCCACAACTGTGATCTGGCGGGACATCTGTGGACACAGGCCCAAGCTCAGCAGGCACCATTGGACAAGTCGCATATACAGGAGGGCAAGAGGGACAACCTGCACCATGGCTGCCATCAGGCCCATGAGATGAAGGCAGATACCCCCAGCCGACCCGAGACTGCTGCAAGCGGCCGAGGCAGGCCGAAGCTTGCCATGCTGACTCTCCAGAGTCAGCATGATAGCTGCCCTCCTAGAGTCCAAAACTGTACCCAGGAAGGTCGTCACCCGAGAAGGCCGCGAGCTCGCTCTTCACGTGAGCCAAGCGCAGACCCAGGGTTTGAATGTGCCCCAGAAACAGGGCCACATGGTGGCGGTAGAGCTCCTCCGAGACCGCACAGACCAGCCCATCGTCGAGGTAAATGCGGATGCGGAGCCCCTGCAGCCTCATGGGTGCGAGGACCGCATCCATACATCGGGCAAATGTCCGGGGAGCCAGGGATATCCCGCCTGGCGATCCCTGCACTCCACCTCCCTCATGGCGAGCTTCTCCAGAAGGGAGGACAACTCCTCCCGCAGAGCCTCTGCATGTTGAGAGTCAATCACAGTGGCCAACCTCGCCAGAGGGAGTCCGTGAGAAACTGAAAGTGGTAGCCATGGGTCATGGTGGAAACAACCCATGGGACCGCCCCCAAAGCCGACCACACGTCCCTGTAACGGCCCATCGACAGGGGCCGCCGGCAGGCTGGGGTCTGAGAATAGTCAGGAGGCAGGGGGGGGGGGGGGGGGGGGGGTGCTTGGAGGCAGTCACGCCTACGAAAAGCCTCCAGCTGGGGCTTGAGGGGCCCCCGTTCCCCACGTTGCGGCCTCTAGTGGAGGGACGGCCTCTCTTCTTTCTCACTTTTCTGTGTTCTTGGCCGCCAGAAGCCCCTGGAAGAGCACGACGCCTCCTGTGCAGTGCGGCGACTGGCCGTGCCCGCTGCAACGACTGAGCTGCATATGAACCAAACATGGCTGAAGGTTCCACCGGCAACCCAACCAACAGTCCCGCTCACTTTGCTGGAGCCGAGACTGGGACAGCCGTAAGTGGCGTCCACCAACCCAAGGGGATGCTAAGGCACTGCCTGTAGCCACCCACCTGCTCCTTCGTAATCAAATAGAGGGACTGAGGAAGCAGACCGAAGCTCACAGCAACATCGGAACCCCCAGGACCCCCCCTGCACCTCTTTGGACAGGCCAAAAAGGTAGAGGGACATAGCAGCCCCTGAATTCGTCAGACGGGTCTGAGTAACCATAGCCCTGTGCAGCTTAGCAAGCAGGCTATCCATGACTCCTGCTGGGACAGGCCCACGAATGTGCCGGAGGGAGAGGGGAGCGGACACGCTGCCGTCACCATGAATGTGCCGGTGGGAGAGGGGAGTGCCACGCTGCCTTCACCACAAACGAACCAGTGGGAGAGGGGAGCGGACACGCTGCCTTCACCACAAATGTACCGGTGGGAGAGGGGAGCAGACACGCTGCCATCACCACAAATGTACCGGTGGGAGAGGGGAGCGGACATGCTGCCGTCACCACAAATGTACCCGTGGGAGAGGGGAGCGGACACGCTGCCGTCACCACAAATGTACCGGTGGGAAAGGGGAACGGACACGCTGCCTTCACCACAAATGTGCCGGTGGGAGAGGGGAGCGGACACGCTGCCTTCACCACAAATGTGCTGGTGGGAGAGGGGAGCGTACACGCTGCCGTCACCACGAATGTGCCGGAGGGAGAGGGGAGCGGACATGCTGCCTTCACCAAAAAAGTGTCGGTGGGAGAGGGGAGCGGACACGCTGCCATCACCACGAAAGTGCCGGTGGGAGAGGGGAGCAAACACGCTGCACTCACCACAGGGTTTTGCCAAAGCGGAGTCGGAGGGAGAAACGAGAGGAGAGAGAGCTGGATCCATCTGAGGGAGAGGCCCGCAGGCAACACGCCCCCTGTCATCCATGGTCGAAATCTGAGACACGATGCAGACTGTGTGCACAGCTTCCGGTCGAAGTAAACCGTTCGCACACCAGTTCCCCAAAGTCAGGTAGGAGGGGCACCCGTACCGGTACGGGGCAAACATCCCCGCCCTCTTTAAGCCGAGAGGGCGCCATAATGGTTGCCGCGTCTCCTCTTAGGAAGAGGGGAACTTCTTCTCTTTTTTTTTCTCTTTTTTTTCCCTGCTTTTCACTGGCTTATTATTTTTTTTTTTTTTAAACAGGGATAATGCACAAAAAAAAAACCCATTAATCTTGTAAACAAGAAGAGATGCTTTGAGCCAGGTTATAGCAACAATTGCTAATTTCCGCCTGTAGTCCCTTAGAAAAGCTCTACAGCGGGCCTCACTGGTACGTGCAGACAAATTAAAACAAGTCATGCACGGCCGTGGCTCTCTGTGGCCAAAGAATGCGTGCTGAGGTCGCCATGCGCCCATCACTCCATGATTGCCCAATCACTCCATTATTGCGCAATCACTCCATTATTGCGCAACCACTCCACGATTGCGCAATCACCGACTGCGCAATTGCTCCGCTCCTTCGCCTTTTTTCCTTCTCCCTCTCTTTCCGGCCAATATGCGAGGCTTTGCTCAGATAGCCTAGTTCCTTGTTTTTTTGTTTGCACTTATAACAAAAAAAGGAGGAGAAGTCCGCTGTCAGCCGACCCGGACCCGGCCGGCGCTTAACACGGACTACCACTCTCACCCCGGCGTCTCCTCACGCGTAGCGGAGGCAGACGGGTGTCGGCTCGACTGGAGCCGCGTCTTCCCACCCGCTGTCAGCCGACTTAAACAGTCTGCACACCACGCGGGCCCCACCGAGCGTGTCAACTCATCAGCAACATGAGCAATACGCTGGAGGGAGAATCACGGTCGCCTGACCGGAAGACCAGCACGGATCCAACCGGGCGCGTCAATTCACGGGGCATGAGCGATACGCCGGAGGAGAACCGGGGATCAGCACGGGTCTCTGTGTGTTTTCCGGAGAAGAAGAAGGGAAACAGCAATCCAGGGAGGCTGCCCGCAGACAGACGCCCGACCACAGCTACGGCTGGGTAAGTGGACTCACACTGCACCCACACACACTTCTCTGTAACATAGATCGTTCATCTTCACGTTGTACCTTGAACTCAGGTGGAGATCAAACAATCACTGATTACACGCCAGCACAGGTGCTTTATAGGTGGACCTAGGGGCGTGGCCGGGCAAGCCGGTGTGTCTTAAAGAAATATCCACGTACCTTGACAGCAGGGGGGTCAATCCCCGTACATATGGAATATGTAACGGAGTGGAGAGATAGTCTCGATACGATAGAGAACATCAGTTGATTTAAAATATATATATAATATACACATGGAGGGAATTTTTCAGCTTATAAGAAGATTAAAAAAAAATCAACATTTATTTTGTCAGTATGGGCGGTTCCCCATGGATTTGCTCTTTAAAAAGGTGACAATAGAGAAAACTTTTTACCTTTGTCTCCCTGATGCTTAAACATTTGAAATGAAGATTCATTGCTTTTAAAATGACACAGAATATTTGTGTTATTCTCTGTGTCATGGTGTTGCAGAGCTACAATCCAGAGCTGTACAATCTACAAGAAACAAGGAAATGGAAAACAGAAAAATAAACTCTGCACCTCGACAAACTGGATGAGTTAGCAGCTGCTTCTTCGTAGTAGTTGATTAACAAACAATTTTTTTTTAAGATTTTTTGGCTCTAGTAGACATGCAGCAAAGGGCCGTAGGCCAGGACTCAAACCTGCGACCGCTGCAGGAGGACCGTAGTATCAGTACATGGGATGCTTGCTTTAACCACTGTGTCACCAAGCAGCCACATCAACAAACACATTTGACAGAACCATTTGAGAACTCTCTATTTTATTGGTGATTAATAGATCATTCAAATACGTGATCAGGAGGGTTGTAAAGGCTTCAATATTTAGGAATCAGACCAAACAGGGTTTCAACTCCTGTCAGGGTGGAGTGGACACCCAAATATTTCTGACAACGATGAACCGTGTTACAACACTCCTTCATTTCTCTATAAGTACTTGTGATAGGAATAATTGTGTTGGCAAAAATGAGCGTCAAACACTTCTACCACTGTTTGGTTCACGTCTTAACAGAAATTAAAACAGAGAGGACCAAAGAGGCATTGGAGTAGACACCGGTCTCCCAAAGAGAGAAACAATGTACCGTCCTAGAGGGGTAATGTACAAAGGTTTTTTCTATATTACAACATTTTAACAAGATGTTATTAAAATAAAAATTGTAAGTATTTCTTAAATTTGATATAAAAGTAACCACATGACTGTGCTGGCATTTGTTTTAACCATCATTTGGACTCTGATGTCTGAAGATTCCCGTGACCATTGCAATGTCTTCGGACCTGGTGTTTGTGATGGATCAGCAGAGCGACTCAGTGAGACCTGGTCCTCTCTTCTCCTTCATCAGGGTGAGATACCACCGAGAAACATGCCTCTACAACCACATGTTGAACAGACACATTCATAGACAAAACAAGGACATACACACACACATTCTCCTCCTTAAATAATTGTAAAATAAGTTCTAATAATTTCCTGATTCTTGTTGTAATTTTAGGCTCTGAAAGCAGTGAATGATCACTTGTTACAGTATTACAAAAAGAGTAAAGAGCTTTTTAAAGTCCTTCTTATTGCTGACAACTCATCAGGCTCATTAACATCTACCATCAGAGATAACGGTGAGGAACAGTTTTGCAGTTTTGTTGGAAAATTTACATTATGAAACATACCAGTAAGACGTTGATGAAATGCAATTTTCAGTGTAAATATTGAATGAGCTCCATCTGATCCATCTTCCCGATCTGCAGAACTGGAAGAACTCATCATTGCTTTGTTTGTCAGTGAAGAAAATCTTCTCAGAGAACTAAAGAGAAACCGTACCCAGCTGTACCTGTCTACTGAAAACTCAAAGGTTCAAGAAGCACTGGCGAATGGTAAAGATGATCGATTAAGATTATATAAAAGGAGCTTTTTGTTATTCTGCATGCTAGTAGCTTTAAAGTTTACACAAAACTGAAAATTTAAGGTGTGAAGTCTGTTCTGTTGTATGTGGCACCATGACTGTGTGTAATACTCTGAGCTAATGTTTGTGCAGATATAGCTGCTGCTGTTGTTCAGATCCCAGAGCAGATGAAGGAAGTGTCAGAGACTGAGCTGCGAGTGGCCTTCGATGGTGATGCGGTCATCTTCTCCAATGAGTCAGAGTTTGTTTTTGCCGAGCAAGGTCTTCAAGCCTTCCTTGAACACGAGAGGAAACATGTTGAAGATCCAATGAAAAAGGTATTTATTGTAGCAAAATTGAATTTTTGGGCTCACTCAAGTAAAAAGATGATCATAAATGTTAATGTTCACTTCTCCGTTCTTCAGGGGCCATTGACGGGGTTCCTGAAGTCTTTAGAGAGTCTAAAGAAGAAGTTACGTGACAAAGGCCTAAAAAGCAACATGATCCGTACCTACCTGGTGACATCTCGTGGTCCAGGCTGCGCTGGGTACAGAGCCCTGAACACTCTGCAGAGATGGGACCTGGAGATGGACGAGGCTGTGTTTCTAGGGGGAACTGGGAAAGGTCCCACACTGCAGAGAATCGGGCCACATATTTTCTTCGATGATCAGGAGAGGCATGTTGAGGATGCATTAGCAGTTGGCACACTTGCATGTCAGGTGCCTGATAACTGAAACCAACCACAAAGCAATTCATGTTTAGAAAAGTTACAACCAGTGAGTATGTAAATCACTGAGGAGTGCCAGTTGCCTGAGGGATTTTTTTGTTTGATTTTATAATTGCTTTATTTTTCCCCAAAATGTTTCTTTGAAATTCATGTATACTTACACATCTCTTTTAATCATTTTCATCAATGTTTGTAATCTGTATAAGTTTGAACTTTTTATGGCTGTGAAATGTCATATATAAATAAACATATAAATAAACTTGCCTTGGCTGGAATTGATCCCTTTGCACATTTAACATGATAACACTTTACAGTAAGACACACTAAATGTTGCAAAGTTTAATTTGACTACCATAAAAATGTATTTTAATGGGAAAAAAACTGCCTTAGAAACTCAAATAAGAATAAAAATAAACAAAGTAAATAAAGACATGAGAATGAAAACACAAAAAGCAGATAGTCTATCACCTGAAACAGAAATGAGGGAAACAATAAGAGGACCAGACATGTTATTTGGAGGAAGCTTGTGCATTAAAGAAATCAACAACAAAAGAAATCGGCTTGAATTTACCAGCAGATGAATTTTCAATCATCATTAAAACACTGCTGTTTTAATCAACACACAAAAATAAATGATGACTCTTTAGTTAGAAATTAAACTTTAAATATACAAAGATTAATCCATCTCAAGTCTGCTGTACTAAATATAACAATGTCAACTTTCTTAGAAGATGAAGATTTGAAAAATCCTCCTTAAAAGGAACCCTGGCTATTAAGACATGTAGTCCCTAATTAGTCACAATTGTTCTCTTATACTAAAATATGTTGTTAGAAACACATAAAATAATCTAATTGCTTTAAAAATCTACAATGTTTATCACATATTTTGACCTGCGGGAGGCGCCATGTTTTACCTGCGCAATGCATTCTGGGGGCGATGACGTAGAGCGGTGGCTCTGGGAAGATAAACCGCGTTAGTTTAACTGGGACAGGTATCTAAAACATAGATGAGCAGCACTCTCCCGGCCGTGGAGGCTGACGAGGGAGCCCATAAGACGTCTCGGTTCAGGGAAACTGGATCAAAGGTCTGTGATGCACGGGAGATCTGCAAAAATGATCAATGTCGTGCGCATCTTACCAGTGCATCAGGCTCCTGCGTAGACGGCGTAGCCTACGGCGTAGACGGCGTAGGCTACGCCGTAGCCTGCGTAGCCTACGCCGTAGACGGCGTAGCCGGGGCTTTAGAGCCTGCAGCGCACCACCATCCGCTCTCCGCCATCCGCTCTCCGCTCTCGCCGCCGCCGGGATGGAGACGCCGGTGGGCAAGATGCACGTTTGGGTGGGCATAGCCCACCCCTGCCCCCCCCTAAAACCGGCTTCGGTGCTGGGTGATGACAGACCAGAGGCTGAGGGGACTGGCCCGGGACTTTGACGAAACGGGAGGCGCAGACTTCGCGTCAAATAGGCAAGAACATCTTTATTTAATTTAATGACACCAGATCTGGCTGGGGTTTTTATTGTAGCATCGGCTATCTGCCTGCTGAAACGTGTGGTCGGTTAGTCTATCTGAGTTTTATGGTGTTTTTGTAGTTCATGCTGTATGGTGCGGCACTTTTTTTTTTTTTTTTTTACTTTTTTGTAGGTGCGCCGTCAACTTAATGTTTAGCTGTGTTTTGATCTGTGTTTCTGGGTGTCAAAACAGTGGACGGGGGTTAGCAGGTGCAACCGTCTGACGTCACTACCCAGAATGTAAACAACAATGGCGACCTACGAGTTAAATTATATTTTCAAATTTTATAAAAACGAAGACATCAAAAAGGTTTTTTATATCACATTGTTATAATTGATACCAACTTTTATCTTTTAAGACCTACATGTCTTAATAGCCAGGGTTCCTTTTAAGATTAGTAGAAACACAGACGTGGAGCAATGCATGGATACCTTTCCACAGAAAACAAAGGTATGGTGTCAAAAGGTATTTTGATTCTTTCTTCTTTAAAAAAAAACATGCTCTATATGTCTCAGGTTTAAAGTGTGCCCTTTAAACCTAAGTTAAGTAGTGATTTTGAGGTTAAGAACTGATTTAGTGGTTCACTTGCTCTTGAAGTGATGAATCCAACAATAAAATATCAACATTCTCAGTGCAATGCAAAAATGTATTTTAAAACAACAAATAAAGTACAGTGAAATATTTTTAATGTACCCTCATACATATAAAATGTAACTCTTTAGAGTCAGTATCAGTGTTATTGCACTTACTTTTCACATGAGGGATTGTGAAGCAGCTATGTGTTGACGAGAAAAATTGCTAGTGCTGGAAAAAGGAAAAAAATTGAAAATGAAAAATTTGTAACTGTAAAATTTACTTTTGAAAAAACATATATGAATAGCTGTCTGTAATTTGTCTATATATATTTTTATAAAAAACTGAAAATCTCCAAAAGTGTCTGACAATTAAACATAAGATTGAAAAACAAGAGAATAAACTGCATGAAACAAAGTTGTCCTTTAACAGAATGGACATAGTGAACTTTGGTCTTTACAAGACAAAATAAAAGTGATAGATGATAAACCATATTTATATATATATATATATATATATATATTTATATATATATATATATATATATATATATATATATATATATATATATATATATATATATATATATATATACATATATATATATATATAAAGTATATTGTTACTTTCAATAATTTGGTTTGCTGTCAATTCATTGCTTTAGTGATGCACATAAGTTTCAGTTTCCTATTAAAGGGGACATATTATGGCATTTAATGTATATTTTAAACAGGCCTTGAATGTCTTAAAAACAAAGCTTGTTTTTTCTACATAAATCATAAATCCAGCCTGTGGGCCCTGTCACTAGTTTTACCGCTTCTAACCCTTTTTCTGTGCTCCATTCTAAGGGAAGGGGGGGTATGATAATGAGGCTCTGTGCTGATTGGCTCCCTGAATGACGTGTAGCAGGGGAGGAGAATAAACCTCGCTCCACCAGAGCAGCCCGAGCCTGTAAATAAATCACAACACTGAATTTTCACAAATGGCAACTTTATTGTTAAAAAAATAAAATATGAGTTGTATATAAATAACATTTATGCACTATTTCAGCCGGATCTGCCCGGCGGATGCTGAACGCTGGCCCCGGAGCCACGCCGGGCGCCCGGCGTGGCTCCAGGGCGCATCGCCCGTTACCGGTGATCAAACCGACAGATTTCGCTGAAAATCTCGGAGGGTGAAGCTGATCCAGCCTGGGACGTACCCCAGAAGTCCCTGCTCCCAAAGCGGCTGGGAACCTGGACAATTTAGTCGGATGGATCCCGCTTTGGGAACCAGGAAGTAGGCTGGAGCAGCGCGCATCACCGCGGCTTTAACCGGGGAATATGACCGGTTCCGACCGGCCGGGACCGCAGGAACCCGCCTGGACTGGTAGCAGGGACTCCCGGGGACCGACCAGCGGAATTTCAGCCGGATCTGCCCGGCGGATGCTCCGCGACGGGCACCGCAACCCCACGGCAGGCGGCCGGCGCACAGATCGCCTCCGGGGCGCATCCTGTGCGCATCGCCCGTTACCGGTGATCAAACCGACAGATTTGGCTGAAAATCTCGGAGGGTGAAGCTGGTCCGACCTGGGACGGACCCCCGAGGACCCAGCTCCCAAATCACCCGGGAACCTGGATGATTTAACCGTTATCCGCTCCGCCGCGGCGCCGCGTCCGACTGGCTCAAGGAAGGACCCCTCCAGCCTGCGGAGAGAGCTGGTTGTGGGCGTGGTTTCAGCAGCGGAGGCCGACCTCTGCGCCTCGGGTGACGTCACCCTAGGCGCAGATTTTAATCGGCTCAAAAATAATCACGTGACACTGGGGGACTCTGTAAGGCGGGGGTCAGAGACCTTGCAGAAATTCATGGTATTTTGTCTCCCCTCTGCTGGCAGGGTGAGGGGAGACCACTTTATATATGTTAAAACAAGAAAAAACGTGTTTTTCATAATAGGTCCCCTTTAAAGAACCTGTTCACATATAATGCTGGTGTTGCATCATTGTGCCGAAAATTGACATGCCGCAGGATCACGCACTACTGAACACACACCATGCTCAAGAAGATTTATGATCTTATGACCTCAAAGCAATTGAAAGTTAACTTCCAAACAACTCCAAAGTGTCTTATTTACATGTTGTGACTTGTGAAGCGACCTTATGTAGAAATGACTACATATAATGAGATGCAACAATCTTACGAGCAAATACAAGTAAATAAATACAATTAGGGAAATGGAAACAAAGTCAACAAACTATAGTTCATTTTGGCAACGTGGCACAACCCAGTGTGCAGTTATCCCACACAGCACCCCAAAACCCTGTTGGAGCTTCCACTAAGTGCTACCAGTCACAATAGCGGACACATAGCACACACATGACAGTTTATATAATAGCTGCATAATAAAACACAGAAAAGAGGGCCTTCATTTACATTTTGTGCAATGATAAATTAAAGTTAAGAAATTAAGTTAATAGATATAGTCGTTATTTAACAGTACATACAGTAAACTACAGACCGAGTTGAATAAGTGTACCTCCATTCAAAAATACGACAGATGTCATGTATGTGGCAGGGAGACACATGTTGTGAGCAGACAGCTTGAGCAGAGCTGATCTTCCTGAGAGTTCACCTGTGGAAGCTGAATTAGAGTGTCAGCATGGTGCAACACATCTCATCTCAGCAGACAGACTACAGAATATCAGGTCTGGCACAGAAAAAGACAAAACATTGCAGCTTCTAACTTAAACAGCGAGGCAGAGCTGGCCTGAGGACAAGTCACAAGTACCGAGTGAATTCACGCCTTTCTTCTCACTACAAGAAGAGTTGAGCCACCAAGATGGTACGATCTTCAGAAATGTGTGTGCTGTCATACCTGGTGCATCGAAGGAAGAAATCCCAAATCGATTACACCCATCACACCTGGGTGTAGAAGGATGTCTGAAAAGGGTTAGAGAGTGTGTCTGCTGGCTGGGCATAACTAAATAAACTAATAAATAACACAAAGAACGTGAAGTTCCATGCAGAAGTGGGCAAAGGTGGATGCAGATTTGTTTGTTTTTGATAATAATATCTTATCACTGAAGACTATTTCTCAAACTTTTAGGAAATACATTACCTGGCAGACACCAAATCGACCAGTTTCAGTTTCAGTTTCAGTTTATTTAAAAAAGGACAGTACACATTAATCAACATTACTGTAAATGCGCCAGTTTTAGCCAACTGGCTAATTCGCAACTGTAGTCCTTTTGGCAAGATGTTATAAAACTGTAAGAGACATACAGAGGATCACGGTGTTTATTTGTGCGTGTGTGTGAGGGGGGCGTTTCCCACGGGAGTAGGTGTGTGTGCGTGCGTAAAGGTGCGCTCTCACCAGGTGTTTGAGATGAGATGAGAGAGAGTCAGGGTTGGCAGCCGTAATTTTTGTTGACCGCTTTGTCATTTTTATTCACTCATTCATCACCCTTTTTGTTATCAGTTAAATCCACTGGTTTCTGTTCCTACCAGTTACCATTTTTGTTGCGCTGTGATAGCCTGATGTTTTAAAACAATAAATGCACGCAAAAGGCATCCTGGATCTCAGCTCATGTGTCACCATAACTAGCGCGTCATACAAATATGAATAAGGATCCAACCTCACACTCTCCGGCGGCTAAGGAAAATGTTTGTAGCCGCAACATTTTGTCAACAAAAAAGGCGTTTAATGAAAATCATCAAGCCGCACTAGAAATAACTAAGTCACCACGCACCGACTAGCCCGATAAAGGAGGAACCACAGATAAGTGTCACACCACGCCATCCACTCACCTGGGAACAGGTAGGACCAGGGGTGGACTGGCCATCGGGCATACCGGGCATTTTCCCGGTGGGCCGATGGGGATGTTGGGCCGGGCTGGGCCAAAAAAAAAAAAAAATAATTTTTTTTTTTTTTTTTTTTATGGCCCGGGCAGGCCTATCGGCCCATTTGAATTTGTTTTTTACCTGACAACAACTGGTACCACTGGCCGATTGGTTATGATGAGTTTGTTTGATTGGTTATGGGCTGGAGTCAGGGCCGCCGCAAGGGGTGTGCGAACCGTGCGACCACACGGGGCCTCACGCCCCAAGGGGGCCTCGCGCCCCAAGGGGGCCTCGCGCCCCAAGGGGGCCTCGCGCCCCAAGGGGGCCTATGGGCCGTTTTTTTTTTTTTTTTTTTTTTCCAAATTTTTTTTTTTTTCAAATTTTTTTCGTTTTTTCCTTTATAAATATCAACAGTCACGTTCCATTACAGACCTAAATGTGTACTAGTCTGAGCATATCAATAAATATATGTGCAATGATGCGCGTGTCTGTTGTTCAACACAACTGATCAGACCAAGCGCAGACACAAGCTGCTCTGATCCAGACGATGGAGTTGGAACAAACTGTCACACAATGTCGAGAGAACGAGACAGATTCAGGAAATTTCCATCAGGGGATGAAAAAAGAAAAAAACTAAAGAAAATGGAAGAGTTTAATGTCTCTCTGAAAGGCTCGTTTGATAAATTTGTTACAAAAATCACAGATCCGACCGGGTCTCAAGCAGCCGTGGGGCCCCGCGTCGAGGCAAGCCAAATGATGATGAGGCAGGGGAAGGTATCCAGTATTTTGCTAATTGGAGAGTTAAAATTGCACATATAGACACCCGATCCGACCCGAAAAACCCCAAAAAATTTGGGGCAAGGGGCCCCCCGGCCATTCCACACAGGGCCTCGCAAATCTCCCAGGCAGCTCTGGCTGGAGTAGTCACAACATTAGAGTGCGTGGCTTATTATTGATATTATTATTGATAGGCTACTATTTGAAGAATGATGAGTTCATATTCAATATCTTATATATTCTATAAAACTAAATTAGCAACTCCAAATTTAAGTTGCTTTTTTGACAGGGACAGTGGTGTTTGGATTCGTGATTGTCACTAAATTTTAATAATGCTGTGATTATTAGTGGGTGGGTGAAATAATACATCAATCTTTTTGGAGAAATGTTTACCTACAGTGATGCCATCGCAGCAAAGACTTTGTGTATATATACATATATTGGAAGAACCCCACTGTTTAGGCAATTCATAGTCATTAGTTAGTAAAAAAAGAGGCAGGGCTGCATTCCCCCTGTTTAAAATGGTCAAATATGATGATGTCAGCCTGAAAATCACAGGACTTATCTGTGGTGGTGAAAGAAGTCAGCAGTATGAATTTGAAAGATGTGTGAGCCTCCTTTCATGATAAACAGAGGGGGAACGCATTCTGACAGCAGTATTTCACGCTGTCAGAATGCGTTCCCCCTGTTTAAAATGGGTTAATATATCATTGTAGAAATCTGAAATGTTCTTTTTGACTAGGAAGAATTGAATTACAGATATCTGCAACACATATCCAGTCTAGCTATTAAATGTTAAAACGGCTTGCCATACAAGTTTGCTGGTCTACTCAGAAACAGTACTAAGTACATCTATAACGGGACTGGGGGGGATGGTGTAGGTTTAGGTTTATTAGACAAGAACATACACACCAACAAGACAGTGTACAAGCGGTGTCACAAGAACGTTTGTTTTCATTCATAGGCTTCATTTTCTTTCCATCAATACCTGGTGGGCCGGTCTAGGCTCAAAATGCCCGGGCCGATTTTTTGTCCCAGTCCA
Source organism: Cololabis saira (assembly GCF_033807715.1). Lineage (NCBI taxonomy): Eukaryota > Metazoa > Chordata > Actinopteri > Beloniformes > Belonidae > Cololabis > Cololabis saira. Next base: position 26,648,348 of record NC_084602.1, read on the forward strand.
GCCCTGGGTAGGACTGAACCTGTAAATGTTTGTGGATTAAGGAATCCGCCTCGATTGGAATGCATCATGAAGACGATGTATTAAACGGATGTTGCTGGCTGGATTGGCGCATTGAGGTGGCGCAGATTTCTCCGTGCTTTATTGGATTCTGATGTCGGGACTTTGTGGCATAAATAAGTGGCGGCTGATGCTGTCTGAAAGCCTAATGCTTGTTGAAATCTTCGGATCAATTTGCTCTGTCAATGAGTCAAATGCAATGTCTATGGATGAACTTTGAATGCGTTGATCTTTAATGCAATGTGATTGTTTTGCTTCGTACAAAATACAATCTAAAGGAAATGAGTCAAATAAACGCTGTTGTTGAGTGTTCAAACATGGAAAAGGAAAAAAGGCAAGTCAAAGTGACGGCCAAAGCTCTGGAAAATAAAATTGAACGGTTGCAACATGAGCGCAAAAGTGCCGTTAACAAAGTAAAGGCACTTATTCCGCAAATAAAAGCGCAAATGAAATCAAAGGGATACGCAAATGAAATTCCCTCACAACTGTACAACTTGAATGCACTGTGTAAAACGGCCACTGACTTACACAATGAATTAATGCCACTGCTTCCTGATGATGAAGAGAAAAACCAAAACGAGTGGTTTTCTAGCATTATGGATTACAGTGATGCGTTCAAGGAACAAGTGGAAAAATGGATAAATGAAAATTTGCATAAATCACCACTTCAGACAAATACCTCTGAGCAACCACCAAAGGAAATGAAACATGTGGAACAAGTAACTGATGGAAAGGGAGAAGATTTGTCTGTTGCTCATCCTCCAGTACCTGTTCCCACTAAAGGTCCTCAGGATGAACTACAGCCCTGTGACAGTGTCTCAAACACAACCAACAGATCATGCTCACATTATTCCTCATCCTTAGCCTCACGTTCTTCTGCTCGTTTAAAAACAGAAGCAAACCTTGCACTTTTGGTAGCAAAACAAAAGACATTAAAGGAAAAGCATGCATTGGATGAAGAGGAGTTAAAATTACGTAAAAGAAGGGAACAGCTTTTACTGGAAAATACAATCGCTGAGGAAATGGCAAAACTAAGTGTTATGAAATCAAAAGGCAGCGTTGGCAGTAAATCAAGGTCAAAGGTTTCAGATGGGATGAACTCATATTGTGAAAAGACGTGTTCAAAACAACTAGATGTCAACGCCACAGAATTTGTTTCATCAATGCCAGTTAAACCAAAATCCAAAGCAATTGAAACCACACGGACAGATGTGAAGCCAAAGGTCACCCACTTACCTGATAAAGGACATCTCCCAGGTCCATCTTACATGCTCCAACGTTATTTAATGGCTCCTGGAGATCCAGTGACCAATGTTACACAAACTGACTCATCACAAAATGACAGTGTGCTAGACATAATGCGAAAACAAAATGAAATTACAACACTCTTAATACAACAACAATGCCTCTCAACACTCCCAAAAAGGGAAATTCCCATTTTCGATGGCAATCCACTAAAATATCATTCTTTTATTAAAGCTTTTGAAAATGGAGTTGAGCAAAACACCCACAACAACTGTGACAGACTTTACTTCCTCGAACAGTACACCAAAGGGCATGCAAAGGAGCTGGTGAGGAGCTGCCAGCACATTGAGTCGGACAGAGGATACCTGAGGGCCAAGGTCCTATTAAAAGAGCATTATGGTAATGAGCAGAAGGTGGCAGCAGAATACATGGAGAGAGCTCTGGTATGGCCCACTATCAAAACGGAGGATGTGAAGGCCCTGCAGGAGTACAGCCTCTTTCTACGTGGATGTTGCAATGCCATGGAGGATGTGCAGTATTTAAATGATCTGGACACACCCACAAACATGGTGGAAATCATCAGAAAACTGCCTTACAAACTCCGTGACCGCTGGAGGTGTCACGCATGTGACCTACAGGAAAGGTACAATAGGAGAGCACGGTTTGTGGACATTGTCAACTTTGTCGAAAAACAAGTGAAAATCTTGACAGACCCTGTGTTTGGAAACATTCAGGACACTGTTGTATCAACCAAACAAATCAAACACAAACCTCATCCTCGATCCAGCGTCAGGGGAACCAGCTTCGCTACCACAGTAAATCATGTGGAGAAAACAGCTCAATCTGTAAATAAAACCATGGACACAAAACCTTCAGCCAAAAAGATCTGTCCCTGCTGCACTGGAGGACACACATTGGATGTGTGTGCGCGGTTGGAAAAAATGGCACACAAAGACAAAATTGACTTCCTGAAGGAAAATGGTGCTTGTTTTCGCTGCCTGTGCATAGGGCGCATCAGCAAGAATTGCCAAAGGAAGATTTCCTGCTCAAAGTGTGGCCAAAGACACCTGACTGTGCTCCATAAGGATAGTGTGGCAGAACCGGCTGAGAGAAGCGTCCAGGTTACAGTGGACGGTACTTTGGTTTCCAGTGGGCTTACAGGGGCTGGTGAGATGGATTGCAAGCTTCCTATTGTGCCAATCCAAGTGAAAGCGAAGAAGGGCAATAAAATCATTTTCACGTATGCCTTTTTGGACCAGGGAAGCACTGCCGTTTTCTGCACTGAGAGTCTGAAGCAGAAGCTTAATTTGTCTGGAAAGAGAGCCAACATTCTTCTCAGGACCATGGGGCAGGAGAGGGTGGTCAGTAGTTACATCGTCCCAGAGTTGGAGGTAGCAGCACTTGAAGATGACCGTTTCATCGAGTTGCCAAAAGCGTACACTCAGTTATCAATGCCAGTACACAAAGCAAACATACCCACAAATAAGGATCTGACAAGGTGGCCATATTTAAAACACATCTCCTTACCACAGATTGAGGCTGGAATTGAGTTGCTGATAGGAACAAATGTCCCACGAGCCATGGAACCGCTGGAAGTCATCCGCAGTGAGCATAATGGACCTTACGCTATAAGGACGGCACTGGGCTGGACGATAAATGGACCGCTAACAGGAAATAGTGGAGAGGCCAATTATTGTGAGCAGACAGTGAATGTGAATCGTGTGTCCATTGTAAATTTGGATGAACTGTGGCAAAAGCAATTTAAGATGGATTTTCCAGAATCTGCTGTGGAGGAACAAGTGGGTCCGTCCAGAGAAGAACTGAGGTTCATGGACATGGTCACAAAGTCAGCTAAGCACATCAATGGTCATTACCAAGTCGCCCTGCCTTTGAAAAGGTCAACTGTCAGCATGCCAAATAACAGGAAGGTAGTGGAGCAGCGTCAAAGCCATCTGAAGAGGAGGTTCCAGAGGGATCCAGTGTTGTACAAGGAGTACATCACCTTTATTAATGATCTGCTGGACAAAGGCTACGCTGAAAGAGTTCCTGATGCAGAGCTGGAAAGAAGTGATGGCAGGGTCTGGTACATACCGCACCATGGGGTTTACCACCCAACAAAGAAAAAACTCAGAGTTGTGTTTGATTGTGGTGCCAGTTACAAAGGACAATCTCTGAATGAAGAGTTGTTACAAGGGCCCGATCTAACCAGCTCACTAATTGGGGTTGTGACCAGGTTCAGGAGGGAACCTGTGGTCATCATGGCTGATATAGAAGCTATGTTTCATCAAGTGCATGTGCCCCCAGATGATGCTGACCTGCTGCGATTCCTCTGGTGGCCACAAGGAGACCTTACCCAGGAACTACATGACTATAGGATGAAGGTACATCTTTTCGTAGCTACATCCTCCCCTAGCTATGCCAATTTTGCCCTCCGTAAATGTGCAGAGGACTTTGGTCATGAGCATAAGAAGGAGACAGTGGACAAGCTGCAGCACTGCTTTTATGTGGATGATTGTTTGGTGGCTGTGGCAACAGAAGAGGAAGCACTGACCCTCTGTCATGAGCTCATGTCTCTGTGCGCTAAAGGGGGATTCTGTTTGACTAAATGGTACAGTAACAGAACTGAAGTGCTCAATGCCATTCCAGAGTCCCGCAGAGCTAAAAGTGTGAAGCAGTTGGACCTGGACCAGGAGCTTGTGCCCATGGAAAGAGTGCTGGGTGTAGAGTGGTGTATCAAGTCGGACACCTTCAAGTTCAAAATTGTATGGCAGGATAGACCACTCAACCCCAGGGGCATCCTTTCTACTGTGAGTTCTATTTATGACCCTCTTGGCATGTTAAGTCCCCTTGTTTTGACGGCAAAAAGGATCTTGAGGGATTTGTGCAGAAGAGGAATTGGCTGGGATGATCCCATACCAGAAACTGTCTCCAAAGAGTGGCGTAAGTGGGTGCAAGGGCTCCACCTGCTGAACAACTTTGAACTGCCCAGATGTTTAAAACCTCTGGAGTTCAGAGACGTTATTACCGCGCAACTACACCATTTTTGTGACGCTTCTGAGGAAGGTTATGGTACAGTCACTTATTTGCTGTTACAGAATGATGACCTCCAAATGCACAGTGCTTTCATCATGGGAAAGTCTCGTGTCGCCCCACTGAAGACAGTTACAATTCCAAGAATGGAACTGATCGCTGCAACAATGGCCAGTCGTATGGATTTCCTATGGAAGAAAGAGCTCCAAATGAGTCTTCAGGAATCTGTGTTTTGGACTGATAGTGCTTCTGTGTTGAAATATATTAACAATGAAAGCTCCAGATTTAAGGTGTTTGTTGCCAATCGTGTGTCAGAGATACTGAAATCATCTCACCCTGCTCAGTGGAGGTACGTGGATACAGCAATAAATCCAGCAGACGCAGCATCCCGAGGGGTAACAGTGGAGGCATTTTTGCAAGACAGACTCTGGCTAATGGGTCCTCTGTTTCTTTGCCAACCTGAAACAGAGTGGCCTGTGAACCCTGAGCCTATGAGATATCTCTCCCAGGAAGACCCAGAGGTGAAGAAAAGTGTTACTATTAACACTGTACAAACTGGAGAGGATCCCACTACTCACCTGATCCATCATTACTCCTCATGGATCCGATTAAAGAAAGCTGTGGGATGGTGGTTGAAACTAAAGGAATGGTTGTGGTCTTGTATCAACAAGAAGAAAAAGACAGCCAATCAGAGTGAAGAGAGCACGACGCAACAGAGAATGAAGGAGCAGAAAAGGTGCATCTTTAAAACCACAACTGTTCTGGGAGCTCTTACAGTGGAGGACATTGACAAGGCTGAGTTGGCCATAATTCAGTTTTGTCAGAGAAGAAAATTTATGGAGGAGTTCTCGTGTCTGGAAAAGGAACAAAATATCAAGAAAAGCAGTCGCCTGTACAAGTTGTGTCCAAGGCTGAAGGATGGAATCTTGCGAACTCCAGCTGTACACGGAGCTGTGTCATGAGATGACGTCATGAGTTCAGAGGTCTTGTTTACAAACGGATTTATTTATTTTATTTATTACACAGACAGCGCCACAATGTTACAACAGGTCCTGGAAGCAGATCTAGTGATTCATAAAAGAAATGAAGAGTTTCGCGGCAATCATGTGTTATTTAGACGCTGCATCGTGTGCAAGGTGTGTTTGTTGCTGGAGAAGGAGGAGGCAGCATGAGGACGTTGCTGACCTCTACAAGGATTTTGTGTTTTCCAGACTGAGCCGGACTCTGCCTTATCGGTCATGGAGACAACCAGAAGAAGGAATACTTTTGGACTTGAACAATTTTTTGGACATTTTTGCATTTGATGACATTGATATGATGATTTATTATGTCTCTTATTGTATTTGGAAATGTGAATTGTTATGTGGGACCTAATAATTAGGGGCTGGTGTGTAAGAGACATACAGAGGATCACGGTGTTTATTTGTGTGTGTGTGTGTGAGGGGGGCGTTTCCCACGGGAGTAGGCGTGTGTGCGTGCGTAAAGGTGCGCTCTCACCAGGTGTTTGAGATGAGATGAGAGAGAGTCAGGGTTGGCAGCCGTAATTTTTGTTGACCGCTTTGTCATTTTTATTCACTCATTCATCACCCTTTTTGTTATCAGTTAAATCCACTGGTTTCTGTTCCTACCGGTTACCATTTTTGTTGCGCTGTGATAGCCTGATGTTTTAATACAATAAATGCACGCAAAAGGCATCCTGGATCTCAGCTCATGTGTCACCATAACTAGCGCGTCATACAAATATGAATAAGGATCTAACCTCACACTCTCCGGCGGCTAAGGAAAATGTTTGTAGCCGCAACAAAAACATTACACCTATAACAGAAGCATTAAAAGTAAAACACAATATTTACAACACAATCCAAAATAATAGTATAAACAATAATACAATACACAATTAACTGATTACATGTGGTCACATGTTTGATTTGTTAATAGCCAGGTCTTGAGTTTTTTTGTAAAGGTGTGGTAGGTAGCACAGTATCTTATATCAGTGGGTATGATGTTCCAAAACTGATTGGCTCTGACTGAAAAACAGGATTGACTGAAGGAGCTGGACCTAAACGGCATAGTACAGTCCCCCCTCTGGGAACATCTTGTGGACTTATTATGAGATGTTTTTTGTTTGACAAAAGTACTGAGAGGTGGAGGGGCCTTACCATTTAAAATTTCAAACAGTAGGCAGGCATCAGTGAATTTTGTCAGGTTTTCCCAGCTGAGGATTCTGTACTTGCTGAGGATGCAACAGTGGTGGTATACGGTTTTCGGTCCAGCACCTTGAGAGTCTGCTTGTACAGAGAGAGAATGGGTTTCATGGTTGTGTTTTTTGCATGGGTCCAGATAGTCATACAGTACATGAGATGGGAGATGATCATTGCGTTCATATAGAGAATTGCAGCAGTAGATGTTAAACAATTCCTCGTGTATCTGAAATTTGACAAGTTGTATCTGGCAGTCTGTATTACTCCTTTTACCTGCTTTTTGAAAGATAGTGTAGAGTCAAGGATAATGCCAAGATATTTAAAATGCGAGACTATTTGGATTGGCTCTCCAACAACAAACACTCCAGGATTACCAGATGTTGAATTTGATTTTGTGAAGTACATACAAACTGTCTTCTGCACATTAAGACACAGTTGAGACTCTGTAAGCCAGTTGCTGACATTCACTATTGCAGCGTTTAGTTTAACAGCTGCCAGTTCTTTCGTTTTTGCATGAATATAGATAACCGTGTTGTGGCAGGGTGGAGAGGTTGATGGGACACACGCACCTGTGTCCCATCTGCCTGAGTGGCTGCCGCTCTCCACCCTGCCGGCCTTATAAGGCAGAGCTGGACAGCAGCGAGGGTCGGAGGAGCTGCTGCTGGTATGCTGATGTGCTTGTGCACGTGTTGGCAGTGATTTGTGGCTAAATAAAAGGGTCTGCATAAAACTCTGTGTCTCTCCATCCTGTCGGTCGGGCCCCGTGGCACTCACACTGCTACACGTGTCATCAGCATACATTTGAACCTCACACTCTGTGCAAACAGATGGAAGATCATTTATAAATAAACTGAATAGGAGAGGCACGAAGATGGATCCCTGGGGCACACCCATTTCATTGCTCAGAAAGGGTGATGTTTCACCTCTGACCCTAACACATTGAATTCTATCAGGAAGACAAGACTTAACCCACTTCAGTGCGCCAATGGAGAAATTATAGTTAGCAAGTTTGCAAAGGAGTATCTGATGACTAACAGTGTCAAATGCCTTCTTAAAATCTAAGAATATGGCACCGACAACACCTCCTTTGTCCATCTTTTGTTTAATATTCTCTAGGAAGAAGCAGTTGGCTGTCTCGGTGGAGTGGTTGGTCCGACCACAGTGACAAAGAACCTGAAAGCTTATTTTGCCTGCCAAGGTATTCCAGATTCAGTGGTTTCTAACAACCACCCACAATATGTGTCCCAGGAATTTCAATAATTCTGGAAACAGTTGGGATTTCAGCAAGAGACGTCATCACCAGGCTACAGAGACACAGCAAGGCCAGATTAGCTGTTGAGACCCCCAAGTGTGTCTCCATTACACTGTAGTGCCTAGAAGATTGAAACAGATAATAAAATACTGCGTGAAAACGTTGTGTTGTTTCACGGAGTGAACTGTATCTTTCCAAGAGGAGATGGGGTATAAAACATGAAATTATTAAAGGCAAAAACAATTCTGCTTCATTACACCAGAGGGCGACAAACATCAAGGCAATACAATCCATCCATCCATCCATCCATCCATCCATCCATCCATCCATCCATCCATCCATCCATCCATCCATCCATCCATCCATCCATCCATCCATCCATCCATCCATCCATCCATCCATCCATCCATCCATCCATCCATCCATCCATCCATCCATCCATCCATCCATCCATCAGTTTTTATTCCTATGTAGGGTCCCAGGGATCTGTTGGAGTCGATCCCAACTCTCTTCAGGTAAAAGGCAGGTGTAAACCTCAAACAGGTCACTAGTCCGTAGCAGGGCCACATATAGACATACAATCACTAGTATGGACAATTTAGAAACATCCATGTTTTTTAGACAAACATGTTTTGGACTGTAGGAGGAAGCTGGAGTACCTGGAGGAACCCCACACAAACACAGGGAGAACATGCAAAACTGTTTCTACAGATAAACTATACAATATGTATTTCATATACAGTAACTATAAGATATAAGTAAGTAGAAGTAGAAGAAGTAAGATATAAGAATAATATAGATGCCTTTTGTTTGATGAGCTGACGACTCAGTGTAAGTGTGACGTTAAGCTTTGCTTTCATGTAATTTGCTTCCCTGCTGCACATAAAAGAGCCTGTTCACACGTAATGTTGGATTCATTGTCCTGAAACACTGGAAATGACTTGCAACAGCCTCGCCCATGAACTAACATTCATCACAAGATCAGAGTTAGTAATATTGTCCCTTCAAAATAAAAAAATAAAAAGATTGAGTTTCACTTGATCAGATCATGGTAGATTAGCATAAATGGCTTTAGATTTTATGTTATTCTTCTCAACAACTTACTTGTGAAATACCACAAAAATATTTAAACATGTTGATCTTTGTAAATGTAATAATGTGAAGTGGATTTGGAATGTTAGAGTGCCTGCCCTCAGGGAGGCAGTAGTGTTCCTTGCAGTTGGAGCTTTTGACAAGGCTGAGAGGAAGTCAGTTCAGTTTTTACTAAGAGTGCAAAGCAAGCGGTGATGCTGTTGTTGTTCTGAAGGTGGAATAAATGTTACGCTGTAAAATAACCAAGTAGTCCATGAAGTTAATACAGTAAATATGCTGCCATGATTATTACTAAAATAACGGGCTGGTTGTTACCAGAAGTTTGATATTATCAGTTGGTTTAAAAATATATATAATATACACGTGGAGGGAATTTTACAAGTCCAATTAAAAAAAAAAATCCTACATTTATTTTGTCAGTATGGACGGTTCCCCATGGATTTGCTCTTTAAAAAGGCGACAATAGAGAAAACTTTCTACCTTTGTCCCCCTGATGCTTAAACATTTGAAATTCAATTCAATTCAATTCAATTTTATTTATATAGCGTCTAATACAACAGAGTTGTCTCTAGACGCTAGAGACAACTCTAGCAATGAAATGAAGATTCATTGCTTTTAAAATGACTCCAAATCGTTGTGTTGATCTCTGTGTCATGATGTTGCAGAGCTACAATCCAGAGCTGTACAATCTACAAGAAACAAGGAAATGGAAAACAGGAAAATAACTCTGCACCTTGACAAACTGGATGAGTTAGCAGCTGCTTCTAAGTAGTAGGCAATTGACCTTTTGAAGATGGGGTGGGAGGAGACCTATGTTTGTTTAGCAGCAAGAAGACTTTGTAGCACCATTAAACTATGAAAAATATAACTACGAGTCAGTTTAAATCACACAGACTTAGTGGAATAAACAAGGTTAATTATTTCCAGCAACAAAACACAAGCATGAGTATGTGTAAATAAATGCAAGTTCAGTCAGTGTGTAACTGCTTACAGTACTTCAAGCTGTTTACGGTTTAGTTTTATTGTACTACATACACACTACTCTCAAGTTAAATGAAATCCCAGCATGTAAGATGTTTGTAAATTTAAAAAAAAACATTATTTACTCTACAGGTTTTGTTATTTTTTTTTTTTATTTCTGAAGCACACTAGATTTCTGTTCACCATGAAAGCCAGCATGTCACTTTAGCCCCAGAGTAACATGTCACAGACCTGTGGTGAAACTAGTGAGGACACGTGCCAAGGCCGGATGCAGCTGCCCAGGGAGAGTTTTCCACTGTTGTCTGAAAAGCATGTGATATTGAAGTGCCCTGGCCTCAACCCAGCCCAAAGATTACTCACTTGTGGACTGTCCTTAGATATATTTGTTCCCCATTTAAAGTTGGAAAGGGTACTACCGTGCATTGTAGTATCTTTTTGCAGCTGTGTATTTTTGTTGAAGTTTATAATGAATGCTGATCTTTTTATAATTAATTTTAGTTATAAGGAAGGAAAAATAGTGTAGTGTAGGAGTTTGGGAACAAACTTTTTGGCCACTACAGAAGTACTCAATAAATAAATATGATCTACATGTTAAGTGTAGTGTATACTGATTACTTAGTAATATTTCTCATTTTAATTATTTGGCACATGAAATTAAAAAATGGCTGCAAGCAGTTGTTTGTATATGCTGGAAGCGTCAAGAGTGGTGTTTGTATTTTACCATTTTGACAAAAAGGGTGCAAGGTTTCAAAACGTGTATGAGCAATGGAGGAAAAGCTTTAGGTTTTGTTTCTTCAGAAGCGAAACTACTCTACAATCTGAACAGAAGATGGCGACACAGAGTCGGGGATTCTCTTGTCTGAGCTGTGAGGAGGCTAAAGGTGTAAACTGGAACATCAGAGACCCCACCCACACACACCCCTATTTCATTAGTAAATTTAACTAGTAGTGTTCAAACTGAGTAAACATTTCCTTCTTTTTATTTTCAGACAGAAACACACAAATAGACTTGCACTTTTTTTTCAACTTCCACTTTATTCTTTAAATTATTCTTCATTTGACAAAATTTTTTACCCAAATATTAAAGTGTAGTTGGCTTTGTAAACTCATCTATTTTACTGATTGTATGTCTGCCAACTGGAAGAAACTTGTAACATTTAGCCAACTCCACGTGTGTTATTCCTTCATGATCTTGGTCATGTGAGTCTCAGACGAGAGCAGCCACCAGTCCACCCACAGTCCCTCCAGCACTCGCCACAGCTGCAGTGGCAGCACCTGACATACCTGCCATACCTGCAGGGAAACAACACGTAAATCATTTGTTTTCTCAGCTCTCTGTTTGATTTTGTCACTTGTCAATCACATACACAGTATTCATGCTCTTAAGTGAGCCACAAGCTCCAGCCAACTGGTCCCTTTTGTATATACACTCAACTATTCTGACACTACAAGATCTCTTGATAATTCACTGCAAGTTAACATGCTGTTTAAAGGGGACTGTTTACAAATCACCCTGCAAAAGTGGTATTTTTCTGTATCAAAGGTGCTTATCTAAGCTATCGCCAAAGTACAGGGCCTGTATCTCTGACTGGTGACATTTATTTACTCATGAGCACATAAGATAAAAGTCTGGCACACACAAGATGGATAGATATGGTGCACACATACATACATATATATACACACAATATATTTCCTGTTTTTACCTGCTGACTGCAGAAGAGCCACCGCACTCCCTGCTGCCACTCCTCCTCCATTGGCTATAGCTGCAGTCGACATCATGCCTGCAGCGTAGGATCCAGCTGCTATCCCAACTGAAGTGAACCCTGCAGCCCCCAGCACAAAAGGAGCACTGACTACTGCTCCTCCTATTAAAAATAAAACGATGTGGAAATGTTTTAAAGAAAAGAGAAAGTTAACAAATGTAGACGTTTTCCATTAGTAAAATGAAAAAAAAAAACCAAGTAAGTCAGAGCTTTTCTGTAGTGTTCTTACCTGCTCCTGCAGCCACGGCAATGTATGTCACTGAAAATACAATAATAAAAAAAAAGAAGCGTCATCTAAATGCAGTTCAGCTGGCATGATCAAGCATTTTCTAAAAGCATAATTGTAAAGGATGAATATGCTGAATATGACTGCAGTCATGCTGACAGCAGCTCAGCCGTACTTACAAAGTCCCATGGTTCCTCGTATCCAAGAATGAGAGTCTGGAGCTGAGACTGAGCCTTGTATAGACCCTTTATACATAGGGTCGTTTCCTGAGAAACGAAACTTAGCCAGAGGATTGCTGACCAGGGCTACTCTGCTGCCCTCCACTGATCAGATGTGGCAGCTACTATCATTTCCCGAGAAATTAAAGCTATTGTCAGCCACTCCCTTCATCCTCCTCAGTAGGATGTTGAATAGGAAGAGCTGAAGCTTAGGGTTTATATCATTATCTGCTGATCTCATCATAGCAAGGAAACACTGTCTTTGACACTATTGCACTTTACATGAATCATTAAAAATATCAGCGTTGTAGAAAAAGTTTTTTAATTCCTTTTTATCCATTAGTGTTTTCATTTTCTGAAACCCTCTGCAGCTTTTAACTTAAAATGTTTGTAATAATTAAATTTAAATATTAACGACACAAAAAACATTATTCATGTTGCATGCATTTTATTTTTGCTTCATACACACACACACATATATATAAATATACATATATACATACGTTTTTGTCTTAAGAACAATGCATTGACACCTGCACAAGTCATTTTATTAAGATAACATGATAGAAAAAATTGTAATATCAGTGATTTTAGATGTGTCATGTATTCATATTTGAATCCCTATATCACACATTATACTGAGTGTGTAGTAATCATGAAATAATTTGTCAAAGGATAAAAACAGTAACTGTAGTTAGTCGGAAGAAGATATAATAGGGGTGGATATCAATGCTGCTGATCATGAATTACGGAGTTGCAGTCTGGTTACAAATAGCTGATAGCATCCATCCCATTGAACCTCCAGCACCTGTCAACGTCCCAATTCCTAACCATGAGAAACCGGCCATACCTGCAGAGAGATTTGATCAGCAAGCCAACTTTACATACTCTTCTAAAATATTTGAATATTCTTGTTTTTCATTGACAGAATGGAAACAGATTAACATTGTGATAAAATATGAAAACTAAACGTTGAAGTTTACCAATTGACTGCAAGGTTGCTACCAGACCACCAGCTGCAACCCCTCCTCCATTAGCGATAGCAGAAGCCGCCATCATTTTGGCAGCAGCAGACCCGGCTAATATCCCGGTGGAGGTGAAACCCAGCGCAGCCAGAGCAGCCAGAGTAGCAGGAGTCAGAAGCAAACCTCCTGCACAAGAACAGAGCCAAGGTAACATTTGCAGACCTAAACTATTCTCTAAAACTCTGAGAATTTGATTGTATACAGGATGCAGTGTGTTATGCTGTGTCATGTTTCACACGATTCCCTACCTCCCACGACGAAAGCCTTGCCTGTTAATGACGTGAGAATAAGACATTTATACATATTTCCCCAAAGCTGATATAGTTGAAGTATAAAGTATCAAAGAAAATATCATATAGCCTATACTTACATATTTCTTCCATATTAACGTCCATGTCTATATGACATCGGCTGATGTTGATGTTAACCTGTAATGTAGATCCGGTGATGTTGTTCAACTTTTATTAGGAAGGATGAGTGGGAGTGGCTTCACAGGAGAGCTTTGCTTTCCGTATTTACATTTGATCGGTCAGTTGATAGCAGGAGAGGAAACCTGACTCCCCTCAACAGGTGTTGTATTTAATGAGCAACCTTTAAAGTATTCTTCTCAATGAATTAATATATAATGTCCTCTTCTTCTATTGATTATAGATACGTTTTTGAGGATGTAATGAGTCGTGTGACTTTGGTCAAAATACCCCAGAGCAACAACACAAAACTTATGTGTGATTCTGTATAAACTAAACAGAAACCAGACTGAACACTACTACCTCCATAAGTAATTTAGGTTGTCCTCACAACGCTATTTAATGTGCAATGTGTTATGAGAAAAAGCAAAATAAAGACATAAAACTGCTGCAATTTCTTCACATAATAAACAAAGAATATGGTGATCACTTATAGCGCAACACTTCCATCTAGTGGCCATCAAGTTATGTGCAGGTTATGAGTGTCGATACTGCAGCAGGCAGCTCCTACCAGCACCAGGCCTGAAAGTTTTGTGGGTCTGAATGAAAGGACTATGATTAAAAGAAGATTTTGCACTCTGGAAGCTTGCCACCGGCTCGAGTATCGGAGCATTGGACACCTTTTTGGAGTCAGCATCAGCACTGTGTGCAAGTGTGTGTCACACAGGTTATGGAGAGCCCAACATGCCAGCACCATAGTTTTGATTAGCTGGATATCAGCATCATTCCTTTTCAGGAGGCAACGCCACCTCCCCTTCAGTCTGCCAAAAGCATTTTCAACAACAACCCGTGCACGACCAAATCTTTTGTCGAATATGTTTATGAAGAATCAACCAGTGACCATTTTCATCTGCCTTGTGGGAGATAACCTGACCTCTGAAGTTTTTTTAGGAGGATGGCGACTCCTGCTGACCTTGAAGTGCCATGGCTGAAGAAGGCAAAATCTCCCCATTGTTTAGACCAAAATAAAGTATCCTCACTCTTGGAGTGAATTTCTTGAAGAAAAATAATATTTGCATTTTTCCCTTTACAGAATAAAAAAAAGCTTTTTCTTTTTGTCATGTCTCTTGGAACCCTTGCATTTACAGAAATGAGAAATATATCATTTTTTAGACTAAACATAGAACACAAAAAAATCAAAGATAACTGAACTGTTGAAGAACACGAAAAATATAGTATCTGCTAGTAGTTACTGAACTTTATAGTAACAGAACCATGAGTATGTTTTCTATTTATAACTCACTTGTTTTGAGAAAAAAAACCTCCCTAGTTTGTAGGTCTATTAGCTGGGAGGGAATCTGTAAAAACAAGTTTGACAAGTTTTTGATATTTGGCATGGTGTTAGTTATGGACATAAGGTTTTCAAAAACCACCGCAAATAAATTGGGACGCCCCCTAGTGGCCGGTTTGCAGGAAATTCCAAATGGCTCCCGCCGAAAAGACCAAAGGTCATATCTCAGCTTCCTAGATTGTTGTATATCGTCACTTTCTCTACTTTCTTGGTGCCACGAATTCAATTCTGAAATACATTTCCTATTTCAAGGTCATGTTGAAGTTCTAATTTAATTTTCAAGGTAATTTTTTGCCCAAAAAACACCATATCTCTAGAATTAAGTCACATAGAAAGATAGGGCTCTAGGCACCTATTTTCACCCCCAAGGAATGCAATTTTCTGTTTATTGGACAGTAGTGTCAATAATCTCACTGGGTGAAAACAGTGACCTTCATTCAGGGTTAAGATGAACAGAACCTCAGAACTAAGGGTGCTTTCACACCTGTCCCGTTTGGAGCAGTTGTTCCGGAACAGGGAACGTTTCCCCCTAAAGATTGGAACGTTTGGTATATCTGACACAGCAATCGCGCTCGGAAACGGCACAAAACAAGCGAGAACCATTAATCAGCCTAAAGCCGGCTGTGGTCTGCGCTGCGCTGAAAGGGGCGTGTTGTTTATCCCGAGGTGCGGAAGAGGAAACTCCTTCCGCGTTCATTTGACCAATCAGAGAGCAGCTGGTTCGCGCATGGCATTTGTTATCAGCTTTGAACCGGTACAGACGTTGCCTTGAGAACACAAACCCCACGAACGAGAAACGAAACAACTGTATCGATTTAGCCCCTGAATCGGAACAAAACAAACGGGCCACAGGTGTGAAAGCACCCTAAAATAACACACAAAAAACATCAGCTGTGCATGTTTAAACTCACTTAACACCTACAATGCCTGCCTCTATCGCCTCGCTTATTGATTCATTTTGAATTTTCTGGGGGATGTCCCAATTTGTTTGTGGTGGCCAAATATCAAAAACTTGTCCCCAAGTGCACGATTTTCATGAATTCCCTCCCAGCTATATCGTGTGACTCTGTCCCTTAATGAACGCATGCAGGCCACGGAACACAGTCTTCGGACTTGCCTTCCTCGCTTGCTCAACTTTCGGCCATACAGCTTACTTGCCTCCCTGTCTTCTTTGGTAAGATCTTCAGCGAAGCAGACATTGAGATTCTTACAGATTGGGTGAAGTTTGGTGGTTCGCCAGAGTTCATCCCTGAAGTGCCTTCCAGTGAACTGCATGATGATCTGACAAGGGCAGCTGTTGTTGTTCAGACCCAGGCGGTGCACAGAGTCCAGGATGAGATCAATCTTTTCCTTCCAGTGTGGAATAATCTTGCCAATGATTTCAGCGATGAGCTGTCATGTATTTACCTCCTTTTCTTCTCCCAGATCTGTCTTAAGTTCCACCTTCTCTTGTAGAATTCCACTTCTGTAGCTCTATTTTCCACTTCTGCAGCTCTCTTTTGCAGCTCTGTATTTTTCACATTGAGTTGTTTTATTTCTACCTCCAGCTCTTTGTTTTTATCCTTGCAGTCTTTGATTTCGGCCGAGTTAAACTCGACCGCTTTTGCGATGTTAGCAGTGGTCAGTGTGTTTTATTTTAGCTCCGTCTTGAGCTCCTCCATCATGTCACGGAGGATACCGATAGCGGCTAAGATAGCATCATTCAAGGTGTCGTCGGTAAGGACCTGGGGCCTCATCTATAAAGCTTGCTTGCGCAGAAAAAGTGCCTGAAAGTTGCGGAAGCCGCCATCTACGCAAAGCCTCGGATCTAAAAAGAAAAAACTAACCGAAAAATCTGCTTATCTTTACGGCAACCCTCACCCTCCCGTAAGAATTTACTTAAGACACGGGGAACTGGCGACGCAGGCTGTGAGGTGGTGAAATGAAGCCAGATTCATGTCATACTCTTAATAATGTCATCACATATCAGACTTATAATATAATAGCGCTGATCGTGTTCCTCTGTGTTTGAAACACAGCGTCAGTCAGGACTCTGGTGCTGCTGCAACCTCCTCTTCACCCACCGCTTTAGGACAGAACAAATGAAGGGCTTCGTAGAGCGTTTAGGGGCTCCACGGAGCCTCTCATTTCTTCCCTAAAGGGACACAGATTTTTTTATATATATATAATGAGTTTTATGCGCGCGTGAAACCTTTAGGTGCGGGTGTAAGCCTAAATTATGGTCCCACGTTAAAACGACGCAGAGCCTACGGCGTAGGGTACGCGGCGACGCGCACCTACGCCGTAGGCTCTGCGTTGGTGACGCAGAACCATAAACCCGCCCTGAGCAGCTCTGAGGGGAGACGGGAGAGGCGGAGGGGGAGCGGGGGGTGAAGCGGGGCTGCCAGGCCCTTCGCACAGGGTGGGATTTGCAGTTAATGGCTGATCCTACCGTTAGTTTTTAAACTATAAAAAGTGGGGGGGACAAAAACATGATTTTGAAAAGACGGGGGGCATGTCCCCCTGTTGCGCCAGGGCACTCACGGCGTTCCGCGCAGCAACGGCGTGCTGCCACTCACTCGCTTTATTTTATACTATTTATTTTTCTACTTTTACTGTGACCACAAAATAATGTCGTTTTCCTGTCCTCCACCTCATCCACAACATCTAGATCTCAGATCTCAGTGAAATTCAGTGGCACCGTGCTCGACACCCTCATTCATTCTGAAGCCAAACAGGTTGCAGGAAGCCAGTGCGCATGCTCAGCAGGCTCATTCATATGCAAAATGATTCCATTTTTGGTAGAAAGTGGGCGTGTAGAGGGCGGGATACCAGGCGGATTCACGTGCGCAACCTTCCAGCTGGACTGTGATTTATAAAGAGAACCTTACGTGTGTTGAGGAATTTACCAAAAACCAGTTCAGAAGTCCGCTCGTGGTATAGAGAGTTTTTAATCAGTAAGCCGGCGGTGGACATGACCAGCACAGATCTAGTCTGTAGTTGGTGTGCCGACCCAAATTGGTTGGTTCAAAGGGTTTTTATACAAAAGTTACAGGAATAAACCAGCCCAGTGAGAGCCAGTCAGAGGTGGGACCCTTTAGCTTTGGGACCACCCCTGAGGGATCAGGAAGTCCGTATATGGTCTTTGTCTCTGTGGGGGCTGGAAGTCTCGGCAGGGATGCAAGACGCCGGACCTTGCGTGACAATGTCCCGGCAGGGGTCTTCAGGAACTGGAACCTGCATGTCTATGTCTTAAGGGGACATGAGGCCAAAAGCAATCTGCAAGGTGTCGTTGTGTCCCTGCAGGGGGGCCAAACTGTAACAATGCTTCATCAATTCACAATTTTTTTTTTTTTTTTTTTTATAGTGGAGTACATCATTTTAGTAATAGTTTGAGTGATACATATGTTTGCAAGTAAACCTTAGACATGTGGTCGGAAACCAAATAACAACAAGCCAACAAAGCAAATTCAAATATCAAGTAACCAACGTGTCCTAACTGTTCTTTAAACCAGTCAACGAGGGCACCAAAAAATCTTGTCCATGGTGTTTGTGTGTGTGTGTGTACAATTCTCTTCTGACAATGTGAACGATTCTCATGGCTGGTACCGCATGGCCCAGACCACATATTCCAGACCAACCGTTTGGAAGATATTCACAAGCCTTCACGCCACAAATCCAGTAAACATCCTTTGGTAGAGGTATGGAACAGCGATTAACCATTGTAGCAAGGTAGCTATAATCCTCAATGGAATCGGGCAGTGGATTTTGGCTTGTTTTAGGCTTAACAAGCGGTTCTTCAGAAGGAGAGCATGTGGAGTCACATCTCGATGCTACACCATAATTGTCTCGCTTGTGGGGGTCTGCGGGGCCTGCGCTGCTCCTCTGCTCCTCCGCTCCTCCGCTCCTCCACCAGTCGTGGAGGTCCTGGGTGTTGGAGCTCAGCTACTCCTGGGCTTTCCCTGCCCGCGTTGCTCCCCTCAATGGCTCCGACGAGGCGCCACAGAAAGAAGAAGGAATCGGCTGGTCTCCGGTGTATGGTCGAGGAGCTGTGCTCCCGCAGTGGGACGCGTGGAACCAGGCCAGCACCCCCACACTTGAGTGTCGGTGGCGCAGGACGTGCTGAGCCCTGGACCAGCGAGGTTTTCTCTGACACAAACCCAGTCTCTGGGTTGTGGCATGGTTTGCCACTAGGAAGAGACTGGACAGCTTTTACTTTTCTGTGGATTGACTGAACAGCAGAAGTTAAGAGTAGAACAGAATGATATCATGGATTCATCCATGGCATGGAAGTCCATCTTCTTCATATATACAGAACTGAATTGCTTGGTATGGTCATAGGTCTACCCATAATCCTTTCATGAGGCGTGAGTTTTGTGCTTCCTAATGGGTGTTAACAGGTGCCAACATTGTCCATTTAAGTCCAGTTTAAAATTCTCTGCACATACAAAAACATTTTCATACAAGAACATTTTCATACAAGAACAATTTCATATCCCTCACATAATGTCTATTTGCAGAGCTTCAAAAAAGTCACGGTGGGGGCGAAGTGTTGATAATGTTTGCAATACTTTTATAGGACGCAAATCTTGGAGCTTATCAGTCTTGTCTTTCAACACTATCTGACACATTCCCCCTTTGCTCATCTGTGATTGCTAACTGTGATCAGCTATGCGACATGCATGCTATTCACGGGTACAAGCAGTGCTTAATTTGTCCATGAAGAGGTCCCGGAACATCGGGGGGGTACCGGGGGGGGGGGGGTCCCCGCGAAATTTTTTGAGCATAATGCATTTAAATGCATCAATCTGGTGCACTTTGGAAAGCTAGAATAACAATAATAGGGTGTCTGCTGCTTTAACTTACCTTGGAAACATATCCTCTCCGGAGCTTCTCTACCCGGCTAAACTAATATTAACTGAATAATTAATAACTAATATTCTCCGCTCCTCTGTTTGTGTGTGAGCACAGCGCGTGCACAGCCTTCACCGCTGATTGGCTGTTTCCCGTGCCTGTCTCTGTGTGTAACCAATCAGATGGTGCTGTGGGCGGGACATTGCTGGACACAGTGCAGTGACGGCAGGCAGAGAGATGCAGCTGCATCTGGTCGGGGGGGTCGGGGGCGTGGTTTGCTGGCCCATCTTTTCATTGCATCAACAAATCTCCGACTCTTTCAAATTACGTTAAATCTTTATAAACAACATGAAATGCTTGTTCTGTAAATGAATTTATGCATATTATTATTTTTTATACATTAAAAAAAAACTTTTTTATATTATTATTGTTTTATATATATACGAGAGGTGCCGGATCTGCCCAAATAAGTCCCGGAACGCAGGGAGGCCAAAATCGAGAGGTGCCGGATCTTGTTCCGGCAGGATCCGGCACAAATTAACCCCTGGGTACAAGGATGTGGGTTTCACAACGCGGCCGTCGTTGCTGACCCACAAATTATTTACATTTTTACAACCATGGGAATGCTACAATCCGTTTTTCTTCACCTCAGTAGTCTCTTGTAGGAGGGCTACATCATTAGGAGAAACCAGGTTGTTAGCGGGTATAGAAGGGCAAGGTTTTACATAGACAGGTAAGCCAAATTTGGCAGTTTCTTTTGCTGCATGGTCAGCTGAAGCATTGCCTAGTGAAACAGGGTCCTTGGTGTGGGCTTCACATTTAACAAAGCAATAGATGAAGGTAGTTGACAGGTTTGTAACAGTTCACCAATCAATTAACCACATTTAACGGGTGTCTCCGAGGATGTGATAAATCCTCGGTTCGCCCACAATATATAAAATTGTGTACACAACCAAAAGCATATCTGGAATCTGTATAGATTGTAACAGTTTTACCTTTTGATCAGTGGATATAGTTTCATCTACTTGGGTGGAGCTGGAGGAGGGCAAGGCGGCGCTTTCAACAATTAAGAATTATCACAAATTGTATAACCTGCGTATGGTATTCCATTTTTATAAGCAGAGCCGTCAGTGAAGAAAACAGGAAAGGTCAGGACGAGTGTTAAAGACAGAGGTGTCAAAAGTATTCACATTCATTACTCAGGTAGAAGTATAGATATTAGAGTTCAAAAATACTCCTGTAGAAGTTGAAGTATCAACTCAAAATCTTTTCTCAAGTAAAAGTATAAAGTACTGGTTTCAAAACTACTTAAAGTATAAAAGTAAAAGTAATATAAGCGGGGAAAAACCATTAAGGCTAAAAGCCATTGAAAATGAATGCCTCTTAGTATAATGCAAATATATATTAAAGAACCATATATGTGCATTATTGAGCATTAACATGTGTTTCAGAGACCAGACACGTACAAACCAATTATGTTTATACTTCTCATCCAACAACAACCAAATTCACTCTATCCGGATGGCACAATTTAACTGGATAGTTTTTTAAAGGCCGAAATGAAATAGAGTAAGGCTGTTTTTAAAATGTAAGGAGTAAAAGGCACAGATAACTGCGTGAAAATGTAAGGAGCAAAAGTAAAAACCATCTGAAAAATAATTACTCCAGTGAAGCATACACAACCAAAATTTCTACTTAAGTAAGGTAATGAGGTATTTGTACTTCGTTACTTGACACCTCTAGTTAGAGATTAGTTTTACATGCATTCAGAGATGTTATAGTTGGCTCACAGACAGATTTCCATGCAATTAAATTATGAAGTTACCATAGGCAGGATAAGATTATGTAAATTGGGATGCTCTGATTTGGCTCACCACAATGGGAGCCGTTCCCATTTTCTTGGTTTGAGACGTGTGTGACATGTGGATTGGTGTGAATGATCATTGGCTGGCTCCTCTCCGCCTCCTCTCAGCGCTCAACCTGTGTAGGAAACACTTTTTAAAAAAAAACATTAGTATTTTCATACATTTCAGATTCCTTTTTTATTGCGTTATCTAGCCCTACCCTTTGTTGAGGGCAATTAGCAAATATATATTTTGCATGTACCCTGGAGGAAATCCATCAATCTGATCTCGTGACAGACCACAATTCTCTTTTGCTGTCAACATTATTTTAGCATAAAGTTCCCTGGGATTATCATCTACTTCCCTATGAACTGTTAAGGCAATGAATATTATAAAAGGTCTGAGCTTGCTCGGTGTGATTTTGGCAACAGCTGTGGGATTAAAGAGAATTCTTCAAGCATCAAGTACTTTACTTTTCAAATCATGTGGCAAAGTTAGTTTAACAGCTGTTTCCTCTAGCCATTTTTGTTTATTTATTTAAAATCTCTTACTATTATTTGGCTCCAAATTTTGTAGGCAACAGATCTTGGATTTTTGTAAAATCTAGTCGTCATCAGAAGTGTCATCGTCACTTGATTCTTTAATCAGTTTCACCGGATAAAGGTTTTGATTTTATCATTTAACTGGTTCTCTAATTTCATTTTTGTCTGCGTTGTGTTTTTAAATCCTTCTAGTAGAGCCATCAGCTTTTTTATTTTGATCAGTAAGCGAAGCTATTTGGGATTCTGCATTACGGCGTCTACTTTCATCCCTCCAAAAATCTGAGGGAGTTTGAAGTGCTTTTTAGTTATTTTAACAATATTTAATACTAACTAAGTAACAAACAAAACTAACAAATAAAACTATCGGTACCGTGATTACCATACATGTATTTAAAGAACTGAAAAACTTCCCAAAAACTTTCCAACTATCAGTCTACTTGAGCATACAAATCATTCGGCTTAATGTAAGGAGAGCGAGTCGATTCTTACTTAAATGAAATATACCCCAAGTATTTGGGAGAGCTAGTCATCCCCATTTATAAAATAAAAAACAGTTCCTCTACATACAGTATATGTCTATTTCTCACAAATATATCAGTGTTCCAACACTTACGGACACCAAGTCCTGCATATGCTATAAGTCCCTCACTGGACTACTCTTGGTACCAACCATGGCACTCTGGCCATTTCTCTCTTTAATGTTACCCGAGATATTAAACCTTTTTAGAAGAGCGAGTCAGATTCTAGGGCAGGATAAGCAAAGCATTCTCGCAACACAATCAAATTCAAGTGTTATGAAATTGTCAGCATTCCTAAACATCTCTACAATAACTTTTCCCAATAACACAAAATAATAAAAAATAACCCTCACAACCACACAGCGGACTTACCTATCATTTCAGGATAACGTCAACTTTCTCTGGCACTCCAGTTCACAGACTTTCGACAACAGCCCAGCAACAATAATTTTGGATTTTGTAAATGGACCCCTTACCTCTGATTAATTTAGATAGAAGTCGCTGGTTGTGTCGTTGGTCTGGAAAAAGGAGTTCCCATCGAAAGTCTATTGTTATCCGGGTCAACGGCACCAAATTGTTGAGGAATTTACCAAAAACGAGTTCAGAAGTCCGCTCATGGTATAGAGAGTTTTTAATCAGTAAGCCGGCGGTGGACATGACCAGCACAGATGTAGTCTGTAGTTGGTGTGCCGACCCAAATTGGTTGGTTCAAAGGGTTTTTATACAAAAGTTACAGGAATAAACCAGCCCAGTGAGAGCCAGTCAGAGGTGGGACCCTTTAGCTTTGGGACCACCCCTGAGGGATCAGGAAGTCCGTATATGGTCTTTGTCTCTGTGGGGGCTGGAAGTCTCGGCAGGGATGCAAGATGCCGGACCTTGCATGACAATGTCCCGGCAGGGGTCTTCAGGAACTGGAACCTGCATGTCTATGTCTTAAGGGGACATGAGGCCAAAAGCAATCTGCAAGGTGTCGTTGTGTCCCTGCAGGGGGGCCAAACTGTAACAATGCTTCATCACGTGGAAGTCTGCGTGCACGCGGTTTTATAGATCCGGATTTTTTTTTGCGCCCGCCGTGTACGTGCAATTTTAGTATGACTCCTACGCACTCCTACGCAAGCCACCAGGCCCCTGGTGGCTTGATGTTTGACGCGAGAATAAGACATTTATACATATTTCCCCAAAGCTGATATAGAGATGTTTGGGTGTTTTTTGTGCCTTTGGCATTTGTGTCCATGTTCTCTGGGGCATAGTAGTCATGCATTTGGAGAGACTTTAGCTTTGCGCTAGCTTTAGCCATTTGTGTTTACTGCGTGCTTTAGAAGGTAACCGGAATGATATACTCAGGCTGCATCCGAAATTGCATACTTCCACCCCAATGAGTATGCAAAATGAGTATGTGAGATTTTTTAGTGCGTCCGAAACATTAGAACGTACTCAATAGTATGCTCTATCCATACTCATTCAGGAGAATTTTTTTAGTGTGGATTGATTGACACTAGCCGAGCAGAAACTTCCCACAATGCAATGCGGTGTTTGGTTGCTAAGTGATACGTATATTCAATTTAATTCAATTCAATTCAATTCAATTCAATTCATACTTTATTAAAGACACATCTTGAAAAGAGGTCCATAGTACCATAAAAAATTATACATATAACATACACGATATAAAAGACAACAACCTATGATATAAAAGACAACAACAACAATAACAAAATAAACACAATACAGAAGACTAAAAAACAACAGTGACACAAAAAGAAAACAGTGTCAGGCGCAAGTGTAGAGACATGAACGCCAGTGGTTCCACAACGTAGATGTGAACCTGACTGAGCTGAGTGCAGGATTCGTTAAGCAGGTGATAATGCTATTTAAAGAGTTAGATACTCTACATATAAATTTGTACATCAACTTCCGTAGCACAGCAGCACAGGTTGGTACTCCAACACTAACAAACAGATGACTAGCACTACAGCTCCTTGGGACTTTAAGAAGCAGCCTCATGCAGTCATTATAAACCACAGTGAGCCTCTGCATGCTGCTTTTCTTGTACCGACACCACAAGTGGCCAGTGTAAAGGGATGTACAATATGTTTTAAACAAAAACATTTTAATATCCACCGAGCACATGCTGAATTTGCGCAGCAGCATATTAGCTTGGGCATACATCCTTCGACACTGTCACTGTCACTGTCTCTGTCATCAGAGAGATCCTTAGTCATAAAATGACCGAGGTAATTCACCCCGTCACACTCGGTGAGAGCAGAGTCTGCCAGAAAGAAGTCAGCAACAGCAAACTTTCTATCTCCCCGGCTACGGACAATCATCACATTAGTCTTCTTTGTGTTATATTTAATGTCGTATTCAGACCCGTACTGAGAACATGTCCTCAGCAGCTGCTGGAGGCCAGCACTATGGACTGAAAATAACCAGATCATCCGCATACATTAAGTGGTTGACAAGTACATCACCTATCATACAGCCTGTTCCACACTTATTCAGCTGCACAGAAAGGTCCTCCATATAAAAATTAAACAGGACCGGTGACAAAATCCCTCCCTGCCAAACACCATTGGTAACATGGAATGGAGCAGATACAGAGCTTCCCCACTGAACTCTCATAGTCTGCTGTGCATATCAGTACACCAGAATTCTGACCAGGTAACCAGGAACACCACTCACACTCAATTTTCTGAATAGCTTTTCATGGTTAACACAGTCAAACGCTTTTGAGGCGCCGATAAAACACATAAAAATAGTGGAGTTTAGTTTCCTATATTTATCCACTATTTCCTTTAAGGCAAATATGCACAAATCAGTGCCATGATCTCGTTTAAAACCAAATTGGTTATCAGATGTTAAAATATAGAGTTCCAGTCTATTCAATAAAATTTTCTCCAGAATTTTAGATAAAATACTAACTAAGGCAATAGGCCTATAGTTTTCTGAGCTATCAAGTTTACCCAATTTATCCTTA
This sequence comes from Cololabis saira, assembly GCF_033807715.1. Lineage (NCBI taxonomy): Eukaryota > Metazoa > Chordata > Actinopteri > Beloniformes > Belonidae > Cololabis > Cololabis saira. The sequence continues at coordinate 26,673,913 of NC_084602.1, forward strand.
AAGTTATTCTATGCAACTTCCTAGAGCTAGCAATAATTTTGAAAGAGGCACCTCTAAGCCCCCCCCATTCGGTCCGAATGATACGGATTGGTCCAGGTCCAGGAAGGGAAAGAACCAATCAGATGTCTTCATTTTAAACCACGACCCCCCGCCCTGTCCCATGCGCGCACTCGCTTCCAGCCGCCCGTGTCCACTTCCCACGGGTCCTCCTGGGCTCACGGTGTCCCAGTGTAACCCCCCTCCCTCGGAGGGGCCACGGAGCCCAGTAGTTATTTCCAGAGCGGCTCGGTCCCGCTGTGTGAGAGCGGGGAGCAGAGCAACGGTCCGGGCTGCTGCTGCTGCAGCAGCTCCTGCAGCAGCAGCAGCCCGCCGGGACACGAAGCTGTATGGGGTCCCGAGCTGCCGGGACCCCATACAGCTCGGAAGCTGTATGGGGTCCGTGGGGATGTAGGCGTCTCCATCACGGCGAGAGCGGAGAGCGCCGGTGCACGGCACGGCACCGCAGCGGCTGGCGGAGCGCTGCGCCAGCCGGGGACGCGGCGGGAGCACACACACACACACGTATCCACAGCTACGCCGTAGGGTACGCCGTAGGGTACGGCGTAGCCGTGGCTTTAGAGCCTGCACCGCAGCGCTGCCGTGCCGTGCACCGGCGCTCTCCGGGTTGGAGACGCCGTTGGGCAGGACGCACGTTTGCTGTAAATGTGCTGTCCAAAATGTTTAATAATCGTATGCGCGTTCGTGTTTGTGGGGGCGTGGGGGGCGGGGCTTAGATGAGGCGCCACTTTCAAATCTTGCTAGCTCTAGGAAGTTGCATAGAATAACTTTAATGACAGGCACTAATAAAACAGATAAAATAGAATCAGGTAAAACACCGTGTACTAGGAATCCAGTGAAACATATAGCAAGCAAGACATAAAGTTTTTTACCAGAAAATTTAAGATGCACGGCACTGATTTTGTCTAAGCCACATGCCTTATTACAACTTAACCCCATTGCTGCTTCCTCTACTTCTTGAGGGGTAACGGTCACATTAGCATTATCTTCTATTTTACACAATTGAAACACATTACCTTTCAGGCAGTTAAACAACTCATGGTACTGCTTCTGCCATAGCTCACATATACTGTATTATCAGAACCACTCACACCATCAATATCAGATGGGAGAGGCAGTTTACAATTATTTATGGCCCTGATTTCTTTCCAGCAATCATACACATTCTTGCTTTTCATTTTTCTAGCCAATGAGTCAGACCTCAACATATTCTTATGCTTTTTAATGTAACGGAGAGCATATTTAAAATTAGCATTAGTATATTTCTTGTATTCAAATATTTCTCCATGCTTTTGTCTACCTGAATCAATCCATGATTTAAAAGCCCTACGGGCCTCAGCATGCAGCTCTTTAACATAATCGTTCCACCCTGGCTTACAACTGGACACCGATTTAGATTTAAATTTAGACCTACAAAAGGGCTTATTGGCCCATATGTCATAAGTATAATATTAAGTATAATAATATTATGATATAATATTAATATTATAATATTCGTATATAATAATGTAATGTAATGTAATCTTGTTTCGGCCAGAATAAATTGGAAAGAGCGGAGCGGAGCGGAGCGGAGCGGAGCGCTGCTACCGGTGCTACCGCTGCTACCGCTGCTACCGCTGCTACCGCTGCTACCGCTGCTGTGACGCCCCCCCCCCCCCCACCTACGGCAGGAAGAGACGTGTGCGCTCTTAATAGTACGTCCGAATTAATGCACAGTATACTTTTTAGTATATACTTTTTAGTATGGCATTTCAGACACACCGTCAGTTCCAAAAGCAAGTCCGATAGATTCCAAACTGTACAAAAAGAGTTTCATGTGAGTTTTTAGTCCAAGTTTGTCGGTTTCAGGGTTCGTTATGATAAACTGTTTATGCCGCGTCCGATCCCTCTGCCATCTGCCCCTCCCGCCTCTCCAAACTGAAATGTCACGAGCCTCACAAGAACTGCCACCTGCTGTAGCCTGGGTGGCTGTTCTCGCGAGGTAATAACAGGAACAAACTCGGTGTAGCAACCCAAGATTTTGAAGGAACAGGCTTGGAGTGTTTCCAGATGGGTGTAGTTTATTGAAGATTTGTGCATAGCACCAGAAATTTAAAGTGACAGTGCTCAATAAACACAACTCACGGCCACTTACACTCCCACCACTCATGTTATACAGAATGAAGACATGGAGCTTCCTGACTGAATGGGTATACATGAGTCTTATGCCTACGTGATTTGCAAGTAAGTACTTCACGCAAGATTTAAGGTATAGACTACCAAACTTATCATTCACTCTCAAGGAGGATAACTAGTTTCTGAATGGGCCTTTCTAAGATCAAAGGTTTAGTTGAATGGTTTTGTTTTCCTAATGTCTTGTCTCCTACTAACACTCTAAAGGCCTTGACACACCAACCCGACTTCCCCCGCTCTCTGCCGACTGCGAGTTGGCTCGCGTCGGGCTGTGTTGGGCTGTGTCGGGCTCTGTCGGGCTCACTAGACACATCGCAAATACAACACCTGACGGCGAACTACACGTACGTTCTGCGCATGCGTGAGAGGTAATCCCTCCATACCAGCAGGCAGCGGTAGTCTGTATTCAGGGGCTCAAGGAGGGGGACATCTTTTTCAAAGCTTTATTGAGAAAACACAAGTGCAGATAAACAAAACTCTGACCAGAACAGATCTGATCAAAACAGACAAACAAAACTCTGTGTAGAATTACTGCTGGCTGAAATAAATCATTTAGGAAGATAAATGTTGGTTTAATAGATGAAATCTAACAGTTGTAGCTACGCCTGTTAAGTAATTTGCTCCGAAAATTTCGGGATTTTCTGCCTGCCGGCTCCGGAGCTGATTTATGGTTCCACGTTAAATCGACGCAGAGCCTACGGCGTAGGGTACGGCGTATGGCGCGCGTCGCCGTGTAACCTACGCCGTAGGTTCTGCGTTGGTGTAACGCAGAACCATAAATCAGCCTTTATTCTGGCGCGGTTTGAAAAAGACAAGCGAGTGATTATGTACATTCACTGAGTGAATATTATAAAAGTAAAATATTTATTTCTCGCTAGAATTTTTTTTTTTTTATTCAGTCCGCAAATGACGACGAAAAGCATTCTGGGAAATTCTGGGAACAGCCAATCACAGAGTGAGTTGTTTGACCGACGACCGACGCCGATTCATGTCGAATCGGCTGAAAAGCTCCCGACGGGCGCCCGACCTGTGGCGACGTGCGGGACACACCGGGGAAACTATGCCGACAGACGAGCACCGACGCTCACCGACGGCCCGACGGCCGATTTTTGGCTTGGTGTGTCAGCCCCTTAACACAGGGGTAGGCAACCCTGGTCCTCGAGTGCCACTGTACTGCATGTCTTAGATGCTATCCTGCTTTTAACACACCTGATTCTAATTAATCATCGTCATCAGCTTGTCATCCAGGGCTGCACAATTCTGTTGATGACACAGGTACTTTTATCATGGTGTGCTGAAGCAGGGTAGCATCTAAGACATGCAGGACAGTGGCATTCGAGGACCAGGGTTGCCTACCCCTGCTCTAGCACAACGCACATGTCCATCACTCTCTTCTGTGGTTCCAACCACTCGACCAAGATGCCATTGGTTTCTTGGGGTGTCTTCCTTTATGATGACCAGGTCATCCACCTTAAGTTTGCATCGAGTTGAGTGCCACTTCCGCCGTGTGGAGATGTTCATGAGATATTCTCTTTTCCACCGGCTCCAGAACTGTTCTACCAAGTATTGGACTCTTCGCCACCTTTTCGTTGCATAGACATCCTCCTTTTCAAACTTCCCAGGGGGTGGGAGGGCGATCTTGGACTTAATCATTAGGAAATTGTTTGGCGTTAGAGGTTTGAGTGAGGTAGGATCGTTCACTCCATTGACAGTTAACGGACGGCTGTTCACAATGGCCATGGCTTCGTAGAACAGAGTTCTTAGGGGCGGATCATCAAGTCTGCTTGAGCACTGGCTGAATGTGGCATTCAGTACATTGCGAACAGTACGGATCTGGCGCCCCCCAGACGCCACCAGCGTGACATACGGAGGGAGCGTTGAAGACGAACTTGCATTGCTTTTCTGCGAAGAAGCTCTCGAGTGTCTCAGCATCATGTTGTTTCAGTGCTTTCCTGAACTCGTTACCGGCTCCCACGAAATTGGTTCCTTGATCGCAATGGAGTTGGCGAACACCTCCACGGAGGCTTATGAAGCATCTTAGGGCGTTAATAAAAGCATCCGTGGACAAATCCTCAAGCATCTCGACGTGCACAGCTCGAGAGGAGAGGCAGGTGAAGATTAAGCCATATCGCTTTTGCTCTTTACAGGCTTTCTTGGTGATGAATGGACCGAAGCAATCAATGCCGCAGTAGGTGAAGGGAGCAGAGACTTCTGTGCTCTCGGAAGCTCAGCCATGCGCTGTTCTTCTGATCAGGGGTCCCCAACCCCCGGGCCCTGGCCCGGTACCGGGCCGTGGGTCATCTGGTACCGGGCCGCACAGAGAGAAAAAATGATTTCTGTATCATCCCCTGATGATGGATGACTCTCAAACTGATGGTTCACAATGTTTTTATTCCTTGGATGTACAATAAATACACTGCAAACACACCGTAAGAGCTATAAAGGAATAAAATAAAATAGAGTTAGTCTTTCTACATTCATATAAGTTTCATTTAACTTAAATACAGACCGACGCAGCTGCTCGCTCGCTCGGTAATAACAGCTACACAGGCTGATTTATGGTCCCGCGTTACACCTACGCAGGGCATACGGGGTAAGGTGCTGTATGCTACGCCTTCGTTTTAACGCGGAACCATAAATCAGGGTAACCATGGCAGCCAAACTCAAGCTCGGCATAAATACGGCATAACATTTGCAAAGAAAACAAATCCTTATCAGCAGGTGCTTTTTGTGTCAGTTGGCCACCACTTCAGCATTCCCGACACTAGTTTAGTCTTTCAGACAAAGTTTTCTACTGCCGTTAAACTTTTACCATTAAAGTCCGAAGCCCCGGATATTTACAAGGTCTCGGCGAGACGCCTTCAAAATAAAAGCACTAAATATCGGTCTCCTTAATAAATAAAATAAAAGCCTGGCTTTAAATAAATTCAATGAGACATAAAAACATTAAAACACATTTATAGAAATACTCATATTAAAGGTAATTTACAATTTCCATTATTTTATTTTATTTTTTCGAAAATTATGTTTTATTATTATTCATTATTATTATTACTATAGAGAAAATACCACAGTTTTTAATGCCGATCTTGTCATTTTTTTAGTTTTTACCAACTACACCTTTAGATTGGGCCGTGAAAATATTGTCAGACATTAAACCACTGCGCAGGGGAGCGGAGTGGCCTAGCGGTTGGGGCTTCGAGCTCAGGATTCGTAGGTCGTGGGTTCGAACCCTGGCACTGGCGTCACTTTGTGTATCCTTGGGAAAGATGCTTCACTCTCAGCTTTCCTCACTTCTCCCAGGTGTATGAATGGGTACCTAGCTTTGCTAGGGGAAGTATCCAGCGATAGACTAGCGTCCTATCCTGGGGATGGTTACCACCTGTTCGTTTGCGCTACAGAATCCGGAGATAAACACCGGCTCTATGGGCCACAAGGCTCGAAAAGGACATACTACTACTACTACTATTATTCATTATTATTATTACTATAGAGAAAATACCACAGTTTTTAATGCCGATCTTGTCATTTTTTTAGTACACCTTTAGATTGGGCCGTGAAAATATTGTCAGACATTAAACCGGTCCGCGGTTCAGAAAAGGTTGGGGACCACTGCTTCTGATGGCCGTCGAAGTCTTCTGCATCTCACACAGCCGTGAATCAACTTAGCAACTGATTTGCTTCCACCGAGGACCCAAAACCCATTGGCTCGAAGTTCTGTTACAGTTTGACTTCGACCTTGGTGACAGATCTTGTCGTGGTAATGAGTCAGGATCAACTTGGTGATGTGTCCTTCTTTGGGTAGAATCACGGGGTGCTTGACTTGTAGACATAGGGACGACTGCTTCAGTCTTCCGCCGACACGAAGTATTCCCTCCTCTAGGATGGGATCCAGGCGAAACAGAGTACTGGAGTTTGGAAGACTTTCTCTGAAGTGTCTTCATTTCTTGGGAGAACGCTTCTTCTTGTACGAGCTGGATCACTACTACAGCTGCTGTCTCACGTTCTTCCAGAGTCACGAGTTCAGTTCTCTGAGCGAATGGATCGTTTCCACTCCCCGTGACGACCTCTAAGGGTGCTAATGCCAACTGCAGTGGCTTCCAATCAACAGTCCCACTTCGCAGTCTTTCAGTGGTGGAAGTTTCTTTGAGAGGTGCTTGAGATGAGGCCACTGCAAAGCTGTCTTTGAAGTCGGAATGTAGGATCTGTCGACTGGGATGAAGTCACGGGTGTACGCTTGACACAGCTGGATTCGTTTCTCAGACTGTAGTCCTCGGACTTGTAGACCAGCGAGATATCACAGTATCAACAGCTGTCATAGTACTAAGCTTCAGCTGTACTGCTTTGGTCTTTACGTTTAGCTCTTCAAGTAGGTCGTCCAAGATGAATGTCGAGTCGCTCTGCGTGTCCAGAAGTGCATACGTTAGAATTTCTTTCTGGGACTCTGTTGCATTAGACGTGAACTTGATTTCCTCCTGCATACTGCTGCCGTCTGTGGAAGTGGGCTTTTTCTCTGATGCTTCCGCAGGCCGGTTGTTTCTCTCTTCATGGAGGCAGGTCGGATGACGTCGGTTACACGTGCCACAAGTGTGTTGTTTTTTGCAGTCCTTGCTGCTGTGTCCCTTTCTCAGGCATCCGAAACAGAGGTTATTTTCACGTATGAAGCCCTTTTTGTCTTCCATCGATCTCGCTGCAAAGATGGGACATTTTGCAACGCCATGCGTTGCAAAATGTGCATCATCTTTGCAGGTTAGACAAGGTGGCTTTGGTATGGGGTTTGACATTTTTTTTTACCTTTACCTCTTCAGTGGAGTTGTTCTTTTCAGTGTTCGTATGAAGTGCTCGAGCTCTCTTGGGTTGTCTGTCGTCTGTCGATTTTATCAGAAATGGGGAGGTGATTGGATTACAGGCAATCCTCGCTTCTGTTTGGATGAATGCGGTGAAGTATGAGAAGCTTGGGTGTTCTCCGGATTCATCTAGACTCTGTGTGACGATTCTGCTCCATTTCCGGACAATCCAATCTGGAAGTTTTTTCAGCAGCTTATGGTTCTCTTAACAGTCGTCCAGGATGATCAATCCTTTCACATGAGGCATTGTTTCAACGCATCCTTGCAGGAAATCAGCAAACTCTCTGAGTGCAGCAGGATCACTTGTACTGATTTTGGGCCACTTCGATAGCTTGTCTCTGATAGCCTTCTGCACGATTAAGTTTTTTAGATAAAACATTTTTTCGTGAGCTGGTAGAGGCTGGCGGTCTATCACTGCCATGAAAGACATCTTCCAGTCTATATACTTCAGGGGCTCACCTGAGAACTTTGGTGGCTCGGGGGCAGGCAGACGATTTATACTGAGTGAAGCTATAAGTGCTTGGGTTAGGCTATATTTCTCTTGAGATATTGGCGCAGAAGTATGCGTTTATGGACGCTGGAATGTTTTAGCTGGAGAAGGCTGGTACATTTTTGCTGGTGTTTTGAACAAAGGGTTTTTTAATGTGGGTTCAGTTTCAGTTTCAATTTCAGTTTGATAAACAGTCCCTTTGATCCAGTCTTTGCTATCATTTTCAACGCTTTGGTCGCTGCTGCTATCCTCACTTCTTTTTTTTTTTTTTTCCCCCATTTTATCAGTGCTCCTTCCTAAGTAACAGTCCTGGGCATTGCCATCCTCTACCAACCCCGGGAGGGCCCTGCAGTCAGCAGGCCGCATCTTTTCACCAGACAGAGTGGGGCTTCTACAGCTGCACGTAGCACGTGGAAGGATCACGTTATTCCGGCCATATCCCCACCCCATAGCTCATATTGCTACCCAAGGGAACATGGGGACAAACTCCATACAGAAAGGCCCACAGCGTCCCCGGCGGGAATCGAACCCAGGACCTTCTTGCTGTGAGACGGCTGCCCTACCAGCTGTGCCACCGTGCCACCGGTCTCGTCTTTCTCTGAGCTTGACCTGAAGCGTGCACCCGGGAGTTACAAGACACGAGAAATTTAAAGTGACAGTGCTCAATAAACACAACTCACGGCCACTTACAATGCAACACACAGTCTCACTCCCAACTCGTCAAAAACCGACGCCTGGTCAGGAACCTTGAGCGACACCTACTGACGCAAAAGGTACCCATCTGCGTCTCTTTCAGACGCAAGTAGACTCCAATAGGGTCCAATGTAATCCCGTCTGCGGCTATATGTGACGCCAACCCAGTCTCACATAAAAACGTACCCTGCCTACGTTTCTCATTTTTTAGTGAAACAAATCAATATTTTGAGTTAGTTTCTGCATAAAACTGCGTTTTGATTACATTTCTAGCGAGAAATATATATTTTACTTTCATAATATTCACTCAGTGAATGTACATAATCACACGCTTCCTCGTTTTTGGGAAGTTGTTTCAGATCTCGCCAGAATAATGTGAAATCGCAACGTTTCAATAATGTGAAATTGCTAAATTTTGGTGCTGGGATACGTGGTTGTGATATATACACGGATTATTACATTTTTATGGTAAATGGCTTACACTTATATAGCGCTTTCCAGCTGTACTCCTACAACCGCAAAGCGCTTTACACTGTAGACTGTAGCTGCCACACACAACGGCGCTGGCCTGACAACCGGGAGCAGCTAGGATTATTACATTATTATTATTTATATGGGGAACGTTTGACAAGGGGAATTCCCTCTGGCAGCCCCCTCTACGACATAGTGACGAGGGGGATCCTGGACACGTGACAGATGCCCCGATCGTGTGCCGTTGACTAAACGGTTAAAATTTAAGATAATTAAGTTTAGAGTAACGTAACATGTCAGAAGTTAACATACATTTTATTTTTCTTGGAAAATGCAATATTTTTCAAGATAGTTTTGGCATTAAAATGCATTTTATTAAGGTTTCTAGCAAGAAATGTGTATTTTATTTACACAATCTTCATTTAGTGAATGTAGGCTATGTTTAGTTTGTCAGTTATTACAGAGATTATGGAGGTATTTCTATCGTTGCTATGGTGCTATGGATGCTGTTATAATAATAATAAATAATTATAAATAATTTGAATTAATTAACCTCCAGAAATTTATTAATAATTTATATTAATCATAATATTAATATTTATTATAATAATAAATACACCTGTAGGACAGGCCAGTGTTTATAGCCAACATTCAGAGACATTATCAGACAATGATTAATGACAACATAAGTAATGTGACATAAGTAATGTTAAGTATACTTAAATTCGGCACACTTTTGAGTAAATATCAGTAGTCTACATTAATTCGGACGTACTATTAAGAGGGGGGGAGTTGTTACCATGGTAACCTGTCACAGCAGCGGTAGCAGCGATCCGCTCCGCTCTTTCCCGTTTATTCTGGCCGAAACAAGATGACATTATGTAATATTATTAAATACGAATATTATAATATAAATATTATATAATAATATTGCATTGCGGGAAGTTTCTGCTCAGCTAGTGTCCATCAATCCACACTAAAAAATTTCTCCGGAATGAGTATGGATAGAGCACACTATTGAGTACGTTCTAATGTTTCGGATGCACTAAAAAATCTCGCACACTCATTTTGCATACTCATTAGGGTGGAAGTATGCAATTTCGGACGCAGCCATAGTTAAGCTTATAGTAACGTAACATGGTGTCAGAAGTTGATATACATTTTATTTTTCTTGGAAAATGCAATATTTTAACATAGTTTCGGCATTAAAATGCATTTTAATAATGTTGTTGGACCACCGTCCATATGATGATGAATTCATGTGTGATTATGGACTCAGAGTGATTATGAATTCATGACATATGTGATTGGGTGAACATTTCCGGGTCTTTGACCAGTAAAGGGCCAAAGCCAAGCTAAAGTTTCATGGTCAGTTTATGACACCTCCGGACTTCCGGTGACGTCATGATGGAGATAACAACCTGAACACGAGGCTCCCGTCTGAAAGTTTCAAATTGATCTTATAACTCGACTCTTTCTACATAAATTGGCTGTGGAAGATGAGCTCCACAAGCAAGCAAGGTAAAATCTCAAGTAGACGGGAAACTACTAGAGCAGAGGTGGAGAAAAGGAGATCTGTAACTCCGCCGGCTAGCCGCGCTAAAGTCAGCAGCGGCTCCTGCGAGGGAATGGAGCTCTCTGACATACTAGGTGAACTGAAGAAAATAAGACGTGAAAACCAAGATGGACACAGCCAAACCAAAACCTCTCTAGATAGGCTGGAGCTGTCGGTAGAGGATTTAAAAGACCAAATTAAGAACCACGAGGGGCGGCTGAACGAAGCGGAGAAGAGAATCGGGGAGGCGGAGGATGTGGGGATGAGACATGGGAGAGCGCTCCGGTACCTGCTGCACCGTGACATGGACCTCACAGCCAGATGTGAGGACCTCCAAAACCGGCTCAGACGCAACAATTTGAGGATCTACCAGGTGCCGGAGGACAGCGAGGGTCGGGATATGATCGGGTTTGTGAAGGACTTAATTTGCGGAGCGCTCCGGGAGCCGCCGGCGGCTGAGCTGAAGATTGAACGGGCGCACAGAGCACCTGTCCCCAAACCCTCCGATCCTAAGGCCCCTCCCAGGTCTATAATTGTGAGATTTCTCGATTTTACAACTAAAGAAACTGTGTTGCGCCTGGCATGGGGCCAGAAACGGTCGATGTTTCAAAATAATCCCATCTACTTTGATCATGACTACTCCCCGGATCTACAAAGGAAAAGAGCCCGGGTCCGCTATGTTATTAAACAGCTGAAGATGAAGGGAATCCGGGCAAAATGCCCATATCCTGCACAACTGAGGATAAGTTTGGATACTGGGGAGAAGTCGTTCTCAACGCTGATTGATGCGGCCCCGACGCTGAAGGAGCTGGGAATCGAGGTGCGGGTGGACGAGCGAGAGAGGCTGGAGAAGGAGCTGCAGGAGGGGGCGTGGTCGCAGACGAGAGGTGCGCGCAGAGGGGAAGCCTCGCTCTCACTCCGGGACTACAGCGCACTCTGTAAGGAGACATCCAACTGAGGATCGTGAATGGTAATACAGACTGGACAATAAACAGCATAAGGATACTATTGGAGTTACATAACATGATGCTCTGTGTACTCCGAGCACTGACTGTTGTAAAAAAAAAAAAAAAAAAAAAAAAAAGAGAAAAAAAGAAAGAAAAAAAGGTTTGACATAGTTGTAAGTGATATATAATTAATGAGAGTTGTTTATAATCAACGTTTTTGAGATCATAGACGGGTTGAAAGTTCGTGTTTAGTTTATCCCATGAGTGAAACACACTCACCCAGTGGCCTGTTCTTTGTAACAATGGCCACACTGGCACTTTGCCTTTACTTCCCAGAGATACTTCGTCACGTATCTCTGCCCTGTTACAACTGGGAGCTGGCCCTGTTGGGACCAGTTGGCAATTTGGAAGTTCTCATTTTTGTTTTGCATATTTTGATTTATTTTGGTTCTACCTTGACAGATGTTCTGGGCATACTAATGGTAATGAAGAGGCAAATACATAATATCTTGCTGGTTTTGAGTACTCTTGCAGATAAAGATATGGATAGAAAACAAATACTACTGGTAAAAACATGGTAATTTTAAAATGTGTAAGTTATAATATAAATGGGATTAATAATCCCATTAAGAGGAAAAAGCTCTATAACCAATTAAAGAGTCTGAGATGCTCTATAGCACTAGTCCAAGAAACACATTTGACTGAGAAGGAGCATTTAAAGCTAAAGCGTGAGTGGGTGGATCAGGTGTACAGCGCTGCTTGTAAGAATGGAAAGAAAAGGGGGGTCTCTATTCTCATTAGTAAAACAGTATACTACCATAATGAAGAAGTGTTTCAGGATGATGAAGGCAGGTATGTGATGATTGTTGGTACAGTAGGAGATGTGAAAGTGACTATATTGAATGTGTATGCTCCCAATGAAGACTCTCCAATTTTTTTTAAGAACATTGCTTCACTTCTGGCTGAAAAGAGTAGAGGAATGATTCTGATAGGGGGAGATTTTAATTGTATTATGGACAGGAGGCTGGACAGATTGCCCATGGATAATGGACCGAGGACGAAGAAAAGTGTAACACTGCAGGGAATGATTGAAGAACTGGGGCTATCGGATGTTTGGAGATTCCATCATCCAAGAGAAAAAGATTATACATTCATGTCTCAGGTTCATGGAAGCTATTCTAGACTAGACATGTTTTTCATTTCAAAAAAAGATTTATATAGAGTCAAGGATAGTAAAATTGAACCGAGCACCATTTCAGATCATGGTCCAGTTACATTAGAATTATGTGTGGGACCAGATGATTGCTTTAAATATTGGAGACTGAACGTGTCACTGCTGACAGACACAGTGCTTCGACAGGAAATACAAAAGGACTTGATGGACTATTTCTCGCTGAATGACAATGGTAGTGTTTCTCCCTCTATATTGTGGGAGGGAGCAAAAGTGGTAATGAGAGGGAAGATAATAGCCATATCTTCAAGGTTAAAGAAACAGAGGTTAAGGGAACAACATGACCTTGAGCTAAAAATAGGCAAATTACAAGAAGAACATAAACAGAATAGGGACAAAAAGACACTTAAATTACTCGAAGAAGCCAAACAGGACTTGGACATGATACTTACCTATAAAGCAGAGGGGGCGTTCAGATTTGCAAACAGAAAATACTACGAAATGGGCAATAGAGCAAGTAGGCTCCTGGCTTTTCAGCTGCGAAAGGCTCAATCAAATCGAGTGGTCCCCAAAATTAGACATCCCACAACCAAACAAATAGTATCACAACCAAATGAGATTGCAGATGCCTTTGCTTCATATTATACAACCCTTTATGAGTCCCAAAACCTAGAAAATAAGACCGAAAAGATACAAGAATTTCTAAAACCACTCAACTTGACAAAACTATCAGTAGAGGAGGCAGCCAAACTAGCTAGGCCCATAACAGAGATAGAAATAAAAGACACTATAGCTAGACTGAAGAATAACAAGTCCCCAGGAGTAGATGGCTTTTCTGGGGAGTACTACAAGACGTTCGTACATGAACTCACTCCAGTATTATGTAAAATGTTTAATTATGCACTGGAAACAGGAGACTCACCTAAAACATGGTCAGAGGCAGTAATAACAGTGATTAAGAAAGAGGGAAAGGATGCTACCCTCTGTGCAGGATACCGACCTATAAGTCTTTTATGTGTGGATCTGAAAATATTGACCAGCATACTAGCCAGTAGAATACAGAAATATATTAAAAAGCTTGTGAAGCCAGATCAAACTGGATTTATAGGTGGCCGCCAGGGCTCTAACAATATTAGAGCAGCATTAAATCTACAGTCAATAGCTATATCTAAAAGACAAACATCTATGTTCCTTAGCCTGGATGCTGAAAAAGCGTTTGACAGAGTAGACTGGGTGTATTTGATGCAGACGCTGCTGAGCATGGGCTTCGGAGACGAGTTTGTGAAATGGATCAAACTATTTTATCAGGATCCAAGATCCAGAGTGAGAGTTAATGGATATTGCTCAAAATTTTTTAAGCTCAAACGTGGGACAAGACAGGGAGACGCTCTGTCACCAGTTTTGTTTGCTCTGAGTATTGAACCTCTGGCAGAAGCCATAAGGCAGAATCCAAAAATACAGGGCTTATTAGACGAAAGAGGGAATGAATACAAAATGGAATTATTTGCGGATGACATTTTGTTACTCTTGCAAGATCCCCTATCTTCGGTTCCTCCGCTCATGGAATGTCTGCATACATATGGTTCAATCTCCGGCTACAAAGTCAATGAGAGTAAGTCTGAGGCGATGATGATTTCTGGGTCTTGGCCCCCCCAACTAAATAACACAGTGACATTTCGACATTCCCAGCAAGGGTTTCGGTACCTGGGTATTACACTTACTCCCATTCCCTCAGAATTATTTAAATTGAATTATGATAAATTATTAAAACAAGTAAAAGAAGATTTAGCGAGGTGGGATGTTCTCCCACTCTCCCTATTTGGCAGAATAGAAACAGTGAAAATGAATATATTGCCAAGGCTCCTATATTTGTTTCAGTCTTTACCCATTTGGGTACCCATGTCTACTTTCACCCTATTGGACAAGCTCATCTCCAGGTTCATCTGGCAAAATAAAAGACCCAGAGTAAGATTAAAAGTGCTGTGCTCATCAAAGGACAAGGGGGGTTTGTCACTACCTAATTTTAAACACTATTATTGGGCAAGCCAACTTACTGCCATAACCCAGTGGATATACAATAACCAAGACATCAGGTGGATTCAAATAGAGCAGAACTCAGTGCAGGGGATTGACCTGAGAGCCTTACCCTTTTTGAGTAAAAATTTGCAGAACAAGCTCAAGATAGACAATATATGGATTAGACATACTCTGCGGGTATGGGATGCTGTCAGGAAGAGACTAGGTGGGGCAGTTTCTCTGTCAAGAGCTATGCCATTGGCAGGAAACATAGACTTTTTACCTTCAGTGTGGGATAGTGGATTCAAACGCTGGGGCTGTAATGGCCTGAAAACAATTAACCAACTATTTGAAGGAAATGAATTCAAACCCTTTTCTCAGTTGCAGACTCAGTTTGCGCTACCACCAAAAGATTTTTTTCGATATTTGCAACTGAGACATTACATCCAGTCTCACACAGAGTGGGACAAGATTAGAAGAGACCCCACAAATGTGGAAAATTATTTTATTATGGTAATTGAGAAATGCCTACCAACCAAGAATCATCTCTCACATATTTATGGTAATATATCACATGATATGTCTGATAATACACTTGATGTAAAGGAGAAATGGGAGCTTGAGATGAATGTGATAATAGAGGATGGGGTCTGGGAGGACATGTTTTTGAATTGCCATTCAGGTATTAACAGTAACCTGTGGAAAGAATTCGAATGGAAAACAAAAGTCAGATTTTTTAGGACCCCACTAGTACTTTCGACATTTTATAAAGATTCAGTGTCTCCACTATGCTGGAGGAACTGTGGGTTGGTCGGTGATCATTCACATGTCTTCTGGGACTGTCCAGTACTGGAAAGGTTTTGGCGAGATGTGAAGGAGGAGATTGATAATATACTGAACATTGTAATTCCTATGGATCCTCTGCTATTTGTACTGGGAGTATTCCCGGACAATGTAACAAGCAGGGACAAGAGATATATATTACGTATACTCTTGATGGTTGCAAGAAAGACTGTAACTGTGAATTGGAAGAAGACACTCCCACCAACAAGAACTCAGTGGAAGATGAGACTGAAACAAATCTATGTTATGGAGCACATGACAGCTAAGCTGCAGATGAAAATGGACTTGTTCCTGCAAAGATGGACACCAGTGAAGGAGTATTTAAATGTATAATCAGTTAAGTGCTATCTTTAAAAAATGTGACTGAAAAGCCCTCTGTCAAGGATTGTTCGAAAATGTTTTGATTTGTCTTTTGAATAAAGTTCAAAAAAAAAAAAAAAAAAAAAAGTTTATGACACCTCCAACTTGGTCTGGAGAACAAAGAGGGGGTGGAAATTTCCGCAGCCCGAAGCAAGGACTAAAGTTTACAACACCGTGGCCACACAGCTTGGAACAATGGAAAAACCCCATTGACACCAGGATTTTCATATGTGGCCCTCTTGGTGATAAGGCACCACACTTTGATTGAACAAGTTCCTCAAGCTGCAGGAAGTAGCATGGACTTCCTGTGCGCAGCTATAAAAGAGCAAGCCCCCCCCTCTCTCGCCTTTTACTCTCCCCTACAGGTCTGCTGTAGCACCAGGGATCCAGCCAAGGGCCGCCCTCCTCCAGGATCGTTGACCAAAGGAGCGTCCGTTTTGCAGCGCTGCACGAGTGACCCACGAGGTTCAGAGCACCAGAAAGCCGAACCAGGGACGCTCTGCGTTGGTGTAACGCGGAACCATATTTCCCCCCTCCGTTTATAAAATAATTTGTATCCACATTACATCGTTTAAAAAAAAAAACCTTCCACACACATAACCGAAGATCTGCGTTTTCGACCACATTCATAAGCATTCCAAAGCTGTAGATGGCATTATTTCCGATTATTTCCCCAAATCCTACCCTGAATAGAAAAATTATCACGCCATTCCTCTGGGAGTACGACTTCAGTCTCGAAGTTTTCCCACCAGCTGGCAGTGCGTCCCGGTCTGACCCAAAAGCGGCGTCGACGATTACGGCGAGGTTCATGCCTAGGTGGAGTGTCTAAGAGGGGGTAAATTACCGGCCGCATCTTGTCCGTCGGCTGTGCTCTTGGAGCAGTAGTTGGGCGTGTAAAATAAAAGAAGTAAATAACGCCCGCACAATAATTAGAACCACCGCAGTTTTCAAGGCATTCATGCTTCTGTAGTTCTGTAGTAAACAAAGGTTGCACGTTAGAAGTCAGAGCAGATTTGTTGTTGTTTTGGCGCATAATGTGACGTTCGAAAACGCAAAACTCTGATTGTCTCGTCTACACCAGGTCTACACCAGAGGAGGCTGGTCCATAGAGGCAGGGGAGGCTGGTCCTCCTCTATTTTTGAAAGGCAAGAGGGAGATTAAAATATAAAAAAAAAAAAAAACAGTAACTGGTTGAAATAAACCATTACCAAATCTCAGTATCATTTATAAAATATTTTTTTCTCTCTTCTTTGGAAGAAAATCCATTTAAAAATGGTTCAACAGTGACACCTGCAGGCCACAGCAGGCAAAAGGAGAAAGAGCAGTCTGTGTGAGGAGAAGGGGGGTCTAAGGGAGGCTGAGGGGCTTCTGTCCTCCGGGGGAGGGTTCTCCTTCCATTGACTCAATGCATTAATTTTTTTTTCATGCTAATCTGTGATTGGCCAAAACACGTAAAACGACGCGCCAAGGGAGGCTAGCCTCCCTTACCAATCAACAACCAGAATACAAGTTTGACATGGTGTTAGTCCAATGACAGCTTCCAAATTTCATCTTCAAAATTCATCATCGACAACAGCCACTCTGCCTTGTGACTTTACAAGATCTAAAGAAAAGGTGAGTATTCATAGTTCAATTTAGTTTCAACTAGTTTTAGTTTTTCCAATCACTATCACGCCTGTTAAGAAATTTGACCCGATGTTTTGGGGGATGATAAGAGCCGCCAGCCCGGAGCAGCAGCAGCAGCAGCCGGAGTACGGACGTGATCGCGCTGCGCCTTCATCCCAGGGGAGAAACCTGCAGCTCTGTGGAGAATTACCGCTGGCTGAAATAAATCATTTAGGAAGATAAATGTTGGTTTAATAGATGAAATCTAACAGTTGTAACTACGCCTGTTAAGAAATTTGCTCCGAAAATTTCTGGATTTCTGTCTGTCTGCCAGCTCCGGAGCTGATTTATGGTTCCGCGTTAAATTTATTCTGGCGAGGTTGCAAAAAACTTAATGTACATTCACTGAGTGAATATTATGAAAATAAAATATATATTTCTCGCTAGAAATGAAATCAAAAAGCATTTTTATGCAGAAATTAACTCAAAATATTGATTTTATTCACTAAAAAATAAGAAATGTCCGCCATGTTTTCTTTTTGGATTCAGTCCGCAAATGACGATGAAAAGCATTCTGGGAAATTTTTTTGTCCCTAGAAAACTATTTTTTTCTTTTTTAAATCAGAGGGTGTTGTGTAAAATTCCCACTGTGACATACTGGGTGCCTTCACAGGGGTTGAACACTGGCCTGCTTCTTGTTACACCTCACATCCTTGATAAATACTGTAGTAGGCCTGTATGGTTCATCTGGAAACAACAGGATTGAATAAAATGATGTTGTTGTTAAGAAATCTTGTAAGCCATTCTTTTACTGCTTAATTTTTGTTGAATATAAGAAAATAGGAATAAGTAGTCAACTAATATAAAATAACATGACGCCGTGGGTTGGTTTTCCTCCAGTCCTCCTCAATTTTTTCAGTCACCAGCCGCCACTGGTCTAAAATCTTCACTTTGCCCGGAGTTTTTTTAAACATTCGTTTATTTGCGTTTTCATGTGGATGACAGGTCCAAACGTAGGAAAATATCTTTAGCAGATACTCGGCTACGTGTGTACAGGGCCTGAGGGGAGAGGGGAGGGGGGGGGAGGGGGAGCGGGGCTGCCGTGCCGTCTTCGCATCTCCTGCGCACAGGGTGTCTTGATGATTTGCAATTACAGGCTGAGCCTACCATTAGTTTTTAAACTGTAAAAGGTGGGGGGGGGGGGGGGGGGGCAAAACCATGATTTTGAAAAGTGGGGGGGGGGCATGTCCAGAGTGGGAAATACGGGGGGGTTCGGGGGGGTCGGACCCCCCCGATTAACCCTTGAGCCCCCCTGAAGGACTCAAAAGCCAAATTTAGGGGGGGTCTCAATGTTGTCAAAAAAATAAATAAATTAGGCTGTATAATATAATATGATAATTTGATTGTCACTAATGGTCAATTAAATATGTTTAAGAGATCGCCATATCAAGTATTCAAAATTCAAAACTTTTATTGGTTTAACACAAGTCCTGCATCTTTATGTATGCAAATTAGCCATGTGCGCCAGCACAGCGCAATGACCGGCTAGTTGAGATGCCACAATAACATGGCTAAGCGGAAGCTAACTCAGAGTCTGTCACTTACACACTTTGGGTTCACATCAAAAAAGGTGTCAGTGGCAGCCAGAGATGAGGAGAGAGACGATGTCACAACAGAGGGTCCCGTTCCTCTCCCACTCTCTGGTGAAGGAAGGTAAGTCGAGGCCGAGTGCTCCGGGGCAGATGCTACTGCGCCCCCGCTGCTAGCAGTGACTTGCTTTAACTTAAGGTAAGAGGCCAGCCTGCTCAATATGGCCTGAACCCACCTGAGAGCTAATGGTTTTTTTAAATTATTGTTATTATTATTTTGCGTTATGGCCTGTTATGAGTGTGATTTGTGAATGTGTAAGCTGCGTGAACCCGCCTGTTGAGAGCCATCATGTTTTTTTTCTTAATTTTGCGTGATCACCTGTTATGAGTGGAATTTGTGAATGTGTTCACAAAGCTGTGTTTAAACATAAATTCCTGGATGGTTACATAACGTTAAATAATCGGTCATCATTGTGCAGGCTGAGGATCTGTTTAAGTGCGCTGATTGCACGTCTTCGATAGTGGCATTTGTTGTTATTACTGTTATTTGAATGCACAATTCATTTTCATTGTATTTTTTTTATTTATCTAAAAAAATACATTAGCCTATTTTATTTGTTTATTCGTTTCTGCAATGCACTGGTCGTGCACCAGTGTCCTATACCTGGTATTTATTCATTAAGTGCACTGTGCACCAGTGTGGTGCCAATTAATGTCTTTTATTTATTTTAATTATCAGATTTAATTTGTAAATAACATTCTGCATCGTAATGCACAGTTTTGCCTCCTGTTTGTAAAACAACGTGCATCTAAAATGGTTAAAAGTGTGCATGTATTTGTCATAGGCTATAGTAGGCTGATTGTATTGGTTTATTGCATAGGGCCACACAACAAAAAACAAAAAAAAATGCGAGTTAGGGACCCCCCCCCCGAATATGGATGGGTATTTCGCACACTGGACATGTCACCCCTGTCCCCAGTGGAAATTGCGCCCTTGGTCTGCGGCACTCATGGCGTTTAGCGCAGCAACGGCGGGCTGCCACTCACTCGCTTTATTTTATAGCCTACTATTTATATACTTTTTCTACTTTTACTGTGACCACCAAATAATGTCGTTTTCCTGGCCTCCACCTCATCCACAACATCTCGATCTCAGTCTCCGTGAAATTTAGTGGCACGGTTGCCTGGCTGGACACGTCTCATTCATCCTGACGCACAGCACGAACAGGCTGCAGGAAGCCGCTGCGCATGCTCAGCAGGCTCATTCATATGCAAATACAGTCATGAACTACTTTGCATTGCCCATTTATGGTATGAAGTGGGCGTGTAGAGGGTGGGATATGAGGCGAATTCACCTGCGCAACCTTCCAGCTGGACTGTGATTTATAAAACGAACATTACGTGCAAGTGTGCGTGCACACGGTTTTATAAATCCGGATTTTTTTTGGCGCCCGCCATTTTCGGCTTTTGGGTTTACGTGCACTTTTAGTATGAATCCTGCACACTCTTTTATAAATGAGGCCCCAGATCTACAACTAAATAAACTAATAAAGAACACAAAGAAACACTGATGTCACATGAAGTTGCAGAAGTGGGCAAAGGTGGATGCAGATTTGTTTGTTTTTGATAATAATATCTTATCACTGAGGACTATTTCTCAAACTTGCAGACACCAAATCGACCACAGTGACAAAGAACCTGAAAGCTTATTTTGCCTGCCAAGCTATTCCAGATTCAGTGGTTTCTAACAACCACCCACAATATGTGTCCCAGGAATTTCAATAATTCTGGAAACAGTTGGGATTTCAGCATGAGGCGTCATCACCAGGCTACCCACAGAGACACAGCAAGGCCAGATTAGCTGTTGAGACCCCCAAAGTGTGTCTCCATTACATTGTAGTGCCTAGAAGATTGAGAGAGAAAATAAAATACTGCGTGAACACGTTGTGTTGTTTCACGGAGTGAACTGTGGTCTTTCCAAGAGGAGATGGGGTATAAAACATGACATTATTAAAGGCAAAAAGAATTCTGCTACTTTACACCAGAGGGCGACAAATACTATTAATACCAATCCATCCATCCATCCATCCATCCATCCATCCATCCATCCATCCATCCATCCATCCATCCATCCATCCATCCATCCATCCATCCATAGCTTCGTTGTAGATATGCTGCTATAGACCTACGCTGCAGAGCGGCACCAACATGATCCACTGTGCAGTGCCCAGCCATCACCCTTCCTTCTCTTCCTTTTTCATTTATTAATTATAAGTATTTCATAACCATCATTGTTCTCCATTGTTCTTGTACTGTAGTTTAGTTGTGCAGGTCTGCCCCCCCCCCCCTTCTCTCCTGTGCATGTTTGCAGGCCAGAGCTTCAGATTCCGCATGCTGACCTGCAGTCCCACCCTCTGACCTTCCCACTGCTTACTTCCACCTGTCCGTCATGCCTGTATGCATATGCATATGCAGTCCCTTGGTACAAATAAATACAGCTCTTCATTCTCTCTGTCTGTTTTCTTATTCTTATTATTCCTTATGAGCCAGGAACCCCATACAAACCCAGGGAGAACATGCAAAACTGTTTGTACAGATAAACTATAAATATGTATTTCATATACAATAACTATAAGATAGATAATAATATAGATGCCTTTTGTTTGATGAGCTGACGACTCAGTTTAAGTGTGACGTTAAGGTTTGTTTTCATGTAATTCACTTCCCTGCTGCACATATGTTTCAGTTTCTTGGAAAACAAAAGAACCTGTTTTACACGTTATGTTGGATTGATTGTCCTGAAAAACTGAAAATGACTTGCAACAGCCTCACCCATGAATTAACATTCATCACATTCCATCATAAGATCAGATGAGTGGCCTTCGATGGTGATGCGGTCATCTTCTCCAATGAGTCAGAGCTTGTTTTTTTTCCAAGGATGGTTTTCAAGACTTCATGCACGAGAGGAAACATGTTAAAGATCCAATGAATCCGGTATTCATATAGCAATATTGAATTTTTGGGCTAGTGCAAGTGAAAAAATGATAACATTTTTAATGTTCTCTTCTCTGTTCTTCAGGGGCCATTGACAGGCTTCCTGAAGTCTTTAGAGAGACTAAAGAGGAGGTTACGTGATGAAGACATAGGAAACAACATGATCCGTACCTACCTGGTGACATCTCTTGGTCCAGGCTGCGTTGGGTACAGAGCCCTGAACACTGCACAGATGGGACCTGGAGATGGACGAGGCTGTGTTTCTAGGGGGAACTGGGAAAGGTCCCACACTGCAGAGAATCAGGCCACATATTTTCTTCGATGATCAGGGGAGGCCGGTTGAGGCTGCATTAGAAGTTGGCACACTGGCATGTCAGGTGCTTGATAAATGAAACTAACCACAAAGCAATTCATGTTTAAAAAGGTTACAACCAGCGAGTACATGTTAATCACTGAGGAGTGCCAGTTGCCTGAGGGATTTTTTTGTTTGTTTTTATAATCGCTTTATCTTTCCTCCTAAATTTTTCTTTGTTTGTTTGCATAATGTTGCATTTGTTCTTTCTTTCTTTACACATCTCATTTTATCATTTTCATCAATGTTTGTAATCTGTATAAGTTTTAACTTCTTATGGGTGTGAAATGTTATATATAAATAAACATATAAATAAACTTGCCTTGGCTGGTATTGATCCCTTTGCACATTTAACATAACACATTACAGTAAGACACACTAAATGTTGCATAGTTTAGCTTGACTACCATAAAAATGTATTTTATTTTTTATATTTTTTCCAACTTTGGGGGGGGGGGGGAAGTTATTCTGCTCACAGCTTTTCTAATTAGTCCTCAGGTTCTTCATCAATGCTGAGTGAGTGAATGTGGTCAACAAAAGGTTGCCAAGTTTTGTTTGCTTCCGAGGACCCCCGACGGGTGAACCTAATCTTCTCCAGCTTAATACAGTATAGGATTTCATGTATCCACCTATTGTACGTGGGCGGAAGCATATGTGTCCATTTGAGGAGGATGAGCCCTCTAGCGAGTAAAGTTGTGAAGGCTATGACTCGTTTCACAGTGTTAGGCATCCCAGTTTGTCGTGGCACTCCAAAGATGGCAGTGAGGGTCAATTGTGCTACCCAAAACCCTCTCCAGCGTATCAAACAGCTCCAATCAAAATAAAGACAATTTCGGACATGACCAAAACATATGCATGTAATCTGCTGGTGATAGTTTACATCTGTTACAGGAGTCAGCCCTATCTGGGTAAATCTTCGCTAATCTTGCATTGGTGTAGTGGCTCCTGTGTAGGATTTTGCATTGAAGTAGACAGTGTCACATATAGAAGACGTGTGTACCAGATCTAACATGATCCCACTGATCATCAGTGATATCAGTCCCAATGTCCTGACTCCACACAGCTCGAAGTGAATCCAGTCTGGTTGGATTAACCGCAAAATTTTACTATAAATGATAGAAATCAACCTCTTAGAGTCTGTCTTCAGAGATAGAAACGGAGGCTGAGTTTGGAGGCTGATTAGGGAATTGCGGGTATTGATTTTGAGCAAAATGTCTAACCTGAAAATAACGAAACCGCTGGGAGTTTGGGAGAGTAAATTTAGCAGCCAGAACAGAAAATTGAGGGAAAATCCCATCAATGTACAGGCTACTGACAGAATGCAGACCTTTCTCATGCCAATCCCGAAATGTTGGATCTGAGTAAGAGGGGACAAAACAATGATTGCGGTAAATAGGAGCCAGACCTGACGATACATGTAAACCAAAGTGCTTTCTGAATTGGCTCCAGATTTTTAAGGTGTTAGTCACAATCGGGTTAATGGAGACCTTGAGCGGCAGAGGTAATTGTGCACAGACCACTGACCACTGTGAGTGCCTAGATGAGGATATCTCCATTTGAGCCCATTGAGGTAACCCAGCTTGTGCAATTCTGGAGTTCCAAAAGAGGAGTTTATTAATATTACACGCCCAGTAATAATGACGGAAGCTTGGTAGCGCCAGGCCACCCTCTGCCTTGGGGAGTTGGAGAATCTCCTTCCTAATACGAGCCTTTTTATCACACCATAGAAATTAGTTAATTATTTTATCAAGAGAGAAAAAATGAGTTGCGTAAGAAAATTGGAATTTGCTGAAAGAGATATAAAAATCGCGGTAGAGTAATCATCTGGATCAGGTTAGCACGTCCCATTAAACGCTCTTTGCAATGCTCAACTGAGGGATCAAAGTTCTTGACAGCTAGTTCTGTAAAGGATTTACTCACAAAGATACCCAAATATTTGAACCCTTCCGAGACTTTCCTAAAGGGAAAAATATTTTGAGGAAGAGCATTAGCCAGATCGTTAACTGGAAAATATTCACTTTTATGAAGATTAAGTTTATAACCGGAGATTTTCTTAAATACCTCTAATACGTTCAAAATTACAGGAAGGGAATTCGGGGGGTCCGAGATATATAGCAGGAGGTCGTCTGCGTACAACGACAACTTGTGGGTAAACCCTTGGCGCATGATACCGCCAAAACGATCTTCATTACGGAGCCAGATAGCCAACGGCTCCACGGCGAGCACAAACAGAGAAGGGGATAAAGGACAGCCCTGTCTGTTACCTCGCGAGAGCGGAAACGAGTTGGAGCGGATTCCATTGACATTGACTGAAGCAACCGGGGATGTGTAGAGTAATTGAATCCAGGAGATAAAATTAGCGCTGAAACCAAACCTGTTGAGAGCATAGAACATGTACTGCCACTCCACCCGGTCAAATGCCTTTTCGGCATCTAAAGAAAGAACGATTTCAGGAGAGTCCGCGGTGGGAGTGTAAATAATGTTGAATAACCGTCTGGTATTAAAGAAAGAATGTCTACCAGGGATAAAACCAGATTGGTCTGGATGGATAAGGGCAGGCAAAACTCTCTGGATGCAGGTGGCAAGGACCTTAGCCATTATTTTAAAATCCACATTCAGTAAGGATATGGGTCTGTAACTGCCACACAACAACGGATCTTTGTCCTTCTTTAATAAGAGAGAAATTGAGGCTTCTGTCAGGGTGGGTGGAAGTCGGCTTTTCTGGAAAGCGTCATTAAACATTCTGACCAGGATTGGAGTGAGTAAGTCTGCAAAAGCTTTGTAAAACTCTGTAGTGTACCGGTCAGGGCCGGGAGATTTCCCAGTTTGCAAAGATTTAATGGCAGTTGTTACCTCTGTTGCAGTCAGTGGTGCACCCAAATCGTCAGCGCTTTCCAAGTCAACTTGAGGAAATGTAAGGTCATCCAAGGGGCTACGGCTGTCCCAGTCCTGTGAAGAGGACTCGGAGGAGTAGAGTAAAGAATAGAAGTCGGAGAAAACATTACAGATATCGGTGGGGTCTGTTTTGATCTCACCCGTGGACGATTTTATATTAGGGATCAGTCTGGACGCGCTAGCCGAACGAGCCTGGTATGCAAGCAGTTTACCTGCTTTATCTCCCTGTTCGAAAAAACGTTGTCTGGTATGCAGTAGCTGTCTTTCAACTTTACTGGAGGCTAACACGTCATATTGCGATTGTAGCATAAGCCGTTTCTTATGCAGAGCCGCTGAAGGGTTTTCTGCGTATTGGGTGTCTAAGTTTCGGATCTCAGTCGAAATTTCTGCCATCTTAATCCGTTCAGATTTCTTAAGATGGCAAATGAAAGAGATAGCCTGCCCCCGAATATAAGCCTTGAAAGTCTCCCAGAGCGTGTCAGATCCGATGCCCGGCGTATCATTGGTCTCAAAGAAGAATTTAATCTGCGCAGTGAGGAAGAACTTGAATCCCACTTCTGAAAGCAAATGCGAGCTAAATTTCCAGTGTTTTGAGGGAGCTTTGCAACCAGAAAACTTAATGTCAACAGTGGTTGGCGCGTGATCTGAAATAACTATACTATGATATTCACTGGAGACAGCGTTATGTAGCAATTTACTATCCAGTAAAAAAAAGTCGATCCGGGAGTACGAGTGGTAAACATGTGAAAAGAAAGAGAAAGATTTGCTGGATGGAAATCTGGCCCTCCAGGGGTCCTCCAAGCCGAGCTGACTGGTGTGAAATTTTAAAGCTTTGGCAGATTTGGATAAAGACGTTTTTTTCCTTGATGATCTGTCAAGGTCTATGTCTTGAACCAGGTTAAAATCACCACCGATTATAATCTGGTGATCATCCAAATTGGGTATGGTGGAAAAGAATTTGGATATAAATTTGTCATCATCCCATGTTGGTGCATTAAGCAAAGCCAGAACCACAGGAGTATTCTGCAACTTGCCTGAAACGATGACATATCGGCCATTAGGATCAAGTACAGATGACTCAAGCTCAAAAGAAACGTTTCTATGAATAATGATAGCCGCCCCCCTGGCCCTCTCAGAGTACCTCGAGTGGAACAGGTGTCCCATCCATGGCTTCTTAAGACGGGACACTTCAGAGGTGCGAAGATGCGTTTCTTGAAGGAAGCACACATCGCCCCCAAGATGTACTAAGTGGGATATCACCTTATTGGCTTTAGAGACCTCATTCACTCCTTTGGTATTCCAGGAGACGAACCGGATATTCCTACCAGTCATTTATGACTTAGACCTGCCGATGTAAAGATACCTGAGCAGAAAATGAAGGGGGTGGTTGTAGCCACTCACACACAAATTCATTCAGGACGAAGGCAGACATAAACAAACCTAGTCCCTAAGGAAACGCTAGACACTTGTATCTTCTAAGATACAGAACTACCTGACTTAGTCAGTTATAAACTTCCCCTACAAAACCTCTCTTCCCTCAGTGCAAAGTAAATCCGTACAAAAGGTAAAACCCCCCAAGAATGTAACAACGTGGCTCGGGGAGGCATGAACTATAACAAGCACACTCATTTATGTGGTGCCGATGGTAATAAATCGACACTTTCTAATAATGCCAATCAGAGCAGTATGGAGGAAATGTGAAATAAAAACAGTCAAAGTAAACAATGACATGTGAATAAACTCGCAACACCACCTAATATGTTAAGCAAGGCATCTTAACTAGCAAGGATGCGGTAATAAATGAAAATTATCATTAATTGTCCAGAAGGAAAGCAAAAGTCCACGGGTAGGTGTCGGACCACGCTGCTCCACTTACAAATCAGACACCTCCGGGAGTGGAAGTGGTGTTCATAGAGCACAGAAAATATGCTGCACAGGTCGTCCCTTCATGGTGGCCCCGTCCAATGAGTAGTGGCAGTTGTCAAATAAAAAAATAAATAAATAAATAAAAAAATAAAATAAATAAATAAATAATGAAATAAATACGTAAAAAAAAAAATTAAAAAAATTAAAAGAATAATAATAATAATAATAATAATAATAATAATAATAATAATAATAATAATAATAATAAATGAATAAATAACTAAATAAAAATTCGCTTCAGGCAAAGTAATAAGAGTCCAAACCAAATGAAATGCGTGCTACCCAGCAAAGGCTCTTCATGATACAGTATGTCAAGATAAAAGTTAATAAAAAAAAATAATAATAATAATAATAATAATAAAAAAATAAATAAATAAAAAAATAAAAAATAAAAATAAAATACATTTTTTTTTAAAAGTGAAAAAAATTTAAAATTGTTCAAGGCACCCAGAGAGAGATCGCTTCAAAAGAAAAAAAAAACCTAATAGGTGTCCATACCAAAAGAAAAGGTGTGCTACCATCACAGGTTCTACATGACACAGCATGTCAAATTAAGAAAAAAAAAAAAAATTTAAATTGTTCAAGGCACCCAGAGAGGGATCGCTTCAAAAAAAAAAAAAAAAAGCGTAATAGGTATCCATACCAAAAGAAAATGTGTGCTACCCATCACAGGTTCTTCATGACACAGCATGTCAGGTTAAAAAAATAAATAAATAAATGAAAAATAAAAATTGAAAAAATTCAAAATTGTTCAAGGCACACAGAGAGCACCCCACGCACGGAGGTCCCCAGACAGTGCAACAAAATGATGTCCCGTGTAGTAAAAAAAAAAAAAAACAAATCGGGTCGCAACAACCAAAGAACATTCAGTTCAAGCACCGCAACAGGTGGCCAGCCCGGGCTGCAGCTCCAAGTGAAAAGTGGTAGAGGCTGCGCTAAAAACAATCTGTTGGCTCCGGGCCAGGCTGATGAGCATGTTAAAAGTACTGCTCAAGTTTAATTACCGTGTCTCAGGTGGTGTTGCGCTTGTCAGCGATGTATTTCTTGGCCTCCTGAACCGACGAGAGCCAAACCGTGCTCCCGTCCTCTGTGGTGATTCTCAGCCTGGCTGGATACTGTAAAGCCGGCTTGAGGCCCAGGTCGTACAGCTGTGACATGACTTCACAATACTCAGTACGGAGCTCAAGCACATCAGCAGGATAGTCCTCATAAAAAGCTATCGGCTTGCCCTCGTAGTGTAGCTTCCCTCTCCTCCGTCTGGCCTCACGCATCAACTTCTCTTTGGTCTGGAAACTGTGGAAGCACATGATAACAGTCCTCGGCTTCTCCGTCGACTGAGGCCTGGCGAATGGTATCATGTGTGCACGTTCCAGTTTTGGTGGTTTGGGAAGAACTTCCTCGCCCATCAATTTTTGCAGCAGAGTAGACAGAAAGGCGGTCGGACGAGGCCCCTCAGTCGACTCCGGCAACCCAATCAGCCGAAGGTTTGCCCGGCGGCTCCTCGCCTCGAGGTCCGAGGCTTTGGCCTTTAGCTTAGCGTTGCTAGCCTCTAGCTCTGCACAGGTAGTCTCCAATCCGGTTAGGCGCTCATCAGTAAAGTTGGCATTTGTCTCCAGCGAGCTGATGCGTTGACCATGGTCTGATACTGTAGCGTGCATCATGTCAATTTTGGCTTCCAATGAGGCCATGGAAGATTTAAATTCTGCCGAAAGGGCCGCCTTGTGGTCTGTAGCAACATTGTTAGCGCCGCCATGCTAACGTCGCTAGCAGCGGCTTCTTCCTTTTGCGAATTGTCCTTTCTTGGTCTCAAAGTGGACATTATGCTGAGCAAACAAGTTTTTAAATAATAAGCCCCATTAAGCGTCAGAAGAGCGGGATTTTAAAGTTTATAACACGTAGTTGAGGGAGCGAGAGAGAAGCGTGACCTCGTCACCCATACCGGAAGTCCCCATAATAATGTATTTTAATGGAAAAAAAAAACTGCCTTAGAAACTCAAATAAGAATAAAAATAAACAAAGTCAATAAAGACATGAGAATGAAAACACAAAAAGCAGATAGTGTATTGGGTAACGTATTGCGTCACGCATCGCGTCACTTCCTGGTGTTGCGGTCTGTGCTGCTGCCGTCTCACGGCGTTTGCAGGCTCAGATCTCTCCCGACTTTTTATCTAAAACTTAGACTGTTTTCTGGTAAAATAGCACTATATCTGGTACATTACTGTCTTTATTTCAACACTCGCTCATTTTCTCTTCCGTAACTTTCACTGTCACCAATCACCGATACATTTTCTGTCCGTTAGCCTCCGTTAGCATCTTAGCATGGCCGCTCCGGCTCCCACCGCTTCACCTCTTTCCTGCTCAGTGTGTGAAATGTTTAGTTATTCCTCTGCCTCCTTTAGTGAAGACGGTAAGTGCTTAAAGTGTAGCTTATTTGCAGGGCTGGAGGCGAGGCTCAGTCAGTTAGAGGTCCGGTTTGGCCAACTAAACCATAGTCCGAGAGCCTCCTCAGCTAACCAGGCTAAGCTAGCGGCGGACCGGCCCGTAGCAGCTGAGCGTAACCGCTCCCCTGCAGCTCCCGAGCAGCCGGCCAGGCAGGGCAGCTGGGTGACGGTTCGGAGGAAGGGTAGTCTTAAAGGGCTCACGGAACACCACCCGCTTCATGTGTCTAACCGTTTTTCCCCACTCAGCGACACATCTGTTGAGAAACAGACCCTGGTGATTGGAGACTCTATTGTGAGACATGTGAAGCCGACTCCAGAGACCTTAGTTAGGTGTATCCCGGGGGCCAGAGCGGGCGACATAGAAGCAAATTTGAAGCTACTGGCAAAGGGTAATCGTAAATATGGTAAAGTTATCATCAATGTCGGAGCTAATGACTCCCGTCTTCGCCAGTCGGAAGTAACCAGAATGAATATTGTCTCGGTGTGTAACTTCGCCAAGACCATGTCGGACTCTGTAGGTTTTTCTGGCCCCCTCCCCAATCTGACCAGCGATGACATGTTTAGTCGCATGCTCTCGCTCCGCCGCTGGTTGTCTCAGTGGTGTTCAGAAAACGACGTGGACTTTATTGACAACTGGAAGACATTCTGGGGAAAGCCCGGTCTGATTAGAAGGGACGGCATTCATCCCACCCGGGATGGTGCAGCTCTTATGTCTAGAAATCTGGCCAATGTTATTAGACACTCCCCCTGACAATGCAGGGTCCAGGCCAGGATGCAGAGCTGTAGTTTAACAGGGCTGGAGGCGAGGCTTAGTCAGTTAGAGGTGCCTAGCAAAATAGAAGTGGTTGCAGTTCCCCGCCCTCCAAAAGTTCACCAGGTGCAGCGTTATAGAGGCGTTAACCAAGATAACCTTGTAAAAATTAAAACCAATGTACATTTGGTACCAATTACAGACCTAAAAATTAGATGCGGACTACTAAATATACGATCATTAAGCTCTAAGTCTCTGTTAGTAAATGATATAATTACAGAGAGCAGGAGTGATATTTTCTGCTTAACAGAAACATGGTTACAGGAGGAAGAGTATGTTAGTTTGAATGAATCAACTCCGCCCGGCTACTTTAATCATCACATTCCTAGAAGCACGGGCCGAGGCGGAGGAGTCGCAGCAATTTATAACTCCGGTCTCGAAACAAAAATTGAACCTAAGTGCAACTATAATACATTTGAAAGCCTCATGCTTGGTCTGAAATTTCCGAGCCGGAAATCAGAGAAGCCAGTTGTGTTAGTGGTAGTGTACCGGCCCCCTGCTGGTGCGTATCTGGAGTTTTTGTCTGAATTTTCAGATTTCCTTTCTGGATTATTGATCAGCACAGATAAATTCATCATAGTGGGTGATTTTAACATTCATATGGATGTTGAAAGCGATAATCTTAAATTAGCCTTCGATTCTCTTCTAGAATCAATGGGTATCTCACAAAAAGTGGATAAACCGACGCACTGTTTTAATCATACTCTCGATCTCGTTCTCACCTACGGTGTTGAAACTGATGGTCTGTTGGTGTCACCTGTAAACTCCCTTTTATCCGACCATTACTTAATAACGTTTGAATTTAATTTTGTTGATGTTGAAGTGCAAAATAGGAGGTATTATTTTAGCAGATGTTTGTCTGATGAAGTTATTGTTAAATTTAGGGAGGCCATTGCTTATCTTACGACAGTGCGAAATAGTGATGTAGTCGAGGCCAGTGACCTGGGTTCTACCTCTGCAGATGTTGATTTCCTTGCCAGTAACACTGCTGATTTGTTGCATTCAGCTTTAGATGAAGTTGCTCCTTTGAAAAGGAGGGTTTCTAGCCACAGGAGCTTAACTCCCTGGTATAATTCAGATATCCGCATGTTGAAACAAAACGTGCGTAAAATGGAAAGGAAGTGGTACTCTTGTAGGTCTGTAGACTCTCATCGTGAATGGAAAGATATTCTAATAGTATATAAAAAAGCCATTCGCAAAGCCAGAACAGCTTATTATTCAACGTTGATAGAGGATAACAAAAGTAACCCACGTTTTCTGTTCAGCACTGTAGCCAGGCTGACAAAGAGTCACAACTCTGTTGAGCCGTGCATTCCTGCAGCTCTCAGTAGTGAGGACTTTATGGGCTTCTTCAACAGTAAAATCGCGAGAATTAGAGAAGAAATCAACCAGCCGGTTGTAGGTGTTTCTTCAGCTTTAGCGACTTCCCTAGGCTCTGACTTGTCTCTAGACTGTTTTGATCCTATAGACCTCCCTGAGCTGACTTCACTCGTTAATAGAGCTAAGTCAACCACATGTATGTTAGACCCCATCCCGACTCGACTATTCAAACATATTTTTTCTCTTATTGGTACGACAATACTGGACCAAATTAACTTATCCCTAAGTTTAGGATATGTACCACAGGTTTTCAAAGTCGCAGTAATTAAACCTTTACTTAAAAAACCTTCTCTTGACCCAGACACCTTAGCTAATTATAGACCAATTTCCAACCTTCCATTTGTGTCTAAAATTCTGGAAAAGGCAGTTTCAAGCCAGTTATGTGACTATTTGTATAGAAATGATCTGTTTGAAGTCTTTCAGTCAGGGTTCAGAATGCATCATAGCACAGAGACAGCACTTGTTCGAGTCACGAATGACCTCCTTATGGCCTCAGATAAGGGATTAGTGTCCATACTGGTTCTACTGGACCTCAGTGCTGCTTTTGACACTATAGATCATGGCATTTTACTGCACAGGTTAGAGCATGTTGTTGGGATTAAAGGGACAGCTCTATGTTGGTTTAAATCATACCTATCTGACAGGTTCCAGTTTGTTCATGTACATGAGGTTTCTTCAGAACAGTCAAGGGTCTGTTATGGTGTTCCGCAGGGTTCAGTGCTAGGGCCAATCTTGTTCAGTTTATACATGCAGCCGTTGGGAAGTATAATCCAGAATCACGGCATACAATTTCATTGTTATGCTGATGATACGCAGCTCTATTTGTCTATGAAGCCGGATGAAACAGAACCGTTAGTTAAACTTCAGGCATGTCTTAGGGACATCAAGGACTGGATGTCCAGAAATTTCCTGCTTCTAAATTCAGATAAAACAGAGGTTATCATTCTTGGTCCAGAGCATCTTAGGAAGGGATTAGATGGTGTTGCGATGGCTTCCAGTGCAACTGTGAGAAATCTTGGTGTTATTTTCGATCAGGATTTGTCGTTTAAACCATATGTCAATCAGGTTTGTAAAATAGCCTTTTTCCATCTCCGTAATATTGCAAAGATTAGGAAAATCCTCTCACAGAGTGATGCAGAAAAACTAGTTCATGCGTTTGTATCTTCTAGACTAGATTACTGTAATGTGTTGTTAGCAGGATGTCCAAGTAATTTGCTGAATAGGCTCCAGCTGATCCAAAATGCAGCAGCACGAGTACTGACAGGAATTAGCAGGAGAGACCACGTCTCTCCAGTGTTAGCGTCGCTCCATTGGTTACCCGTAAAATTCAGAATCCAATTTAAAATTTTATTACTTGCGTATAAAGCCCAAAACGGCTTAGCTCCGCATTATTTGCAAGACCTGATAGTGCCTTATGTTCCTGTCAGAGATCTCCGTTCTCAGAGTGCAGGTTTACTCGTAGTTCCTAGAGTATCTAAATGTAGATTTGGAGGGCGGGCGTTCTGCTATCAGGCGCCACTACTATGGAACCAACTTCCAATCTGGGTTAAGGGGGCTGACACCACCTCCACCTTTAAAACTAAACTTAAAACATTTCTGTTTAGTAAAGCCTATAGTTAGTGTTTAGTAAACCTCTAGCTGGTGTTGGTAAATCTCTAGGTAGTGTAAACTTTAGTGTGTCAGAGTCGCTCCTGTGGTTTCTTGTGCTGGCCCCCCCTTCTCCTCCCTTTTCTCTCTTTTGTCCATGTTGCAGCATCCTTTGCCGGACACCGGAACCTGCAGTGTGGGAGTGAGGGGGGCAGGGTAACGGCCCCTTTTGGGCGGGGGAGAATGTTCGTCCCTCAAGACTCCTCTCCCTGGCCCTGCCCCTTCTCAACCTTTCCCCGACCCTGCACCCCAACCTGGGACTTGATGATTGGGCCGGAGCTTCGGGAGCTGCGTGCTGGCCTGCGGTCCCCACCCCTGGTCATCCCGTTGCTGGCCCCCCCTTCTCCTCCCTTTTCTCTCTTTTGTCCTGCAGGTGGCCGTGGGTGGCTTGTAGCTTGCATTACGGAGCACAAGTCTTTTCCTGACCCTGCACCCCAACCTGGGACTTGCTGATTGGGCCGGAGCTTCGGGAGCTGTGTGCTGGCCTGCGGTCCCCACCCCCGGTCATCCCGTTGCTGCTTCCACCTGCCTGCTGTGCTGTTGCCGTCCCTGACCCACCAGTCTGGCCCTCGGCAGGAGGGTCCCCCCTGATGAGCCTGGTCCTGCTCAAGGTTTCTTCCCTCCTAAAGGGGAGTTTTTCCTTGCCACTGTTTGGCTTAAGGTTTTTCTCCCACTAGGGGAGTTTTTACCTGCCATTGTTTATGTAATAACTGCTCGGGGGTCATGTTCTGGGTATGGGTCTCTGTAAAGCGTCTAGAGACAACTCTGTTGTATTAGACGCTATATAAATAAAATTGAATTGAATTGAATTGTATCACCTGAAACAGAAATGAGGGAAACAATAAGAGGACCAGACATGAAGTTATTTGGAGGAAGCTTGTGCATTAAAGAAATCAACAACAAAAGAAATCGGCTTGAATTTACCAGCAGATGAATTTTCAATTATCATTAAAACACTGCTGTTTTAATCAACACACAAAATATAACAATGTCAACTTTCTTAGAAGATGAAGATTTGAAAAATCCCCATTAAGAATAGTAGAAACACAGACGTGGACCAATGCATGGATACCTTTCCACAGAAAACAAAGATATGGTGTCAAAAGGTATTTTGATTCTTTCTTCTTTAAAAAAAAAACAAAAAAACGTGCTCTACATGGCTCAGGTTTAAAGTGTGCCCTTTAAACCTAAGTTAAGTAGTGTTTTTGAGGTTAAAGGAGCTTGAGGCCGGATTGTGGCAGGATTTATGAAAAAAATCTGTATACATTTTAAGTTTTCTAGTAATAATGTCAGATGAAGCGAGAGAATTAGCTCTCTAGTGTATCTCTCCTTTGCCTTGAACAGGCTGTGTGCTGCAAAATGTGCTGCAATTCGGTCCCGAATTTCCCGCGCTGGGCTGCGGATGTGACGTCACATGACGCTGCATGCGCGTTCTCCCCGTTCTCCCGTGCCGGCTTCACTGTTGGCTGCAGTACCCCCAACGGCCTTCGTGGTGAAGGGTGGCGCTAGAGAGTCTCATTTCTTAAAAGGAGCCTCAAGCTCCTTTAAGAACTGATTTAGTGGTTCACTTGCTCTTGAAGTGCTGAATCCAACAATAAAATATAATTATTCTCAGTGCAATGCACAAATGTATTTTAAAACAACAAATAAAGTACAGTGAAATATTTTAATGTACCCTCATACATATAAAATTGAACTCTTTAGAGTTTGCTGATATACAGCAATGAAGGTTTCTCCCCGCTCTCAAAGTACCAAATAGTCTGATTCTGTCATGTCAGTGTTATTGCACTTACTTTTCGTGTGAGGGATGTGAAGCAGCTATGTGTTGAAGAGAAAAATTGCTGGTGGTGGAAAAAGTTAGAAAAAAAATTGAAAATGAAAGATTTGTAACTGTAAAATTTACTTTTGAAAAAACATATATGAATAGCTGTCTGTAATTTGTCTATTATATTCAAAAAATGGGCTATTCTGCCTATAAAAAACAAAAAATCTTTTGACAATTAAACATAAGATTGAAAAACAAGAGAATAAACTGCATAAAGCAAAGTTGTGCTGTAACAGAGTGAACATACTGTAGTGAAGACAAAATAAAAATGATAGATGATAGACCATATTTAAAAAAATATATATATATATATATATATATGTGTGTATAGAAAGTATATTGCTAAGTGATAAGCTAATCTACCTTATCAAGTGAAACTCAATCTTTTTATTTTTTTAATTTTGAAGGGACAATGTTACTAACTCTGATCTTATGATGGAATGTGATGAATGTTAATTCATGGGCGAGGCTGTTGCAAGTCATTTCCAGTTTTTCAGGACAATCAATCCAACATAACGTGTGAAAAGGTTCTTTTTTTTCCAAGAAACTGAAAGTGAAAACTGAAAGTAGTGCGTGATGCTGAAGCATGTCAATTTTCAAGTTTTTCGGCACAATGACGTGACACCAGCATTATATGTGAACAGGTTCTTTAATAGGAAACTGAAACATATGCACAGCCCTAAACCAATGAATTGACAGCAAACAAAATTATTAAAAGTAATAATATACTTTATATATATATATATATATATATATATATATATATATATATATATATATATATATATATATATATATATATATATATATATGTGTGTGTATAGAAAGTATATTGTTACTTTTAATAATTTGGTTTGCTGTCAATTCATTGCTTTAGTGATGCACATAAGTTTCAGTTTCCTATTAAAGAACCTGTTCACATATAATGCTGGTGTCACGTCATTGTGCCGAAAAACTTGAAAATTGACATGACGCAGGATCATGCACTACTGAACACACACCATGCCCAAGAATATTTATGATCTTATGACATCAAAGAGGTGGTTTAGGTCATAACTCCAAAAACAAGAAAGAAAGAGAGAAATTAAAACAGAGTCCTGGTGACATCTCGTAGTGCAGGCTGCGTTGGGTACAGAACCCTGAACACTCTGCACAGATGGGACCTGGAGATGGACGAGGCTGTGTTTCTAGGGGGAACTGGGAAAGGTCCCACACTGAAGAGAATCAGCCCACATATTTTCTTTGATGATCAGGAGAGGCATGTTGAGGATGCATTAAAAGTTGGAACACTGGCATGTCAAGTGTTTGATAACTCCAAGTGACACAAAGGTAAAAAAAAAATAGAATAATGTTAGGTGTCAACTGTAGTGAACCCCAGCCAGACAATGGTGAAGTGTACTTATGTTTCTCAAAAATAAAACTTTATTTATGTTCAGCCGTCATCCTTATTGTTTGAACACACCGTGAAACACCTTCAGAAAACACTGTAAGAGCAAGATAAAACAGATAAATAAATGCAATTAGCTCTTACAAACAAATAAAACTTGTATCACTGTTAGCTTGGCGGTCATTTTAAACACTTTACCTTGTTCACAATTCCAGCTAGGCGCTTAATAATCAGTAGCAGAACACAATGGCCGGGTTTCCCAGACCAGTTAAGAAGCTCTTAACAGCAAAAGGCTTCTTTCAAAGCTTCTTAAGGAGCCTGTGAAAGAAAAACGCGTTTCCCAGAGTTGTTCTTAGCTTAAGAAGCTCTTTCATTAAGAAGGAAATGTAAGATGCTGCTGACCCAGTCTTTACAACCTTCTTAGTGAACAAAGACTCACAGATCCAGGCGCGTCAGGTAAATCAATATTACACCAAGCAATGAGATATTAAAACAATGCACACCGCACAAATTTTGATCTATTTTATACTTTAGACTTTATACTTTAGATTTATATTAGATTTATTATTTGACCTAAGCCCGGAGGTCCAGTTACTGGCTGCACTGCGTTTTTACGTAGTGGGGAGCTTCCTGGAGGTGGTGGGGGACGGCACCGGACTGAGCAAGGCGTCGGTGTCACGGAGTGTGGCAGCCGTGACACCGATCCTCCTGCGCCATGCCCGAGCGCACATCAAGATGCCACCACAAGGGAGGAGATCCGCCAGGTCCACCAAGGATTCCACGCCATGGCTGGGATCCCCCGGGTGATTGGTGTATTGGATGGCACCTTGATCCCCATCCTCAATCTCTCCTTGGTGGACCCGTGCTGGATTGGGAGGAAGCACTTTTCTGCCATCAACACGCAGGCGGTGGACCACGAGGGCCTGATAACGGACATCGTTGCCAGGTGGCCGGGGGGCACCCATGACAGCTACGTGTTTGGGAATTAGTGCATCGAGGAGCAGCGCTGCGTGTCTCCACACACCCGCTGTGTCTCCAAACATCCGCAAATACAACGTTGATGAATGCAAGATTCTGCTTAATAGTGAAAAAGGTCAAGCAGCTAAATAAACTTCAGAATATTTTTTTTAGGTGAAGGATATTGTTTTACTAGTCAGGAGGATACAATGTGGTCCTATATGCTGATCGTTAAGTTAATTTGCCCTTTCATCCATCTTTCACATTAAAAAAAACAATACATTTCCTCATTATTCTCTACCAAGACTACTTCTTATTTAGTTGCAGTCTTTTTTTCATCATGAAAAAGGGTCATTAAAGTATATTTATCATCTTCGTTTTTCATTATAACACACATAATGCACAGTCAGCAGGTAATTAGTGCGTTAGGTAACAGTGCTGTGTGTGAAAATATGCTGATCGATTGATTTGTGCATTGTAGTACCTGCTGAAATGAAGGCAGGGGCATGAAATGGGAGCATTAAAAGTAATGTTTTCATTTAAAGTAACTAAAAAGTTACTTTTCATAGTAAGGCATTACTTTTTGGTCTAAGTAGCTGAGTTACTGAGTTACTTTTTAATGAAGTAACAGTAACTAGTTACTATTTTTCAGTAACTAGCACAACACTGGTGGAGGCACGCAGCGCCGCTCCTCAATGCACTAATTCCCTGTCATCACACATATAGGTGCGCTCGGGCACGGCGCAGGAGGATCGGTGTCACGGCTGCCTGGACAGCCCGGTCCGACAGCACGTCCAGGGAACTGAAGTGCTGACGCACGAATGCGTTCATATAAACAGTTCTGCTTCGCGCACGGCGACGCGGTTGATTTGCAGCGAGAATATGCTGTATAGCAGCCAAATTATCAAATAAATTATATTCATGATGATTGTTTTATTTGTGCGTAATGCATAAAGCATATACAGGAACACACTTGTTATTCCTTATTTTTCTTTTTTTTTCCCTTTGCTGTCACCAATGAATGCTAAACAATATAAATCTAAAGTATAAAATAGATCAAAATTTGTGCGGTGTGTATTGTTTTAATATCTCATTGCTTGGTGTGATATTGATTTGCCTGACACACCTGGATCTGTGAGTCTTTGTTCACTAAGATGGTTGTAAAGACTGGGTCAGCAGCATCTTTCATTTCCTTCTTAATGAAAGAGCTTCTTAAGCTAAGAGCGACTCTGGGAAACGCGTTTTTATTTCACAGGCTCATTAAGAAGGTTTGAAAGAAGTCTTTTGCTGTTAAGAGCTACTTAACTGATCTGGGAAACCGGGCCAAGGTTAATTATTTCCAGCAACAAAACACAAGCATGAGTATGTGTAAATAAATGCACGTTTAGTGAGTGTGTAACTGCTTACAATACTTCAAGCTGTTTATGGTTTAGTTTTATTGTACTACATACACACTACTCTCAAGTTAAATTAAATCCCAGCATGTAAGATGTTTGTAAATAAAAAAAAAACATGTTTTTTTTTTGTTTTTTTTTTCTGAAGCACATTTGAACTAGATTTCTGTTCACCATGAAAGCCAGCATGTCACTTTAGCCCCAGAGTGACATGTCACAGACCTGTGGTGAAACTAGTGAGGACACGTGCCAAGGCTGGATGCAGCTGCCCTGGGGAATTTTCCACTGTTGTCTGAAAAGCATGTGATATTGAAGTGCCCTGGGGTCCGTTTCACAAAGCAGGTTTAGTGAAAACTCTGAGTCTGTTAACCCTGAAATGAGGGAAACTCTGAGTTTTCCGTTTCACAAAGGGAGGTAACTCAAACCAGAGAAAGAGAGGTAACTCTAGCCTGTTTCACAAAGAGAGGTAACTTAAGCTCTCGGTCAGTTACCGTAGTAACAGACGCTCTGAACCTAACCTGGTCGGGACCAGGTTTATTTCAGCGAACCTGGAGTTTCTCTCCGTCTCCTCCCTCAGTGGCGTCAATTCAGCCAATGGGTCTTTACGCAATACGCATCCGTTTTCTGCACACCACGGACAGTAAGCGGCAGAGTTAGAGAGCAGAAAAAGCGTATCTGACAAACGCAATTTAACTCGTTCACTTCACTATGTCAGTACAACAATATCACAGGGACATCAGATTTTAACTTCAAACAGTTAAAGTCCAAATGCAAAAAGGAGAGGGAGAGTAAAAAAAAAGGCAAATATTTCCCTTAAACAGATGTATAAGAGGATTTATATCTTACTTTGAGATTAACTTGCATAATTAATCCATCAGTGGCTAACAGCCTCGTTAATATCTTCTGGACCCATCACTTGCCTTCTTTTCTTTTTTTTATTGCGTGGTTGTCTGCTTCCTTTTCATTTTTGTAAGTTAACACTGCAGAGCGCACTAAAAACCAGATTGATAGAGACCGCTGTCTTCAGGGACGCTGGGACATTTCAACATATGAGGGGGGTACAAGTGTTGGGAAAGATAATACCTAGTGAAATCCATCATGTTGTTCTGATATGCATTTGTAGTTATTTTATATGTATGAATTAATAGAATAAATCAATACAAATAGATACAGAGTAATTCCATAAATGTATTTAAAAAAGAAAACATTTACATTTTCCCCTGAAGCCTAGGTGTGGCAGCTGCCGTACCCAATTGACGGCCCATCTAAATGACAATAAAATTTCATTTTTTTTTCTCCAAA
The DNA here is from genome assembly GCF_033807715.1 of Cololabis saira. Lineage (NCBI taxonomy): Eukaryota > Metazoa > Chordata > Actinopteri > Beloniformes > Belonidae > Cololabis > Cololabis saira. Next base: position 26,714,040 of record NC_084602.1, read on the forward strand.
ATATGCTCTCATACTCGCCATATGCACGTATTAACACTTCTAACTCCAGTGGCGTGAAGTATGTGGATCTTGAGATGCAAACTAATGTTTCCTCAAAGGGATTTTGTAAATTGAAAAGATAAATAAAGTTAAAAAGAAAAAAAAGAAAATGTATGTCGCTCTTTTGTGTCGCCGGTTGCCATGGTGAATCCTTGTTTCAGCGCTCTACTGATGATGGCTTTTGATTTCCCTCACCCACGCACTTAACTCCCGGTGAAACTACTTAGAGTTGAGTAAATTACTTAAAATCCGCTGTTCTGGAACCGAAAACTCAGAGTTTCCGATCTCAGAGTAGATCAACTAAGAGTTCAGGATTAGACTCAGAGTTTGTTGAACCTGCTTTGTGAAACGGACCCCTGGCCTCAACCCAGCCCAAAGACAAGGTTACTCACCTGTCCTTAGATATATTTGTTCCCCATTTAAAGTTGGAAAGGGTGCATTGTAGTATCTTTTTGCAGCTGTGTATTTTTGTTGAAGTTTATAATGAATGCTGTTCTTTTTATAACTAATTTTAGTTATAAGGAAGGAAAAATAGTGTAGTGTAGGAGTTTGGGAACAAACTTTTTGGCCACTACAGAAGTACTCAATAAATAAATATGAGCTACATGTTAAGTGTAGTGTATACTGATTACTTAGTAATATTTCTCATTTAAATTATTTGGCACATGAAATTAAAAAATGGCTGCAAGCAGTTGTTTGTATATGCTGGAAGCGTCAAGAGTGGTGTTTGTATTTACCATTTTGACAAAAAGGGTGCAAGGTTTCAAAACGTGCAGATGGCGACACAGAGTCGGGGATTCTCTTGTCTGAGCTGTGAGGAGGCTAAAGGTGGAAACTGAAACATCAGAGCCCCCCCCCCCACACACACCCCTATTTCATTAGTAAATTTAACTAGGAGTGTTTGAACTGAGTTAACATTCCCTTTTTTTATTTTCAGACAGAAACACACAAATAGACTTGCACTTTTCTTTCAACTTCCACTTTATTATTTAAGTTATTCTTTATTTGACAACATATTTTCTTACCAAATATTAAAGTGTAGTTGGCTTTGTAAACTCATCTATTTTACTAATTATATGTCTGCCAACTGGAAGAAACTTGTAACATTTTTTCCACGTGTGTTATTCCTTCTTGATCTTGGTCATGTCTCAGATGAGAGCAGCAACCACCAGAGCACCCACAGTCCCTCCAGCCTCTGCCACGACTGCAGTGGCAGCAGCTGGCAGACCAGCCATACCTGCAGGGAAACAACGCGTAAATCATTTGTTTTCTCAGCTCTCTGTTTGATTTTTTCACTTGTTAATCACATACACAGTATTCATGCTGATGAGGCATTGTGACAGCACCGTGGTTGACCTGAATGTCAGCTTCCTACCACCTGCAGAGACGGCAACTTGGAAGTAGTTCCAGCTTCCTACCCACCTGTAGAGACGACACCTTCCAAGTAGCTTCAACCCAGACTTGAATCACTAGAGCACCCTATGGGGTGATTTGGAACTTAGTGACAGTCATGCTAAATGCCCGATGGTGACATTTGGCCACAGATCACATCCGACTGTGAATTGCTTTTCGTCTGTCACTTGGCCTGTTGATTCCTGCCTTTTGTGCTTTGAATTTACTGTATAAAAGTCCTGTCGTCGAGCCACTCTGGGTCGGCATACCAACTTCAGACACGGTCTGTGCTTGTCTGCCCACCGCCGGCTTACTGAATAAAACTCTCAACCCCACAGTGGATTCCTGAACTGGATTTTATATTATTCTTCAACAATTTGGTGCTGTGGCCCGGATGACAATAGACCTTTGATGCGAACTCCTTTTTCCAGACCAACGCCACACCAGTGACTTCTATCTACATTTTTCAGAGGTAAGGGGTCCATTTACAAAATACTAAATTATTGTTGCTGGGTTGTTGTCGAAAGTCTGTGAACTGGAGTACCAGAAAAGGTTGACGTCATCCCAGAATTTTAGGTAAGTCCGCTGTGTGGTTGTGAGCAGGGGTTATTGGGAAGGTTATTGTAGAGATGTTAAGGACTGCTGGCAATTTTATAACACTTGAATTTGATTGTGTTGTGAGAATGCTTTGCCTCTCCTACCTTAGAATTTGACTCACTCTTCTAAAAAAGGTTTATATCTCGGGTAACATTAAATAGAGAATGGCCAGAGTGCCATGGTTGGTCTGGGTACCAAGAGAATAGTCCGGTGGGACTTATAGCATATGCAGGACTTGAGGTCCATAAGAAGTGTTTGGAACACTGAGATATTTGTGGAAATAGACATATATGTAGAAGAACTGTGGGGTGGGGATGATTTGCTCTCCCAAATACTTGGAGGTATATTTCATTTCAGTAAGAATCTGACTCGCTCTCCTTACATCAACAGGAATGATTTGTATGCTCAAGTAGACTGATGATTGGAAGAATTAGCAAGTGATTTGTGGGTAAAAGTAAGTGTAATTGAAGGTTTTTTGGAGGGATCTTACAGAAAGAAAAATGGGAAGTTTTTGGGAAGTTTTTTTTTCAGTAGAGAGTCAGAGAAAGAGTTGACTGGTCTTATTAAGTACATGTACAATAATTATGGTACCGATAGTTTTATTTGTTAGTTTTATTTGTTACTTAGTTAGTATTAAATATGGTTAAAATAACTAAAGCACTTCAACTCCCTCAGACTTTTGAGGGATGAAAGTAGACGCCATAATGCAGAATCCCAAATAGCTTCGCTTACTGATCAAAATAAAAAGCCGATGGCTAAACTAGAAGAATTTAAAAACACAACGCAAACAAAGATGGTATTGGACTTGTTAACTGGCTCCTCCACAATCACACGCTACAACTATTTATCCTGTGAAAGAATTGGAAGAACTTAAAAACACAACGCAGACAAAAATGAAATTAGAGAACCAGTTAAATGATCAAATCAAAAACCTTTATCCGGTGAAACAGATTAAAGAATCAAGTGACGATGACACTTCTGATGACGACTGGATTTTACAACAATCCAAGATCTGAGGACAAAAGCCAAGAGAATAGTGAAGAGGGGTGGATTATTATAAAAAAAGAGGAAAAATCAGTAAAATTAGCTCCACTGATCACAATGAGGAAAGATGTTGTCTACAAAACTTGGAGCCGAAAGAGAACTAAAAGTAATAGTAAGAGATTTTAAATAAATAAACAAAAATGGCTAGAGGAAACAGCTGTTAAAAATAACTTTGCCACCTGATTGAAAAGCAAAGTACTTGATGCGTGTAGAATTCCCTGTAATCCCACAGCTGTTGCCAAAATCACACCAGAGCAAGCTCAGACCTTTTTACAGTATTTATTGCCTTAACAGTTCAAAGGGAAATAGTACAACAGGTTGACTTTACTCCTCTCACAAAACTTAAACAAGGAAATATTGATAATCCCAGGAAGCTTTATGCTAAAATAATGTTGACAGCAAAAGAAAATTGTGGTCTGTCACAAGATCAGATTGATGGATTTCCTCCAGGGTACATGCAAAATATATATTTGCTAAGTGCCCTTAACAAAGGGTAGGGTTGGATAAAACAAAAAAAAAAGAATCTGAAATGTATGAAAATACTAATACTTGCCCAAGTGTTTCCTACACAGGTTGAACGCAAGAGGACGGGCAGAAGAACCAGCCAATTGATGATTCACACAACAACAAAGACCACACATCACACTTCTCAAACAAAGAAAATGGGAACGGCTCCCATTGTGGTGAGCCAAATCAAAGTGTCCCAACCTACGTAATCTTATCCTGCCTATGGTAATCCATCATGTAAGCACATTGAAATCTGTCTCTGAGCCAACTATAGTATCTATAAGCCTTTTACTACAAATACCACAAACAAGACCTATTACTTCATGTGACAGCTGTTACATTTTGAACTTCAATTCCTCTTATGAGCACTGCACCTGTCACAAACGAGACAATTATACTGTGACATCGAAATGTGACTCCACAGACTCTCCTTCTGAAGAACCGTTTGTTAAGCCTAAAACAAGCCAAAATCCACTGTCGATTCCATTGAGGATTATAGCTACCTTGCTACAATGGTTAATCACTGTTCCATACCTCTACCAAAAGGTGTTTACTGGTGTAGCACGGTGAGTGCCACGGGGGCCCGACCGACAGGATGGAGAGACACGGAGCTTTGTGAAGAACCCTTTTTATTAACTCAAATCACCCAGTGCACAAGCACCTCACGCCAGCAGCACCTCAGCAGCAGCTTCTCCATCTGACTGACCCCAGCTGCAGTCTCCCAGTCCTCCTTATCAAGGCTGCCAGGGTGGAGAGGCTGATGGGACACACCTGTGTCCCGTTAGCCTGAGTGGCTGCAGCTCCTCCACTCTGCCACACACCCCCAACGCCAAACTCGCGCCGGGGTCCATCCGGCCGAGCCTACTCCCCCCCCCCCCCCCCCCCCCCCCCACCGCGGAGCGGGAGAGGAAGCTGTCCGCGCCCCCAGGCCTTCCTGGTTCAGACGGCCGCCGAGCTTCGTCGGGAGGTCGCCCTCGGCGACGGGCCGACCAGCGGGAACGGTCGGGCGGCCGTCCTCGGCGACGGGCCGACCAGCGGGAACGGTTGGGCGGCCGTCCTCGGCGACGGGCCGACCGCCGAGAAAGCCGCTCTCGGTACCGGGCCCATGGTGGCCTCGCGTCAGACGGTGCATCCAGGACCCGCGCTGGCCGCTGGTCCGCCTCCAGGACCGGCTCCTCCACGGCGCAGCCCTGGTCTCGAGCTGGTGTGTCCAGGACCGCCTCCTCCGTCACGCAGCCCTGCTCTGGCCGCGGGTCCGCCTCCGTCTCCGCGGGTCCCGCCGTCGCTAGCGCCGCCGCCTCCTCCGCAGCCACCACCGTTTCAGTAGCCGTCGCCTGGCGACCAGCAGCCTCTGCCTCCCGGCCTGTGGGCTGCTGCGCCGCCAGCGCTGCCGCGGCGAACCTCAGGCGTGGTGCAGGGGTGGGCCCCTCCGTGGGTCCCGCCACCTCGGGAGCCGTCGCTTGGCGGCCCGCAGCTTCTGCCTCCCGGCCTCTCAGCTGCGGCGCCGCCAGCTCCTCCCGCGCTGCTGTGGCGAACCTTGAGCGTGGCGCAGGGGTGGGTCGCTCCGTGGCCACCAGCACTTCTAGTGCCGCAAGCTGCCGCTCCCCCTGGCTCTGAAGCACGGCTGCCAGGTCCGCCATGGCATTGGCGAGCGCCTCCAGGGCCCGCTCCGTGCCTCCCTTCTCCATCCCGTCGGGCCCCACGTTGGGCGCCAGTGTAGCACGGTGAGTGCCACGGGGGCCCGACCGACAGGATGGAGAGACACGGAGCTTTGTGAAGAACCCTTTTTATTAACTCAAATCACCCAGTGCACAAGCACCTCACGCCAGCAGCACCTCAGCAGCAGCTTCTCCATCTGACTGACCCCAGCTGCAGTCTCCCAGTCCTCCTTATCAAGGCTGCCAGGGTGGAGAGGCTGATGGGACACACCTGTGTCCCGTTAGCCTGAGTGGCTGCAGCTCCTCCACTCTGCCACAACTGGATTTGTGGCATGAAGGCTTATGAATACCTACCAAAAGGTTGGTCTGGAATATGTGGTCCGGGCCATGTGGTACCAGCCATGAGAATCGTTACTGTACCACCGAAAGTTTGCATCGTTAAAAGAGAATTTTACACACACACACACACACACACACACACACACACACACACACACACACACACACACACACACACACACACACACACACACACACACACACACACACACACACACACACACAAACGCCATGGACAAGATTTTTAGGTGCCCTCGTTCCAAATTACGGAGTCATGGCAGCTTTGGACCAGATAAGAGATTTCCCATGCAGTCTAGATTTAGCAAACACCACTGCAAAAGGCATGTCTATGCTCTCACAAGAAATGACTGCTGTAAGGATGATGGCCTTACAAAATCATGCTGCATTGGACTACTTACTAGTCTCTCAAGGGGGAACTTGTGCTGTCATTAAAACTGAATGTTGTACATTTATACCTGACCGTAATGCCACCGTCCAAGAAATAACGGATCACTTGAAAGATATTGCCAAAACATTACATACACCTGTCACAACTAGTTTGTTTGATTGGTTTAAAGAACAGTTAGGACACGTTGGTTACTTAATTTTTGAATTTGCTTTGCTTGGGTTTGGACTCTTCTGATCACATGTCTAAGGTTCACTTGCAAAATATGTATCACTCAAACTACTACTAAAATGATGTACTCCACTGTAACTCAAAAAAAAAAAAAAAAAAGTGAATTGATGAGGCATTGTGACAGCACCGTGGTCGACCTGAATGTCAGCTTCCTACCACCTGCAGAGACAACACCTTGGAAGTAGTTCCAGCTTCCTACCCACCTGTAGAGACGACTTGATTTTATATTATTCTTCAACAATGCTCTTAAGTGTGCCACAAGCTCCAGCCAACTGGTCCCTTTTGATATGCACTCAACTATTCTGACACTACAAGATCTCTTGATAATTCACTGCAAGTTAACATGCTATTTAAAGGGGACTGTTTACAAATCACCCTGCAAAAGTGGTATTTTTCTGTATCAAAGGTGCTTATCTAAGCTATCTCCAAAGTACAGGGCCCTGTATCTCTGACTGGTGACATTTATTTACTCATGTGCACATAAGATAAAAGTCTGACACACACAAGATGGATAGATATGGTGCGCACTTAAAAATCCTGCTGTGTACAAGATATATACACACACACAGACATATATATACATATATATATATATACATACATACATACATATACACACATACACACATACACACAATATATTTCCTGTTTTTACCTGCTGCCTGCAGAAGAGCCACCAGACTCCCTGCTGCCACTCCTCCTCCATTGGCTATAGCTGCAGCCGACATCATACTTGCGGCATAGGATCCAGCTGCTATCCCAACTGAAGTGAACCCTACAGCCCCCAGCACAAAAGGAGCACTGGCTACTGCTCCTCCTATTAAAAATAAAACGATGTGGAAATGTTTTAAAGAAAAGAAAAAGTTAACAAATGTAGACGTTTTCCATTAGTAAAATGAAAATGGAAAACGAAACGAAACGAAAAAAACAAGTAAGTCAGAGCTTTTCTGTAGTGTTCTTACCTGCTCCCACAACCATGCCAATGCATGTCACTGAAAATACAATAATAAAAAAAAGAAGCGTCATCTAAATGCAGTTCAGCTGGCATGATCAAGCATTTTCTAAATGCATAATTGTAGAGGATGCAGGTCAGCTGAATATGACTGCAGTCATGCTGACAGCAGCTCAGCCGTACTTACAAAGTCCCATGGTTCCTCTCCTCCAAGAATGAGAGTCTGGAGCTGAGACTGAGCCTTTATAGGGTCGTTTCCTGAGAAACAAAACTTAGCCAGAGGATTGCGGACCAGGGCTACTCTACTGCCCTCCACTGATCAGATGTGGCAGCTACCATCATTTCCCGAGAAACGAAAGCTATTGTCAGCCACTCCCTTCATCCTCCTCAGTAGGATGTTGAATAGGAAGAGCTGAAGCTTAGGGTTTATATCATTATCTGCTGATCTCATCATAGCAAGGAAACATTGTCTTTGACACTATTGCACTTTACATGAATCATTAAAAATATCAGCGTTGTAGAAAACGATTTTTAATTCCTGATTATTATTATGATTATAAAGAATAATTTAAAATCAAACTGAATATGTAAACTGCATGTGCTCACTAATCGAATCTGTGTATGTGTTAAAACTAAATAATCATAACGAAACTGAACATATATAAACTCCATGTGTTGTTAACTAAATGTTTCTCTGTGTGAAACTGAGATGCATTCCTCGGACTTCTCACCATGCTGTATCAGGCACGAGATAAGGCCCAGCTATACACTTGAGGCCACCCCCCGTTTCTTTAAAAGTAATAAATAACCCTCACACACGCAGGGCGGGCAGATCTGTTAGGATGGCTGCGGAGAGCTGTCCTGCAGGTCTCCCTCTGCAGAGGTAATATCTTTAATTGTATTCCAGTTTTGTGTCTTTATTTACCTTTTCCAGCTCAATTAAAGAACCCGGCGTGATGAATTCGATCACAACAATTTGGGGGCTCGTCCGGGATTGAGAAACAGGAAAACAGGTAATTATGAAAAACAGCTGGTTGCGAAAAAGGCGAGGACACGGCCCGCGGCAAATTCAGGGTAAGCAGACCGTTTATCTGCATTGGAAAACACTCAAATCAAGACCGTGTCCAAAGTCTTAAGTAAACACCCAGCTGCTGATTTTAATAACTGCTAAATTTAAGGAATGACAGCTGCTGAATTAATAACTGCTAAATTTAAGTAAACACCCAGCTGCTGAATTTAATAACTGCTAAATTTAAGGAATGACAACTGCTAAATTTAATGAAGAAAGGACAAGGCTGGAATAGAAATAAAGAGGAAATATATAGAAATTAAGTGTACAAAAGGTGTGTTTTACATAGAAAGGGTTTGAGGCCCATAGAGGAATATTTGTTAAGGGTTTAAGTCCCGGAATGTCGGGGTTTGAGGCCCTTTTGAGGGACAGGGTTATTGAAGAACCCTGTTACCGTAGACATTCTAAAGTCAAGAGTCGGGGGACTCCAACCATGACGTCGACGGGCGCATGGATTTTTTGCTAGGTTAGAGGCCTTGAGATTTGGCACCTCAGAATTCTAAGAGCTGCCAAAGAAACTTAAAAAAAAAGTTGATGGTATGCATTGAGGATGGAATAGGATTTTGGAAACTGTAGAGAGGTTTTAAAATGAGAGGTTTTAAAATTTGTGAAGATATTATAAGACCTTAGTTGACATGAGCCTGAAAAACAGAAATGTAAAATTAAGCAGTGGCTGCTGGCCTTGATTAGGTGACGGGCTGTGATTATGTGTGTGTGCTGGTGTGTGTATGTGTGTATGTGTGTGTGCTGGGGTGTGTATGCGTAGATGTGTGTGTGTGTGAGAGAGAGAGAGAGAGAGAGAGAGAGAGAGAGAGAGAGAGAGAGAGAGAGAGTGAGAGACAGAGATAGGGTGTATGTGTGTGTGTGTTAGGGCTGCACGATTAATCGTTAAAAAATCGCGATCTAGATTCATGCTTGAACGCAATCTCATTTCCAAATGACGACGACTTAAAAAAAAAAATCTTTTTTTTTTTTTTTTTTTTTTAAAGATGGCTGCATAAAAAAAGGACTAGGCCTATGTTCTAGGTTGTTGTAGTCCTGTCATGGTCAACTATCATGTTGTCATGTTTGTTATATTTTGTTAATGATTGTGGATTACATTTGGAGAAACATCTACCTTTCTCATCACCTGACACATATTGCACATAAATATTGTTAAAATTGTTATTGTTAAAATTATTTAAAGACAAGAGAGATGTTTATTGTTTTTATGTTCAATGTCAGCTGTTACAGCAAAAAGCAGCCAGAGGAATAATTTGTTGCCTCAGAACTACAGGATCTGTTACAAGTCCCCTTTCTGAAAGGGTATTCAACTCAGGGAGGAACAAATATTGTTAAATTGTTATTATTGTTTAAATTATTTAAAGACAAGAGAGATGTTTATTGTTTTTATGTTCAATGTCAGCTGTTACAAAGTTGATGCCAGTCTTTTATCAGGCACCATCATATTTTTTGTAACGTTTACCTTTTGTATCGGCAGCTTCTTAATAGCAGCAAAAGGCAATGGGGGGTTCATCCCAGCCAGAGGAATAATTTGTTGCCTCAGAACTACAGGATCTGTTACAAGTCCCCTTTCTGAAAGGGTGTTCAACTCAGGGAGGAACAAATATTGTTAAAAATTGTTATTATTGTTTAAATTATTCAAAGGTTTGTGTAAAGAAGACAAGAGATGTTTATTGTTATTATATTTTTGTTCAGCTGTTGCAAAGTTAAAGTAATAAGTGCAATAAATTTTATATTGGAAAAAAATCGTGAGAGAATCGTGATCTCAATTCTAAGCAAAAAAATCGTGATTCTCATTTTGTCCAGAATAGTGCAGCCCTAGTGTGTGTGTGTGTGTGTGTGTGTGTGCCTTTGTGCATTGTACGTTATGTTCATGACATTTTGTGAACAGTTGAAATATATTCTGTCATTTTAAGAGAAAGAAAAGTATGATTTAATTGACTTCGTAGTTGGCTTTAAAATCGGAAATTGGTTAAAGACAGGAAAGGTAAAAGAGGGATTTTGGAAGTTGCAGGTTCAGATGACATGGTCGTAAAAGTCCACTCCTCTCCTCCTCTGAAAAAGGGGAGGGGTTGGTTGGGCCTTTTTAGCAGGGACCAGACCAAGTAATGCTTTAAAAAGCTAGAGATTATGTTGATAATAATCTTATTTAGGGGTTGAATAGGTGACGGATTTTAGAATATATTTGGATATTATAAGATAAAATGTTAAGAAGTAAAAGGTTTAAATTCATATGAGCCTCTCTCTGTTGACTTGGTTAAAATAATATGAACAATGAGCTTCTTTAAATGATACATTCTGTGTCTATAAAGGAGACTTTTTATCTGTTAAAAATACATGAGCTTCAGCTTCTCTGTTGACATTTTTTAAGATAACATTAACAATGAGCTTCTTTAAAGGATGCATTCTGTGTCTAATAAAGAATACTTTTTTATTTGATAAAACATATATGAACTTCGAGAGAGGACTTTTTGGGAGTTTGTTTGTTTAGGTTAAGAACGTTTGTCTGTGTACAACTGTGTGGAGCACCCCCCCTCAGCGAAATATGGTGAATTGGTTAGGGGAGGCTCATATTCCTTAAGTTTCAAGTGAGGGCATAAGAATATTAATGTCTTAGTTGATATAAAGTGTTGATGAATACAGATTTTGGAACCTGTGATAGTGGGATGATGTAATTCTGTCTGTAATTTGTATAGTTGAGGTTACTCTAATTTTTGGGAAGTGGAAGTGCTTTTGCAATCTTTATTTTATTTAGGAAAAGGACCAGATCGAAATGATAAATTACAGATATGGGTTAGAGGTTTTACAATGTTATTTAGGATTTTTCTATGGTTATTAATATTAGGACAGTCAGTGGATAATTTACTTTTACATTTTTCAATAGGGTTTGTCACTTTCTGTTTACTGTATCTGTTGCTGAGAGAGGAAAATATATATGAGTAGGCCTTCTAGTTGGCTTTATGTTCTGATTTACACCATTATCCTTGTTTAATTACCAGTAGGTTGTTCAGGATACCCCAAGTTCCGTTTATATTACGTTTATTTTCATGTAATAACTTTGTATAATATAGTTTTTTGTTAGGTCTTATTATATCTGTTAGTATATTTTGGTAGATTTTATAAGATTATTTTCTTTTGACAAGCATTAGTTAGTCCTCCATTAGTGAACCAAGGACTTTTAAATAAATTTGGATTAATATGAACGAGAAAGAAGCCTAAGGACGCGAAAAAAGTTTACTAGGGAATTTAAAGGAGTGAAAACTGAAAAGCCACTAGGATAAGACAAGGGGGTCGAAAAAGATAACGAAGGAATGTAGGGGTACGGACAGACCAGTCGTAAAAAGCAAAAGGACTCCCTTTCTCCACTAAAACCATGTCGTAAACATGTCGGGTGAAACAGAAACAAAAAAAAAGAGGGGAAACTTTCGGAGTGCCAGGCGCAGGGTCAGTGGGGTGAGGTCAGGCCAAAAGGCACTGGTAGTAGAATCAGGCATTAAACACACACAAATTTTATGAACCACCTTGAGCACCCAACCCCCACATTACCAATACGCATACAGAAGGATGGGTGGACAAAAGGGGGAGGCCCGGGGGTGGACGAGGGGGTTGCCATAGAGACCCAGGAGAGACACGCCCCACAAAGAGACACCAGGGGACTGGCTGCTTCGGAGAAAAAACAGACTTTACCATTCGCATGCCCCCTCAGGATGAGGGTGGGGCGCAAACCCTGAGACATTTTTTTTCTCGTATCACCGCAAGCTCCTTGTGACCTGATGGGGACAGACCAACTGATCATGTTGGGGGTGATGATTCAGTGTGGTGTCGATGGTTTGACGCTGACCTTTCTGGACGGGGGACACGGAGTCAATCAACCATCTGAGTGGACATTGCATGTTATCTCCTCAGCCAGGTCTGGCTGCAGCAGTACAGTATGTTGGACTTTGTTTGAACCAGAAACACTGGCTACTCCTGGCCCGATATACGGTCTATCAACAGTGGCGCCCCTGAGTCGACACCTGGTGTCCTTACGCTGGTTCCCCCAATCCTTTACATATCACATTATTTTACGATACACCTAATGGTAACATGATGCCTTGCACTCACATTATAGACGACTAAGGTGGTATGAACTGACGGATGAGGCTTTGCCCTCATGTATCATTGGCTTTGCGTCTAGGCCATCAGGCTAAGGATTTAATGCCTCCAAAGCAAAATTATAATCACCACCCAATAGTTGTAAGACATGGTGAAACAACTAGGCGTTAGGATTTGGATCTTTTCTGTAACAGGATCATCAACAAGTGATCCTGTTTCAGAAAGGGGGAGTAAGGTTGGTAATTATATATGACGTGTAAACACGACCCTACATGTATACAGCATGTAACAGTTAAAAGAAATTAATCAAAATGGCGAAATGAATCAAAACGAAATTAATCAAAAGAAATTAAGAAAATGAAGCATCAAATATTTCGTACACACACGAAGGATATCATAGGGGGAAAACCACACAAGAGCATGCAAAGAATCGTTCGTGACGATAAAGTCAGGGAAGACTTAGTGAAAACACCACTTGACAAAGCGATTAATTTGTTTGTAGACGGATACTGTTTTAGATACTGGAACGAAGGGTTACAATTAGCATATGCAATAGTAAACGAGGAAGACGAAACATGGGTAACAGTAGATGCTAGAAGGATTGAAGGAATTAGAATCTGAATCAGAATCAGATTTATTAGTCAAGTTTGAACATTGCCCAAGGAATTTGACTCCGGTTATTTCGCTTTCCACTCAGATTTGAAAGTAGCAACAGTAAATAACAAATGTACGGTAGATAAAAGTGTGGCACGTATTAAAATATATACGATTAAAAAAGTGAAAGGTGTAACAGTATAGAGGTAGACATGGTAAAGACAGCTCTTAATAAGAAATATAAATAGTAAGTGGCCTGGAGATGGGAAACGGAGATTGGAATGAGTAGATGTAACCTGAGACCACCTGATATATTGTACAAGCATTATGGGAGTAGTTATATTCTTTAAGGTAAAGAATACCAGAATGGCAAACAAATGGTGATTAGGTGAATTAAATTCAGTCCAGGAGATGGCACGAGTAATTTTTCTTTTTTGTAAAAGGTAAAATTTTTTAGATAGCTGGGATAAGTATTACAGTAAATAATAGTACAGGAATTTAGATGTTGTCCAAACAAAGGATTATAAAGAATAAGAAGAGCAGAGCGTGGAAGCAGGTGTCTCGCTTTGAAAAGGAGACCGACATTTTTTAGATTCTTAGATATTTAGTTTTGCAAAAGTGATCTATATGACGATTAGAGTTTAGACAGTCATCAATGAGGACTCCAAGGAACTTTGTAGAGTTTACTTTCTTTATTTCTTTATCATTTATTTTGATCTGAAAGGCCAGATTTTCCGTATTCTTTTGTTTCTTTATTGAAACTGAATGATATATAATTTGTTTTCTTAATATTAAGGTGTTGTTCATTTTTGATCCAAATATCCACCTTAGAAAGCTCATTGTTAAGGAGATTTTGAATTTGTTATGTGATACAAGAAAGGTTGTTTCATTGAGCATTCCAGGAAAACATGTCAGTGTTTAGCCCCTGAGGCAGATCATTTTCAACTTTATTCTGTACGAAGATATGTCTTTATGTAACATTCAACAGTGAACTACGGAGGAGCTTAAAAGAAGGAATATGTTTTTCAGTTATTGTAATAATTCATTTGATCATCAACCAGTATTTTGGGGCAAATATGCCGTAGTTTCATGTGAGTGAATTATTTTTACTTTTTGTTACGTAGAAATGTCACTTTTTCATAAAGGAAATGTTAATCGTGTGGACAATCCTGAGTATCCCCTGAACGCGTAAAGGATTTAACAGAGTAATTTGCATGTCTGGATTGTTGAAGTGGGTGTACATACAGTGCCCAAAGGGAAAGAAATCAGTAAAGTTCATAAATAAGCAATTATTGCTCCACACCTATCTGTATGAAATTGTAGGATAATGTATTGAATCATCTGGAGTTGAGTATTGTGTAGTGGTTGACATCAGGAAGGCGTTTGGGAAACGCTGGATGGGACATGTGAATATGTAGACTAAATTGGCAAAAATCTGTGCACAGACCAAAATGACATGGGTGAACGCGGGCCACGGACTGACCCGTACGAACTACAGACTTGACGATTTTTTCTAAAGCCGCAGAATGCGCCCTACTTGAAGGAGACTGACGAATAACAATTTGGTCAGAAAGCTCACTTCTCCGAACTGCAAGGTTTGGTATCTGCTTACTCCCAAACAGGTCAGAGACGGACGGACAGACACGGACCTCACAGACAGAATGGGTTCCCCTGTGAGTCATCAAGAGACAGTGGTCGGATCCAAGGTGGACAGGACCCAGAACGGACCTCCCACGTCATCCGACTCCACAGGAAAGGTGACACGTGGTGTCAACGATCGCAGTGGGCAACACCGGACCCCCCCCACGAAGATTAGGACCCCAGATCCGGCTGGATCAGCAGCGTTTATAAAAGACCTTAGCTCTCAAGAAAGGGGCAGAATAATCCCCTGAGCAGGGTCCACCGGGTGATCAGAATAGTCGACCTCTGACTCCTGAAGAGGAACAATAAAGAAGAAAGAAGATACATAGGGTGATCTCTGATTAGAGATCAAAAGGGGGAATATTATGATTATAAAGAATAATTTAAAATCAAACTGAATATGTAAACTGCATGTGCTCACTAATCGAATCTGTGTATGTGTTAAAACTAAATAATCATAACGAAACTGAACATATATAAACTCCATGTGTTGTTAACTAAATGTTTCTCTGTGTGAAACTGAGGTGCATTCCTCGGACTTCTCACCATGCTGTACCAGGCACGAGATAAGGCCCAGCTATACACTTGCCACCCCCCGTTTCTTTAAAAGTAATAAATAACCCTCACACACGCAGGGCGGGCAGATCTGTTAGGATGGCTGCGGAGAGCTGTCCTGCAGGTCTCCCTCTGCAGAGGTAATATCTTTAATTGTATTCCAGTTTTGTGTCTTTATTTACCTTTTCCAGCTCAATTAAAGAACCCGGCGTGATGAATTCGATCACAACATTATCCATTAGTGTTTTCATTTTCTGAAACCCTCTGCAGCTTTTAACTTAAAATGTAATAATTAAATTGAAATATTAAAGACACAAAAAACATTATTTCATGTTGCATGTATTTTATTTTTGCTTCATACACCCACACACACATATATATATATATATATATATATATATATATATATATATATATATATATATATATATATATATATATATATATATATATATGTATGCGTGTTTGTCTTTAAAACAATAAATTGACACAATAAACAATACACAATAAATTTATTATCTGTTTATATATATATATATATATATATATATATA
Organism: Cololabis saira; assembly: GCF_033807715.1. Taxonomy (NCBI): domain Eukaryota; kingdom Metazoa; phylum Chordata; class Actinopteri; order Beloniformes; family Belonidae; genus Cololabis; species Cololabis saira. The sequence continues at coordinate 26,729,716 of NC_084602.1, forward strand.
TATATATATATATATATATATATATACGTGCGTGTTTGTCTTTAGAACAATAAATTGACACCTGCACAAGTCATTTTATTAAGATACTAGGATAGAAAAAATAGTAATATCAGTGATTTTAGATGTGTCATGTATTCATATTTGAATCCCTATATCATACTTTATACTGAGTGTGTAGTAATCATGAAATCATTTGTCAAAGGATAAAAACAGTAACTGTAGTTAGTCGGAAGAAGATATATTATGGTGCATATCAATGCTGCTAATCATGAATTACGGAGTTGCAGTCCGGTTACAAAGAGCTGATAGCATCCATCCCAGTGAACCTCCAGCACCTGTCAACGTCCCAGTGCCTAACCCTGAGAAACCGGCCATACCTGCAGAGAGATTTGATCAGCCAGCCAACTTTAAATACTTTTCTAAAATATTTGAATATTCTTGTTTTTCATTGACAGAATGTAAACAGATTAACATTGTGATAAAATATGAAAACTAAACATTGAAGTTTACCAATTGACTGCAAGGTTGCTACCAGACCACCAGCTGCAACCCCTCCTCCATTAGCGATAGCGTACGCCGCCATCATTTGGGCAGCATAAGACCCGGCTACTATCCCGGTGGAGGTGAAACCCAGCCAAGCCAGAAAAGCCAGAGTAGCAGGAGTCAGAGCCACACCTCCTGCACAAGAACAGAGCCGAGGTAAAATTTGCAGACCTAAACTATACTCTAAACTCTGAGAATTTGATTGTTCGTATACGGGATGCAGTGTGTTATGATGTATCATGTTTCACATGATGCCCTACCTCCCACGACAACGACAGCCTTGCCTGTTAATGACGCGAGAATAAGACATTTATACATATTTCCCCAAAGCTGATATAGTTGAAGTATCACTCAACAGTATCAAAGAAAATATCATATAGCCTATACTTACATATTTTTTCCAAATAATAGTCCATGTCTCTATGAGATCGGCTGATGTTGATATTAACCTGTAATGTAGATCAGGTGATGGTGTTCAACTTTTATTAGGAAAGATGAGTGGGAGTGGCTTCACAGGAGAGCTTTGCTTTCCGTATTTACATTTGATTGGTCAGTGGATAGCAGGAGAGGAATCTGGTGCACTTTGGAAAGCTAGAATAACAATAATAGGGTGTCTGCTGCCTTAACTTACCTTGGAAACATAGATATCCTCTCCGGAGCTTCTCTACCCGGCTAAACCTATTCTCCCCTCCGTTTGTGTGAGCACAGAGCAGGCACAGCCTTCACCGCTGATTGGCTGTTTCCCGTGCCTGTCTCTGTGTGTAACCAATCAGATGGTGCTGTGGGCGGGACATTGCTGGACACAGTGCAGTGACTGCAGGCAGAGAGACGCGGCTGCATCAACCCCAAAATAACGCAGTTATTTAAAAAGTTACACTTTTTTATATTATTATTGTTTTATATATATACTAGAGGTGCCGGATCTGCCCAAATAAGTCCCGGAACACAGGGAGGCCAAAATCGAGAGGTACCGGATCCTGTTCCGGCAGGATCCGGCACAAATTAACCCCTGTCGATACTGCTGCAGGAAGCTCCTACCAGCGCCAGGCCTGAAAGTTTTGTGGGTCTGAATGAAAGGACAAGGAGTATGACTAAAATAAGATTTTGCACTCTGGAAGCTTGCCACTGGCTCGAGTATCAGAGCATTGGACACCTTTTTGGAGTCAGCATCAGCACTGTGTGCAAATGTGTGTCACACAGGTTATGGAGACCACAACATGCCAGCACCATAGTTTTGATTAGCTGGATATCAGCATCATTCCTTTTCAGGAGGCAACGCCACCTCTCCTTCAGTCTGCCAAAAGCATTTTCAACAACAACAACCCGTGCACGACCAAATCTTTTGTTGAATATGTTTATGATAAGAATCAACCAGTGACCATTTTCATCTGCCTTGTGGGAGATAACCAGACCTCTGAAGTTTTTTAGGAGGATGGCGACTCCTGCTGACCTTGAAGTGCCATGTTTTATTTCTACCTCCAGCTCTTTGTTTTTATCCTTGCAGTCTTTGATTTCGGCCGAGTTAAACTCGACCGCTTTTGCGATGTTAGCAGTGGTCAGTGTGTTTTATTTTAGCTCCGTCTTGAGCTCCTCCATCATGTCGCGGAGGATATCGATAGCGTCTAAGATAGCATCATTCAAGGGGTCGTCGGTAAGGACTTCAGTAGTTGTGGTAGCCTCGTTTCCTTTTTGTTTTTTCTGAGGATCTGGCAGCTTGCAAGGAGATGTTTGGGTGTTTTTTGTGCCTTTGGCATTTGTGTCCATGTTCTCTGGGGCATAGTAGTCATGCATTTGGAGAGACTTTAGCTTTGCGCTAGCTTTAGCCATTTGTGTTTACTGCATGCTTTAGAAGAAAACCAGAATGATCTACTCAGGCTGCATCCGAAATCGCATACTTCCACCCTAATGAGTATGCAAAATGAGTATGTGAGATTTTTTAGTGCGTCCGAAATATTAGAACGTACTCAATAGTGTGCTCTATCCATACTCATTCCGGAGAATTTTTTTAGTGTGGATTGATGGACACTAGCCGAGCAGAAACTTCCCACAATGCAATGCAGCGGTGTTTGGTTGCTAAGTGATACGTATATGTACGTATATGTCATAAGTATAATATTAAGTATAATTAAAGCTGCAAGCAGCGATGAACGGGCCCTCGCACTCACGGCCACCGCCCCCCATAAGCATATCAGAAATGACACCACCCACGACTTCCTATGTCAAACCATTCAAAAGTTATAGCAGAAAAAAGGGACAACCAATCAGAAGAAGGGGCGGGGCTAATTCAGGCCAATGAAGCTTAAGAACTCATTACAGAGTCCCATGACACCACCCACGACTTCCTATGTCAAACCATTAAAAAGTTATAGCAGAAAAAAGGGACAACCAATCAGAAGAAGGGGCGGGGCTAATTCAGGCCAATGAAGGTCAAGGACTCCATAAAGAATCTGATGACAACAGACACGACTCTCTATGTCAAACCATTCCAAAGTTATAGCAGAAAATCGGGACAACCAATCAGAAGAAGGGGCGGGGCTAATTAAGGCCAACGAAGCTCAAGGACTCCATACAGAATCTGATGACACCACCCACGACTCTCTATGTCAAACCATTCAAAAGTTATAGCAGAAAATCGGGACAACCAATCAGAAGAAGGGGCGGGGCTAATTAAGGCCAACGAAGCTCAAAGACTCCATACAGAGTCCCATGACACCACCCACAACTTCCTATGTCAAACCATTCAAAAGTTATGGCAGAGAAAAGTATTCTAGGGGGCGCTGTTGAGCCGTTAGGCCACGCCCATTAATGCAAACCATGAAATATCAAATGTATCGCCAAGTCTGTCTTGCATGCCAAATTTGGTGACTTTTGGAGAACTATCAAATATGGACCAATCAGATTTCAAAATGGCCGACTTCCTGTTCGGTTTCGGCCATGGCTCCAAGAAACTTTTCTTTAAGATGTGCCATGATACAGGTGTGTAGCGATTTTCGTGCATGTACGTCAAACCGTATTGTAGGGCTTGAGGCACAAAGTTTTCCGGGGGGCGCTGTTGAGCCATTTTGCCACGCCCATTAATGCAAACCATGAAATATCAAATTTATCGCCAGGCCTGGCTTGCATGCCAATTTTGGTGCCTTTTGGGGAACTATCAAATATGGACCAATCAGATGAAGGGGGGGCACGCTTTTTGGCGTCTAGCGTCGCCACGGTAACACTTTTGAAAGAGAAAAGTAATGCGTGTAGTCGCAGGATGGAGACGCACATTTGTACGTATAACACATCTGGGTTCACGATACGGTTCGGGCCGTATTAATTCTCGAAGGAATGGCATATATTGCTCCAAAATTACGTGATTAATTCAGAATGTTCAAAATGGCCGACTTCCTGTTCGGTTTCGGCCATGGCGCCAAGAGACTTTTCTTTAAGTTGCGACATGATACAGGTGTGTACCGATTTTCGTTCATGTACGTCACACCGTATTCTGGGGCTTGAGGCGCAAAGTTTTTTCGGTCTGAACCAACCAGATGAAGGGTGGGCGCGCTTTTTGGCGTCTAGCGTCGCCACGGTAACGCTTTTGAAAGAGAAAAGTAATGCGTGTTGTCGCAGGATGAAGACGCACATTTTGATGTATAACACACTTGGGGGCACGTTATGGTTCGGGCCGTATTAACTGCCGAAGGAATGGCATAAATTGCGCCAAAGTGACACGATTAATTCAAAATGGCCGACTTCCTGTTCGGTTTCTCGACATGACGCCCAGAGACTTTTCTTTAAGTTGCCCCATGATACAGGTGTGTACCGATTTTCGTGCATGTACGACAAACCGCATTGTGGGGCTTGAGGTACAAAGTTTTCAAGGGGGCGCTGTTGAGCCATTTTACCACGCCCATTAATGCAAACCCTTAAATATAAAATTTTTCGCCAGGCCTGACTTGCATGCAAAATTTGGTGACTTTTTGGGCACCTTTAGGGGGGCAAAAAGGCCTTCCTTTTGTCAGAACAATAAGAAGAAGAATTAAAGCTGCAAGCAGCAATGAACGGGCCCTCGCACTCACGTCAACCGCCCCCCATAAGCATATCAGAAATGACACCACCCACGACTTCCTATGTCAAACCCTTCAAAAGTTATAGCAGAAAAAAGGGACGACCAGTCAGAAGAAGGGGCGGGGCTAATTCAGGGCAAAGAAGATCAAGGACTCATTACAGAGTCCCATGACACCACCCACGACTCTCTATGTCAAAACATTCAAAAGTTATAGCAGAAAATAGGGACAACCAATCAGAAAAAGGGACTGGGCTAATTGTCACCAATTATGGTCAAGGACTCAATGCCGAGTCCCATGACACCACCCACGACTCTCTATGTCAAACCTTTCAAAAGTTATGTCAGAAAAAAGTATTCTAGGGGGCGCTGTTGAGCCGTGAGGACACGCCCATTAATGCAAACCATGAAAAAAAAAATCTGATCACTCAAATGAACGACGATCATACAGTACAGCTGTATCTCATGGTCCAGAATGTATGATATTATATTAATCTATTATACCATATTATATTACATGTTGTTATTTCATATTAGCGTACCCAGTAATATAGCATATTGTATTATTGCATTGTATGTTGCTTCATTTCATATATTTTTGACTGTATTATATTGTAAAATTATATATCATAGCGATTGCATTATTATATAATTTCAATTTATAACACTAATATACAATTCCTCACACACACACTCCTTCCAAATGTTTCTTTTTTTTCTCCATTATGACAATTGTATGCTGTCATCCGTTATGTTTTTTGTTTTTAAGCTTGTTATGTCTGTTATTCAAATATATTAATACATTCATTAATATGCTATACTGTATTTTATATTGTGTATATTGTGTGTGTGTGTGTGTGTGTGTGTGTGTGTGTGTGTGTATATATATATATATATATATATATATATATATATATATATATATATATATATATATATATATATATATATATATATATATATGTGTGTGTGTGTGTGTATACCTGAAGTGTGACTACCTGCAGAACGTATTTTAGCATGAAAGCTTGCATATTTAACGTACATCAAGCATCCTGTATCATAGCTACATGTCTGCCGTTTGTAACAAAGCAAACCGCGTGAAAATCGGTTGAAAATCAAGTGAGTTATAGTTATTTTACTTATGCAGACACCTCCTTCCACAATAGAAGTGAACGCTCTAGAGTTAAAGCGATACCGATCCAAGATGGCGGCCACGCCCGACGTTCTCAGGCAGTCAATGCGGCGCCTCGACCAAGATGGCGGCCGCGCTGAACATCAGCCCCTCCCCCCGCGGGAGCTGCGCGCGCAAACTCCACTCAAATTCAAAAGTTATGGCAGAAAATCGGGACAACCAATCAGAAGAAGGGGAAAGAGAAAAGTAATGTGCGTCGTCACAGGACAGAGACGAACATTTTGATGTAAAAAAAACACAAAAATTGCTGACAAAAATTTTGGCATATCAAGCCAGGCTTGAACTCTCGACCTCTGGCAGCAAAGACCGCAATAATCTGGCTGAGCTAAGTCTCAGCTATTCCTTTTATTTGACCTAGTGGCTTAGGACAGACCAACATAGCGATAGAATGTCTGGAACTTTTTTTTTCCTAATTTTTTAAATATTTGTAAGTTATAAATATTAGTAAAACCCTACTATTTAAATTATTACTTTTTCTGTAACCATTCTGCCAAGGTTGTAACCGGGCTGAGCCGGGAATATTTCTGAAGTCACCACATTACAGGGAGCTGATTGGTCGGGGGGCGGGGCCGTCATCACCCTACTCGCCACTGATTGGTCGGGGGGCGGCGCCGTCATCACCCTACTCGCCACTGATTGGTCGGGGGGCGGGGCCGCCATCACCCTACTCGCCACTGATTGGTCAGGGGGCGGGGCCGGCAGACGTTTGAATCAGGAAGCGGGAGTCAGCGCGAGAGCGACTGGCGGCTCGCGGCAATTTAATTATAAAAAAAGGACAACCAATCAGAAGAAGGGGCGGGGCTAATTCAGGCCAATGAAGGTCAAGGACTCCATAAAGAATCTGATGACACCACCCACGACTCTCTATGTCAAACCATTCAAAAGTTATAGCAGAAAATCGGGACAACCAATCAGAAGAAGGGGCGGGGCTAATTAAGGCCAACGAAGCTTAAGGACTCATTACAGAGTCCCATGACACCACCCACGACTCTCTATGTGAAACCATTCAAAAGTTATGGCAGAGAAAAGTATTCTAGGGGGCGCTGTTGAGCCGTTAGGCCACGCCCATTAATGGAAACCATGAAATATCACATTTATCGCTAGGCCTGGCTTGCATGCAAATTTTGGTGACTTTTGGAGAACTATCAAATATGGACCAATCAGATGAAGAGTGGGTGCGCTTTTTCGCGTCTAGCGTCGCCACGGTAACACTTTTGAAAGAGAAAAGTAATGCGTGGTGTCGCACGATGGAGACGCACATTTTGGTGTATAACACACCTGGGTGCACGTTACGGTTCGGGCTGAATTAACTGCCGAAGGAATGGCATAAATTTCGCCAAAATTACACAATTAATTCAAAATGGCTGACTTCCTGTTCGGTTTCGGCCATGGCTCCAAGAGACTTTTCTTTAAGTTGCGACATGATACAGGTGTGTATCGATTTTCGTGCATGTACGTCAAACCGTATTGTGGGGCTTGAGGCACAAAGTTTTCCGGGGGGCGCTGTTGAGCCATTTTGCCACGCCCATTAATGCAAACCATGAAATATCAAATTTATCGCCAGGCCTGGCTTGCATGCCAAATTTGGTGCCTTTTGGGGAACTATCAAATATGGACCAATCAGATGAAGGGGGGGTGCGCTTGTTGGCGTCTAGCGTCACTACGGTAACACTTTCGAAAGAGAAAAGTAATGCGTGTAGTCGCAGGATGGAGACGCACATTTTGATGTATAACACATCTGGGTTCACGATACGGTTCGGGCTGAATTAACTCTCGAAGGAATGGCATATATTGCTCCAAAATTACGCAATTAATTCAGAATGTTCAAAATGGCCGACTTCCTGTTCGGTTTCGGCCATGGCGCCAAGAGACTTTTCTTTTAGTTGCGACATGATACAGGTGTGTACCGATTTTCGTTCATGTACGTCAAACCGTATTATGGGGCTTGAGGCACAAAGTTTTTTCTGTTGAACCAATCAGATGATGGGTGGGCGCGCTTTTTGGCGTCTAGCGTCGCCACGGTAACACTTTTGAAAGAGAAAAGTAATGCGTGTTGTCGCAGGATGGAGACGCACATTTTGATGTATAACACACTTGGGGGCACGTTACGGTTCGGGCTGAATTAACTTTCGAAGGAATGGCATAAATTTCGCCAAAATGACACGACTAATTCAAAATGGCCGACATCCTGTTCGGTTTCGGGCATGACCCCAAGAGACTTTTGTTTAAGTTGTCCCATGATACAGGTGTGTACCGATTTTCGTGCATGTACGTCAAACCGTATCGTGGGGCTTGAGGCACAAAGTTTTCAAGGGGGCGCTGTTGAGCCATTTTGCCACGCCCATTAATGCAAACCTTTAAATATCAAATTTTTCGCCAGGCCTGACTAGGGTGCAAAATTTGGTGACTTTTTGGGCATGTTAAGGGGGGCAAAAAGGCCTTCACTTTGTCAGGAAAATAATAATAATAATTAAAGCTGCAAGCAGCGATGAACGGGCCCTCGCACTCACGGCCACCGCCCCCCATAAGCATATCAGAAAAGACACCACCCACGACTTCCTATGTCAAACCATTCAAAAGTTATAGCAGAAAAAAGGGACAACCAATCAGAAGAAGGGGCGGGGCTAATTCAGGCCAATGAAGGTCAAGGACTCCATACAGAATCTGATGACACCACCCAGGACTCTCTATGTCAAACCATTCCAATGTTATAGCAGAAAATCGGGACAACCAATCAGAAGAAGGGGCGGGGCTAATTAAGGCCAACGAAGTTTAAGGACTCATTACAGAGTCCCATGACACCACCCACAACTTCCTATGTCAAACCATTCAAAAGTTATGGCAGATAAAAGTATTCTAGGGGGCGCTGTTGAGCCGTTAGGCAACGTCCATTAATGCAAACCATGAAATATCAAATTTATCGCCAAGTCTGGCTTGCATGCAAAATTTGGTGACTTTTGGAGACCTATCAAATATGGACCAATCACATGAAGGGGGGGCGCGCCTTTTGGCGTCTAGCGTCGCCACGGTAACACTTTTGAAAGAGAAAAGTAATGCGTGGTGTCGCAGGATGTAGACGCACATTTTGATGTATAACACATCTGGGTGCACGTTACGGTTCGGGCTGAATTAACTGCCGAAGGAATGGCATAAATTTCGCCAAAATTACACAATTTATTCAAAATGGCCGACATCCTGTTCGGTTTCGGCCATGGCTCCAAGAGACTTTTCTTTAAGTTGTTCCATAATACAGGTGTGTAGCGATTTTCGTGCATGTACGTCAAACCGTATTATGGGCCTTGAGGCACAAAGTTTTTTCCGTCTGAACCAACCAGATGAAGGGTGGGCGCACTTTTTTGGTGTCTAGCGTTGCCACGGTAACACTGAAAGAGAAAAGTAATGTGCGTCGTTGCAGGACAGGGACGCACATTTTGATGTAGAAAAAAAAAATTGCTGACAAAAATATCTGGATACTGCTGGAATCGAACTCTGGATATCTGACTCCAAAGACGGGAACGCTCTGGCTGAGCTAAGACTCAGCTAATTATTTTCTATATGACCTACTGCCTTAGGAGAGACCAACATATCGATATTTAGTGATGTAAGTCTCGAACTGTTTTTTTCTAATTTTTTTTAAATATTTGTAAGTTATAAATATTAGTAAAACCCTACTATTTTAATTATTACTTTTTTTGTAACCATTCTGCCAAGGTTGTAGCCGGGCTGAGCCGGGAATATTTCTGACGTCACCACATTACAGGGAGCTGATTGGTCGGGGGGCGGGGCCGTCACCACCCTCCGCGCCACCAGAGACGTTCTATAAACCGAGACAGCCCACTAAGGTTCGAGTTTCTGTATCTGTGTCACGTGACTGCCACGCCCCTTTAGGAGACCGGAAGTAGGTCCTGAGTCTATTGAGTCCTATGGGAAAAGTGAACGTGAGCACAGATTATTACCAATTCCTTCGCCCCATAGTAACCTAAGTAAATATGGGACGCATTTTCCAAAAGCCACAAACCTTCTGAACATTCTGACACCAAAATGGCAATTTTCAGACCGTCAGATTAGGAGAAAATTAACTTTGTTTGAGACCTGTCTCTGTCTGAGCAACACACTCTCGCGAGATTTGGCTCTCATCGTTTTCCCATCGGATAAAATGAAGTTTAAAACTAAAATAAAACTTGCTTCTTTGCTTAATAATACTGTTATTTTTATTATTTAAGTCTTTTTGGAAGAAAGTTGTACTCTAGTGTTTTATGTTCCAAAACGATGTGGGGAGAGGGGAGGCCACGCCCACTTAGGAGACCGGAAGTGTATACCATTTCAAACCATTGCCAGTAACGGCAATGCGCTATCTTGTGTATAGAAGATCTTTGGCGCCCCTGATTGGTCGGGGGGCGGGGCCGTCATCACCCTACTCGCCACTGATTGGTCGGGGGGCGGGGCCGTCACCACCCTCCGCGCCACTGATTGGTCGGCGGGCGGGGCCGTCATCACCCTACTCGCTACTGATTGGTCGGGGGGCGGGGCCGTCATCACCCTCCGCGCCACTGATTGGTCGGGGGGCGGGGCCGGCAGACGTTTGAATCAGGAAGCGGGAGTCAGCGCGAGAGCGACTGGCGGCTCGTGGCGATTTAATTATAAAAAAGGGACAACCAATCAGAAGAAGGGGCGGGGCTAATTCCGGCCAATGAAGGTAAAGGACTCCATAAAGAATTTGATGACCCCACCCACGACTCCCTATGTCAAACCATTCCAAAGTTATAGCAGAAAATCGGGACAACCAATCAGAAGAAGGGGCGGGGCTAATTAAGACCAACGAAGTTTAAGAACTCAGTAGAAAGTCCCATGACACCACCCACGACTCTCTATGTCAAACCATTAAAAAGTTATAGCAGAAAAAAGGGACAACCAATCAAAAGAAGAGGCGGGGCTAATTCTGGCCAATGAAGGTCAAGGACTCCATAAAGAATCTGATGACACCACCCAGGACTCTCTATGTCAAACCATTCCAATGTTATAGCAGAAAATCGGGACAACCAATCAGAAGAAGGGGCGGGGCTAATTAAGGCCAACGAAGCTTAAGGACTCATTACAGAGTCCCATGACACCACCCACAACTTCCTATGTCAAACCATTCAAAAGTTATGGCAGATAAATGTATTCTAGGGGGCGCTGTTGAGCCGTCAGGCCACACCCATTAATGCAAACCATGAAATATCAAATGTATCGCCAAGTCTGGCTTGTATGCAAAATTTGGTGACTTTTGGAGAACTATCAAATATGGACCAACAGATGAAGGGGGGCGCGCCTTTTGGCGTTTAGCGTCGCCACGGTAACACTTTTGAAAGAGAAAAGTAATGCGTGGTGTCGCAGGATGTAGACACACATTTTGATGTATAACACACCTGGGTGCACGTTACGGTTCGGGCTGAATTAACTGCCGAAGGAATGGCATAAATTTCGCCAAAATGACACAATTTATTCAAAATGGCCGACATCCTGTTCGGTTTCGGCCATGGCGCCAAGAGACTTTTCTTTAAGTTGTGCCATGATACAGGTGTGTAGCGATTTTCGTGCATGTACGTCAAACCGTATTGTGGGGCTTGAGGCACAAAGTTTTCCGGGGGGCGCTGTTGAGCCATTTTGCCATGCCCATTAATGCAAACCATGAAATATCAAATTTATCGCCAGGCCTGGCTTGCGTGCCAAATTTGGTGCCTTTTGGGGAACTATCAAATATGGACCAATCAGATGAAGGGGGGGTGCGCTTGTTGGCGTCTAGCGTCGCCACGATAACACTTTTCAAAGAGAAAAGTAATGCGTGTAGTCGCAGGATGGAGACGCACATTTTGATGTATAACACATCTGGGTTCACGATACGGTTCGGGCTGAATTAACTCTCGAAGGAATGGCATATATTGCTCCAAAATTACACAATTAATTCAGAATGTTCAAAATGGCCGACTTCCTGTTCGGTTTCGGCCATGGCGCCAAGAGACTTTTCTTTTAGTTGCGACATGATACAGGTGTGTACCGATTTTCGTTTATGTACGTCAAACCGTATTATGGGGCTTGAGGCACAAAGTTTTTTCTGTCGAACCAATCAGATGAACGGTGGGCGCGCTTTTTGGCGTCTAGCGCCGCCACGGTAACGCTTTTGAAAGAGAAAAGTAATGCGTGTTGTCGCAGGATGGAAACGCACATTTTGACGTATAACACACTTGGGGGCACGTTACGGTTCGGGCTGAATTAACTTTCGAAGGAATGGCATAAATTTCGCCAAAATGACACGACTAATTCAAAATGGCCGACTTCCTGTTCGGTTTTGGGCATGACCCCAAGAGACTTTTCTTTAAGTTGTCCCTTGATACAGGTGTGTACCGATTTTCGTGCATGTACGTCAAACCGTATCGTGGGGCTTGAGGCACAAAGTTTTCAAGGGGGCGCTGTTGAGCCATTTTGCCACGCCCATTAATGCAAACCATTAAAAATCAAATTTTTCGCCAGGCCTGACTTGGGTGCAAAATTTGGTGACTTTTTGGGCATGTTAAGGGGGGCAAAAAGGCCATCACTTTGTCAGAAGAAAAATAATAATAATAATTAAAGCTGCAAGCAGCGATGAACGGGCCCTCGCACTCAGGGCCACCGCCCCCATTAGCATATCAGAAATGACACCACCCACGACTTCCTATGTCAAACCATTCAAAAGTTATAGCAGAAAAAAGGGACAACCAATCAGAAGAAGGGGTGGGGCTAATTCAGGCCAATGAAGGTCAAGGACTCCATACTGAATCTGATGACACCACCCACGACTCTCTATGTCAAACCATTCCAAAGTTATAGCAGAAAATCGGGACAACCAATCAGAAGAAGGGGCGGGGCTAATTAAGGCCAACGAAGCTTAAGAACTCATTACAGAGTCCCATGACACCACCCACAACTTCCTATGTCAAACCATTCAAAAGTTATAGCAGAAAAAAGGGACAACCAATCAGAAGAAGGGGCGGGGCTAATTAAGGCCAACGAAGCTTAAGAACTCATTACAGAGTCCCATGATACCACCCACCATTTCCTATGTCAAACCATTCAAAAGTTATAGCAGAAAAAAGGGACAACCAATCAGAAGAAGGGGCGGGGCTAATTCAGGCCAATGAAGGTCAAGGACTCCATAAAGAATCTGATGACACCACCCACGACTCTCTATGTCAAACCATTCCAAAGTTATAGCAGAAAATCGGGACAACCAATCAGAAGAAGGGGCGGGGCTAATTCAGGCCAATGAAGGTCAAGGACTCCATAAAGAATCTGATGACACCAGCCACGACTCTCTATGTCAAACCATTCCAAAGATATAGCAGAAAATCGGGACAACCAATCAGAAGAAGGGGCGAGGCTAATTAAGGCTAACGAAGCTCAAGGACTCCATACAGAGTCCCATGACACCACCCACAACTTCCTATGTCAAACCATTCAAAAGTTATGGCAGAGAAAAGTATTCTAGGGGGCGCTGTTGAGCCGTTAGGCCACGCCCATTAATGCAAACCATGAAATATCCAATTTATCGCCAAGTCTGTCTTGCATGCAAAATTTGGTGACTTTTGGAGAACTATCAAATATGGACCAATCAGATTTCAAAATGGCCGACTTCCTGTTCGGTTTCGGCCATGGCTCCAAGAGACTTTTCTTTAAGCTGTGCCATGATACAGGTGTATAGCGATTTTCGTGCATGTACGTCAAACCGTATTGTGGGGCTTGAGGCACAAAGTTTTCCGGGGGGCGCTGTTGAGCCATTTTGCCACGCCCATTAATGCAAACCATGAAATATCACATTTATCGCCAGTCCTGGCTTGCGTGCCAAATTTGGTGCCTTTTGGGGAACTATCAAATATGGACCAATCAGATGAAGGGGGGGTGCGCTTGTTGGCGTCTAGCGTCGCCACGGTAACACTTTTGAAAGAGAAAAGTAATGCGTGTAGTCGCAGGATGGAGACGCACATTTTGATGTATAACAGATCTGGGTTCACGATACGGTTCGGGCCGTATTAATTCTCGAAGGAATGGCATATATTGCTCCAAAATTACGCGATTAATTCAGAATGTTCAAAATGGCCGACTTCCTGTTTGGTTTCGGCCATGGCGCCAAGAGACTTTTCTTTAAGTAGCGACATGATAAAGATGTGTACCGATTTTCGTTCATGTACGTCAAACCGTATTATGGGGCTTGAGGCGCAAAGTTTTTTCTGTCGGAACCAATCAGATGAAGGGTGGGTGCGCTTTTTGGCGTCTAGCGTCGCCACGGTAACGCTTTTGAAAGAGAAAAGTAATGCGTGGTGTCGGAGGAAGGAGATGCACATTTTGATGTATAACACACCTGGGTGCACGTTACGGTTCGGGCCGTATTAACTGCCGAAGGAAGGCATAAATTTTGCCAAAATGACACGATTAATTCAAAATGGCCGACTTCCTGTTCGGTTTCTCGACATGACGCCCAGAGACTTTTCTTTAAGTTGGGCCATGATACAGGTGTGTACCGATTTTCGTGCATGTACGACAAACCGCATTGTGGGGCTTGAGGCACAAAGTTTTCTAGGGGGCGCTGTTGAGCCATTTTGCCACGGCCATTAATGTAAACCATTAAATATCAAATTTTTCGCCAGGCCTGACTTGCATGCAAAATTTGGTGACTTTTTGGGCACGTTTAGGGGGGCAAAAAGGCCTTCCTTTTGTCAGAACAATAAGAAGAAGAAGAATAATTCCTACAGATACAATAGGGCCTTCGCACTGCAAGTGCTCGGGCCCTAATTAAAGCTGCAAGCAGCAATGAACGGGCCCTCGCACTCACGGCCACCGCCCCCCCTAAGCATATCAGAAACGACACCACCCACGACTTCCTATGTCAAACCATTCAAAAGTTATAGCAGAAAAAAGGGACAACCAATCAGAAGAAGGGGCGGGGCTAATTAAGGCCAACGAAGCTCAAGGACTCCATACAGAATCTGATGACACCACCCACGACTTCCTATGTCAAACCATTCAAAAGTTATGGCAGAGAAAAGTATTCTAGGGGGCGCTGATGAGCCGTTAGGCCACGCCCATTAATGCAAACCATGAAATATCAAATGTATCGCCAAGTCTGGCTTGCATGCAAAATTTGGTGACTATCAAATATGGACCAATCAGATGAAGGGGGGGCGCGCCTTTTGGCGTCTAGCGTCGCCATGGTAACACTTTTGAAAGAGAAAAGTAATGCGTGGTGTCGCAGGATGGAGACGCACATTTTGATGTATAACACATCTGGGTTCACGATACGGTTCGGGCCGTATTAATTGCCGAAGGAATGGCATAAATTTAGCCAAAATTACACAATTAATTCAAAATGGCCGACTTCCTGTTCGGTTTCGGCCATGGCTCCAAGAGACTTTTCTTTAAGTTGTGCCATGCTACACGTGTGTAGCGATTTTCGTGCATGTACGTCAAACCGTATCGTGGGGCTTGAGGCACAAAGTTTTCCGGGGGGCGCTGTTGAGCCATTTTACCACGCCCATTAATGCAAACCATGAAATATCAAATTTATCGCCAGGCCTGCCTTGCATGCCAAATTTGGTGCCTTTTGGGGAACTATCAAATATGGACCAATCAGATGAAGGGGGGGCACGCTTGTTGGCGTCTAGCGTCGCCACGGTAACACTTTTGAAAGAGAAAAGTAATGCACGTAGTCGCAGGATAGAGACGCACATTTTGATGTATAACACATCTGGGTTCATGATACGGTTCGGGCCGTATTAATTCTCGAAGGAATGGCATATATTGCTCCAAAATTACGTGATTCATTCAGAATGTTCAAAATGGCCGACTTCCTGTTCGGTTTCGGCCATGGTGCCAAGAGACTTTTCTGTAAGTTGCAACATGATACAGGAGTGTACCGACTTTCGTTCATGTACGTCAAACCGTATTATGGGGCTTGAGGCGCAAAGTTTTTTCTGTCTGAACCAATCAGATGAAGGGTGGGCGCGCTTTTTGGCATCTAGCGTCGCCACGATAACGCTTTTGAGAGAGAAAAGTAATGCGTGGTGTCGGAGGATGGAAACGCACATTTTGATGTATAACACACCTGGGTGCACGTTACGGTTCGGGCCGTATTAACTGCCGAAGGAATGGCATAAATTTCGCCAAAATGACACGACTAATTAAAAATGGCCGACTTCCTGTTCGGTTTGGGCCATGGCGCCAAGAGACTTTTCTTTAAGTTGTGTACTGATACAGGTGTGTAGCGATTTTTGTGCATGTACGTCAAACCGTATAGTGGGGCTTGAGGCACAAAGTTTTCAAGGGGGCGCTGTTGAGCCATTTTGCCACGCCCATTAATGTACACCATTAAATATCAAATTTTTCGCCAGGCCTGACTTAAATGCAAAATTTGGTGACTTTTTGGGCACGTTTAGGGGGGCAAAAAGGCCGTCCTTTCGTCAGAAAAATAATAAGAATAATTAAAGCTGCAAGCAGCAATGAACGGGCCCTCGCACTCACGGCAACCGCCCCCCATAAGCATATCAGAAATGACACCCACGACTTCCTATGTCAAACCATTCAAAAGTTATAGCAGAAAAAAGGGACAACCAATCAGAAGAAGGGGCGGGGCTAATTCAGGCCAATGAAGGTCAAGGACTCCATACAGAATCTGATGACACCACCCACGACTCTCTATGTCAAACCATTCCAAAGTTATAGCAGAAAATCGGGACAACCAATCAGAAGAAGGGGCGGGGCTAATTAAGGCCAACGAAGCTTGAGGACTCATTACAGAGTCCCATGACACCACCCACGACTCTCTATGTCAAACCATTCAAAAGTTATGGCAGAGAAAATTATTCTAGGGGGCGCTGTTGAGCCGTTAGGCCACGCCCATTAATGCAAGCCATGAAATATCAAATTTAATACCAGGCCTGGCTTGCATGCAAAATTTGGTGACTTTTGGAGAACTATCAAATATGGACCAATCAGATGAAGGGGGGGCACGCCTTTTGGCGTCTAGCGTCGCCACGGTAACACTTTTGAAAGAGAAAAATAATGCGCGTAGTCGCAGGATGTAGACGCACATTTTGATGTATAACACACCTGGGTGCACGTTACGGTTTGGGCCGTATTAATTGCCGAAGGAATGGCATAAATTGCGCCAAAATTACGCGATTAATTCAGAATGTTCAAAATGGCCGACTTCCTGTTCGGTTTCGGCCGTGGCGCCAAGCGACTTTTCTTTAAGTTGCGACATGATACAGGTGTGTAGCGATTTTCGTTCATGTACGTCAAACCGTATTATGGGGCTTGAGGCGCAAAGTTTTTTCTGTCTGAACCAATCAGATGAAGGGTGGGCGCGCTTTTTGGCGTCTAGCGTCGCCACGGTAACGCTTTTGAAAGAGAAAAGTAATGCGTGGTGTCGGAGGATGGAGACGCACATTTTGATGTATAACACACCTGGGTGCACGTTACGGTTCGGGCCGTATTAACTGCCGAAGGAAGGCATAAATTTCGCCAAAATGACACGATTAATTCAAAATGGCCGACTTCCTGTTCGGTTTCTCGACATGACGCCCAGAGACTTTTCTTTAAGTTGGGCCATGATACAGGTGTGTACCGATTTTCGTGCATGTACGACAAACCGCATTGTGGGGCTTGAGGCACAAAGTTTTCCGGGGGGCGCTGTTGAGCCATTTTGCCACGACCATTAATGTAAACCATTAAATATCAAATTTTTCGCCAGGCTTGACTTGCATGCAAAATTTGGTGACTTTTTGGGCACGTTTAGGGGGGCAAAAAGGCCTTCCTTTTGTCAGAACAATAAGAAGAAGAAGAAGAAGAAGAAGAATAATTCCTACAGATACAATAGGGCCTTCGCACTGCAAGTGCTCGGGCCCTAATAATAATAATAAAAAAAATACAAATAATTCCTACAGATACAATAGGGCCTTCGCACTGAAGGTGCTCGGGCCCTAATTAAAGCTGCAAGCAGCGATGAACGGGCCCTCGCACTCACGGCCACCGCCCCCCATAAGCATATCAGAAACGACACCACCCACGACTTCCTATGTCAAACCATTCAAAAGTTATAGCAGAAAAAAGGGACAACCAATCAGAAGAAGGGGTGGGGCTAATTCAGGCCAATGAAGGTCAAGGACTCCATACAGAATCTGATGACACCACCCACGACTTTCTATGTCAAACCATTCCAAAGTTATAGCAGAAAATCGGGACAACCAATCAGAAGAAGGGGCGGGGCTAATTTGCACCAATTATGGTCAAGGACTCAATACCGAGTCCGATGACACCACCCACGACTCTCTATGTCAAACCATTCAAAAGTTATAGCAGAAAAAAGTATTCTAGAGGGCGCTGTTGAGCCATTAGGCCACGCCCATTCATGCAAACCATGAAATATCAAATTTATCACCAGGCCTGGCTTGGTGCAAAATTTGGTGACTTTTGGAGAACTATCAAATATGGACCAATCAGATGAAGGGGGCGCACTTTTTGGCGTCGAGTGTTGCCACGTTAACGCTTTTGAATGAGAAAAGTAATGCGCGTCGTCGCAGGAAGGAGACGCACATGTTGATGTAAAAAAAAAAACACACAAATTGCTGACAATAATCTTTGCATTGAGCTGGGATCGATCCCACGATCTCCCACACGAAAGACGGCGACATTACCGCTGAGCCACGAATCAGCTTGGCTATTTTCTGACTGACTGAGTTAGGAGATACCAACATAGCGATGTAATCTGAGTCCCGAATTGTTTTTTCGTAATTTTTAAAATATTTGTAAGATATAAATATTAGTAAAACCCCACTATTTGTTCTTTTGTGAATAGCATGTTCCAGTCTTTACTTCCTAGACACACACACTGCATGGAAGGGAGCGTTTGATTTATTGTTCACGTAACATTACTTTTATTTTTTCACAACCAAACCACGCACTTTATTTATGTCATTTGCACCGGGCAAGGACAAAAAATAAATGATTCCACCAAAATTCCAGAGATTTTTGTGGTTGGCTGACACATTACCATCATATTTCAAATATGTCAAACCATTCAAAAGTTATAGTCAGAAAATATGGACAACCAATCAGAAGAAGGGGAGGGGCTAATTCAGGCCAACGAAGCTTAAGAACTCATTACAGAGTCCCTTGACACCACCCACGACTTCCTATGTCAAACCATTAAAAAGTTATAGCAGAAAAAAGGGACAACCAATCAGAAGAAGGGGCGGGGCTAATTCAGGCCAATGAAGGTCAATGACTCCATAAAGAATCTGATGACACCACCCACGACTTCTTATGTCAAACCATTCAAAAGTTATGGCAGAGAAAAGTTTTCTAGGGGGCGCTGTTGAGCCGTTAGGCCACGCCCATTAATGCAAACCATGAAATATCACATTTATCACCAAGTCTGGCTTGCATGCAAAATTTGGTGACTTTTGGGAAACTATCAAATATGGACCAATCAGATGAAGGGGGGGCGCGCTTTTTGGCGTCTAGCGTCGCCACGGTAACACTTTTGAAAGAGAAAAGTAATGCGCATAGTCGCAGGATGGAGACGCACATTTTGATGTTTAACACATCTGGGTTCACGATACGGTTCGGGCCGTATTAATTCTCGAAGGAATGGCATATATTGCTCCAAAATTACGTGATTAATTAAGAATGTTCAAAATGGCCGACTTCCTGTTCGGTTTAGGCCATGGCGCCAAGAGACTTTTCTTTAAGTAGCGACATGATAAAGATGTGTACCGATTTTCGTTCATGTACGTCAAACCGTATTCTGGGGCTTGAGGCGCAAAGTTTTTTCTGTCTGAACCAATCAGATAATGGGTGGGCGCGCTTTTTGGCGTCTAGCGTCGCCACGGTAACGCTTTTGAGAGAGAAAAGTAATGCGTGGTGTCGGAGGATGGAGACGCACATTTTGATGTATAACACACATGGGGGCTCGTTACGGTTCGGGCCGTATTAACTGCCGAAGGAATGGCATAAATTTCGCCAAAATGACACGATTAATTCAAAATGGCCGACATCCTGTTCGGTTTCGGGCATGACTCCAAGAGACTTTTCTTTAAGTTGTGCAATGATACAGGTGTGTACTGATTTTCGTGCATGTAGGTCAAACCGTATCGTGGGGCTTGAGGCACAAAGTTTTCCGGGGGGCGCTGTTGAGCCATTTTGCCACGCCCATTAATACAAACCATAAAATATCAAATTTTTCGCCAGGCCTGGTTTGCGTGCAAAATTTGGTGACTTTTTGGGCCCGTTTAGGGGGGCAAAAAGGCCCTCCTTTCGTCAGAAAAATAATAATAATAATAATTAAAGCTGCAAGCAGCGATGAACGGGCCCTCGCACTCACGTCCACCGCCCCCCATAAGCATATCAGAAATGACACCACCCACGACTCTCTATGTCAAACCATTCAAAAGTTATAGCAGAAAAAAGGAACCACCAATCAGAAGAAGGGGCAGGGCTAATTCAGGCCAATGAAGGTCAGGGACTCCATACAGAGTCTGATGACACCACCCACGACTCTCTATGTCAAAGCATTCAAAAGTTATGGCAGAAAATCGGGACAACCAATCAGAAGAAGGGGCGGGGCTAATTCAGGCCAATGAAGGTCAAGGACTCAATACCGAGTCCCATGACACCACCCACGACTCTTTATGTCAAACCATTCAAAAGTTATGGCAGAGAAAAGTATTCTAGGGGGCGCTGTTGAGCCGTTAGGCAACGCCCATTAATGCAAACCATGAAATATCAAATGTATCACCAGGCCTGGCTTGAATGCAAAATCTGGTGACTTTGGTGACAAAAATTGCTCACAAAAAATTCAGAATTCAGCCAGGCTTGAACTCTCAACCTCAGGAATCAAAGACCACAATGATCTGGCTGAGCTACATGTCAGCTTAGATACTGCTGTGACTTACTAGGTTATGAGAGACCAAAATAGCGATAAAATATCTGGAACCATTTTTTCCTAATTTTTAAAATATTTGTAAGGTATAAATATTAGTAAAACACTATATTTTATATTATTACTTTTTCTGTAACCATTCTACCGAGGTTCTAACCGGGCTGAGCACGGGACTATTTCTGACGTAACCACATTACAACAGCTGATTGGTCGGGGGGCGGGGCCGTCATCACCCTACTCGCCACTGATTGGTCGGGGGGCGGGGCCAGCAGACGTTTGAATCAGGAAGCGGGACTCTCTATGTCAAACCATTCCAAAGTTATAGCAGAAAATCGGGACAACCAATCAGAAGAAGGGGCGGGGCTAATTAAGGCCAACGAAGCTTAAGAACTCATTACAGAGTCCCATGACACCACCCACGACTTCCTATGTCAAACCATTAAAAAGTTATAGCAGAAAAAAGGGACAACCAATCAGAAGAAGAGGCGGGGCTAATTCTGGCCAACGAAGCTTAAGAAGTCAGTACAATGTCCCATGACACCACCCACGACTTCCTATGTCAAACCATTCAAAAGTTATGGCAGATAAAAGTATTCTAGGGGGCGCTGTTGAGCCGTTAGGCCACGCCCATTAATGCAAACCATGAAATATCAAATTTATCGCCAAGTCTGGCTTGCATGCAAAATTTGGTGACTTTTGGAGAACTATCAAATATGGACCAATCACATGAAGGGGGGGCGCGCCTTTTGGCGTCTAGCGTCGCCACGGTAACACTTTTGAAAGAGAAAAGTAATGCGTGGTGTCGCAGGATGTAGACGCACATTTAGATGTATAACACACCTGGGTGCACGTTACGGTTCGGGCTGAATTAACTGCCAAAGGAATGCCATAAATTTCGCCAAAATGACACAATTTATTCAAAATGGCCGACATCCTGTTCGGTTTCGGCCATGGCTCCAAGAGACTTTTCTTTAAGTTGTGCCATGATACAGGTGTGTAGCGATTTTCGTGCATGTACGTCAAACCGTATTGTGGGGCTTGAGGCACAAAGTTTTCCGGGGGGCGCTGTTGAGCCATTTTGCCACGCCCATTAATGCAAACCATGAAATATCAAATTTATCGCCAGGCCTGGCTTGCATGCCAAATTTGGTGCCTTTTGGGGAACTATCAAATATGGACCAATCAGATGAAGGGGGGGTGCGCTTGTTGGCGTCTAGCGTCGCCACGGTAACACTTTGGAAAGAGAAAAGTAATGCGTGTAGTCGCAGGATGGAGACGCACATTTTGATGTATAACACATCTGGGTTCACGATACGGTTCGGGCTGAATTAACTCTCGAAGGAATGGCATATATTGCTCCAAAATTACGCGATTATTGCAGAATGTTCAAAATGGCCGACTTCCTGTTCGGTTTCGGCCATGGCGCCAAGAGACTTTTCTTTTAGTTGCGACATGATACAGGTGTGTACCGATTTTCGTTCATGTACGTCAAAGCGTATTATGGGGCTTGAGGCGCAAAGTTTTTTCTGTCTGAACCAATCAGATGAAGGGTGGGCACGCTTTTTGGCGTCTAGCGTCGCCACGGTAACGCTTTCGAAAGAGAAAAGTAATGCGTGGGGTCGGATGATGGAGACGCACATTTTGATGTATAACACACTTGGGGGAACGTTACGGTTCGGGCTGAATTAACTTTCGAAGGAATGGCATAAATTTCGCCAAAATGACACGACTAATTCAAAATGGCCGACATCCTGTTCGGTTTCGGGCATGACCCCAAGAGACTTTTGTTTAAGTTGTCCCATGATACAGGTGTGTACCGATTTTCGTCCATGTACGTCTAACAGTATCGTGGGGCTTGAGGCACAAAGTTTTCAAGGGGGCGCTGTTGAGCCATTTTGCCACGCCCATTAATGCAAACCTTTAAATATCAAATTTTTCGCCAGGCCTGACTAGGGTGCAAAATTTGGTGACTTTTTGGGCATGTTAAGGGGGGCAAAAAGGCCTTCACTTTGTCAGGAAAATAATAATAATAATAATTAAAGCTGCAAGCAGCGATGAACGGGCCCTCGCACTCACGGCCACCGCCCCACATAAGCATATCAGAAATGACACCACCCACGACTTCCTATGTCAAACCATTCAAAAGTTATAGCAGAAAAAAGGGACAACCAATCAGAAGAAGGGGCGGGGCTAATTCAGGCCAATGAAGGTCAAGGGCTCCATAAAGAATCTGATGACACCACCCACGACTCTCTATGTCAAACCATTCCAAAGTTATAGCAGAAAATCGGGACAACCAATCAGAAGAAGGGGCGGGGCTAATTAAGGCCAACGAAGCTTGAGGACTCAATACCGAGTCCCATGACACCACCCACGACTCTCTATGTCAAACCATTAAAAAGTTATGGCAGAGAAAAGTATTCTAGGGGGCGCTGTTGAGCCGTTAGGCCACGCCCATTAATGGAAGCCATGAAATATCAAATTTATCACCAGTCCTGGCTTGCATGCAAAATTTGGTGACTTTTGGAGAACTATCAAATATGGACCAATCAGATGAAGGGGGGCGCGCCTTTTGCGTCTAGCGTCGCCACGGTAACGCTTTTGAAAGAGAAAAGTAATGCGCGTAGTCGCAGGATTGAGACGCACATTTTGATGTATAACACACTTGGGGACACGTTGCGGTTCGGGCTGAATTAACTGCCGAAGGAATGGCATAAATTTCGCCAAAATGACACGATTTATTCAAAATGGCCGACATCCTGTTCGGTTTCGGCCATGGTTCCAACAGACTTTTGTTTAAGTTGCGCCATGATACAGGTGTGTACCGATTTCCGTGCATGTACGTCTAACAGTATTGTGGGGCTTGAGGCACAAAGTTTTCAAGGGGGCGCTGTTGAGCCATTTTGCCACGCCCATTAATGCAAACCATTAAATACCAAATTTTTCGCCAGGCCTGGCTTGCATGCAAAATTTGGTGCCTTTTGGGGAACTATCAAATATGGACTAATCACATGAAGGGGGGGTGCGCTTGTTGGCGTCTAGCGTCGCCACGGTAACAATTTGGAAAGAGAAAAGTAATGCGTGTAGTCGCAGGATGGAGACGCACATTTTGATGTATAACACATCTGGGTTCACGATACGGTTCGGGCTGAATTAACTCTCGAAGGAATGGCATATATTGCTCCAAAATTACGCGATTAATGCAGAATGTTCAAAATGGCCGACTTCCTGTTCGGTTTCGGCCATGGCGCCAAGAGACTTTTCTTTTAGTTGCGACATGATACAGGTGTGTACCAATTTTCGTTCATGTACGTCAAAGCGTATTATGGGGCTTGAGGCGCAAAGTTTTTTCTGTCTGAACCAATCAGATGAAGAGTGGGCACGCTTTTTGGCGTCTAGCGTCGCCACGGTAACGCTTTCGAAAGAGAAAAGTAATGCGTGGGGTCGGAGGATGGAGACGCACATTTTGATGTATAACACACTTGGGGGAACGTTACGGTTCGGGCTGAATTAACTTTCGAAGGAATGGCATAAATTTCGCCAAAATGACACGACTAATTCAAAATGGCCGACATCCTGTTCGGTTTCGGGCATGACCCCAAGAGACTTTTGTTTAAGTTGTCCCATGATACAGATGTGTACCGATTTTCGTGCATGTACGTCAAACCGTATCGTGGGGCTTGAGGCACAAAGTTTTCAAGGGGGCGCTGTTGAGCCATTTTGCCACGCCCATTAATGCAAACCTTTAAATATAAAATTTTTCGCCAGGCCTGACTAGGGTGCAAAATTTGGTGACTTTTTGGGCATGTTAAGGGGGGCAAAAAGGCCTTCACTTTGTCAGGAAAATAATAATAATAATAATAATAATAATAATTAAAGCTGCAAGCAGCGATGAACGGGCCCTCGCACTCAGGGCCACCGCCCCCCATTAGCATATCAGAAATGACACCACCCACGACTTCCTATGTCAAACCATTCAAAAGTTATAGCAGAAAAAAGGGACAACCAATCAGAAGAAGGGGCGGGGCTAATTCAGGCCAATGAAGGTCAAGGTCTCCATACAGAATCTGATGACACCACCCACGACTCTCTATGTCAAACCATTCCAAAGTTATAGCAGAAAATCGGGACAACCAATCAGAAGAAGGGGCGGGGCTAATTAAGGCCAACGAAGCTTAAGAACTCATTACAGAGTCCCATGACATCACCCACAACTTCCTATGTCAAACCATTCAAAAGTTATAGCAGAAAAAAGGGACAACCAATCAGAAGAAGGGGCGGGGATAATTAAGGCCAACGAAGCTTAAAAACTCATAACAGAGTCCCATAATACCACCCACGACTTCCTATGTCAAACCATTCAAAGGTTATAGCAGAAAAAAGGGACAACCAATCAGAAGAAGGGGCGGGGCTAATTCAGCCCAATGAAGGTCAAGGACTCCATAAAGAATCTGATGACACCACCCACGACTCTCTATGTCAAACCATTCCAAAGTTATAGCAGAAAATCGGGACAACCAATCAGAAGAAGGGGCGGGGCTAATTAAGGCCAACGAAGCTTAATAACTCATTACAGAGTCCCATGACACCACCCACGACTTCCTATGTCAAACCATTCAAAAGTTATAGCAGAAAAAAGGGACAACCAATCAGAAGAAGGGGTGGGGCTAATTCAGGCCAATGAAGGTCAAGGACTCCATACAGAGTCCCATGACACCACCCACAACTTCCTATGTCAAACCATTCAAAAGTTATGGCAGAGAAAAGTATTCTAGGGGGCGCTGTTGAGCCGTTAGGCCATGCCCATTAATGCAAACCGTGAAATATCAAATTTATCGCCAAGTCTGTCTTGCATGCAAAATTTGGTGACTTTTGGAGAACTATCAAATATGGACCAATCAGATTTCAAAATGGCCGACTTCCTGTTCGGTTTCGGCCATGGCTCCAAGAGACTTTTCTTTAAGCTGTGCCATGATACAGGTGTATAGCGATTTTCGTGCATGTACGTCAAACCGTATTGTGGGGCTTGAGGCACAAAGTTTTCCGGGGGGCGCTGTTGAGCCATTTTGCCACGCCCATTAATGCAAACCATGAAATATCACATTTATCGCCAGTCCTGGCTTGCGTGCCAAATTTGGTGCCTTTTGGGGAACTATCAAATATGGACCAATCAGATGAAGGGGGGGTGCGCTTGTTGGCGTCTAGCGTCGCCACGGTAACACTTTTGAAAGAGAAAAGTAATGCGTGTAGTCGCAGGATGGAGACGCACATTTTGATGTATAACACATCTGGGTTCACGATACGGTTCGGGCCGTATTAATTCTCGAAGGAATGGCATATATTGCTCCAAAATTACACGATTAATTCAGAATGTTCAAAATGGCCGACTTCCTGTTCGGTTTCGGCCGTGGCGCCAAGAGACTTTTCTTTAAGTTGCGACATGATACAGGTGTGTAGCGATTTTCGTTCATGTACGTCAAACCGTATTGAGGGGCTTGAGGCGCAAAGTTTTTTCTGTCTGAACCAATCAGATGAAGGGTGGGCGCGCTTTTCGGCGTCTAGCGTCGCCACGGTAACGCTTTTGAAAGAGAAAAGTAATGCGTGGTGTCGGAGGATGGAGACGCACATTTTGATGTATAACACACCTGGGTGCACGTTACGGTTCGGGCCGTATTAACTGCCGAAGGAAGGCATAAATTTCGCCAAAATGACACGATTAATTCAAAATGGCCGACTTCCTGTTCGGTTTCTCGACATGACGCCCAGAGACTTTTCTTTAAGTTGGGCCATGATACAGGTGTGTACCGATTTTCGTGCATGTACGACAAACCGCATTGTGGGGCTTGAGGCACAAAGTTTTCCGGGGGGCGCTGTTGAGCCATTTTGCCACGCCCATTAATGTAAACCATTAAATATCAAATTTTTCGCCAGGCCTGACTTGCATGCAAAATTTGGTGACTTTTTGGGCACGTTTAGGGGGGCAAAAAGGCCTTCCTTTTGTCAGAAAAATAATACAAAGAATTCCTACAGATACAATAGGGCCTTCGCACTGAAGGTGCTCGGGCCCTAATAAAAATTCCTGCAAATACAATAGGGCCTTCGCACTGAAGGTGCTCGGGCCCTAATTAAAGCTGCAAGCAGCGATGAACGGGCCCTCGCACTCACGGCCACCGCCCCCCATAAGTATCAGAAATGACACCACCCACGACTTCCTATGTCAAACCATTGAAAAGTTATAGCAGAAAAAAGGGACAACCAATCAGAAGAAGGGGCGGGGCTAATTCAGGCCAATGAAGGTCAAGGACTCCATACAGAGTCTGATGACACCACCCACGACTCTCCATGTCAAACCATTCAAAAGTTATAGCAGGAAATAGGGACAACCAATCAAAAGAAGGGGCGGGGCTAATTTTCACCAATTATGGTCAAGGACTCAATACCGAGTCCCATGACACCACCCATGACTCTTTATGTCAAACCATTCAAAAGTTATGGCAGAGAAAAGTTTTCCGGGGGGTGCTGTTGAGCCATTTTGCCACGCCCATTAATGCAAACCATGAAATATCAAATTTATCACCAGGCCTGGCTTGCGTGCAAAATTTGGTGACTTTTGGAGAACTATCAAATATGGACCAATCAGATTAAGGGGGCACGCTTTTTGGCGTCTAGCATCGCCACGGTAACACTTTTGAAAGAGAAAAGTAATGCGCGTAGTCGCAAGATGGAGACGCACATTTTAAGGTATAAGTCACCTGGATGCACGTTACGGTTCGGGCCGTATTAATTGCCGAAGGAATGGCATTAATTGCGCCAAAATTACACAATTAATTCAAAATGGCCGACTTCCTGTTCAATTTCGGCCATGGCG
This sequence comes from Cololabis saira, assembly GCF_033807715.1. NCBI lineage: Eukaryota > Metazoa > Chordata > Actinopteri > Beloniformes > Belonidae > Cololabis > Cololabis saira. The sequence goes on from NC_084602.1 coordinate 26,757,314, forward strand.
CCAAGAGACTTTTCTTTAAGTTGCGACATGATACAGGTGTGTACCGATTTTCGTTCATGTACGTCAAACCGTATTATGGGGCTTGAGGCTCAAAGTTTTTTCCCTCTGAACCAATCAGATGAAGGGTGGGCGCACTTTTTGGTGTCTAGCGTTGCCGCGGTAACGCTTTTAAATGAGAAAAGTAATGCGCGTCGTTGCAGGACAGGGACGCACATATTGATGTAGAAAAAAAAAAATTGCTGACAAAAAAGTGTGGATACTGCGGGAATCGAACTCTGATCTCTGACTCCAAAGACGGGAACACTCTGGCTGAGCTAAGACTCAGCTTGTCATTTCTATTTGACCTACTGACTTATGAGAGACCAACATATCGATATTTAGTAATGTAAGTCTGGAGCTGTTTTTTCTAATTTTTTTAAATATTTGTAAGTTATAAATATTAGTAAAACCCTACTATTTTAATTATTACTTTTTCTGTAACCATTCTGCCAAGGTTGTAACCGGGCTGAGCGGGGAATATTTCTGACGTCACCACATTACAGGGAGCTGATTGGTCGGGGGGCGGGGCCGTCATCACCCTACTCGCCACCGATTGGTCGGGGGGCGGGGCCGTCATCACCCTACTCGCCACTGATTGGTCGGGGGGCGGGGCCGTCATCACCCTACTCGCCACCGATTGGTCGGGGGGCGGGGCCGTCATCACCCTACTCGCCACCGATTGGTCGGGGGGCGGGGCCGGCAGACGTTTGAATCAGGAAGCGGGAGTCAGCGCGAGAGCGACTGGCGGCTCGTGGCGATTTTATTATAAAAAAGGGACAACCAATCAGAAGAAGGGGCGGGGCTAATTCAGGCCAAAGAAGCTCAAGGACTCATTGCAGAGTCCCTTGACACCACCTACGACTTCCTATGTCAAACCATTCCAAAGTTATAGCAGAAAATCGGGACAACCAATCAGAAGAAGGGGCGGGGCTAATTAAGCCCAACGAAGCTTAAGAACTCATTACAGAGTCCCATGACACCAACCACGACTTCCTATGTCAAACCATTCAAAAGTTATGGCAGATAAAAGTATTCTAGGGGGCGCTGTTGAGCCGTTAGGCCACGCCCATTAATGCAAACCATGAAATATCAAAGTTATCACCAAGTCTGGCTTGCATGCAAAATTTGGTGACTTTTGGAGAACTATCAAATATGGACCAATCACATGAAGGGGGGGCGCGCCTTTTGGCGTCTAGCGTCGCCACGGTAACACTTTTGAAAGAGAAAAGTAATGCGTGGTGTCGCAGGATGTAGACGCACATTTTGATGTATAACACACCTGGGTGCACGTTACGGTTCGGGCTGAATTAACTGCCGAAGGAATGGCATAAATTTCGCCAAAATGACACAATTTATTCAAAATGGCCGACATCCTGTTCGGTTTCGGCCATGGCTCCAAGAGACTTTTCTTTAAGTTGTGCCATGATACAGGTGTGTAGCGATTTTCGTGCATGTACGTCAAACCGTATTGTGGGGCTTGAGGCACAAAGTTTTCCGGGGGGCGCTGTTGAGCCATTTTGCCACGCCCATTAATGCAAACCATGAAATATCAAATTTATCGCCAGGCCTGCCTTGCATGCCAAATTTGGTGCCTTTTGGGGAACTATCAAATATGGACCAATCAGATGAAGGGGGGGTGCGCTTGTTGGCGTCTAGCGTCGCCACGGTAACACTTTTCAAAGAGAAAAGTAATGCGTGTAGTCGCAGGATGGAGACGCACATTTTGATGTATAACACATCTGGGTTCACAATACGGTTCGGGCTGAATTAATTCTCGAAGGAATGGCATATATTGCTCCAAAATTACGCAATTAATTCAGAATGTTCAAAATGGCCGACTTCCTGTTCGGTTTCGGCCATGGCGCCAAGAGACTTTTCTTTTAGTTGCGACATGATACAGGAGTGTACCGATTTTCGTTCAGGTACGTCAAACCGTATTATGGGGCTTGAGGCTCAAAGTTTTTTCTGTCTGAAGCAACGAGATGAAGGGTGGGCGCGCTTTTTGGCGTCTAGCGTCGCCACGGTAACGCTTTTGAAAGAGAAAAGTAATGCGTGTGGTCGCAGGAGGGAGACGCACATTTTGATGTATAACACACCTGGGGGCACGTTACGGTTCGGGCTGAATTAACTTTCGAAGGAATGGCATAAATTTCGCCAAAATGACACGATTAATTCAAAATGGCCGACTTCCTGTTCGGTTTCGGCCATGTCGCCAAGAGACTTTTGTTTAAGTTGTCCCATGATACAGGTGTGTACCGATTTTCGTGCATGTACGTCAAACCGTATCGTGGGGCTTGAGGCACAAAGTTTTCAAGGGGGCGCTGTTGAGCCATTTTACCACGCCCATTAATGCAAACAATTAAATATCAAATTTTTCGCCAGGCCTGACTTGGGTGCAAAATTTGGTGACTTTTTGGGCATGTTAAGGGGGGCAAAAGGGCCATCACTTTGTCAGAAGAAAAATAATAATAATAATTAAAGCTGCAAGCAGCAATGAACGGGCCCTCGCACTCACGTCAACCGCCCCCCATAAGCATATCAGAAATGACACCACCCACGACTTCCTATGTCAAACCATTCAAAAGTTATAGCAGAAAAAAGGGACGACCAGTCAGAAGAAGGGGCGGGGCTAATTCAGGGCAAAGAAGATCAAGGACTCATTACAGAGTCCCATGACACCACCCACGACTCTCTATGTCAAAACATTCAAAAGTTATAGCAGAAAATAGGGAGAACCAATCAGAAAAAGGGACTGGGCTAATTGTCACCAATTATGGTCAAGGACTCAATGCCGAGTCCCATGACACCACCCACGACTCTCTATGTCAAACCTTTCAAAAGTTATGTCAGAAAAAAATATTCTAGGGGGCGCTGTTGAGCCGTGAGGACACGCCCATTAATGCAAACCATGAAAAAAAAAATCTGATCACTCAAATGAACGACGATCATACAGTACAGCTGTATCTCATGGTCCAGAATGTATGATATTATATTAATCTATTATACCATATTATATTACATGTTGTTATTTCATATTAGCGTACCCAGTAATATAGCATATTGTATTATTGCATTGTATGTTGCTTCATTTCATATATTTTTGACTGTATTATATTGTAAAATTATATATCATAGCGATTGCATTATTATATAATTTCAATTTATAACACTAATATACAATTCCTCACACACACACTCCTTCCAAATGTTTCTTTTTTTTCTCCATTATGACAATTGTATGCTGTCATCCGTTATGTTTTTTGTTTTTAAGCTTGTTATGTCTGTTATTCAAATATATTAATACATTCATTAATATGCTATACTGTATTTTGTATATTGTGTGTGTGTGTGTGTGTGTGTGTGTGTGTGTGTGTGTGTGTGTGTGTGTGTGTGTGTGTATATATATATATATATATATGTGTGTGTGTGTGTGTGTGTGTGTATACCTGAAGTGTGACTACCTGCAGAACGTATTTTAGCATGAAAGCTTGCATATTTAACGTACATCAAGCATCCTGTATCATAGCTACATGTCTGCCGTTTGTAACAAAGCGAACCGCGTGAAAATCGGTTGAAAATCAAGTGAGTTATAGTTATTTTACTTATGCAGACACCTCCTTCCACAATAGAAGTGAACGCTCTAGAGTTAAAGCGATACCGATCCAAGATGGCGGCCACGCCCGACGTTCTCAGGCAGTCAATGCGGCGCCTCGACCAAGATGGCGGCCGCGCTGAACATCAGCCCCTCCCCCCGCGGGAGCTGCGCGCGCAAACTCCACTCAAATTCAAAAGTTATGGCAGAAAATCGGGACAACCAATCAGAAGAAGGGGAAAGAGAAAAGAAATGTGCGTTGTCACAGGACAGAGACGAACATTTTGATGTAAAAAAAACACAAAAGTTGCTGACAAAAATTTTGGCATATCAAGCCAGGCTTGAACTCTCAACCTCTGGCAGCAAAGACCGCAATAATCTGGCTGAGCTAAGTCTCAGCTATTCCTTTTGTTTGACCTACTGGATTAGGACAGACCAACATAGCGATAAAATGTCTGGAACTTTTTTTTTCCTAATTTTTTAAATATTTGTAAGTTATAAATATTAGTAAAACCCTACTATTTAAATTATTACTTTTTCTGTAACCATTCTGCCAAGGTTGTAACCGGGCTGAGCCGGGAATATTTCTGAAGTCACCACATTACAGGGAGCTGATTGGTCGGGGGGCGGGGCCGTCATCACCCTACTCGCCACTGATTGGTCGGGGGGCGGGGCCGCCATCACCCTACTCGCCACTGATTGGTCAGGGGGCGGGGCCGGCAGACGTTTGAATCAGGAAGCGGGAGTCAGCGCGAGAGCGACTGGCGGCTCGCGGCAATTTTATTATAAAAAAAGGACAACCAATCAGAAGAAGGGGCGGGGCTAATTCAGGCCAATGAAGGTCAAGGACTCCATAAAGAATCTGATGACACCACCCACGACTCTCTATGTCAAACCATTCAAAAGTTATAGCAGAAAATCGGGACAACCAATCAGAAGAAGGGGCGGGGCTAATTAAGGCCAACGAAGCTTAAGGACTCATTACAGAGTCCCATGACACCACCCACGACTCTCTATGTGAAACCATTCAAAAGTTATGGCAGAGAAAAGTATTCTAGGGGGCGCTGTTGAGCCGTTAGGCCACGCCCATTAATGCAAACCATGAAATATCACATTTATCGCCAGGCCTGGCTTGCATGCAAATTTTGGTGACTTTTGGAGAACTATCAAATATGGACCAATCAGATGAAGGGTGGGTGCGCTTTTTCGCGTCTAGCGTCGCCACGGTAACACTTTTGAAAGAGAAAAGTAATGCGTGGTGTCGCACGATGGAGACGCACATTTTGGTGTATAACACACCTGGGTGCACGTTACGGTTCGGGCTGAATTAATTGCCGAAGGAATGGCATAAATTGCGCCAAAATTACACAATTAATTCAAAATGGCTGACTTCCTGTTTTGTTTCGGCCATGGCTCCAAGAGACTTTTCTTTAAGTTGTGACATGATACAGGTGTGTATCGATTTTCGTGCATGTACGTCAAACCGTATTGTGGGGCTTGAGGCACAAAGTTTTCCGGGGGGCGCTGTTGAGCCATTTTGCCACGCCCATTAATGCAAACCATTAAATATCAAATTTATCGCCAGGCCTGGCTTGCATGCCAAATTTGGTGTCTTTTGGGGAACTATCAAATATGGACCAATCAGATGAAGGGGGGGTGCGCTTGTTGGCGTCTAGCGTCACTACGGTAACACTTTCGAAAGAGAAAAGTAATGCGTGTAGTCGCAGGATGGAGACGCACATTTTGATGTATAACACATCTGGGTTCACGATACGGTTCGGGCTGAATTAACTCTCGAAGAATGGCATATATTGCTCCAAAATTACGCAATTAATTCAGAATGTTCAAAATGGCCGACTTCCTGTTCGGTTTCGGCCATGGCGCCAAGAGACTTTTCTTTTAGTTGCGACATGATACAGGTGTGTACCGATTTTCGTTTATGTACGTCAAACCGTATTATGGGGCTTGAGGCACAAAGTTTTTTCTGTTGAACCAATCAGATGAAGGGTGGGCGCGCTTTTTGGCGTCTAGCGCCGCCACGGTAACGCTTTTGAAAGAGAAAAGTAATGCGTGTTGTCGCAGGATGTAGACGCACATTTTGATGTATAACACACTTGGGGGCACGTTACGGTTCGGGCTGAATTAACTTTCGAAGGAATGGCATAAATTTCGCCAAAATGACACGACTAATTCAAAATGGCCGACATCCTGTTCGGTTTCGGGCATGACTCCAAGAGACTTTTGTTTAAGTTGTCCCATGATACAGGTGTGTACTGATTTTCGTGCATGTACGTCAAATCGTATCGTGGGGCTTGAGGCACAAAGTTTTCTGGGGGGCGCTGTTGAGCCATTTTGCCACGCCCATTAATGCAAACCTTTAAATATCAAATTTTTCGCCAGGCCTGACTAGGGTGCAAAATTTGGTGACTTTTTGGGCATGTTAAGGGGGGCAAAAAGGCCTTCACTTTGTCAGGAAAATAATAATAATAATAATAATAAAAATTCCTGCAAATACAATAGGGCCTTCGCACTGAAGGTGCTCGGGCCCTAATTAAAGCTGCAAGCAGCGATGAACGGGCCCTCGCACTCACGGCCACCGCCCCCCATAAGCGTATCAGAAATGACACCACCCACGACTCTCTATGTCAAACCATTCAAAAGTTATAGCAGAAAATAGGGACAACCAATCAGAAGGAGGGGCGTGGCTAATTCTGGCCAATGAAGGTCAAGGACTCCATACAGAATCTGATGACACCACCCACGACTCTCTATGTCAAACCATTCCAAAGTTATAGCAGAAAATCGGGACAACCAATCAGAAAAAGGGGCGGGGCTAATTAAAGCCAACGAAGCTTAAGGACTCATTACAGAGTCCCATGACACCACCCACAACTTCCTATGTCAAACAATTAAAAAGTTATAGCAGAAAAAAGGGACAACCAATCAGAAGAAGGAGCGGGGCTAATTCAGGCCAACGAAGCTTAAGGACTCATTACAGAGTCCCATGACACCACCCACAACTTCCTATGTCAAACCATTCAAAAGTTATGGCAGAGAAAAGTATTCTAGGGGGCGCTGTTGAGCCGTTAGGCCACGCCCATTAATGCAAACCATGAAATATCAAATTTATCGCCAAGTCTGGCTTGCATGCAAAATTTGGTGACTTTTGGAGAACTATCAAATATGGACCAATCAGATGAAGGGGGGGTGCACTTGCTGGCGTCTAGCGTCGCCACGGTAACGCTTTTGAAAGAGAAAAGTAATGCGTGGTGTTGCAGGATGGAGACGCACATTTTGATGTATAACACACCTGGGTGCACGTTACGGTTCGGGCTGAATTAACTGCCGAAGGAATGGCATAAATTTCGCCAAAATGACACAATTTATTCAAAATGGCCGACATCCTGTTCGGTTTCGGCCATGGCTCCAAGAGACTTTTCTTTAAGTTTTTCCATAATACAGGTGTGTAGCGATTTTCGTGCATGTACGTCAAACCGTATGTTGGGGCTTGAGGCACAAAGTTTTCCGGGGGGCGCTGTGGAGCCATTTTGCCACGCCCATTAATGCAAACCATGAAATATCAAATTTATCGCCAGGCCTGGCTTGCATGCCAAGTTTGGTGCCTTTTGGGGAACTATCAAATATGGACTAATCAGATGAAGGGGGGGTGCGCTTGTTGGCGTCTAGCGTCGCCACGGTAACACTTTTGAAAGAGAAAAGTAATGCGTGTAGTCGCAGGATGGAGACGCACATTTTGATGTATAACACATCTGGGTTCACGATACGGTTCGGGCTGAATTAACTCTCGAAGGAATGGCATAAATTGCGCCAAAGTGACACGATTAATTCAAAATGGCCGACTTCCTGTTCGGTTTCGGGCATGACGCCAAGAGACTTTTCTTTAAGTTGTCCCATGATACAGGTGTGTACCGATTTTCGTGCATGTACGTCAAACCGTATCGTGGGGCTTGAGGCACAAAGTTTTCAAGGGGGCGCTGTTGAGCCATTTTGCCACGCCCATTAATGCAAACCATTAAATATAAAATTTTTCGCCAGGCCTGACTTGGGTGCAAAATTTGGTGACTTTTTGGGCATGTTAAGGGGGGCAAAAAGGCCATCACTTTGTCAGAAGAAAAAAAAAAAAATAATAATAATAATTAAAGCTGCAAGCAGCGATGAACGGGCCCTCGCACTCACGTCCACCGCCCCCCATAAGCATATCAGAAATGACACCACCCACGACTCTCTATGTCAAACCATTCAAAAGTTATAGCAGAAAAAAGGAACAACCAATCAGAGGAAGGGGTGGGGCTAATTCAGGCCAATGAAGGTCAAGGACTCATTACAGAGTCCCATGACACCACCCACAACTTCCTATGTCAAACCATTCAAAAGTTATGGCAGAGAAAAGTATTCTAGGGGGCGCTGTTGACGCCCCTTAATGCAAACCATGAAATATCAAATGCATCACCAGGCCTGGCTTGCATGCAAAATTTGGTGACTTTTGGAGAACTATCAAATATGGACCAATCAGATGAAGGGGACGAGCGCTTTTTCACGTCTAACGTCGCCACGGTAACACTTTTGAAAGAGAAAAGTAATGTGCGTCGTCGCAGGAAAGAGACGCACAACTTGATGTAAAAAAACACAAAATTTGCTTACAAAATTTTCAGCATAATGCAAGGCTCGAACTCCCGACCACCGGCACCAAAGACCGCAATGATCTGGTTGAGCTATATCTCAGCTGATACCTCACTTTGACTTACTGGCTTAGGACAGACCAAGATAGCGATAAAATGTCTGGAACTTTTTTTTCCTATTTTTTTAAATATTTGTAAGGTATAAATATTAGTAAAACATTACTATTTTATTATTACTTTTTCTGTAACCATTCTACCGAGGTTGTAACCGGGCTGAGCACGGGACTATTTCTAACGTCACCACATTACAACAGCTGATTGGTCGGGGGGCGGGGCCGTCATCACCCTACTCGCCACTGATTGGTCGGGGGGCGGGGCCGTCATCACCCTACTCGCCACTGATTGGTCGGGGGGCGGGGCCGGCAGACGTTTGAATCAGGAAGCGGGAGTCAAACCATTAAAAAGTTATAGCAGAAAAAAGGAAAACCAATCAGAAGAAGGGGCGGGGCTAATTAAGGCCAACGAAGCTTAAGGACTCATTACAGAGTCCCATGACACCACCCACAACTTCCTATGTCAAACCATTCAAAAGTTATGGCAGATAAAAGTATTCTAGGGGGCGCTGTTGAGCCGTTAGGCCACGCCCATTAATGCAAACCATGAAATATCAAATGTATCGCCAAGTCTGACTTGCATGCAAAATTTGATGACTTTTGGAGAACTATCAAATATGGACCAATCAGATGAAGGGGGGGCGCGCCTTTTGGCGTCTAGCGTCGCCACGGTAACACTTTTGAAAGAGAAAAGTAATGCGTGTAGTCCCAGGATGGAGACGCACATTTTGATGTATAACACACCTGGGTGCACATTACGGTTCGGGCCGTATTAATTGCCGAAGGAATGGCATAAATTGCGCCAAAATTACACAATTAATTCAAAATGGCCGACTTCCTGTTCGGTTTCGGCCATGGCTCCAAGAGACTTTTCTTTAAGTTGTGCCATGATACAGGTGTGTAGCGATTTTCGTGCATGTACGTCAAACCGTATCGTGGGGCTTGAGGCACAAAGTTTTCCGGGGGGCGCTGTTGAGCCATTTTGCCACGCCCATTAATGTAAACCATAAAATATCAAATTTACCGCCAGGCCTGGCTTGCATGCCAAATTTGGTGCCTTTTGGGGAACTATCAAATATGGACCAATCAGATGAAGGGGGGGTGCGCTTGTTGGCGTCTAGCGTCGCCACGGTAACACTTTTGAAAGAGAAAAGTAATGCGTGTAGTCGCAGGATGGAGACGCACATTTTGATGTATAACACATCTGGGTGCACGTTACGGTTCGGGCCGTATTAATTCTCGAAGGAATGGCATATATTGCTCCAAAATTACGCGATCAATTCAAAATGTTCAAAATGGCCGACTTCCTGTTCGGTTTCGGCCATGGCGCCAAGAGACTTTTCTTTAAGTTGCGACATGATACAGGTGTGTACCGATTTTCGTTCATGTACGTCAAAGCGTATTATGGGGCTTGAGGCGCAAAGTTTTTTCGGTCTGAACCAATCAGATGAAGGGTGGGCGCGCTTTTTGGCGTCTAGCGTCGCCACGGTAACGCTTTTAAAAGAGAAAAGTAATGCGTGGTGTCGGAGGATGGAGACGCACATTTTGATGTATAACACACTTGGGGGCACGTTACGGTTCGGGCCGTATTAACTGCCGAAGGAAGGGCATAAATTGCGCCAAAATTACACAATTAATTCAAAATGGCCGACTTCCTGTTCGGTTTCGGGCATGGCTCCAAGAGACTTTTCTTGAAGTTGTGCCATGATACAGGTGTGTAGCGATTTTCGTGCATGTACGTCAAACCGTATCGTGGGGCTTGAGGCACAAAGTTTTCAAGGAGGCGCTGTTGAGCCATTTTGCCACGCCCATTAATGCAAACCATTAAATATAAAATTTTTCGCCAGGCCTGCCTTGCATGCAAAATTTGGTGACTTTTTGGGCACGTTTAGGGGGGCAAAAAGGCCCTCCTTTCGTCAGAAAAATAATAATAATAATAATTAAAGCTGCAAGCAGCAATGAACGGGCCCTCGCACTCACGGCCACCGCCCCCCATAAGTATCAGAAATGACACCACCCACGACTTCCTATGTCAAACCATTGAAAAGTTATAGCAGAAAAAAGGGACAACCAATCAGAAGAAGGGGCGGGGCTAATTCAGGCCAATGAAGGTCAAGGACTCCATACAGAATCTGATGACACCACCCACGACTCTCTATGTTAAACCATTCCAAAGTTATAGCAGAAAATCGGGACAACCAATCAGAAGAAGGGGCGGGGCTAATTAAGGCCAACGAAGCTTAAGGACTCATTACAGAGTCCCATGACACCACCCACGACTTCCTATGTCAAACCAATCAAAAGTTATAGCAGAAAAAAGGGACAACCAATCAGAAGAAGGGGCGGGGCTAATTTAAGCCAATGAAGGTCAAGGGCTCCATAAAAAATCTGATGAGACCACCCACGACTCTCTATGTCAAACCATTCCAAAGTTATAGCAGAAAATCGGGACAACCAATCAGAAGAAGGGGCGGGGCTAATTAAGACTAACGAAGGTTAAGGACTCATTACAGAGTCCCATGACACCACCCACGATTTCCTATGTCAAACAATTCAAATGTTATAGCAGAAAAAAGGGACAACCAATGACAAGAAGGGGCGGGGCTAATTCAGGCCAATGAAGGTCAAGGACTCCATACAGAATCTTATGACACCACCCAGGACTCTCTATGTCAAACCATTCCAAAGTTATAGCAGAAAATCGGGACAACCAATCAGAAGAAGGGGCAGGGCTAATTAAGGCCAACGAAGCTTAAGAACTCATTACAGAGTCCCATGATACCACCCATGACTTCCGATGTCAAACCATTCAAAAGTTATAGCAGAAAAAAGGGACAACCAATCAGAAGAAGGGGCGGGGCTAATTAAGGCCAACGAAGCTTAAGGACTCATTACAGAGTCCCATGACACCACCCACAACTCTCTATGTCAAACCATTCAAAAGTTATGGCAGAGAAAAGTATTCTAGGGGGCGCTGTTGAGCCGTTAGGCCACGCCCATTAATGCAAACCATGAAATATCAAATGTATCGCCAAGTCTGGCTTGCATGCAAAATTTGGTGACTTTTGGAGAACTATCAAATATGGACTAATCACATGAAGGGGGGGGGGGCGCCTTTTGGCGTCTAGCGTCGCCACGGTAACACTTTTGAAAGAGAAAAGTAATGCGTGGTGTCGCAGGATGTAGACGCACATTTTGATGTATAACACACCTGGGGGCACGTTACGGTTCGGGCTGAATTAACTGCCGAAGGAATGGCATAAATTTCGCCAAAATGACACAATGTATTCAAAATGGCCGACATCCTGTTCGGTTTCGGCCATGGCTCCAAGAGACTTTTCTTTAAGTTGTGCCATGATACAGGTGTGTAGCGATTTTCGTGCATGTACGTCAAACCGTATTGTGGGGCTTGAGGCACAAAGTTTCCCGAGGGGGCGCTGTTGAGCCATTTTGCCACGCCCATTAATGCAAACCATGAAATATTAAATGTATCGCCAGGCCTGGCTTGCATGCCAAATTTGGTGCCTTTTGGGGAACTATCAAATATGGACCAATCAGATGAAGGGGGGGTGCGCTTGTTGGTGTCTAGCGTCGCCACGGTAACACTTTTGAAAGAGAAAAGTAATGCGTGTAGTCGCAGGATGGAGACGCACATTTTGATGTATAACACACCTGGGTGCACGTTACGGTTCGGGCTGAATTAACTGCCGAAGGAATGGAATACATTTCGCCAAAATGACACAATTTATTCAAAATGGCCGACATCCTGTTCGGTTTCGGCCATGGCTCCAAGAGACTTTTCTTTAAGTTGTGCCATGATACAGGTGTGTAGCGATTTTCGTGCATGTACGTCAAACCGTATTGTGGGGCTTGAGGCCCAAAGTTTTCCGGGGGGCGCTGTTGAGCCATTTTGCCACGCCCATTAATGCAAACCATGAAATATCAAATTCATCGCCAGGCCTGGCTTGCATGCCAAATTTGGTGCATTTTGGGGAACTATCAAATATGGACCAATCAGATGAAGAGGGGGTGCATTTGTTGGCGTCTAGCGTTGCCACGGTAACACTTTTGAAAGAGAAAAGTAATGCGTGTAGTCGCAGGATGGAGACGCACATTTTGATGTATAACACATCTGGGTTCACGATACGGTTCGGGCTGAATTAACTCTCAAAGGAATGGCATATATTGCTCCAAAATTACGCAATTTATTCAGAATGTTCAAAATGGCCGACTTCCTGTTCGGTTTCTGCCATGGCGCCAAGAGACTTTTCTTTTAGGTGCTACATGATACAGGAGTGTACCAATTTACGTTCATGTACGTCAAACCGTATTATGGGGCTTGAGGCGCAAAGTTTTCTCTGTCTGAACCAACCAGATGAAGGGTGGGCGCGCTTTTTGGCGTCTAGCGTCGCCACGGTAACGCTTTTGAAAGAGAAAAGTAATGCGTGGTGTCGCAGGATGGAGACGCACATTTTTATGTATAACACACCTGGGTGCACGTTACGGTTTGGGCTGAATTAACTGCCGAAGGAATGGCATAAATTTCGCTAAAATGACACGATTAATTCAAAATGGCCAACATCCTGTTCGGTTTCGGGCATGACCCCAAGAGACTTTTGTTTAAGTTGTCACATGATACAGGTGTGTACTGATTTTCGTGCATGTACGTCAAACCGTATCGTGGGGCTTGAGGCACAAAGTTTTCAAGGGGGCGCTGTTGAGCCATTTTGCCACGCCCATTAATGCAAACCTTTAAATATCAAATTTTTCGCCAGGCCTGACTAGGGTGCAAAATTTGGTGACTTTTTGGGCACGTTAAGGGGGGCAAAAAGGCCTTTACTTTGTCAGGAAAATAATAATAATAATAAAAATTCCTGCAAATACAATAGGGCCTTCGCACTGAAGGTGCTCGGGCCCTAATAATAATAACGCGAAGAATTCCTACAGATACAATAGGGCCTTCGCACTGAAGGTGCTCGGGCCCTAATAATAAAAATTCCTGCAAATACAATAGGGCCTTCGCACTGAAGGTGCTCGGGCCCTAATAATAACGCGAAGAATTCCTACAGATACAATAGGGCCTTCGCACTGAAGGTGCTCGGGCCCTAACTAGAAAATTTCTGGAAATTTTGATATGGGCATGCCCTACCGCCCATTCGTCCCCTCTCGCCGCTTTGGTTTGGGGCTGTAGTGGTTGTGTTTAGGGTGGTTCTATGTCAGCTTGAGGTGTTTTTACGCTTGTATTTCATTCATTCCTGTGCTCCCAATAGTTATTAATGGGGCGCGCTTTTTGGCATCTAGCGTTGCCACGGTAACGCTTTTGACTGAGAATAGTAATGCCCATTGAGGCAAGATGGAGACGCATCTAACGATGTGTGCCGTGCATGGGTGCATGTTCCGGTTCAGGCTACGTTAACGGATAGGTTTTTTTTTTCACCATGGTACAAAACCCCATCCGAATGAATGGGGCCATTTGGCCCGGATTCTGATATAAAATTTCCTTAAATCCCAGCTTCATGAAATTTGAGTATGTTGAAGGCCACACCGTGTCGAGTCAGGGGATATTTGTACGATGTCTCTACGATAACCTGTTGCCTAGCAACAAGCGTCCAAATTCAAACAGAAATTAAAAAAAAAAATTAAAGGTCAATATCGCAAAAACTGTAGTAATTAGCATAATGAGATTGTAGGGTCCGTTAGTGCCGATCGGGCCGAGTGTTTGAAAGTTTCAACGATGTCTCTACGATAAAGTTCGGCCGAGCAATAAGCGTCCGAATTTTCGCCTTTTTTTTTGCTTTTTGGCGTCTAGCGTTGCCACGGTAACACTTTTTACTGAGAAAAGTAATGCCCATCGAGGAACGATGGAGACGCATCCAACGATGTATGCCATGCATGGGTGCACATTCCGGTTCAGGCTATGTTAACGGATAGGTTTTTTTTTCACCATGGTAAAAAACTCCATCCGAATGAATGGGGCCATGTGGCCTGGATTTTGACATAAAATTTCCTTAAATCCCAGCTTCATGAAATTTCAGTATGTTGAAGTCCACAGCGTGCCGAGTCATGAAACATTTGTACCATGTCTCTACGATAACCTGTTGCCTAGCAACAAGCGTCCAAAGTCAGATGGAAAAAAAAAAAAAATGAAAGGTCAATATCACAAAAACTGTAATACTTGGCATAATGAGGTTGTACGGTCGGTTAGGGACAATCGGGCTGAGTGTTTGAAAGTTTGAACGATGTCTCTACGATAAAGTTCGGCCGAGCAAGAAGCGCGGGAATTTTCGCCCTTTTTTTTGCTTTTTGGCAACTAGCGTTGCCACGGTAACCCCTATTACGGAGAAAAGTAATGCCCATCGAGGCATGATGGAGACGCATCCAACGATGTATGCCATGCATGGGTGCACGTTCCGGTTCGGGCCGCATTAACGGTCGAAAAAAAGTGCGGAATAAGAATAAGAAAAGGGAAACCTGTTCTAGATACTAATATATCGCCTTCATTTTCATGTTTTTCCTCGTTTTTCCGGCCGTGTTTTAGTTTTTGGGGATTTTTTTTTTCCACATCCGAGCGGGGTCATGCTGTACACCCGCTGGTGCGCAGTGGGACTTTTGCGACTTTAGCTTGTTAGCAAAATGCTAGCAACATTGCCCTTTGGGCCATTCTGGACGATTGCAATATGGTCATGCCACTACTTGGCATGCCCATAATAATTCCTGCAATTACAATAGGGCCTTCGCACTGCAAGTGCTCGGGCCCTAATTAAAGCTGCAAGCAGCGATGAACGGGCCCTCGCACTCACGGCCACCGCCCCAAATAAGCATATCAGAAACGATACCACCCACGACTTCCTATGTCAAACCATTCAAAAGTTATAGCAGGAAATAGGGACAACCAATCAGAAGAAGGGGCTAATTCAGGCCAATGAAGGTCAAGGACTCATTACAGAGTCCCATGACACCACCCACGACTCTCTATGTCAAAACATTCAAATGTTATAGCAGGAAATAGGGACAACCAATCAGAAGAAGGGGCGGGGCTAATTTTCACCAATTATGGTCAAGGACTCTATACCGAGTCCCATGACACCACCCACGACTCTTTATGCCAAACCATTCAAAAGTTATGGCAGAGAAAAGTATTCTAGGGGGCGCTGTTGAGCCGTTAGGCACGTTACGGTTCGGGCCGTATTAATTGCCGAAGGAATGGCATAAATTGCGCCAAAATTACACAATAAATTAAAAATGGCTGACTTCCTGTTCGGTTTCGTCCATGGCGCCAAGAGACTTTTCTTTAAGTTGCAACATGATGCAGGTGTGTACCGATTTTCATGCATGTACGTCAAACCATATTGTGGGGCTTGAGGCACAAAGTTTTCCGGGGGGCGCTGTTGAGCCATTTTGTCACGCCCATTAATGTAAACCATAAAATATCAAATGTATCGCCAGGCCTGCCTTGCATGCAAAATTTGGTGACTTTTGGGGAACTATCAAATATGGACCAATCAGATGAAGGGGGGCGCGCTTTTTGCCGTCTAGCGTCGCCACGTTAACACTTTTGAAAGAGAAAAGTAATGCGCGTAGTCGCAGGATAGAGACGCACATTTTGATGTATAACACACTTGGGTGCACGTTATGGTTCGGGCCGTATTAATTCTCGAAGGAATGGCTCATATTGCTCCAAAATTACGCGATTAATTCAGAATGTTTAAAATGGCCGACTTCCTGTTCGGTTTCGGCCATGGCGCCAAGAGACTTTTCTTTAAGTTGCGACATGATACAGGTGTGTACCGATTTTCGTTCATGTACGTCACACCGTATTCTGGGGCTTGAGGCGCAAAGTTTTTTCGGTCTGAACCAACCAGATGAAGGGTGGGCGCGCTTTTTGGCGTCTAGCGTTGCCACGGTAATGCTTTTGAAAGAGAAAAGTAATGCGTGTTGTCGCAGGATGGAGACGCACATTTTGATGTATAACACACTTGGGGGCACGTTACGGTTCGGGCCATATTAACTGCCGAAGGAATGGCATAAATTGCGCCAAAGTGACACGATTAATTCAAAATGGCCGACTTCCTGTTCGGTTTCGGCCATGTCGCCAAGAGACTTTTCTTTAAGTTGTGTACTGATACAGGTGTGTAGCGATTTTCGTGCATGTACGTCAAACCGTATTGTGGGGCTTGAGTCACAAAGTTTTCCGGGGGGCGCTGTTGAGCCATTTTGCCACGCCCATTAATGTAAACCATTAAATATCAAATTTTTCGCCAGGCCTGACTTGCATGCAAAATTTGGTGACTTTTTGGGCACGTTTAGGGGGGCAAAAAGGCCCTCCTTTCGTCAGAAGAAAAAGAAAAAGAAAAAGAAAAATTCCTACAGATACAATAGGGCCTTCGCACTGAAGGTGCTCGGGCCCTAATAATATTATTATATAATATTATTATTATAATATTCGTATATAATAATATTATATAATGTAATCTTGTTTCGGACAGAATAAATTGGAAAGAACGCAGCGGAGCACTGCTACCGCTGCTGTGTAAGGTTACCATGGTAACACCCCCCCCCTCCCTACGGCAGGAAGAGAGGTGTGCGCTCTTTTTTTTTTTTTTTTTTTTTTTTTATTGATCTTTTTATAAGAAACAACATACACTTAAAACATGGAAACGTGTAGTCAAACAGACGCATTATACATTGTCTCCTTTTTTTTTTTTTTTTTTTTTTAAACACACAAAACCTAACAAAGGAACAGAGTCTCTGTAGCGTTAAAAAATAAATAAACAGATGAGCAAGAAATGAAACTGGAAATAAATAAAACATAAAAAAAACAAATTAAGGAGATGAAAAGAAAATTAAGGGGGGGGGGGGTCAGTCGGTGGGTAGAGTCTTCAACGCGGTAAAGTGGTCTATGAACGATTGCCATTTGCGAATGAATTTAGCTGAATTGCCTTTTACCGAGTATCTCACCTTCTCCAATTTAAGAAAAAACATAACATCACTAAGCCAAATAGAAATAGACGGGGACCTGGGGGATTTCCATAAAAGTAAGATACGACGTCTTGCTAAAAGGGATGTGAAAGCCAATACTTCTGACTGTGTGTGGCTGATATGTGAGGAGTCAACAGAGAGTCCGAATATTGCTAAGAGAGGGGCCATAACAACTTTTTTACCCAGAACTTTAGACATGATCACAGAATAATCACTCCAAAATTTCTGTAACCTAGGACAGGAGAAAAACATATGACTTAAATTGCAGGGAGAACCCTGGCATCTGTCGCATAAGTCTGCAACATTCGGATATATTTCCGATAATCGGGATTTTGATAGGTGGGCTCTATGCAGCACCTTAAATTGAATAAGTTCTAGTCTAGCGCAAGGCGTGCTAGATCGTATGCTACGGATAGCTTTATCCCACAGCTCCCCTGTGAAGTCAAGGCCCAACTCTCGTCCCCAACCCTCCCAAGCTTTATCTACAGAATGATCATCAAATGTCATACACAGTGCATATATCTTAGATATCAGAGACTTTTGACTGAGTTTCATAGTTAGAAGATCATCCCACGGTTGGTTCGCAGGAAGGGAAGGGAAGCATGGAAACAAAGCAGAGGCGCAGTGTCGAAGCTGGAAGTAGCGAAACAAATGGGAGGCAGGCAAATTGAACTTTGACCTCAGATCTGAGAATGTGGAAAAGATACCATCCTTATATAGATCCCTGAAGTGCTTAATGCCCCGGTTGTACCAAATCATAAAAGTGGTGTCTATTAGTGATGGAGGGAACAGATGATTCTTAGTAACAGGTGTATAGATGGATGGAGAAGCAAATTTAAAGTGGCGCCTAAACTGTGACCAAATCTTAAGGGAGGAAAGCACCACAGGGCTATTTGTAAACTTAGAGGGATTCAATGGTAAAGAGGAGGAGAGTAGGGCCGTTACAGAGGATGAAGAGAGTGACTGAGCCTCCAATCTGCACCATAATAACTCAGGAGACTGAAGCCAATAAATTAGTTTGTGAATATGCGCTGACCAATAGTAAAGCATAAAGTTTGGTAGTGCTAGACCCCCATTAAATTTAAATTTTTGGAGAAGCGAATACCTCACTCTGGGTGTCTTACCGGCCCATAAAAAGTTGGAAACAATTTGGTCAAGTGATTTAAAAAAAGATTTTGGTAGAAATAAAGGAGTGCATTGGAACAAAAAAAGAAATTTAGGCAATACAGTCATTTTCACTGTGTTAATTCTTCCTATCAGCGACAGTGGTAGGGAGTTCCACCTCTGTAAGTCCGCCTTCACTTGAATTACCAGTGAGGAAAAATTAGCGGTGAAAAGAGAGGTCAGAGTGCGGGTCACATTAATCCCTAAGTATCTAAAGCCCGACGGGCTGAGTTTAAAGGGGATATCAGATTGTTTGAGTTGTAAAGCAGAGGAGTTTATGGGGAAGCATTCACACTTGTTAAGATTGACCTTATAGCCGGAGAAGGATCCATAATTCTTCAACAGAGATAATATTGGTGCAATGCTGGTTAAAGGGTCAGATACATATAAAAGGAGGTCGTCTGCATAAAGTGACAATTTGAGTTCCACATTGGACCTAGAGACTCCGCGAAATAGAGGAAGAGTTCTTAGAGCAATTGAAAGTGGTTCGACGGATAGAGCGAATAGCAAAGGGGAGAGAGGGCAGCCCTGTCTCGTGCCACGTGATAATGTAAAATAAGTGGAGTAGTTGTCATTGGTGTGAATGCTGGCCTGAGGGGAAGTGTAAAGAAGTCTAATCCACGATATAAACCTGTGTCCAAATCCGAATTTATGAAGTGTTGCAAAAAGATAGTTAAATTCGACACGATCAAACGCTTTTTCAGCATCAATTGCGATAACAACTTCAGGGAGTGGAGAAGAATCTTTAGAGAGAATCACATTAAGAAGTGTACGAACATTATAAAAGAGCTGGCGTCCCTTGATGAAACCATTCTGCTCCTCAGATATGATGCTAGGAAGGATCTTATCAAGACGAATTGCTAGTGCTTTGGCTAAAATTTTGACATCCACATTCAGTAAAGACAAGGGCCTGTAAGAAGTGCATGATTCAGGGTCCTTGTCCTTCTTCAAAAGGAGGGCAATGGACGCCTGCATTAAAGAGGGAGGCAATGAGCCATGATCAAGGGACTCATTGTACATTGAAAGTAAAAGGGGGGCTAATTTGTCTTTGAATTTTTTGAAAAACTCAGCTCCGAACCCATCGGGACCGGGGGCCTTGTTGCTTTGCGTAGCTTCAATGGCGGCAGCAATTTCTTGCAAGCTGAAAGGAGCATCGAGGCCATTAGCCACATCCAAATTAATAGTAGGGACAGTGATATTATCAAGAAAGGAGGTCATTTCTGCTGTGTCAAGTGGAGATTCTGACTCATAGAGAGAGGAGTAGTATGACTTAAAAATTGTGTTGATGGCGATTGGATCGGTGGTAAGTGTGCCATTAGAATCTCTAATGCTGGGAATCAGTCTCGACGTTGCTTGCCTTTTTAATTGGTGAGCCAATAACCTGCTTGGTTTATCGCCGTGTTCATAATAGTTGGCATGAGCGCGTAATAGGAGCCGTTCAGAATCGGCTGTCGCTATAAGATCGAATTTTGACTGCAAATCAAGCCGTTGTTTCAGTAAACTCGGACTTGGGTTGACTGAGTTTAGTCTGTCTGTGTCCTGAATTTTAGATGTGAGCTCCTGTAATTTAGCCCTGCGGATTTTACTGGCGTATGCTGAATAAGAGATAATCTGTCCTCGCAAATATGCTTTGAGTGATTCCCATACTAGCGAAAAAGTGGTAGAGTCTGTTTTGTTTAATGCAATGAAATCATCTATTGAAGCAGATATAGAAACATTAAATGCATCGTCGGATAAAAGCAATGGATTAAACCTCCAAGGAGAAGAAAAACGGGGGCGCTCAGACCATGTTATATTCAAAGTTAGGGGGGCGTGATCCGAAATAACAATTGGGTGGTATACGACAGAAGTAACTTTGGGGAGAAGAGAGCCATCAACAAAAAAATAGTCAATACGTGAATATGACTGATGTACTTGAGAAAAAAAAGAGAATTCCTTATCTCCAGGATGTGAGAACCTCCACGGATCAACAAGCCCGTTCTTGACTGTAAAATCGGTAATAGATTTTGACATAGAGGATTGAGTCAAAGTACGAGGATTCGAACGGTCCAAAGAAGGATTAATAACACAATTCAGATCACCGCCCAGTATTGTAATATGCGTATTTAAGAAAGGGAGGTTGCCAAACAGCCTATCCGTAAAATTGGGGTCATCAAAATTAGGGGCATATATATTCACCAACAATACAGGGTTACAGTATAGAGTGCCCGCAACAATAAGATATCTACCATTCTTATCAGATATTGTCCTGGAGACGGAGAAATTGACTCTTTTGTTGATCAAAATTGCTACTCCTCTAGACCTAGAATCAAAATTTGAATGAAAAATATCACCCACCCAAGCTCGTTTGAGTCTGAAATGATCTTTATTTCGCAAATGAGTTTCCTGAAGGAAAGCAATGTCAGTGTCCAAGCGTTTCAAATGTGAAAAAATCTTTGATCGCTTAATTGGATTATTCACACCTTTAACATTCCAGCTAGTGAATGTAATGTTTGATCCAGTATCAGGCTTGTGCAGATTACGATCGCTCATAGGCATTCTCTGAGAGAAAATAAGACCGACTCACCCACCACCCGAGGAGATATAAGGAAAAAAGGTAAAAGGGAAAACCAAAACAAACAAAACTCAGGAGTATATACATACCTACAGAGACAAAAAGCCAACATCCCATAACCCCCGCCCACCCACCCAACGCACATTAGATGATCCCATCCCCAAACGATGGAAACAGCCGTGCTGGCTTCAAAGGAAGCCATTCTCGAAAGGAGATGCTTTCGACTGTAAAGCTAGATACAAAAACGAAAACAAAATGAGCTCCTGCAGAGTTAAAACCTTAAAAAAGATAAATAAAATAAAATATGAGGCATATGAAACCAACAATCTGAGCCATTCTGACGAACGCTGTCTTGTCAGGGTAACAACAAACGTTAATTAAATTAAGGAGATATTTGGCCTATAGAACAATGATATATACATATATGTACTCGCACACCCACACAGACACGCACACACATGCACACAATTTAAGCAAAGACAGGGGTGTGTGCATATTTTCTAATCAAGTCATCATACCAGAGAAATGATTAGGCTTTCAATTTTAAACGGTGTTGTTCCCATTGATAGTTAGAAGAGAAAAAAAAAAAATATATATAATAAAAAAAAAAAAAAAAAAAAAAAATTTACGACATAAAGTCCCATTTTCTGAATTGACTCAGTCACTCAACCCGGGCCAGAGTCCCGCATGGAGGCATATGAAACCAACAATCTGAGCCATTCTGACGATCGCTGTCTTGTCAGGGTAACAACAAACGTTAATTAAAATTAAGGAGATCTTTGGCCTGTAGAACAATGATATATACATATATGCACTTGCACACCCACACAGACACGCACACACATGCACACAATTTAAGCAAAGACAGGGGTGTGTGCATATTTTCTAATCAAGGCATCATACCATAGAAATGATTAGGCCTTCAATTTTAAACGGTGTTGTTCCCATTGATAGTTAGAAGAGAAAAAAAAAAAAAATAATAAATAAAAAAAAAAAAAAAAAGAAAATTAAAAATTAAAAAAAAAAAAAAAAAAAAAAAATTACGACATAAAGTCCCATTTTCTGAATTGACTCAGTCACTCACCCCGGGCCAGAGTCCCGCATGGACAGCAAGCTGGATAAATCGTCCCAGAAAACTAGCTGGTAGTCACTTTTTTTATTTTCCTGATGAATGCCAGGGCTTCATCTGGCGACGTGAAGTCACGTTGCTGGCCATCATGGGTTACACGCAGCCGGGCTGGATACAGCAATCCATACCGGACTCCCTTAATCTCCCGCAGCTGACGGCGCACGTCATTAAAGGCAGCGCGCGCCCGCGCTGTCTTGGCTGTGTGATCCGGGAACACGGAGATGCTCATACCCCGGACTTTTATCCGCTGCCGCTCTCTCGCCTTTCTCAGGATGTCAGCGCAGTCGGTGTAATAATGGAGCCTTGCCACTATTGCGCGGGGCCGCTCCCCGGTCTTCGGTCTCGGCATGAGGGTGCGGTGGGCTCTATCCACCACCGGCTCTGCGTCGAGGGAGAAGGCTTCCGCCAGGAGCCTGGAAACGCCGGCTGCAGATGAAGAGTCAGGATCCTCCTCCGGGACGCCAATAATCCGCAGGTTCTGCCGACGGGACCTTGACTCCAAATCCTCGCATCTGTCCTCCAGCCTCACATATTCTTTCGACAAGTGATCAACTTTTTTCTGGAGAGCAACGATGTCATCTGAGCAGCTTGAGAGCGAGAGCTCGATCCCAGCGACCGTGGCTGCGAGACCCGCGACGTCCGCCTTCATGGAGGAAATACTGCCAGAAAGATCAGCTTTAAGGGAAAGCAGCTCGGACTTAATGGACGTTAAATTCTCGTTCAGTGCTTGCTGAAGCTCTGACCTAAATACAGCCGCAACATCATTGCGAAGAGCGGAGAGAAGTTCGGTTTTAAGCCGGCTGAACTCCGCAGCTGGAACCTGCGCAGCGCAGGTTCTCTCCGGAGGAGGAGAATCACCGCGGGGCGAGGAGACGGCATGAGCAGCAGGCCGCGGGTTAGCTGGAGGGTTATTCCCCGCTTTGACGGACTTTGGAGGCATTTCCGTGGTAAGTCGTCGAAGTAACCGCGTTGAAAATAGGTTGGTTAAAACCAAAGCCGTGGGAGTGATACAAAAAGTGCCAATAAATGCTGAATTAAAATTAACTCTGCAGGAGCTCCGCTAATTACGTCTCACCCCATGTAAAGCTAAGCCGGAAGCCCCGTGTGCGCTCTTAATAGTACGTCCGAATTAATGCACACTACTGATATTTACTCAAAAGTGTGCCGAACTTAAGTATACTTTTTAGTATATACTGTTTAGTATGGCATTTCGGACGCACCGTCAGTTCCAAAAGCGAGTCCGATAGATTCCAAACTGTACAAAAAGAGTTTCATGTGAGTTTTTAGTCCAAGTTTGTTGGTTTCAGGGTTCGTTACGATAAACTGTTTATGCCGTGTCCGCTCCCCCTGCCATCTGCCCCTTCCGCCTCTCCAAACTGAAATGTCACGAGCCTCGCGAGAACTGCCACCTGCTGTAGCCTGGGTGGCTGTTCTCGCGAGGTTAGTGGCGCTAACAGGAACAAACTCGGTGTAGCAACCCAAGATTTTGAAGAAACAGGCTTGGAGTGTTTCCAGACGGGTGTAGTTTATTGAAGATTTGTGCATAGCACCAAAATCGTCGAACACCGTGAAAACTGTGACACAAAATGACACAGGCAAATTAGCATACAACAGGCACACACTATAAACAACAACTGCATATTAGCAGGCAATACAAAATGACAGAGTAGCCTATATGAAATACTATACAAATCAATATATACAGTATACAAATGAATCGTACCTCGCTGCGCTGATCAAGGGTGCTAAGGGGAATCCTTGGAAAGCTGCCACCACTACTGTTGCAAAAAGCTAGTTAGCCATGAACTTTTCTGGCTACACAAACAAAAACAGTCTTCTTTTAAATTAAAATTGCCGATAATTCTATCTCTAAACTGCACAAAAAGGCACACAATAACACTGTTAACCAATGATGAGTGGGGTGAAACAAAATTAAAGACTCATTAACAGTGGAGAGAAGACATTAAAGATAAATTATTATGAGCTGTCTTTCTTGCTAATATCTTCTTCGAGGTTTCGTCTTTCTCTGAGCTTGACCTGAAGCGTGCACCTGGGAGTTACAAGGCATGAGAAATTTAAAGTGACAGTGCTCAATAAACACAACTCACGGCCACTTACACTCCCACCACTCATGTTATACAGAATGAAGACATGGAGCTTCCTGATTGAATGGGTATACATGAGTCTTATGCCTACGTGATTTGCAGGTAAGTACTTCACGCAAGATTTAAGGTATAGACTACCAAACTTATCATTCACTCTCAAGGAGGAGAACTAGTTTCTGAATGGGCCTTTCTAAGATCAAAGGTTTAGTTGAATGGTTTTGTTTTCCTAATGTCTTGTCTCCTACTAACACTCTAACACAACGCACAAGTCCATCACTCTCCTCTGTGGTTCCAACCACTCGACCAAGATGCCATTGGTTTCTTGGGGTGTCTTCCTTTATGATGACCAGGTCATCCACCTTGCGTCGAGTCGAGTGCCACTTCTGCCGTGTGGAGATGTTCATGAGATATTCTCTTTTCCACCGGCTCCTGAACTGTTCGACCAAGTATTGGACTCTTCGCCACCTTTTCGTTGCATAGACATCCTCCTTTTCAAACTTACCAGGGGGTGGGAGGGCAATCTTGGAGTTCATCATTAGGAAATGGTTTGGCGTTAGAGGTTCGAGTGAGGTAGGATCGTTCACTCCATTGACAGTTAACGGACGGCTGTTCACAATGGCCATGGCTTCGTAGAACAGAGTTCTTAGGGACGGATCATCAAGTCTGCCTGAGCACTGGCTGAGTGTGGCATTCAGGACGTTGCAAACAGTACGGATCTGGATCTGGATCTGGCTAATATCTTCTTCGAGGTCTCGTCTTTTTTCTGAGCTTGACCTGAAGCGTGCACCCGGGGGTTACAAGGCACGTGAAATTTAAAGTGACAGTGCTCAATAAACACAACTCACAGCCACTTACAATCACGATCTGATTCCTCTGCTGCAGAAATAAAGACAACTTGTGCCAACGGGATTATTGAGGTGCAAACGTGAGAAATAAAGAGCAAAGTCGCTGTAACTCGGAGTGTTGCATCCGCAGGAGGAGAGACCGGTCTAGATCGTGGTCCATCACCAGAGAAACCCTTTCTGGACCTGCAGCCCCTGCAGCCGACTCGATATCAGACTCTGAAAGTTGCCTAAACATTCAATAAAAACTTTATTCGTCATTGCTGAATCACATCAGTTCGTACCAACCAACCTTTCCGTGACATCTTAGTTTTATTTTAAAAGACAACTTTACAGAACCGGTTTTTCGCTGCAAAATGTATTTTAATGTTTTTCTGTCCAGACACAGTTATGGGATGTTTTAGGATCCGGCTTTTATCTCCAGTAGTCATCCCATACGGTCGTCATGGTGACAGAAATGTCCAACCTGTCAGCAGCTCCTGCTGAAAGCATCATGTTGGTCTGAACCGGAGCAGCTGGTCCAGTTCAGGGCAGAGATCCAGAAAGGATCCTCTTGGTACCTGAACCAGCTGATGATCCAATCTTAGTCCTGGACCAGCAGATCAGTCTGGTCCCTGAAGACTCGCTCCTGATCCTGCCATCAGCAGGTTCCTCTAACGGAGCCAAAGCTGCCATCGGGATTTGCGGGTTCCATTGTTGAGCTCCTGCCTTTAGTTGTTTGTTCAGATGATGTGGTTGATGTGAGATTGTTGCAGCTCCACTCGTATGTCACTTATCTGGTGATGTGGGGACTGTTGTGTCCTTCATGTGGTCGTGAATTTATTGTTGACGTCACGTTTCCTCATATTCTGCACTTCACTGCATCACCAGTGAGTGTCACCAACAGACAAAACCTCAGAAAAGTGCGTACACCAGCCTTAATGTGTGAGTGAAGGACCGCAACTTTCTACGTTCAAGTCATTCTTTGTACATCCGACCATGAGCGTAGAAAGTGGCGAACGCACGTCTTTTGTGCGCCGCACTCTTAGGGCCCGATTTCCTAAATAAAGAGTACTAAATTGCGTGTGCACTGAAAAAGTTTGCGCGTGCTGTTGTTGTGTGTTTTGCGGGTGATCAACTAAGATTGCATGCGCAATTGATAACAGGTGCAAACCGCAGTATTTAAAGGAGCTGTATGTAAGAGCAATAATAAAACGAATCATAAAATGACCCCGATATGTCAACCGACATTTAAAAATCATGTTCATTTCAAATACTTATGTCACTGACAACAGCACTCAAGCCAGGATATTCCAGTTTAAAAAGAGGAGTTGCAGCCCTCAACTGATGTTTATGTTGTCATTTTTTATTTTGGCCTGAAGCTCCACCCTCCACCTATATCCCAATCACGAAGTCAGTATTGTTTCGGCATCCGGGTTGCCAGCTCGGCTCTAATTATCGCAGCCATGGCAGCCTACGTTCCTGCTGCATTCTGCAGCCTACCTGGCAACCTCTGGTCGGGGGGAGGAGGGGGAGGGTACACGCCGCTCAACAATATTTTGAAAGTGACTGCAGTACAAGTTTTGGCCATTTCTTACAGACGGCTCCTTTAAATTAGGTGTTGCGTGTCTTACGGTTTGCGAGCGCAAAATGAAATTCGACGAGTTGGAGTTAGAGATATTAGTGGAAGAGGCAAATTGTTGTGCCGTATTCAGCACCCCTGCCGTGAAAAGCACCCCCTCGTATATTCAATGATAAGTAGACCAAGAAAAAAAACAACACACTGACACTTCAATATATTTATATATACACACTCACACAAACACATACTTAGGAGTTTATATTATATATATTTACAAATATTATGGAAGACAACACAGTAAGCAGGCTATTAATTAATGACATCAATAACCATTTACCCGATTTTGGTTATCTGTGACTGTGATTGTGGGAAAGTATGACTATTGTGGAATCCATGAGCGCATTTAAACATGAATCATTAACACAAAACTGGACGCTAAACAGAACGTGACACTGAATGAGAATATCATTTTTGTCAGACGAGGGGGTGCTTTTCACGGCAGGGGTGCTGAATACGGCACAACACCGGGGTATGACAACTTCAGAACAAGTATAGGCGCACAATAAGAAACACTTTTTTCTCCATGAAAACACGTGATTTATTTATTATCACAAATGAAAAAATCAAGGTGCCTCCTGGGGCAACCTTTTGCTGAATAATACTCGATTTAACATTCAAATAAAATATTTCTCCTTTTGCATGTGGAGAATCCTCACCACAAGTTGAGCCATCCCCACCCCAGTCCTCAAATCAGGCACCAACAAGCATCCCTGCGTAATGCTGGGCAGATTAGCACCTTCCTTTTGAACGTATTAAATACAGACGCAATCACAATCCCCGCAAAAACTTTCAGGCTTGGTAAATCTCATTGCGCGTGGTAAATGGACATATTTGCATTTTCCCGATTTCTGGCGGGTACGCCCCATATTGATTATTCATCAGGGCAAAAGTACTAAATGAATAGCGGGTGCTATTTTGCTCATTTGAGAGGTGCAGTCCTCTTTGCACGCTGTTAGTAGATCAGCTTGCACATTGGTTTGCGGGTGGTCAAGTTTGCACACGTTTTTACGCACGCAAACCTTTAGTAAATCAGGCCCTTAGTACATAACGCCCCAGGTCTGCCACAGAAAAAGACAAAACACTTAAAGGAGCTTGAGGCTCCTTTTAAGAAATGAGACTCTCTAGCGCCACCCTTCACCACGACGGCTGTTGGGGGTACTGCAGCCAACAGTGAAGCCGGCACGGGAGAACGGGGAGAACCTGCATGCAGCGTCATGTGACGTCACATCCGCAGGACAGCGCGGGAAATTCGGGACCGAATTGCAGCCCATTTTACAGCACACAGCCTGTTCAAGGCAAAGGAGAGATACACTAGAACCGTGATTCCCAACCCCCGGTCCCCGGACCGGTACCGGGCCGCAGAGCTGTTCCTACTGGGCCGTGAAATGGCTTGGGTTCCGATCATAATTAGGGCTGCAACGATTCGCTGACGTTGTCGACAAAAATCGATAATCAAAATTGTCACCAGACATTTTTTTTTCCAATGGAGTGAGGCATCTCACTTCACTTCACCACATACAATCTCTGCCGAGAGCCGCACAACACTCAGCCTCTCAGCGCAGCTTTTTTTTTTCTTCTTGCGTCTCAGCGAAGCTGCGGGTAACAAAACTTCAAAAGTTCGGGAGCGTGATAGCCTGGATATGGCGAATAAAAAGATTACTTGCAAGGTTTGCAAAGCAGACCTTGCTTATCACGGGAGCACGTTGTACGAGCGTTTGAAGAGAAAGCACCTCGAACGAAACGGACTCGCCTTGGTAAGATATTAAGCGTATTTTGGCTTTAAAAGAGAGCTTTAACGTTATGCCTGACTGTGCCTGACAAAAGTATTTTAAATTAAATGCATGCAGACCGATGAAGAGCCACCATGGACCCCTTTCTGCAAAAGAAGCAGACGTGTTCCTGCAACAGGAGACTGCACTCACTGATCAATAACTGCAGCTGTATGGGCTCAAATTAATGCCATAAGTATTTTGTATCTGTAAATAAACTTTGTACTTGTAGAAATATTTTGTGCGTGTGCAAAAAATATTTGTACTTGTAGAAATATTTTGTGCGTGTGCAAAAAATATTTGTACTTGTAGAAATATTTTGTGCGTGTGCAAAAAATATTTGTACTTGTAGAAATATTTTGTGCGTGTGAAAAAAATATTTGCACTTGCAAAACATATTTGTACAAGAGATACAAAGCTACAAACGTTTTACAAAGCTACAAAGTTTTTTTTACAAAGCTACAAAATTTTTCACAAAAATAAGAAAAATAGAGAAACATATTCTCTCATTAACAAAGCATATTTTACATTTTTATACATTACATTACATTTTATTGTTATTGTTATTTTATTGTCTGAAAAATGGTTCAAATATGTTATTTTGTTATTTGAATTTCTTTTATTTGTTTTGTTGATAAAAAAATATGTCTCTATTTTTGTGAGGGGGGATATATATTGTTTTTCGGCACTACCTTGTTCTCTATAGCTGATATAACATGAATTACTCCTATGTGGGATCAATAAAGTTCTTATTTTTGCCATCTGAGAAAATTAAATATATTATATTTGGTGCCTAACTGTTTCCCAAGTATGTTGTGCGTGTGTGAATGAATAAATGAGACGTAAAACGTAAATTTCTTTGTAGAAAGGTGCTTTATGAAAATAAGCCAATTTACTTGTATTAGTTTACAGCCCAGTCTTGCCACATCCAATATGGCGGCGACGTCAGTAGGCGATGCAATGTGCTCATTGGCTCTCCAGAAACGCTTTGAAACCCGTGCCAAAGATCGCTGATTGGCTCTTAGTATTGGCACGTCAAAACACTGCCATACACAGCAAAAAAAACAGGGTTTACGGCTGTGTATACCCCCGGTATTTCAGGTGCTAGCACGGGAATTTATGTAAGGTAAACCAGTCGAAAACTAAAAATTTCCCCGGTCCGGAAACACCCGTATTGTACTGGGACCTCCTGCTGTGTTTGGAGTAGCCAGCTCAGCAGGGTGCCATGCTGGCTATTGTCACACAAAGGTGTGACATTCCAGACTTGAGGGGGGCGGGGAACTTCACCCCCCCAAGCCTCACCCCCCCCCCCCCTTACACCTCCAACCCCCACCCCCCCAACCTCCCCCAACCCTCACCCCCCAACCTCCCCCAACCCCCACCCCCCCTACCCTCACTCCCCAACCCCCCCCCCAAGCCCCATCCCCCCCAACCCCCCCAAGCACAGCAACCTCTACTGGTGCAAAAGAAAATTGCACCCGAGAGGATTACTGCAAGCTACCTGCAGTTTACCAGGTTACAAATACATGCACATTTCAGAAATCAAATAAGCAACCACCTCAGTACAAGTAAATGTATTTTATTGCAGAAAATTAAAACACAGTATTCCAAAAAGTTCAGTGTGTGTCCACATGAAAAAAACAAAAAAGGCACTTTTAAAAGCAAATCTCCGACAAAGAGATCAAAACTTAGTCCAGTCAGTGAGCACTTCTCTCTCTTGCAGTTTTTTTTTTTACAGTTTGATCTGAATGGCCCCTGCTCCTCTACCAGACAGGTCAACTTAAGAGTTTAACAGAGCTAAAAACGAGCCATTGTCTCCCAGTGGCGCCGCCCGTTGCGTGGCACCGCTCTGCCCCAGTGACTGTCGCTGCACATGTAGGTATAGGGCTGAACTCTGCTTGTCTTTCCTCTGCTGAAGCACCTGGCATAAGCAGAAGCCTCGTGTCTTTGGGGTGGAGGTGAAACTATCCACACCGCCCGTCCATCTACGACGCCATCTTCTTCTTCTGACATCAGGTCATCAGGTCACATTTCAGCGGGAGTCTGTACACATCTAGCCCTGGAGGCCAGCAACTGCAAAATATAGAGTAGCAATTAAAATGTGTATAATTTTTTACCAATATTCAATTAACACTAAATTAAAAACATCTCAGTTCCATATACTGTAACTCACTAACCCAAATATTGCTGTAACTTACCCTTGTTTTCCGTTGTCTAGTCTTCATTGCATTGTTTAATTTCTTTTTCTGGGGAGCATTTTCTGGCTGATCGAGACGATGGCTCCTTTTCAAAAGACTCAAAATAAGTCTTGCAAGCAGCTAAAGCACAAGCAAAAATACAATTAGAATTTAATTAGTTTCAATATCTATTCAAAGCAATTCTAAAAGAACAAGGATGGATGTGCCTTTCTTTTTACCTGTTATCACGTCGCTGTCTGTGTCAGGAAAAGCAATGCCGACCTGCTCCAACATGTATGTCGTAACTGCAAGGTTATGTGGAGAATTGATACTGTTGGGAAAGAGAGGAGCCATGTTAGTTGATTAAAAACAAACTCAAACCCCAAAGCAACCTTTTATTTATTTTTGTGTGGAGAAAATAGATCTAGATCACACGTGACTACACTGAGCACACGTGACACGTTACTAAGAATACTATAGAAATATTGATTTAATATAAATACCATGTCATAGCTATCTGTTTCTGGTTATTTTCATATAAAAGTACGTTTTTCAATGTTTATAATTATTCACAAGTATGCAGTGTCATAACTACATCTCTGACGTTGATAAAAAACCAAACTGTTTGAAAATCTGTTGAGAATTGAGCAAGTTAAGGTTGTTTAAGCAGTACATGCACCATTAAACACAATGTTAGAGTGAGCGAGCTCTCCTGTGGCAAGATGGCCGCCGTGTGACGACGTCACTCTGCATTGGCAGCAGCGCGGACGAGTCATCTAGCCTTTAATAAAGTCCATAGACATATATAAAGTTTATATATGTCTATGGTCCGACCCATCACTACTAAATCAGTTTGGTTTTTCAACAATTTCTTTCCTAATGCCGTTTATTCATTTATTTTTTATTTTGCTGTGGTAAATTACAGTGATTACAAACAAAAAACATATATTTACCTTTGTTTTGGATCCAGCTTCATAGCGTTGTTTTCAGAATTGTGTAAACGTCTTACAGCCTCCTGTATAGATTAATAATACAAAGTTAGTGTGATTCTAAAAGTATTTAAGCATTATTACCTCATGTGGACATGCAGTTAAATGTAAAAGGAATTGTGCACAGTCCTTAGTCATAAGCAAACTTACTTACAGCAACACGTGTGTTCTTTGCTCTTTTAATCCGTTTTGCGGGTGTGGAATCGGAGCTGAAAGTTTCAACACGATCAGAGCTTAAGTTCTTCACTTCCTCGTCCAGTAGCTCAAATCTGCCGTCGATGTCCTGTAGTCTGCGCTCTATCTTTTCAAATCTGCTGTCTACTTTTTCTTCGAATTTCGATATTTGTCGCGACAAAGAATTTAAAGCATTAACAACAACAGATACACCTGAACCGGGACTTTCTCATGGGGAAGAAGATGGAGTTGACCGTCCTTGTCGCTCTACTGCAGGTCTGGTCGGAGTAACATCTGCTTCAGGTTGATTTGGATAAAAGCACAAGGACCGTTTATGCGACATGTTTTACAACAACGCAGCAGTATCTCCTCAAAAGCAAAAAAAGTTCTACCGGGCGGGAGCAAAACAAACAGTAACTGACTAGGACAAACTTTAAAGACCCCCGCAACTCTCAACGCTGTGAGACAGGAACCAATCACATTGCTGAATCAATTCTTAGCCACGCCCCCGCAATAACATGCGCTGTGATTGGTCTGTCAGGACTGTAACAGTAAAAAGTGGGGTCAGTAAACTCCCGATTACAGCTCAGAAATGGCCGTATTTCACAGTAAACTTCTTTCACCAGTAAATTCCCAATGACAAAAAACAACATTTAGTTGAACAATGAACTAAACATAGCCTGCTCAAACTAAGCAGTCAGACTTTGTGTGGTGTCCCTGAACAGCAAATGTAGCTTTCTGGTAAAAATGTGATTGTGTTGCAAAAGTGTTTTTGTAGAAAGAACACTGAAGTAAATGAGGTCAAGTTTGTGATCTGTTCATGATGGTCTACACATTCCAGTGATAGGCCCTATCTCCATTTGCTATTCATGTGGGCCAATTGGGCATAAACAGGTTGGGGGAGTTTGAATGGTAACTCACAGAAGTGTTGATGGCCGTTTGATGGCTCTCGATGGCTGCATTTTTTGAACAAAGGCCTAAAGGTCCCCTGCTGTTCCTCTACCCGTGGCAAAAAAGTGGGGTCAGTAAACTCCGGATTACAGCCCAGAAATGGCCGTATTTCACAGTAAACTTCTTTCACCAGTAAATTCCCAATAACATCTACATACACCCAGCAAACACGAACATTACCGGTTAAATGCTATGTCAGCATATTCCCATAAACTCATCTTTTCGTGCTGTGATAACTCGTAGTTGTAAAAAAAGTTTGTAGCTTTTGAAAAAAAGTTTGTAGCTTTTGTAAAAAAAACCTTTGTAGCTTTGTAAAAAAAACTTTGTAGCTTTGTATCTAGAAGTACAAATAGTTTTTGTAAGTACAAATATTTTTGTCACACGCACAAAATATTTCTACAAGTACAAATATTTTTGTCACACGCACAAAATATTTCTACAAGTACAAATATTTTTGTCACACGCACAAAATATTTTTTGCAAGTACAAATATTTTTTGCACACGCACAAAATATTTCTACAAGTACAAAGTTTATTTACAGATACAAAATACTTGGCATTAATTTGAGCCCATACAGCTGATCTGTGATATGAGCAGCTCTCCATGGTTGATGCTGACGGGTTTCAACCCCATGGTTTCAACAAATGATGCACCTGTTCAACCCAGAGAATGTCCTGCCATCCAAAACCCATTTCACCCACTTGATGGAGAAAAAATTAGAGACGTTTTATTTTATCATTTATTTTTTATATAACACAATTGCCTGTCCTTAAAAAATGAAAAATAATGGACAGAGGTTTATTTATTTATGGATTTATGTCTATACTGACTGATTACTGTGCCTGTCCTTGGCTTTTTTATTTACTTTTTGTATGAACAGCAGCAAAATTGAATAAAATATCTATTTTTCATTGAAGTACCCATCTTTCTCGTGTTTATTATCATTTGCCACATAATTAAAGCAACCTCATACTAAATTTAAGAAAAAATTACCAATTATCCGATTAATCGACTAATCGATGACTAGTTGACTATTAAAATAGTCGTTAGTTGCAGCCCTATTTAAAATGCATTGTTTTTTTCTAAAATGTTTATTAAAATTGACATAAATTGTCAACCGCTCCACGAGCGGTTGACATACTTCTGCTGGTCCTTGGCACAAAAAAGGTTGGGAACCCCTGCACTAGAGGGCTCATTCTTTTGGGTTTGGAACGCTTCATCTGACATTATTACTAGAAAACTTAAAATGTATACGGATTTTTTTCATAAATCCTGCCACAATCCGGCCTCAAGCTCCTTTAAACAGTGAGGCACTCTACAAGAGTTGAGCCACCAAGATGGTACGATCTTCAGAAATGTGTGTGCTGTCATACCTGGTGCACTGAGGGAAGACATCACAAATTGATTACACCCATCACACCTGGGTGTAGAAGGATGTCTGAAAAGGGTTAGAGAGTGTATCTACTGGCTGAGCATAAATGACCAGGGGCCTCATCTATAAAGCTTGCTTGCGCACAAAACAGGGCTTGAAAGATGCGCACGCCACCTTCTACGCAAAGGTTGGGATTAAAAAAAACTAACTAACCGAAAAATGTGCGTATCTCTATGCCAACCCTGACCCTCCCGTAGGAACAGTCTTAAAGGAGCCGTGTGTAAGAAATGGCCAAAACTGGTACTGCAGTCACTTTCAAAATACTGTTGAGCGGCGTAACTCGGATTCATAACAAGGTCTTTTAGGTTTTGGAAAGCTAGACTTTTTTTCATCCAACACATTCGTAGCGGCTGCTGCGATAATTAGAGCCGAGCTGGCAACCCGGATGCCGAAACACTACTGACTTCATGATTGGGAGATAGGTGGAGGGTGGAGCTTCAGGCCAAAACAAAAAATGACAACATCAACATTAGTTGAGGGCTTCAACTCCTCTTTTTAAACGGGAATATCCTGGCTTGAGTGCTGTTGTCAGTGACATAAGTATTTGAAATGAACATGATTTTTAAATGTCTGTTGACATATCGGGGTCATTTTATGATTCGTTTTATTATTGCTCTTACATATGGCTCCTTTAAGATATGGGGAACTGGCGACGCAGGCGGTGAGGTGGTGAAATGAAGCCAGATTCATGTCACACATGAATCTGTATGTCATCACATATCAGACTTATAATATAATAGCGCTGATCGTGTCCCTCTGTGTTTGAAGCACAGCGTCAGTCAGGACTCTGGTGCTGCTGGTGCCGCAGCCGTGGTGCAGGTCCAGGACACACCGGGCCGGGAACCTCCTCTTCACCCACCGCTTCCAACCGTAGAGTGACTGAGGACAGAACAAATAAGTGCCGGGCCACTCTACGGAGCCCCTAAAGGGACTCAGATTTCTTTTTATATATATATATATATATATATATATATATATATATATATATATATATATATATATATATATATATATATATATAATGAGTTTTACGCGCGCGTGAAACCTTTACGCGCAGGCGTAAGCCTAAATTATGTTTCCGCGTTTAAACGACGCAGAGCCTACGCCGTTGGGTATGCGGCGACGCGCAGCTACGCCGTAGGCTCTGCGTTGGTGTGACGCGGAACCATAAATCAGCCTTGAGCAGCACTGAGGGGAGAGGGGAGGGGAGGAGGGGGAGCGGGGCTGCCGTGCCGTCTTCGCATTGCCTTCGCACAGGGTGTCTTGATGATTTGCAATTACAGGCTGAGCCTACCGTTAGTTTTTAAACTGTAAAAGGTTAGGGGGGGGGGGGCAAAAACATGATTTTGAAAAGTGGGGGGGACATGTCCCCCCTGTCCCCAGTGGAAATTGCGCCCTTGGTCCGTGGCACTCACGGCGTTTAGCGCAGCAACGGCGTGCTGCCACTCACTCGCTTTATTTTATAGCCTACTATTTATATACTTTTTCTACTTTTACTGTGACCACCAAATAATGTTGTTTTCCTGGCCTCCACCTCATCCACAACATCTCAATCTCAGTCTCCATGAAATTTAGTGGCACGGTTGCCTGGCTGGACAAGTCTCATTCATCCTGACGCA
The DNA here is from genome assembly GCF_033807715.1 of Cololabis saira. NCBI lineage: Eukaryota > Metazoa > Chordata > Actinopteri > Beloniformes > Belonidae > Cololabis > Cololabis saira. The sequence goes on from NC_084602.1 coordinate 26,793,204, forward strand.
CAGCACGAACAGGCTGCAGGAAGCCGCTGCCCATGCTCAGGAGGCTCATTCATATGCAAATACAGTCAGAAACTACTTTGCATTGCCCATTTATGGTATGAAGTGGGCGTGTAGAGGGCGGGAATGCCCATCACCCTTCCTTCTCTTCCTTTCTCATTTATTAATTATAAGTATTTCATAACTATCATTGTTTTCCATTGTTCTTGTAGTTTGTTGTGCTGGTCTGCCCCCCCCCCCTCCCTGTCCCACCCCCTGACCTTCCCACTGCTTACTTCCACCTGTCTGTTGTGCCTGTAGTGACCAGTTAGCCATTGTGTCCGTCTTTCTTTCTTTCTTTCTTTCTTTCTTTCTTTCTTTCTTTCTTTCTTTCTTTCTTTCTTTCTTTCTTTCTTTCTTTCTTTCTTTCTTTCTTTCTTTCTTTCTTTCTTTCTTTCTTTCTTTCTTTCTTTCATTTGATGCACTGCACCAGAGTTAGCCTTAGGCTAATTTGCATCAGCTCTTTGTTGATTTCTGCTCCGTAAACGACATGGTAATAGGAGGCACATTGTTCCCACACAAGGAGAACCACAAAGTGACCTGGAGATCACCTGATGGATCATATGAGAACCAGATAGACCACATAGCGATTTTTAGAAGATGGCGAGGAACTCTACAAGATTGCAGAATAAAGAGAAGTGCGGATGTTGGCTCGGACCATCATCTGCTCCTGGCTCCCTGTAGAATACGTCTCGCTGCCTGTAGGAAGAAAGAACAGAAGACATTTAAGTACAATGTGCATAGGCTGAAGAACCCGGAAATAAAACAGAAATTTGTACTCACCTTGGCAAACCGTTTTGATGCACTGCGCTACAATTCAGACGAGGAAGAAGAGGAAGGAGAGGATGACGTTGAAGCGGAATGGTCCATCATCAAAGAAGCATATACAAGCACATGTGAAAAGGTGCTGGGAAAGGTTAAGAGAGAGCGGAAGGAGTGGATGAGTGATGACACGTGGGAGAAAGTGGAAGAAAGGCGCAAACTGAAAGCGAAGATCGACACCTGTAAAACCAGGAACCAGAAGACCAATGCCATGGAACACTTCAACCAAGCAGATCGGGAAGTCAAGAAAAGCTGCAGGAGAGACAAAAGGAAGTGGATATCTGACAAGGCTGCAGAAGCAGAGGATGCTGCTTCTAAACAAGACCTGAAAACCCTGTACAGCATCACCAAGACTCTGAGTGGAAAAAGAAGGCAAATGAACAAACCAGTAAAAGACAAGGACGGAAAACTGCTGGCAACAAAGGAACAACAAATGGATCGCTGGAGAAACCACTTCAAAGAAATCCTCAACCGCATACCCCCACTGGATCCACCAACAGTGGAACCTCCAACAGAAGAGCTAGGTATATGCACTGGACCACCAAGCAAAGCAGAGATTGATAAAGCCATCTCATCACTCAAGAATGGGAAAGCGGCAGGATCTGATGGGATCCCCCCAGAGGCATGGAAAGCGGCAGGAAACCTTTTGGTTGAAGCTCTACACCCGTTACTTAACAGGATTTGGCAGGAAGAAAAGATACCTTTAGACTGGAGGAAAGGCACCATAGTAAAAATACCCAAGAAAGGAGACCTGACTCAGTGCAAAAACTGGAGGGGCATAATGCTCCTTTCAGTTGCCAGTAAGCTACTTTGTAGGATAATTCTCAACCGTACAGCAAACGCCATGGAATCCAAACTGAGAGACAACCAAGCAGGCTTCCGACCTAACAGATCGTGCAGTGACCAAATTGCGACCCTAAGAATTATCGTGGAACAATCTGCAGAATTGAACTCACAACTGTATGCTGTTTTCATAGACTACGAGAAAGCATTCGACTCAATCGACAGGACTACACTGTGGAACATCCTGGCTCACTACGGAATCCCCTCAAAGATAATCAACATGATTAAATTATTCTACACCGACTTCCAAGCACAAGTATCTCATGAAGGAGACCTGACAGAGCCCCTCAACATGGCCACTGGAGTGCGGCAGGGATGCCTCTTGAGCCCGCTGCTTTTCATAACGGCGCTGGACTGGGTGTTGAGAGAAACCACCAAAGAGGGAAGGTTAGGGATTCAGTGGACTTTGACGACCATGCTAGATGATCTAGACTTCGCGGATGACCTTGCCCTCCTGAGCCATACCATCAGCCAGATGAGACAGAAGACACAAAGACTAGAACACAGCTCAGGTCAAGTAGGTCTGGTCATAAACGCAAGCAAAACCAAGGAGATGCGAGTAAAAACTCTGGGGAATGCCAAACCTGTGTGTTGCAGAGATACAGAGCTAGAGATAGTGAAAGAGTTCACGCACCTAGGGAGCGTCATCAGCAGTGATGGAGACACATCCAAGGATGTAGAGGCACGCATAGGTAAGGCAAAGGCTGCCTTTGCCCAACTAAAACCAGTCTGGAGGGCCAGGAACATCTCCCTCAGAACCAAGCTACGGATCTTCAATTCCAATGTAAAGACCATCTTGCTATACGGGTGCGAAACCTGGGGTCTAACACAGCTGAACACTCATAAACTTCAAACCTTCATCAACTCAAGATTACGCTACATCCTAGGCATCTGGTGGCCCAAGAAGATCAGCAACCAACACCTCCTAGAGACGACAGGGCAGGAAGCAGTAGAGATCACAATCAGGCGTAGAAAGTGGAAGTGGATAGGACACACATTGAGAAAACCACCATCATCCATCACAAGAGCTGCGTTAGACTGGAATCCCCAGGGCAAGAGAAGGAGGGGTAGACCCAGACTGTCGTGGAGGAGAGGAGTCAAAAAGGACCTAGAACACGCCAACACCTCATGGCATGAGGCGCAGAACATCGCTAGAGACCGCAGCAGATGGCGACACCTAACTGAGGCCCTATGCTCCAGACGGGGCAAAGAGGATTAAGTGAATTTGCATCTGCAGTCCCTTGGTACAAATAAATACAGCTCTTCATTCTCTCCATCTGTTTTCTCTTTTTCTGCTCTGCCCAGCTGACCTCCCGCAAGAGGGTCCCCCCTTGTGAGCCAGGAACCCCACACAAACCCAGGGAGAACATGCAAAACTGTTTCTACAGATAAACTATACATATGTATTTCATATACAGTAACTGTAAGATAGATAATAATATAGATGCCTTTTGATGAGCTGACGACTCAGTTTAGGTGTGACGTTAAAGTTTGTTTTCATGTAATTTGCTTCCCTGCTGCACATAAGTTTCAGTTTCTTGGAAAACAAAAGAACCTGTTCACACGTTATGTTGGATTGATTGTCCTGAAAAACTGGAAATGACTTGCCTCGCCCATGAATTAACATTCATCACATTCCATCATAAGATCAGATGAGTGGCCTTCGATGGCGATGCGGTCATCTTCTCTAATGAGTCAGATCCCTTTTCACATTTAACATAACGCATTACAGTAAGACACACTAAATGTTGCATAGTTTAGCTTGACCACCATAAAAACGTATTTTATTTTATTTTTTTTTTTCCAACTTTGGGGGGGGGGGGGGGGTTATTCTGCTCACAGCTTTTCTAATTAGTCCTCAGGTTCTTCATCAATGCTGAGTGAGTGAATGTGGTCAACAAAAGGTTGCCAAGTTTTGTTAAAGGCTTCCAAAGACCCCCAACGGGAGAACCTAATCTTCTCCAGCTTAATGCAGTATAGGATTTCATGTATCCACCTATTGTACGTGGGCGGAAGCATATGTGTCCATTTGAGGAGGATGAGCCTTCTAGCGAGTAAAGTTGTGAAGCCTATGACTCGTTTCACAGTGTTAGGCATCCCAGTGTGTCGTGGCACTCCAAAGATGGCAGTGAGGGTCAATTGTGCTGCCCAAAACCCTCTCCAGCGTATCAAACAGCTCCAATCAAAATAAAGACAATTTCGGACATGACCAAAACATATGCATGTAATCTGCTGGTGATAGTTTACATCTGTTACAGGAGTCAGCCCTATCTGGGTAAATCTTCGCTAATCTTGCATTGGTGTAGTGGCTCCTGTGTAGGATTTTGCATTGAAGTAGACAGTGTCTTGCACATATAGAAGACGTGTGTACCAGATCTAACATGATCCCACTGATCATCAGTGATATCAGTCCCAAAGTCCTGACTCCACACAGCTCGAAGTGAGTCCAGTCTGGATGGATTAACTAGCAAAATGTTACTATAAATGATAGAAATCAACCTCTTAGAGTCTGTCTTCAGAGATAGAAACGGAGGCTGAGTTTGGAGGCTGATTAGGGAATTGCGGGTATTGATTTTGAACAAAATGTCTAACCTGAAAATAATGAAACCGCTGGGAGTTTGGGAGAGTAAATTTAGCAGCCAGAACAGAAAATTGAGGGAAAATCCCATCAATGTACAGGCTACTGACAGAATGCAGACCTTTCTCATGCCAATCCCGAAATGTTGGATCTGAGTAAGAGGGGACAAAACAATGATTGCGGTAAATAGGAGCCAGACCTGACGATACATGTAAACCAAAGTGCTTTCTGAATTGGCTCCAGATTTTTAAGGTGTTAGTCACAATCGGGTTAATGGAGACCTTGAGCGGCAGAGGTAATTGTGCACAGACCACTGACCACAGTGAGTGCCTAGATAAGGATATCTCCATTTGAGCCCATTGAGGTAACCCAGCTTGTGCAATTCTGGAGTTCCAAAAGAGGAGTTTATTAATATTACACGCCCAGTAATAATGACGGAAGCTTGGTAGCGCCAGGCCACCCTCTGCCTTGGGGAGTTGGAGAATCTCCTTCCTAATACGAGCCTTTTTATCACACCATAGAAATTAGTTAATTATTTTATCAAGAGAGAGAAAAAATGAGTTGCGTAAGAAAATTGGAATTTGCTGAAAGAGATATAAAAATCGCGGTAGAGTAATCATCTTGATCAGGTTAGCACGTCCCATTAAACGCTCTTTGCAATGCTCAACTGAGGGATCAAAGTTCTTGGCAGCTAGTTCTGTAAAGGATTTACTCACAAAGATACCCAAATATTTGAACCCTTCCGAGACTTTCCTAAAGGGAAAAATATTTTGAGGAAGAGCATTAGCCAGATCGTTAACTGGAAAATATTCACTTTTATGAAGATTAAGTTTATAACCGGAGATTTTCTTAAATACCTCTAATACGTTCAAAATTACAGGAAGGGAATTCGGGGGGTCCGAGATATATAGCAGGAGGTCGTCCGCATACAACGACAACTTGTGGGTAAACCCTTGGCGCATGATACCGCCAAAACGATCTTCATTACGGAGCCAGATAGCCAACGGCTCCATGGCGAGCACAAACAGAGAAGGGGATAAAGGACAGCCCTGTCTGTTACCTCGCGAGAGCAGAAACGAGTTGGGGCGGATTCCATTGACATTGACTGAAGCAACTGGGGATGTGTAGAGTAATTGAATCCAGGAGATAAAATTAGCGCTGAAACCAAACCCGTTGAGAGCATAGAACATGTACTGCCACTCCACCCGGTCAAATGCCTTTTCGGCATCTAAAGAAAGAACAATTTCAGGAGAGTCCGCGGTGGGAGTGTAAATAATGTTGAATAACCATCTGGTATTAAAGAAAGAATGTCTACCAGGGATAAAACCAGATTGGTCTGGATGGATAAGGGCAGGCAATACTCTCTGGATGCGGGTGGCAAGGACCTTAGCCATTATTTTAAAATCCACATTCAGTAAGGATATGGGTCTGTAACTGCCACACGACAACGGATCTTTGTCCTTCTTTAATAAGAGAGAAATTGAGGCTTCTGTCAGGGTGGGTGGAAGTCGGCTTTTCTGGAAAGCGTCATTAAACATTCTGACCAGGATTGGAGTGAGTAAGTCTGCAAAAGCTTTGTAAAACTCTGTAGTGTACCCGTCAGGGCCGGGAGATTTCCCAGTTTGCAAAGATTTAATGGCAGTTGTTACCTCTGTTGCGGTCAGTGGTGCACCCAAATCGTCAGCGCTTTCCAAGTCAACTTGAGGAAATGTAAGGTCATCCAAGGGGCTACGGCTGTCCCAGTCCTGTGAAGAGGACTCGGAGGAGTAGAGTAAAGAATAGAAGTCGGAGAAAACATTACAGATATCGTGGGGTCTGTTTTGATCTCACCCGTGGACGATTTTATATTAGGGATCAGTCTGGACACGCTAGCCGAACGAGCCTGGTATGCAAGCAGTTTACCTGCTTTATCTCCCTGTTCGAAAAAACGTTGTCTGGTATGCAGTAGCTGTCTTTCAACTTTACTGGAGGCTAGCACGTCATATTGCGATTGTAGCAGAAGCCGTTTCTTATGCAGAGCCGCTGAAGGGTTTTCTGCGTATTGGGTGTCTAAGTTTCGGATCTCAGTCGAAATTTCTGCCATCTTAATCCGTTCAGATTTCTTAAGATGGGAAACGAAAGAGATAGCCTGCCCCCGAATATAAGCCTTGAAAGTCTCCCAGAGCGTGTCAGATCCGATGCCCGGCGTATCATTGGTCTCAAAGAAGAATTTAATCTGCGCAGTGAGGAAGAAATTTCCAGTGTTTTGAGGGAGCTTTGCAACCAGAAAACTTAATGTCAACAGTGGTTGGCGCGTGATCTGAAATAACTATACTATGATATTCACTGGAGACAGCGTTATGTAGAAATTTACTATCCAGTAAAAAAAAGTCGATCCGGGAGTACGAGTGGTAAACATGTGAAAAGAAAGAGAAAGCTTTGCTGGATGGAAATCTGGCCCTCCAGGGGTCCTCCAAGCCGATCTGACTGGTGTGAAATTTTAAAGCTTTGGCCGATTTGGATAAAGAAGTTATTTTCCTTGATGATCAGTCAAGGTCTATGTCTTGAACCAGGTTAAAATCACCACCGATTATAATCTGGTGATCATCCAAATTGGGTATGGTGGAAAAGAATTTGGATATAAATTTGTCATCATCCCATGTTGGTGCATAAAGCAAAGCCAGAACCACAGGAGTATTCTGCAACTTGCCTGAAACGATGACATATCGGCCATTAGGATCAAGTACAGATGACTCAAGCTCAAAAGAAACGTTTCTATGAATAATGATAGCCGCCCCCCTGGCCCTCTCAGAGTACCTCGAGTGGAACAGGTGTCCCATCCATGGCTTCTTAAGATGGGACACTTCAGAGGTGCGAAGATGCGTTTCTTGAAGGAAGCACACATCGCCCCCAAGATGTACTAAGTGGGATATCACCTTATTGGCTTTAGAGACCTCATTCACTCCTTTGGTATTCCAGGAGACGAACCGGATATTCCTACCAGTCATTTATGACTTGGACCTGCCGAAGTAAAGATACCGCAGAAAATGAAGGGGGTGGTTGTAGCCACTCACACACACATTCATTCAGGACGAAGGCAGACATAAACAAACCTAGTCCCTAAGGAAACGCTAGACACTTGTATCTTCTAAGAACAGAACTACCTGACTTAGTCAGTTATAAACTTCCCCTACAAAACCTCTCTTCCCTCAGTGCAAAGTAAATCCGTACAAAAGGTAAAACCCCCCAAGAATGTAACAACAACGTGGCTCGGGTAGGCATGAACTATAACAAGCACACTCATTTATGTGGTGCCGATGGTAATAAATCTAATAATGCAAATCTAAAACTTTCTAATAATGCCAATCAGAGCAGTATGGAGGAAATGTGAAATAAAAACAGTCAAAGTAAACAATGACATGTGAATAAACTCACAACACCACCTAATATGTTAAGCAAGGCATCTTAACTAGCAAGGATGCGGTAATAAATGAAAATTATCATTAATTGTCCAGAAGGAAAGCAAAAGTCCATGGGTAGGTGTCGGACCACGCTGCTCCACTTACAAATCAGACACCTCCGGGAGTGGAAGTGGTGTTCATAGAGCACAGAAAATATGCTGCACAGGTTGTCCCTTCATGGTGGCCCCGTCCAATGAGTAGTGGCATTTGTTAAATAAAAAAAATAAAAAATAAATACAAAAATAAAATAAAATGAAATAAATAAATAAATAATGAAATAAATACGTTAAAAAAAAATAAAAATAAATAAATAAATAAAAAGAATAATAATAATAATAATAATAATAATAGTAATAATAAATGAATAAATAACTAAATAAAAATTCGCTTCAGGCAAAGTAATAAGAGTCCAAACCAAATGAAATGCATGCTACCCAGCAAAGGCTCTTCATGATACAGTATGTCAAGTAAAAAGTTAATAAAAAAAAAAATAATAATAATAAAAAAAAAAATAAATAAATAAATAAATAAAAAATAAAAATAAAATACATTTTTTAAAAAAAGTGAAAGAAATGTAAAATTGTTCAAGGCACCCAGAGAGGGATCGCTTCAAAAGAAAAAAAAAAACGTAATAGGTGTCCATACCAAAAGAAAAGGTGTGCTACCATCACAGGTTCTACATGACACAGCATGTCAAATTAAGAAAAAAAAAAAAAAATTAAAAATTGTTCAAGGCACCCAGAGAGGGATCGCTTAAAAAAAAAAAAAAAAAAAAAAAAAGCGTAATAGGTATCCATTAGTGATGCACCGATTGTTCGGTAACCGAAATTGTTCGGCTGAAAATGGCAAAAAAACACTTTCGGTGTTCGGTGGAATAAGTGGGAAAAAAACTGAACAATTAATAACGGCGTTGTAATATAATATGGTCTGGCCGCTCCGTAACTGTTGCGCACCACATAAATAGTTGGCCAACGAAAAACTAACCACATAACGCTCCCGTAATGGTTGCGTACCACATAAATAGTTGGCCAACCAAAAACTAACCACATAACGCTCCCGTAATGGTTGCGTACCACATAAATAGTTGGCCAACCAAAAACTAACCACATAAGAATTTTACCTAACATTCACCAGCAGGTGGAACCAAAACAACATAAATCAATCTATTACAGGCGCGTTTAGATGAGGAAATCAAACAGCGAAGAGCGTGGAGTGAAGTGGTGCGGTGCAAACATGTCAGCAGTGTGGAAGTATTTTAGAGTGGCAAAGAATAATACAAGAATGGCTGTTTGCAAAGAATGTTCTGCTCAAATATCTAAAGGGGGCACATCTGCAAAGTCTTTCAGCACTACAAGTTTGATTTATCATTTGAAATGATAAAAAACCCTGAGCGCTTTAATGCATTTTTATTGTTTTAAGGCCTATGTTACAATGTTCAGTCAGTTAAGCCTAACGTAAGCTCAAAGATGGCCAAAAAATGTATTTTGCTAATTTATTTATTTTAAGTTATTGTTCTTTGCTGGTATAATGTCTGCTGGAATATTTAAGAAATGCTGGGAAATTAAAAAATGTTCAGTTTTTTATGTTAAACAAATGTTTTCTACCTTGTAATTTTGTAAAAGATTTTTTTCTTTTAAAAGCATGCCTAAATCAAATGTATTTGATTTATGCAATGGTGAAAAAATTGGCAAAATAAATGAAAAACTGCGAAGAACCATGTTCGGTATTCGGCCAAGTGTTTATTATTATTTTCGGTTTCGGTTTCGGCCACAAATTTTCATTTTGGTGCATCACTAGTATCCATACCAAAAGAAAAGGTGTGCTACCCATCACAGGTTCTTCATGACACAGCATGTCAGGTTAAAAAAATAAATAAATAAATGAAAAATAAAAATTGAAAAAATTCTAAATTGTTCAAGGCACACAGAGAGCACCCCACGCACGGAGGTCCCCAGACAGTGCAACAAAATGATGTCCCGTGTAGTAAAAAAAAAAAACAACAAATCGGGTCGCAACAACCAAAGAACGTTCAGTTCAAGCGCAACAGGTGGCCAGCCCGGGCTGCAGCTCCAAGTGAAAAGTGGTAGAGGCTGCGCTAAAAACAATCTGTTGGCTCCGGGCCAGGCCGATGAGCACGTTAAAAATACTGCTCAAAGTTAAATACCGTGTCTCAGGTGGTGTTGCGCTTGTCAGCGATGTATTTCTTGGCCTCCTGAACCGACGAGAGCCGAACCGTGCTCCCGTCCTCTGTGGTGATTCTCAGCCTGGCTGGATACTGTAAAGCCGGCTTGAGGCCCAGGTCGTACAGCTGTGACATGACTTCACAATACTCAGTACGGAGCTCAAGCACATCAACAGGATAGTCCTCATAAAAAGCTATCGGCTTGCCCTCGTAGTGTAGCTTCCCTCTCCTCCGTCTGGCCTCACGCATCAACTTCTCTTTGGTCTGGAAACTGTGGAAGCACATGATAACAGTCCTCGGCTTCTCCGTCGACTGAGGCCTGGCGAATGGTATCATGTGTGCACGTTCCAGTTTTGGTGGTTTGGGAAGAACTTCCTCGCCCATCAATTTTTGCAGCAGAGTAGACAGAAAGGCGGTCGGACGAGGCCCGTCAGTCGACTCCGGCAACCCAATCAGCCGAAGGTTTGCCCGGCGGCTCCTCGCCTCGAGGTCCGAGGCTTTGGCCTTTAGCTTAGCGTTGCTAGCCTCTAGCTCCGCACAGGTAGTCTCCAATCCGGTTAGGCGCTCGTCGGTAAAGTTGGCATTTGTCTCCAGCGAGCTGATGCGTTGACCATGGTCTGATACTGTAGCGTGCATCATGTCAATTTTGGCTTCCAATGAGGCCATGGAAGATTTAAATTCTGCCGAAAGGGCCGCCTTGTGGTCTGTAGCAACATTGTTAGCGCCGCCATGCTAACTTCGCTAGCAGTGGCTTCTTCCTTTTGCGAATTGTCCTTTCTTGGTCTCAAAGTGGACATTATGCTGAGCAAACAAGTTTTTAAATAATAAGCCCCGTTAAGCGTCAGAAGAGCGGGATTTTAAAGTTTATAACACGTAGTTGAGGGAGCGAGAGAGAAGCGTGACCTCGTCACCCATACCGGAAGTCCCCATAAAAATGTATTTTAATGGAAAAAAAAAACTGCCCTAGAAACTCAAATAAGAATAAAAATAAACAAAGTCAATAAAGACATGAGAATGAAAACACAAAAAGCAGATAGTCTATCACCTGAAACAGAAATGAGGGAAACAATAAGAGGACCAGACATGAAGTTATTTGGAGGAAGCTTGTGCATTAAAGAAATCAACAACAAAAGAAATCGGCTTGAATTTACCAGCATATGAATTTTCAATTATCATTAAAACACTGCTGTTTTAATCAACACACAAAATATAACAATGTCAACTTTCTTAGAAGATGAAGATTTGAAAAATCCCCATTAAGAATAGTAGAAACACAGACGTGGACCAATGCATGGATACCTTTCCACAGAAAACAAAGATATGGTGTCAAAAGGTATTTTGATTCTTTCTTCTTTAAAAAAAAACAAAAAGACATGCTCTACATGGCTCAGGTTTAAAGTGTGCCCTTTAAACCTAAGTTAAGTAGTGTTTTTGAGGTTAAGAACTGATTTAGTGGTTCACTTGCTCTTGAAGTGATGAATCCAACAATAAAATATCATTATTCTCAGTGCAATGCACAAATGTATTTTAAAACAACAAATAAAGTACAGTGAAATATTTTAATTTACCCTCATACATATAAAATTGAACTCTTTAGAGTTTGCTGATATACAGCAATGAAGGTTTCTCCCCGCTCTCAAAGTACCAAATAGTCTGATTCTGTCATGTCAGTGTTATTGCATTTACTTTTCGTGTGAGGGATGTGAAGCAGCTATGTGTTGAAGGTCGCCAACCAGCTTAACAGCTTAACAGCTTTTACTGCCGGTTCGACTCATCATCATCACCATCATCATCATCACCATCATCATCACCTTCATCATCTTCATCATCATCATCACCTTCATCATCTTCATCATCATCATCACCTTCATCATCATCACCTTCATCATCACCACCTCCCCCCCCTCACCCTCCCCCCCTGCGGCTCCACCATCACCATCCCCCTCCTACCCCCCTGCAGCTACACCTCCACCATCCCCCCCCTCCCCCCCCACTGCCCACCTTTTCACACCTCACCTCAGCCAACCCCCCCCACCTCTGTCTACCCCCCTCCCCCCACCCAAGACCCTGCCTGCACTGAAGATCTCTGTGGAAGACGTGTGCCGGCTGTTCAAAAGGCAGAAGATCAGGAAGGCTCCTGGCCCGGACGGTGTGTCGCCCTCCTGCCTGAGTGCCTGCGCCGAGCAGCTGGCCCCCACCTTCACAAGGATCTTCAACCGGTCCCTGGAGCTGTGTGAGGTGCCCTCATGCTTCAAACGCTCCACCATCATCCCAGTCCCCAAGAAACCCACCATCACTGGTCTAAATGACTACAGGCCTGTCGCCCTGACGTCTGTGGTCATGAAGACCTTTGAGCGACTGGTGTTGAGCCACCTGAAAGACACCACAGGCTCCCTGCTCGACCCCCTGCAGTTTGCCTACCGGGCAAACAGGTCGGTGGATGACGCAGTCAACATAGGACTGCATTACATCCTGCGTCATCTCGACACCTCAGGGACTTATGCAAGGATCCTGTTTGTGGACTTCAGCTAGGCGTTCAACACGATCGCACCCGCAATCCTCCACCAGAAGCTCACCCAGCTCACCGTGCCTGCCCCCACCTGTCAGTGGATTACCAGCTTCCTGAGTGACAGGAGGCAGCAGGTGAGGCTGGGGAGCATCACATCCAGCACCCGCACCATCAGCACTGGCGCCCCCCAGGGGTGCGTCCTCTCACCACTGCTCTTCTCCCTCTACACAAACGACTGCACCTCAGGGGACTCTTCTGTGAAGCTCCTGAAGTACGCGGACGACACCACCGTCATCGGCCTGATCCGGGAAGGTGACGAGTCCGCGTTCAGACGGGAGGTGGATCAGCTGGTCCACTGGTGCGGTCGGAACCACCTGGAACTGAACCCGCTCAAGACTGTGGAGTTGACAGTGGACTTCAGGAAAAACCCACTGCCACTCCTCCCCCTCACCATCCTCAACAGCACCGTCTCCTCCACAGACTCTTTCAAGTTCCTGGGGTCCACCATCTCCCGGGACCTGAAGTGGTCCACCCACATCAACTCCATCAGGAAGAAGGCGCAGCAGAGGTTGTACTTCCTGCGGCAGCTCAGGAAGTTCAACCTGCCACAGCAGCTGCTGATCACTTTTTACACTGCCATCATCCAGTCTGTTCTCTGCTCTTCCATCACTGTCTGGTTTGGATCAGCCACCAAACTAGACAGGCACAGACTGCAACGGACCATCAGGACTGCAGAGAGGATAGTTGGGACTAACCTCCCATCTATCGACGACCTGTACCGGTCCAGGACCAGGAAACGGGCAGGTCGAATCTCTGCAGACCCCTCACACCCGGGACACCGCCTGTTCCAACTCCTCCCCTCTGGACGGCGCTACAGAGCACTGTACGCCAAAACCTCCAGACACAAAGACAGTTTCTTCCCGCAAGCGGTTGCTCTGATGAACTCCCACAAATAATAAGTCTCAGAGTAACCAAACACGTGCAATAAAAATCATCCAGCACCCTCTTTAATAATCATGTCTGCCTCACTCTGCTGCACCTCTCACTTTTGTACTTCCTTTTGTATAATTTTTTGTATTTTTTGTATAATTTGTCTGTTAAAATTGTATATAGGTTATACTTATACTTATTCTTATTTTTATTCAGAACTATCCTTTTATCACTACCTCAAACTGCTGCACCTTAAAATGTTAAAATGTTTATACTGTAGATAGTAATACCACATTTGTTTATTGTTTATTTGTTTATTGTCTATTTTTTTACTACCAAAGAGCGAAATAACCAAATCAAATTCCTTGTTGGACAATGTTCGAACCTGGCCAATAAAGCTGATTCTGATTCTGATTCTGATTCTGATTCTGAAGAGAAAAATTGCTGGTGGTGGAAAATTGAAAATGAAAGATTTGTAACTGTAAAATTTACTTTTGAAAAAACATATATGAATAGCTGTCTGTAATTTGTCTATTATATTCAAAAAATGGGCTATTCTGCCTATAAAAAACAAAAAATCTTTTGACAATTAAACATAAGATTGAAAAACAAGAGAATAAACTGCATGAAGCAAAGTTGTGCTGTAACAGAGTGAACATACTGTAGTGAAGACAAAATAAAAATGATAGATGATAGACCATATTTAAAAAAAAAAAAAAAAATATATATATATATATATATATATATATATATATATATATATATATATATATATATATGTGTGTGTATAGAAAGTATATTGCTAAGTGATAAGCTAATCTACCTTATCAAGTGAAACTCAATCTTTTTATTTTTTTAATTTTGAAGGGACAATGTTACTAACTCTGATCTTATGATGGAATGTGATGAATGTTAATTCATGGGCGAGGCTGTTGCAAGTCATTTCCAGTTTTTCAGGACAATCACATAACGTGTGAAAAGGTTCTTTTTTTCCAAGAAACTGAAAGTGAAAACTGAAAGTAGTGCGTGGTGCTGAAGCATGTCAATTTTCAAGTTTTTCGGCACAATGACGTGACACCAGCATCAAATGTGAACAGGTTCTTTAATAGGAAACTGAAACATATGCACAGCCCTAAACCAATGAATTGACAGCAAACAAAATTACTAAAAGTAATAATATACTTTATATATATATATATATATATATATATATATATATATATATATATATATATATATATGTGTGTGTATAGAAAGTATATTGTTACTTTTAATAATTTGGTTTGCTGTCAATTCATTGCTTTAGTGATGCACATAAGTTTCAGTTTCCTATTAAAGAACCTGTTCACATATAACGTCATTGTGCCGAAAAACTTGAAAATTGACATGACGCAGGATCATGCACTACTGAACACACACCATGCCCAAGAATATTTATGATCTTATGACATCAAAGAGGGTTGTAAAGGGTTCAATATTTAGGAATCAGACCAAACAGGGTTTCAACTCCTGTCAGGGTGGAGTAGACACCCAAATATTTCTGACAATGATGAATCGTGTTACATTGTCATTGACTGGCATAACCAAGTAGGTTTACAAACACTCCTTCATTTCTATATAAGTTGTGATGGGAATAATTGTGTTGGCAAAAAGGGGCGTCAGACACTTCTACCACTGATTGGTTTAGGTCATAACTCCAAAAACAAGAAAGAAAGAGAGAAATTAAAACAGAGTCCTGGTGACATCTCGTAGTGCAGGCTGCGTTGGGTACAGAACCCTGAACACTCTGCACAGATGGGACCTGGAGATGGACGAGGCTGTGTTTTTAGGGGGAACTGGGAAAGGTCCCACACTGCAGAGAATCAGCCCACATATTTTCTTTGATGATCAGGAGAGGCATGTTGAGGATGCATTAAAAGTTGGAACACTGGCATGTCAAGTGCTTGATAACTCCAAGTGACACAAAGGTAAAAAAAAATAGAATAATGTTAGGTGTCAACTGTAGTGAACCCCAGCCAGACAATGGTGAAGCGTACTGATGTTTCTCAAAAATAAAACTTTATTTATGTTCAGCCGTCATCCTTATTGTTTGAACACACCGTGAAACACCTTCAGAAAACACTGTAAGAGCAAGATAAAACAGATAAATAAATGCAATTAGCTCTTACAAACAAATAAAACCTGTATGTTAGCTTGGCGGTCATTTTAAACACTTTACCTTGTTCACAATTCCTGCTAGGCGCTTAATAATCAGTAGCAGAACACAATGGCCGGGTTTCCCAGATCAGTTAAGAAGCTCTTAACAGCAAAAGGCTTCTTTCAAACCTTCTTAAGGAGCCTGTGAAAGAAAAACGCGTTTCCCAGAGTTGTTCTTAGCTTAAGAAGCTCTTTCATTAAGAAGGAAATGTAAGATGCTGCTGACCCAGTCTTTACAGCCTTCTTAGTGAACAAAGACTCACAGATCCAGGCGCGTCAGGTAAATCAATATTACACCAAGCAATGAGATATTAAAACAATGCACACCGCACAAATTTTGATCTATTTTATACTTTAGACTTTATACTTTAGATTTATATTAGATATATTATTTGGCTTCCGGCTTAGCTTTACATGGGGTGAGACGTAATTAGCGAAGCTCCTGCAGAGTTAATTTTAATTCAGCATTTATTGGCACTTTTTGTATCACTCCCACGGCTTTGGTTTTAACTAACCTATTTTCAACGCGGTTACTTCGACGACTTACCACGGAAATGCCTCCAAAGTCCATCAAAGCGGGGAATAACCCTCCAGCTAACCCGCGGCCTGCTGCTCACGCCGTCTCCTCGCCCCGCGGTGATTCCCCTCCTCCGGAGAGCACCTGCGCTGCGCAGGTTCCAGCTGCGGAGTTCAGCCGGCTTAAAACCGAACTTCTCTCCGCTCTTCGCAATGATGTTGCGGCTGTATTTAGGTCAGAGCTTCAGCAAGCACTGAACGAAAATTTAACGTCCATTAAGTCCGAGCTGCTTTCCCTTAAAGCTGATCTTTCTGGCAGTATTTCCTCCATGAAGGCGGACGTCGCGGGTCTCGCAGCCACGGTCGCTGGGATCGAGCTCTCGCTCTCAAGCTGCTCAGATGACATCGTTGCTCTCCAGAAAAAAGTTGATCACTTGTCGAAAGAATATGTGAGGCTGGAGGACAGATGCGAGGATTTGGAGTCAAGGTCCCGTCGGCAGAACCTGCGGATTATTGGCGTCCCGGAGGAGGATCCTGACTCTTCATCTGCAGCCGGGGTTTCCAGGCTCCTGGCGGAAGCCTTCTCCCTCGACGCAGAGCCGGTGGTGGACAGAGCCCACCGCACCCTCATGCCGAGACCGAAGACCGGGGAGCGGCCCCGCGCAATAGTGGCAAGGCTCCATTATTACACCGACTGCGCTGACATCCTGAGAAAGGCGAGAGAGCGGCAGCGGATAAAAGTCCGGGGTATGAGCATCTCCGTGTTCCCGGATCACACAGCCAAGACAGCGCGGGCGCGCGCTGCCTTTAATGACGTGCGCCGTCAGCTGCGGGAGATTGAAGGAGTCCGGTATGGATTGCTGTACCCCGCCCGGCTGCGTGTAACCCATGATGGCCAGCAGCGTGACTTCACGTCGCCAGATGAAGCCCTGGCATTCATCAGGAAAATAAAAAAAGTGACTACCAGCTAATTTTCTGGGACGATTTATCCAGCTTGCTGTCCATGCGGGACTCTGGCCCGGGGTGAGTGACTGAGTCAATTCAGAAAATGGGACTTTATGTCGTAATTTTTTTTTTTTTTTTTTTTTTTTTTTTTATTTATTTATTAAATTTTATTTATTTTTTTTCTCTTCTAACTATCAATGGGAACAACACCGTTTAAAATTGAAGGCCTAATCATTTCTCTGGTATGATGCCTTGATTAGAAAATATGCACACACCCCTGTCTTTGCTTAAATTGTGTGCATGTGTGTGCGTGTCTGTATGGGTGTGCGAGTGCATATATGTATATATCATTGTTCTATAGGCCAAAGATCTCCTTAATTTTAATTAACGTTTGTTGTTACCCTGACAAGACAGCGATCGTCAGAATGGCTCAGATTGTTGGTTTCATATGCCTCCATGCGGGACTCTGGCCCGGGGTGAGTGACTGAGTCAATTCAGAAAATGGGACTTTATGTCGTAATTTTTTTTATTTTTTTTTTTAAATTTATTTATTAATTTTTTTTTATTTTTTATTTTTATTTTTTATTTTTATTTATTTTTTTCTCTTCTAACTATCAATGGGAACAACACCGTTTAAAATTGAAGGCCTAATCATTTCTCTGGTATGATGCCTTGCTTAGAAAATATGCACGCACCCCTGTCTTTGCTTAAATTGTGTGCATGTGTGTGCGTGTCTGTGTAGGTGTGCGAGTACATATATGTATATATCATTGTTCTATAGGCCAAAGTTCTCCTTAATTTAATTAACGTTTGTCGTTACCCGGACAAGACAGCGATCGTCAGAATGGCTCAGATTGTTGGTTTCATATGCCTCATATTTTATTTTATTTTTTTTTTAAGGTTTTAACTCTGCAGGAGCTAATTTTGTTTTCGTTTTTGTATCTAGCTTTACAGTCGAAAGCATCTCCTTTCGAGAATGGCTTCCTTTGAAGCCAGCACGGCTGTTTCCATCGTTTGGGGATGGGATCATCTAATGTGCGTTGGGTGGGTGGGCGGGGGTTATGGGATGTTGGCTTTTTGTCTCTGTAGGTATGTATATACTCCTGAGTTTTGTTTGTTTTGGTTTTCCCTTTTACCTTTTTTCCTTATATCTCCTCTGGTGGTGGGTGAGTCGGTCTTATTTTCTCTCAGAGAATGCCTATGAGCGATCGTAATCTGTGCAAGCCTGATACTGGATCAAACATTACATTCACTAGCTGGAATGTTAAAGGTGTGAATAATCCAATTAAGCGATCAAAGATTTTTTCACATTTGAAACGCTTGGACACTGACATAGCTTTCCTTCAGGAAACTCATCTGCGAAATAAAGATCATTTCAGACTCAAACGAGCTTGGGTGGGTGATATTTTTCATTCAAATTTTGATTCTAGGTCTAGAGGAGTAGCAATTTTGATCAACAAAAGAGTCAATTTCTCTGTCTCCAGAACAATATCTGATAAGAATGGTAGATATCTTATTGTTGCGGGCACTCTATACTGTAACCCTGTATTGTTGGTGAATATATATGCCCCTAATTTTGATGACCCCAATTTTACGGATAGGCTGTTTGGCAACCTCCCTTTCTTAAATACGCATATTACAATACTGGGCGGGGATCTGAATTGTGTTATTAATCCTTCTTTGGACCGTTCGAATCCTCGTACTTTGACTCAATCCTCTATGTCAAAATCTATTACCGATTTTACAGTCAAGAACGGGCTTGTTGATCCGTGGAGGTTCTCACATCCTGGAGATAAGGAATTCTCTTTTTTTTCTCAAGTACATCAGTCATATTCACGTATTGACTATTTTTTTGTTGATGGCTCTCTTCTCCCCAAAGTTACTTCTGTCGTATACCACCCAATTGTTATTTCGGATCACGCCCCTCTAACTTTGAATATAACATGGTCTGAGCGCCCCCGTTTTTCTTCTCCCTGGAGGTTTAATCCATTGCTTTTATCCGACGATGCATTTAATGTTTCTATATCTGCTTCAATAGATGATTTCATTGCATTAAACAAAACAGACTCTACCAGTTTTTCGCTAGTATGGGAATCACTCAAAGCATATTTGCGAGGACAGATTATCTCTTATTCAGCATACGCCAGTAAAATCCGCAGGGCTAAATTACAGGAGCTCACATCTAAAATTCAGGACACAGACAGACTAAACTCAGTTAACCCAAGTCCGAGTTTACTGAAACAACGGCTTGATTTGCAGTCAAAATTCGATCTTATAGCGACAGCCGATTCTGAACGGCTCCTATTACGCGCTCATGCCAACTATTATGAACACGGCGATAAACCAAGCAGGTTATTGGCTCACCAATTAAAAAGGCAAGCAACGTCGAGACTGATTCCCAGCATTAGAGATTCTAATGGCACACTTACCACCGATCCAATCGCCATCAACACAATTTTTAAGTCATACTACTCCTCTCTCTATGAGTCAGAATCTCCACTTAACACAGCAGAAATGACCTCCTTTCTTGATAATATCACTGTCCCTACTATTAATTTGGATGTGGCTAATGGCCTCGATGCTCCTTTCAGCTTGCAAGAAATTGCTGCCGCCATTGAAGCTACGCAAAGCAACAAGGCCCTTGGTCCCGATGGGTTCGGAGCTGAGTTTTTCAAAAAATTCAAAGACAAATTAGCCCCCCTTTTACTTTCAATGTACAATGAGTCCCTTGATCATGGCTCATTGCCTCCCTCTTTAATGCAGGCGTCCATTGCCCTCCTTTTGAAGAAGGACAAGGACCCTGAATCATGCACTTCTTACAGGCCCTTGTCTTTACTGAATGTGGATGTCAAAATTTTAGCCAAAGCACTAGCAATTCGTCTTGATAAGATCCTTCCTAGCATCATATCTGAGGAGCAGAATGGTTTCATCAAGGCCAGCTCTTTTATAATGTTCGTACACTTCTTAATGTGATTCTCTCTAAAGATTCTTCTCCACTCCCTGAAGTTGTTATCGCAATTGATGCTGAAAAAGCGTTTGATCTTTTTGCAACACTTCATAAATTCGGATTTGGACACAGGTTTATATCGTGGATTAGACTTCTTTACACTTCCCCTCAGGCCAGCATTCACACCAATGACAACTACTCCACTTATTTTACATTATCACGTGGCACGAGACAGGGCTGCCCTCTCTCCCCTTTGCTATTCGCTCTATCCGTCGAACCACTTTCAATTGCTCTAAGAACTCTTCCTCTATTTCGCGGAGTCTCTAGGTCCAATGTGGAACTCAAATTGTCACTTTATGCAGACGACCTCCTTTTATATGTATCTGACCCTTTAACCAGCATTGCACCAATATTATCTCTGTTGAAGAATTATGGATCCTTCTCCGGCTATAAGGTCAATCTTAACAAGTGTGAATGCTTCCCCATAAACTCCTCTGCTTTACAACTCAAACAATCTGATATCCCCTTTAAACTCAGCCCGTCGGGCTTTAGATACTTAGGGATTAATGTGACCCGCACTCTGCCCTCTCTTTTCACCGCTAATTTTTCCTCACTGGTAACTCAAGTGAAGGCGGACTTACAGAGGTGGAACTCCCTACCACTGTCGCTGATAGGAAGAATTAACACAGTGAAAATGACTGTATTGCCTAAATTTCTTTTTTTGTTCCAATGCACTCCTTTATTTCTACCAAAATCTTTTTTTAAATCACTTGACCAAATTGTTTCCAACTTTTTATGGGCCGGTAAGACACCCAGAGTGAGGTATTCGCTTCTCCAAAAATTTAAATTTAATGGGGGTCTAGCACTACCAAACTTTATGCTTTACTATTGGTCAGCGCATATTCACAAACTAATTTATTGGCTTCAGTCTCCTGAGTTATTATGGTGCAGATTGGAGGCTCAGTCACTCTCTTCATCCTCTGTAACGGCCCTACTCTCCTCCTCTTTACCATTGAATCCCTCTAAGTTTACAAATAGCCCTGTGGTGCTTTCCTCCCTTAAGATTTGGTCACAGTTTAGGCGCCACTTTAAATTTGCTTCTCCATCCATCTATACACCTGTTACTAAGAATCATCTGTTCCCTCCATCACTAATAGACACCACTTTTATGATTTGGTACAACCGGGGCATTAAGCACTTCAGGGATCTATATATGTATCTAATGTGGAAAAGATGGTATCTTTTCCACATTCTCAGATCTGAGGTCAAAGTTCAATTTGCCTGCCTCCCATTTGTTTCGCTACTTCCAGCTTCGACACTGCGCCTCTGCTTTGTTTTCATGCTTCCCTTCCCTTCCTGCGAACCAACCGTGGGATGATCTTCTAACTATGAAACTCAGTCAAAAGTCTCTGATATCTAAGATATATGCACTGTGTATGACATTTGATGATCATTCTATAGATAAAGCTCGGGAGGGTTGGGGACGAGAGTTGGGCCTTGACTTCACAGGGGAGCTGTGGGATAAAGCTATCCGTAGCATACGATCTAGCACGCATTGCGCTAGACTAGAACTTATTCAATTTAAGGTGCTGCATAGAGCCCACCTATCAAAATCCCGATTATCGGAAATATATCCGAATGTTGCAGACTTATGCGACAGATGCCAGGGTTCTCCCTGCAATTTAAGTCATATGTTTTTCTCCTGTCCTAGGTTACAGAAATTTTGGAGTGATTATTCTGTGATCATGTCTAAAGTTCTGGGTAAAAAAGTTGTTATGGCCCCTCTCTTAGCAATATTCGGACTCTCTGTTGACTCCTCACATATCAGCCACACACAGTCAGAAGTATTGGCTTTCACATCCCTTTTAGCAAGACGTCGTATCTTACTTTTATGGAAATCCCCCAGGTCCCCGTCTATTTCTATTTGGCTTAGTGATGTTATGTTTTTTCTTAAATTGGAGAAGGTGAGATACTCTGTAAAAGGCAACTCAGCTAAATTAATTCACAAATGGCAATCATTTATAGACCACTTTACCGCGTTGAAGACTCTACCCACCGACTGACCCCCCCCCTCCCTTAATTTTCTTTTCATCTCCTTAATTTGTTTTTTTTTTATGTTTTATTTATTTCCAGTTTCATTTCTTGCTCATCTGTTTATTTATTTTTTAACGCTACAGAGACTCTGTTCCTTTGTTAGGTTTTGTGTGTTTAAAAAAAAAAAAAAAAAAAAAGGAGACAATTCGTCTGTTTGACTACACATTTCCATGTTTTAAGTGTATGTTGTTTCTTATAAAAAGATCAATAAAAAAAAAAAAAAGATATATTATTTGACCTAAGCCCGGAGGTCCAGTTACTGGCTGCACTGCGTTTTTACGCAGTGGGGAGCTTCCTGGAGGTGGTGGGGGACGGCACCGGACTGAGCAAGGCGTCGGTATCACGGAGTGTGGCAGCCGTGACACCGATCCTCCTGCGCCATGCGCACATCAAGATGCCACCACAAGGGAGGAGATCCGCCAGGTCCACCAAGGATTCCACGCCATGGCTGGGATCCCCCGGGTGATTGGTGTATTGGATGGCACCTTGATCCCCATCCTCAATCTCTCCTTGGTGGACCCGTGCTGGATTGGGAGGAAGCACTTTTCTGCCATCAACATGCAGGTGGTGGTGGACCACGAGGGCCTGATAACGGACATCGTTGCCAGGTGGCCGGGGGGCACCCATGACAGCTACGTGTTTGGGAATTAGTGCATCGAGGAGCAGCGCTGCGTGTCTCCACACACCCGCCGTGTCTCCAAACATCCGCAAATACAGTACAACGTTGATGAATGCAAGATTCTGCTTAATAGTGAAAAAGGTCAAGCAGCTAAATAAACTTCAGAATATTTTTTTTAGGTGAAGGATATTGTTTTACTAGTCAGGAGGATACAATGTGGTCCTATATGCTGATCGTTAAGTTAATTTGCCCTTTCGTCCATCTTTCACATTAAAAAAAACAATACATTTCCTCATTATTCTCTTACCAAGACTACTTCTTATTTAGTTGCAGTCTTTTTTTCATCATGAAAAAGGGTCATTAAAGTATATTTATCATCTTCGTTTTTCATTATAACACACATAATGCACAGTCAGCAGGTAATTAGTGCGTTAGGTAACAGTGCTGTGTGTGAAAATATGCTGATAGTGATCGGTGATCGATTTGATCGATTGATTTGTGCATTGTAGTACCTGCTGAAATGAAAGCTAGAGGGGCATGAAATGGGAGCATTTAAAGTAATGTTTTTATTTAAAGTAACTAAAAAGTTACTTTTCATAGTAACGCATTACTTTTTGGTCTAAGTAGCTGAGTTACTGAGTTACTTTTTAATGAAGTAACTAGTAACGGTAACTAGTTACTATTTTTCAGTAACTAGCACAACACTGGTGGAGACATGCAGCACTGCTCCTCAATGCACTAATTCCCTGTCATCACACATATAGGTGCGCTCGGGCACGGCGCAGGAGGATCGGTGTCACGGCTGCCTGGACAGCCTGGTCCGACAGCACGTCCAGGGAACTGAAGTGCTGACGCACGAATGCGTTCATATAAACAGTTCTGCTTCGCGCACGGCGACGCGGTTGATTTGCAGCGAGAATATGCTGTATAGCAGCCAAATTATCAAATAAATTGTATTCATGATGATTGTTTTATTTGTGCGTAATGCATAAAGCATATACAGGAACACACTTGTTATTCCTTATTTTTCTTTTTTTTTCCCTTTGCTGTCACCAATGAATGCTAAACAATATAAATCTAAAGTATAAAATAGATCAAAATTTGTGCGGTGTGTATTGTTTTAATATATCATTGCTTGGTGTGATATTGATTTGCAGAGGTGGAAAAAGTACAAAAATATTGTACTTAAGTAAAAGTACAAATTTTCTGCTTGAAAATTACTTAAGTAAAAGTAAAAAGTACCCATTAAGAAAATTACTTAAGTAAAAGTATAAAAGTACCTCAACTTAAATATAATAAAGTACAAAAAGTACATGGGTTAAAATGTACTTAAGTACAAAAGTAAAAAGTACAAAGTACAAAGTACAAAGTACAAAATTCAAAGTACAAAATTATTTTCAAAAGGATTGCAAAGAAATGAAGAATCCAAGAATTTGCTTACAACTCTAAATAATGGTGATATTATTCTGACCCCTTTAGTGTTTGTTTCCATTACCCAATTTTAATTTCTCCCTTTGCTCATCACTGCTGCTGTACCCCAGTGGCCCCGCTGACAGGTCCACCCCCCCTGCGTCGATTTAACGCGGAACCATAATTCAGGCTTCAGTCCTCCTCGGTACTCGACGCGACGGCGGTTCCTCCGGCCTTCCGGCCCGCCTCTGCGGCGCAACTCTCCCGGGAGCTGCGGCTCCTTCTCGGTATATCCACGCGCCCCCCTTCCTTCACCGTCCGCCTCATGGTTCCGCGTTAAATCGACGCACACCTTACGCCGTAGGCTACGGCGTAGATAGTGCGTCGCCCCGTACCCTACGCTGTAGCTCTGCGGTGTAACGCGGGACCATAAATCAGCCCCCGCTGTGCTGTTCTTTAATTTGTAGCGAGTAACGACGTGTCCAATTTTAAATGTAGCGGATTAAAAGTACGATTATTTCCTTGAAAATGTGACGAAGTAAAAGTAAAAGTACAGAAAAATGAAAGTATCAATAAAAGTACAAATTCTCAAAAATCTTACTTAAGTAAAATAACGAAGTACTTGTAGTTCGTTACTTTACACCACTGTGGATTTGCCTGACACACCTGGATCTGTGAGTCTTTGTTCACTAAGATGGTTGTAAAGACTGGGTCAGCAGCATCTTACATTTCCTTCTTAATGAAAGAGATTCTTAAGCTAAGAGCGACTCTGGGAAACGCGTTTTTCTTTCACAGGCTCATTAAGAAGGTTTGAAAGAAGTCTTTTGCTGTTAAGAGCTACTTAACTGATCTGGGAAACCGGGCCAAGGTTAATTATTTCCAGCAACAAAACACAAGCATGAGTATGTGTAAATAAAAGCACGTTTAGTGAGTGTGTAAGTGCTTACAGTACTTCAAGCTGTTTATGGTTTAGTTTTATTGTACTACATACACACTACTCTCAAGTTAAATTAAATCCCAGCATGTAAGATGTTTGTAAATAAAAAAAAACATGTTTTTTTTTTTTATTATTATTATTTCTGAAGCACATTTGAACTAGATTTCTGTTCACCATGAAAGCCAGCATGTCACTTTAGCCCCAGAGTGACATGTCACAGACCTGTGGTGAAACTAGTGAGGACACGTGCCAAGGCTGGATGCAGCTGCCCAGGGAGAGTTTTCCACTGTTGTCTGAAAAGCATGTGATATTGAAGTGCCCTGGCCTGAACCCAGCCCAAAGACAAGATTACTCACTTGTGGATTGTCCTTAGATATATTTGTTCCCCATTTAAAGTTGGAAAGGGTGCATTGTAGTATCTTTTTGCAGCTGTTTATTTTTGTTGAAGTTTATAATGAATGCTGATCTTTTTATAACTCATTTTAGTTATAAGGAAGGAAAAATTGTGTAGTGTAGGAGTTTTGGAACAAACTTTTTGGCCACTACAGAAGTACTCAATAAATAAATATGAGCTACATGTTAAGTGTAGTGTATACTGATTACTTAGTAATATTTCTCATTTTAATTATTTGGCACATGAAATTAAAAAATGCCTGCAAGCAGTTGTTTGTATATGCTGGAAGCGTCAAAAGTGGTGTTTGTATTTACCATTTTGACAAAAAGGGTGCAAGGTTTCAAAACGTGCAGATGGCGACACAGAGTCGGGTATTCTCTTGTCTGAGCTGTGAGGAGGCTAAAGGTGGAAACTGAAACATCAGAGACCCCCCACACACACACCCCTATTTCATTAGTAAATGTAACAAGTGTTTGAACTGAGTTAACATTTCCTTTTTTTATTTTCAGACAGAAACACACAAATAGACTTGCACTTTTCTTTCAACTTCCACTTTATTATTTAAGTTATTCTTCATTTGACAACATATTTTTTTTTACCAAATATTAAAGTGTAGTTGGCTTTGTAAACTCATCTATTTTACTGATTGTATGTCTTCCAACTGGAAGAAACTTGTAACATTTTTTCCACGTGTGTTATTCCTTCTTGATCTTGGTCATGTGAGTCTCAAATGAGAAGAGTCAACAGTCCACCCACAGTCCCTCCAGCCCCTGCCACGGCTGCAGTGGCAGCAGCTGGCAGACCAGCCATACCTGCAGGGAAACAACGCGTAAATCATTTGTTTTCTCAGCTCTCTGTTTGATTTTTTCACTTGTTCACATACACAGTATTCATGCTGATGAGGCATTGTGACAGCACCGTGGTCGACCTGAATGTCAGCTTCCTACCACCTCCAGAGACAACACCTTGGAAGTAGTTTCAGCTTCCTACCCACCTGTAGAGACGACACCTTCCAAGTAGCTTCAACCCAGACTTGAATCACTAGAGCACCCTATGGGGTGATTTGGAACTTAGTGACAGTCATGCTAAATGCCCGATGGTGACATTTGGCCACAAATCACATCCAACGGTGAATTGCTTTTCGTCTGTCACTTGGCCTGTTGATTCCTGCCTTTTGTGCTTTGAATTTACTGTATAAAAGTCCTGTCGTCGAGCCACTCTGGGTCGGCATACCAACTTCAGACACGGTCTGTGCTGGTCTGCCCACCGCCGGCTTACTGAATAAAACTCTCAACCCCACAGCGGATTCCTGAACTGGATTTTACATTATTCTTCAACAATGCTCTTAAGTGTGCCACAAGCTCCAGCCAACTGGTCCCTTTTGATATGCACTCAACTAGTCTGACACTACAAGATCTCTTGATAATTCACTGCAAGTTAACATGCTATTTGAAGGGGACTGTTTACAAATCACCCTGCAAAAGTGGTATCAAAGGTGCTTATCTCTGACTGGTGACATTTATTTACTCATGTGCACATAAGATAAAAGTCTGACACACACAAGATGGATAGATATGGTGCGCACATACAAATCCTGCTGTGTACAAGACATACATACACACACACACACAGACATATATATATATATATATATATATATATATATATATATATATATATATATATATATATATATATATATATATATATATATATATATATATATATATCAATCTTTTTATTTAGACTCAGGTCTATTAAAAAAGACAAACAAACATACAACAATATTTAAAAAAGACAGTCATACCAGTGTTTCCACATAGCAGACTGGTACCTTACAGCACTGAGGACTGGGTTGGTTAACATCATAATAATGGCATTACAAGAGCTATTAAGTCGACATATGAATTTGAACATCAATCGCCTCAAAAGTGCATGAAAAGTGATAACTTGTGCTTTACAAAAGAGTTCACTTGCACTAGACCATCTTGGTTTCCCAAGCAAAATACGCAGACAATCGTTGTACGCAACCTGTAATTTATGGATGCTGGCCTTCTTAAATTTAATCCATAAGGGTGCAGTATAGAAAGGGGTACAGTAAGCCCTAAAAAGACCCACTTTCACCCTCTCTGAACACCAGGAAAATCTTCTGGTCAACAAATTAGCCTGCATATATAAAATACGGCGCTGTCTACTCATATCTTCATCATCTGTCATGTCATCAGTGATGATGTGTCCCAGGTATTTAATTTTAGAGCAAGCAGGAAGCAGTTGTCCAGGTAAAAGGATGGAAAAGTGAGGTCCTTATCTCCTTTTACTTTGCAAATGAGAACAGAACTCTTTTTAGCATTATAATTCACATCAAATTGTACACCATAATTAGAACATATATTGAGAAGCTCTTGTAACCCAGCACTGTTAGGTGACACAATTGCCAGATCATCGGCATACATAAAATGATTAATAAGTTCATTGCCAACCATGCAACCTGTTTTACAGTTTCTTAACTGGTCTGAGAGATCATTCATGTAAATATTAAAAAGGCACGGTGATAAAAGCCCCCCCTGTCTAACGCCATTACTTGTCCCAAATGTAGCAGAGACAGCATTTCCCCCATTTGATCTGCATACTCTGGTTAAAGTACCAATAGGACAGGATCCTTATAAAAGTGCCAGGCACTCCTCTCTGATGTAACTTTAAAAACAATTTAGAATTATTTATGCGATCAAATGCCTTTGATGCATCTATGAAACCAATGAGTACAGTAGAATTCTGTCTTCTGTAATTTTCCACCATCTCCTTCAGAGCATAAATACATAAATCAGTACTATGTTTAGCCTTAAAGCCAAACTGGTTAGCAGAGGTGCATAGATATACAGATAGTCTGTCAAGTAATATTCTCTCAAAAACCTTCGACAACAGACTGGCTAGAGCAATTGGCCGATAATTATCCATACACCCCACCCGGCCCAATTTATCCTTGATGATAGGTACCAAGGTAACGGACAACATGGAGTCTGGTAATACACCATGACACATAAAGCCTGTAAAACAAATAGCAAGGAGAACTGCTGCCCTCGGGCTTGCTAATTTAAAATGCTCTGCAGACATTTCATCTGGACCACAAGCCTTATTATCAGCTAGCTCTGAGATGGCATGAAACACTTCCTTAGCTGTGATTTGCATAGTGTCCGAATTTACAATCTCACCTACTAAGTAGGGGTCTCTCTTAAGACAATTAAATAGAGTAGAGTAATGTTTCCTCCACAGTTCAGCTATGTATATATATATATATATATATATATATATATATATATATATATATATATATATATATATACACACACATATACACACATACACACAATATATTTCCTGTTTTTACCTGCTGCCTGCAGAACAGCCACCGCACCCCCTGCTGCCACTCCTCCTCCATTGGCTATAGCTGCAGCCGACATCATGCTTGCGGCGTAGGATCCAGCTGCTATCCCAACTGAAGTGAACCCTACAGCCCCCAGCACTAAAGGAGCACTGACTACTGCTCCTCCTATTAAAAATAAAACGATGCGGAAATGTTTTAAAGAAAAGAAAAAGTTAAGAAATGTAGACATTTTCCATTAGTAAAATGAAAAAAACAAAAAAAAAAAAAAAAGTAAGTCAGAGCTTTTCTGTAGTGTTCTTACCTGCTCCCGCAGCCACGGCAATGTATGTCACTGAAAATACAATAATAAAAAAAAGAAGCGTCATCTAAATGCAGTTCAGCTGGCATGATCAAGAATTTTCTAAAAGCATAATTGAGGATGCAGGTCAGCTGAATATCACTGCAGTCATGCTGACAGCAGCTCAGGCGTACTTACAAAGTCCCATGGTTCCTCGCATCCAAGAATGAGAGTCTGGAGCTGAGACTGAGCTTTTATAGGGTCGTTTTCCTGAGAAATGAAACTTGGCCAGAGGATTGCGGACCAGGGCTACTCTGCTGCCCTCCACTGATCAGATGTGGCAGCTACTATCATTTCCAGAGAAACGAAAGCTATTGTCAGCCACTCCCTTCATTCTCCTCAGTAGGATGTTGAATAGGAAGAGCTGAAGCTTAGGGTTTATATCATTATCTGCTGATCTCATCATAGCAAGGAAACATTGTCTTTGACACTATTGCACTTTACATGAATCATTAAAAATATCAGCGTTGTAGAAAAAGTGTTTTAATTCCTGTTTATCCATTAGTGTTTTCATTTTCTGAAACCCTCCGCAGCTTTTAACTTAAAATGTTTGTAATAATTAAATTGAAATATTAACGACACAAAAAAAACACACACATATATATAAATATACATATATATATATATATGCGTGTTTGTCTTTAGAACAATGAATTGACACCTGCACAAGTCTTTTTTTTTTTAAGTCTTTATCATGCTGTACAAAACACCACAGAACGCACTGTTAGAAAACGATACATTACCCCTCAAGTAGCCACAACTTTCTCATCACATGTTATAGCTTGCAAAAATACAGTTCTACCATCATCCTGTGAAATTTTAGTCCATGATTTTAATCATAAAATGAAAACAGTACTTGATGCAGTCGCTCCTATTAAAATCAAGAAACTAACTACGTCGGCAAAAGTGTTGTTCCATGGAAAAATAATCATACCATGAAGTTAAAAAGAGAATGTAGAGCTGCAGAGCGCAGATGGCGAAAAACAAAACTAGAAATTCATCAAAAAATACTTACTGAAAAACTTAAAAACTACAACAAAGAAATTCGAAAGTCTCGCCAGGATTATTTTTCAAATTTGATTAATACCAATATCCATAACCCCAGACTGCTTTTTAGTACAATAGATTATATTTTAAATCCAAAAACAAATAATAGCTGTAAGCTTCCAGCCTCTAAATGTGAAGAGTTTGCTGGCTACTTCAGGGAGAAAATAAGAAATATCAGGTCTGGTATCTGCCAGCAGAACAAGCACACTGCACTTTTACCAATATCTTGTATAGAATGTGACGTGAGGTATGAATGTTTTGACCAGGTTGATGTTGACACCCTGAGGAAAGTAGTAACAGAACTGAAACCCTCCACGTGTTCCCTTGATCCAATCCCAACCTCCCTTTTTAAAACAATTTTTAATTCACTATCTGAAAACATACTTGCCATTGTAAACCATTCCAGTGGCGTAGGGATAGTCAGTGCAGCACGTGCAACCGCACTGGGGCCCGGGACGCACTGGGGCCCGTGCGACTTGCCGTATTACTCCTATAGATATCGTGAAACCAACCGTTGGTAAAGTCCCAAGTGGTGGTTTTTCACAAACGACGAGCTCTGTCAGGAATGTGCCAAACACTAATTGCCAACACAGCCTATCAAAGCTGCAGCACCGAAAGCAAGTTCGGAGTAATTTGAGAAATGCGTCCTCGTCGAAACGATTTAAAGGCTGATTTATGGTTCTGCGTTACACCAACGCAGAGCCTACGGCGTAGGGTACGCGGCGACGCACAACGTACCGCGGAGCTATGCCGTCGATTTAATGCAGAACCATAATTCAGGCTTTAAAGCCAAACGAGGATGCACAACGTCGTTTCGTCGCTTTAACAAACCCCGACTTCTCCACAACAACAAGCGGGCGCCGCAGTGGACTTGTGCAGCAGCCTGCAGCAGCACACCGTCCGCTTCAACTGGTGTCTGTTTGGCACTAAAGGACGGGACTGAATGTAGTTTTTGCATATGGGCGGCAGTCACCACCGTAAATACGCGTTCTGGTTGCGGCATCAAAGGAGGCACACAAAAAAAGCGCCCCATCTGCGCTCCTCTTGTTGCCGGTGACAGTGGCGTCAGCTGAGAGATCATTCTCAAAGTTAAACATGATTAAGACATACCTGAGGAGCTCCATGGGGCAGGAGCGGCTGAGTGACTTAGCTATCCTCTCCATTGAAAATTTAAGAGCCGGGGAGTTGGACATTTGGGGATGTAATCCAGGATTTTGCCCAGCGCAAGGCTCGTAAAATGCCGTTTCACTGAACTTATAAATTAATCTTTTGTTTAGTAGGCTACACCCTGTGTTAAACCTCGGGTTCATATTCTAAGAACCTTTTCTTACATTTTTTCAAGGAGTTAGTCTAATATAGCCTACAGCAGAGGTCTGTTTTTCACGTTACGCGCTGTTGCAGTTTGGTCGGAAGATCTTAAAATAAAGTGTAAAAAAACAAAAACAATAATCTCTCTTCTGTCTTGTCATGCTATTGTTGACTTAATGTTTATTATCTCCTCTTGCCTTAAGCTTTATCATGTAGCGATGCACTCTTGACTTTGTAAGAAAAATGATTTTGTGGTCATTTCAGCACCGCCATGTATTAGACAGCTCCTCCCGTGCTGTCTGATGCGATGGTGAGGTTTGTTGACCTGCAGACTGTTGTGCACAGGTGAGTCAAAGCTGGGCTGTTACATTTAGAATCTTGACCTCTTAAAAAGTTTCTAATAGGCTACAATAACCCAAGTCATTTATTTGATTGTAAAATTTAACAAACTGTTGGTAAAATCTATATAGACCTCATAGTGGGGGTGAGTGCATGTATGTGCGTGATTGCGCGGGTACGCCTAATTAGTAACATGCACTTAGGGCCCGTCAATATATCTTGCACTGGG
Organism: Cololabis saira; assembly: GCF_033807715.1. Lineage (NCBI taxonomy): Eukaryota > Metazoa > Chordata > Actinopteri > Beloniformes > Belonidae > Cololabis > Cololabis saira. The sequence continues at coordinate 26,825,244 of NC_084602.1, forward strand.
GCCCGTGCTGAGGTTGCTACGCTGCTGAACCATTCCCTACAGCTAGGTGTCTTCCCCACTGATTTTAAAACTGCTTTAGTTAAACCTCTTTTAAAGAAAGGGAACCTGGACATTTTATCACCCAGCAGACCAATAGACCAATTTCTAATCTTCCATTTTTAAGTAAAATTTTAGAGAAACTAGTTTTTATCCAGTTAAGTGCCTATTTAAATTCAAACGCTACATTAGAAATGTTTCAATCTGGTTTTAGGACAAATCACAGCACAGAGACAGCTCTGCTAAAAGTAGTAAATGATATCAGAACAAACCTTGACAAGAATAAACCTTCAGTTCTGGTACTACTTGACCTGAGTGCTGCCTTTGATACTGTTGATCATCAAATTCTTTTAGATAGATTAAGCAAGCGTGTTGGCCTGGCTGGAACTGTTTTAAAGTGGTTCACCTCATATCTCTGTGGAAGAAAATTTTTCATCTCAATAGATAATAATATCTCCAAACAGTATGAGGCTACCTAGGGAGTACCACAAGGGTCAATTTTAGGACCATTACTTTTTTTGTTTTTTTTTTTGTTTTGCAGGTTTTTATTTTCTTTCCTTCTTAATTTTTTTTTATTGATCTTTTTAGAAAAAAAACCAACATACAATGACAACATGGACACAAATAATCAAAAATTCGAATTATGCATTATACATTGTCCCTTTTTATTTTTTTTTTAAACACACAGAACTAAGAACAAAGTCTCTGTAGAGTTAAATAAAAAATAAGCAGATGAGCAACAAATGAACAATGGAGGAGAGTAATGGATGAGCAAATGCGGCATACAAAAACAAATGCAGTGGTAACTGCAAATGCCCATCACCAATATCCCATTAAATGGAAATAATAAATAAAACATAAAATGCAGCATAAATAACAATAATCAAAACAAATAAATAAATGAAAGAAATGAAAAGAAAATTAAGGTAAGGGGGAGGGATAGGTCGGTGGGTAGAGTCTTCAACGAGTTAAAATAATCTACGAAAGATTGCCATTTACGAACAAATGTAGCTGAGTTGCCTTTTACTGAATATCTCACCTTTTCAGATTTTAGAAAAAACATAACAACACTAAGCCAAAGAGCAATAGACGGAGACTTGGGGGATTTCCATGAGAGTAGGATACAACGTCTAGCTAAAAGAGATGTGAAAGCCAATACTTCTGACTGTACGGGGCTGATATGTGAGGAGTCAACCGAGAGTCCGAATATTGCTATGAGAGGGGCCATAACAACATTTTTCACCAGAACTTTAGACATGATCACAGAATAGTCACTCCAAAATTTCTGTAACCTAGGACAGGAGAAAAACATGTGACTTAAATTGCAGGGAGAGCCCTGGCATCTGTCGCATAGGTCTGCAACATTGGGATATATTTCAGATAATCGGGATTTCGATAGGTGGGCTCTATGCAGCACCTTGAATTGAATAAGTTCAAGTCTAGCGCAAGGCGTGGTAGATCGTATGCTACGGATAGCTTTATCCCACAGCTCTCCTGTGAAGTCCAGGCCCAACTCCCGCCCCCAACCCTCCCGAGCTTTATCTACAGAATGACCATCAAATGTCATACACAGTGCATATCCTAGATATCAGAGACTTTTGACTAAGTTTCATAGTTAGAAGATCATCCCACGGTTGGCTCGCAGGAAGGGAAGGGAAGCATGGAAACAGAGCAGAGGCACAGTGTCGAAGCTGGAAGTAGCGAAACAAATGGGAGGCAGGCAAATTGAACTTTGACCTCAGATCTGAAAATGTGGAAAAGATACCATCCTTATACAGATCCCTGAAGTGCTTAATGCCCCGGCTGTACCAAATCATAAAAGTGGTGTCTATTAGTGATGGAGGGAACAGATGATTCTTAGTAACAGGTGTATAGGCGGATGGAGAAGCAAATTTAAAATGGTGCCTAAACTGTGACCAAATCTTAAGGGAGGAAAGCACCACAGGGCTATTTGTGAACTTAGAGGGATTCAATGGTAAAGAGGAGGAGAGTACGGCCGTTACAGAGGATGAAGAGAGTGACTGAGCCTCCAATCTGCACCATAATAACTCAGGAGACTGAAGCCAATAAATTAGTTTGTGAATATGCGCTGACCAATAGTAAAGCAAAAAGTTTGGTAGTGCTAGACCCCCATTAAATTTAAATTTTTGGAGAAGCGAATACCTCACTCTGGGTGTCTTACCGGCCCATAAAAAGTTGGAAAGTTGGAAATTTGGTCAAGTGATTTAAAAAAAGATTTTGGTAGAAATAAAGGAGTGCATTGGAACAAAAAAGAAATTTAGACAATACAGTCATTTTCACTGTGTTAATTCTTCCTATCAGCGACAATGGTAGGGAGTTCCACCTCTGTAAGTCCGCCTTCACTCGAGTTACCAGTGAGGAAAAATTAGCGGTGAAAAGAGAGGGCAGAGTGCGGGTCACATTAATCCCTAAGTATCTAAAGCCGACGGGCTGAGTTTAAAGGGGATATCAGATTGTTTGAGTAGTAAAGCAGAAGTGTTTATGGGGAAGCATTCACACTTGTGAAGATTGACCTTATAGCCGGAGAAGGATCCATAATTCTTCAACAGAGATAATATTGGTGCAATGCTGGTTAAAGGGTCAGATACATATAAAAGGAGGTCGTCTGCATAAAGTGACAATTTGAGTTCCACATTGGAACTAGAGATTCCGTGAAATAGAGGAAGAGTTCTTAAAGCAATTGAAAGTGGTTCGACGGATAGAGCGAAACGCAAAGGGGAGAGAGGGCAGCCCTGTCTCCTGCCACGTGATAATGTAAAATAAGTGGAGTAGTTGTCATTGGTGTGAATGCTGGCCTGAGGGGAAGTGTAAAGAAGTCTAATCCAAGATATAAACCTGTGTCCGAATCCGAATTTATGAAGTGTTGCAAAAAGATAGTTAAATTCAACACGATCAAATGCTTTTTCAGCATCAATCGCGATAACAACTTCAGGAAGTGGAGAAGAATCTTTAGAGAAAATCACATTTAGAAGTGTACGAACATTATAAAAGAGCTGGCGTCCCTTGATGAAACCATTCTGCTCCTCAGATATGATGCTAGGAAGGATCTTATCAAGACGAATTGCTAGTGCTTTGGCTAAAATTTTGACATCCACATTCAGTAAAGTCAAGGGCCTGTAAGAAGTGCATGATTCAGGGTCCTTGTCGTTCTTCAAAAGGAGGACAATGGACGCCTGCATTAAAGAGGGAGGCAATGAGCCATGATCAAGGGACTCATTGTACATTGAGGGCCAGCTTTACTAAGATCCTAAATAAAGAGTACTAAATTGCGTGTGCACTGAAAAAGTTTGCGCGTGCTGTTGTTGCGTGGTTTGCAGGTGATCAACTAAGATTGCGTGCGCAATTGATAACAGGTGCAAACAGCAGTATTTAAATGAGGTGTTGCGTGCGCAAACTCTGCACCATGGAGAGTGGATGGAAAGCACAGTCACAAGTCACAAGCGCAAAATGAAATTGAACGAGTTGGAGTTAGAGATATTAGTGGAAGAGGCAAATAAACACATTCATGAACTACAACAAAGAAATTTAAACATTACCAAAAGAAACGCAATATCGGAGAAAACCTGCGATAGAATAAATGCAGTTGGTAACACAAAAGACGGAAAAACGTCTGGTTTTTCATATTTCAATTTTAGGCACAGATCAAAAATACGAAATAGAAAAAAGGGCCACAGGACCGAATTTGATTTTAATATTGAATTGGTCGGCTTTGCGTGACCCGGCGGTGCTCGGCATGATCTGAGGAGGAAAAGACATCGGCTATATCAGACGCAGAGCTGGAGAGCGCTTTGATTCATCTATTTATGAGTGTGAGAGGCGACCCGTGAGCGGCTGGATAATGTTGAACAAAGTTTGACAAGATGGTCAGGTTTCCCCAGGTTCACATTTTTTTTATTCACTCACGTTGATGACAGTAACAGTGAAAGATGTAGCGTAGTACCATAGGTTCGATCAGTCAACCAGTCAGATGTAAAATGGTGCCTTTTATACTGTGCTTCCAATCACCTACAACAGATTCTTCCACTACAAAGGTAAACTTAAAATATTGTCCAATGGCTAATTTACCAAGTGACACTTTCCCCTTTACCTTTAGCTTCTAAGCTCCACTACTTCTCTGTTACTGATTTACTCCAGCCAAAACCTATAAAATATATTTACAATAAATAAGAAAACCATTAACACTTTAAGAATTCCCCCCCTTTCCTATCCGGCCACTTGGTCTCTCCCGGAACCTTTATCACCGTGCCCATGCACCCGGGGGAATCTTTTGGACGCGCACCCTGGAGCAGACACAGGACCAGACAGGTAAGTGTTAACACAAACAACTTCGTACACACACAGCATTCCCACTTATCCCACACGATATTGCACCACACATATTCATCAATACTATGCACACGCTTCAGACTTATACTTGCAATTACACAGTCTTCTGTTGAAGCTCAACTTTGCTCTACTCTCTTGCAGGCGGAGCCGAGTGCCGAGTGCCGCCCCTGGCCGAAGGCATGCAATCACCTAATAAATAACTTCAATAAAATATACAATAAATAGAGCAATTTCAACATCTGTATCTTCAATTAATTATCTTCAATAAACTGTGCAAATACGCAATGTGCAAACTGTACTGTGCAAGCCTTGGTAAATAAAGTGCTATCGTGACTAAAGTGCAAAGTGCCGTTATTCATGTACATTATTATTGTGCCACAGAAAATAACCCACATGTGCAAAATGTACAAGTAACGAAATGCACTTCGTTACACTTCCTCCCCCCTCTCCCGAAGGAGAACAGTACCTTAGTCCTCAGACATCCTTGACAGACAGTCTGCCACCACATTGAACTTCCCTGACCTATACTGAACCGTGAAGTCATACGGCTGCAGGGCCAGGTACCACCCTGCAATACGCATGTTGGCATCCCTCATGCGGTGCAGCCACTGCAAAGCTCGGTGGTCAGTCTCCAACCAAAAATGTCGTCCCAGCAGATAATATCTGAGGGTGTCAATCGCCCACTTCATCGCCAAGCACTCCTTCTCCACCGTCGAGTATCTTGTCTCCCTGTCCAACAGTTTCCGACTCAAGAACACCACCGGTCTGCTCTCTCCCTCCACCTCCTGCAGCAGCACCGCTCCCAGGCCGACTCCAGAAGCATCTGTCTGCAGGGTAAAAGGCTTGTCGAAATCCGGACTGTGGAGCACTGAGTAAGCACAGACGGCATCCTTGAGGTCTTGGAAGGCTCTGCCACACTCCTCTGTCCATCGCACTTTGTTGGGTGCTGAGGCTTTGGTCAGGTCATTCAATGCCATTGACCTGTCGGCAAAGTGAGGCACAAACTTCCTGTACCAACCGACCAGGCCCAAGAAACTTTTAACCTTCCTCTTCGTGGTGGGGACCGGGAAAGAATGGATGGCCTCAACCTTCCCCAGTTGTGGCTTGATCTTCCCAAACCCAATGATGTAACCAAGGTAAGCTACTTCCCTCTGTGCCACAGCACACTTGCAAGGGTTAATTGTCAGGCCAGCTGCTTGGATTCTCTGTAGGACTTGTTGTAGGTGGAACCTGTGCTCCTCCCAAGACTGGCTGAAAACCACCACGTCATCCAAATACGCTGCCGAAAAGTCACCAACATCCCTCAGCACGTGGTCCATCAGTCTTTGGAATGTGGCTGGCGCCCCCTGGAGCCCAAATGGCATGACCCTGAACTGATACATCCCAAACGGCGTCCTGAAAGCGGTCAGTTCTCTAGCCTCTGGTGCCAAGGCTAGCTGCCAGTAGCCTTTGCTCAGGTCCAGCGTGGTGATGTACTGAGCTCTGCCCACTCTCTCCACCAGATCGTCAATTCGGGGCATGGGGTAGGGATCAAAATTAGAAACTGTATTCAGGTATCTGAAGTCAATGCAGAATCTGAGAGAACCATCTTTCTTTGGCACGAGCACAATAGGACTACACCACTCACTACAGGAAACCTCGATTATCCCCAGCTCCAACATCAGCTTGATCTCTTTTTGCAGAACAGGAATCAATCGCTCCGGGATCCTGTAGCTCTTCTGCTGCACTGGAACATTTTCCATCAGCCGTATGTTGTGCTGGACCAACGAGGTGAACCCTGGTGTCTCCTTAAAAAGTTCTGGGTTCAGTAGTGGCCCGACCTCTGCCTGCTGAGTAGGAGACAGATGCGACACATCAACCTCCAGGGGTTCTGCTGCAGTGGTGTTTGTCGGAAAAAATTTCTCATTTGTGTCCTCATCCTGAACAGCCCGCACAAACAATTGTTGGATCACAGGCTCCGGCCGACCCTGGAACTCTTTAAGCAGGTTAACATGATAGTTCTGGTACTTTTTCCGCTTTTCTGGCATATACAGTTCATAAGTGACCTTACCCACTTGTTTGGAGACTTCATATGGCCCATGCCATTTTGTCAGCAACTTGCTGTCACTGGTTGGCAACAGTAACAGCACCTTTTGGCCAGGCTTGAAGACCCTCTCTCTGGCCTTCCGATCATACCAGACCTTCTGGTTTTGCTGAGCCGACCTCATGTTCTCCTGTACCAGTGCTGTCATTTCCTCCAGTTTCTCCCTCATTTTGACCACATATGCCACCACATTGTCACTTTCTGGCTTTGGGCTCTCCCAATAGTCCTTCAGCAGGTCCAATGGCCCCCTCACTTGGCGGCCATACAAAAGTTCAAATGGGGAAAATCCTGTCGACGCTTGTGGAACTTCTCGGTAGGCGAACAACAGGTACGGCAGCCACTGGTCCCAATCAGCACCTGTGTGTGAGACAAACTTGCGCAGCATGTTTTTCAGTGTTTGGTTGTAGCGTTCCACCAGACCGTCCGTCTGGGGGTGGTAAGGGGTGGTCTTAATGCCCTTTACTCCTAACACTTGATACACCTGCCCCAATAGCTTTGACAGAAAGTTTGTCCCACAGTCTGTGAGGACCTCCTTAGGGATGCCTACCCTGGAAAAGAACTGTAAGAGACAGTTTGCTACCTGTCGGGCCTTGATGGTTTTAAGAGGAAAAGCTTCTGGGTAACGGGTTGCATAGTCACAAATCACCAATATATAGCGATGACCTGAGGAGCTTCTCTCTAAGGGTCCCACAATGTCCATGCCTATTCTCTCAAACGGAGTGTCTATGATTGGTAAAGACTGTAGTTGGGCACGTGCTACTCCTTTAGCTGAGGTGAGCTGGCATGTTTCACAAGAACTGCAGAACTGGGAGACTTGGCTATACATCCCCGGCCAAACAAACCGACCTCCAATTCTATTGAGGGTCTTTTGGAACGCCATGTGACCGGCCCATGGGATAGAATGACCAAGCTCCATGACTTTATTCCTGAACTGCTGTGGAAGTGCTAAAGTCTCAGTATTTCCCTTCCGCTGGTACAACAGTCCTTCTTTAAGCACATAGGTAGCCTCATCTAGCCAGCCTGAGTTACCCTGCTTGACCCCCTCAACCTCTGTCACCTTGTCGAACCACTGTTTCAGTGTGGAGTCCTGTTTTTGCAACATCTCCAGATCTGGGGAAAAGTCAAAATCTAGCATACCAGGGGGTTTGGTTGGGCCCTCCGTCTCTTTCCTAGGGGCACCGAGCAACTTTTCTCTCCTTCTTTGTGCTTTCGGCTCTGATGGTTTTACCGGGCCTGCCTCCCAGTCTTCCCCCAAAAAAGGCAACTCCCTGAGGATTCCCTTTACACTCTGTGCTCTTGTCGTGACATTACAGGGTTTGACTGTTTCTGAGCCCTTGACCTCCTCTTCACACCTGTCAGGTCCACACTCTGCCTGTGACCTCTGAACCTCATCAGCCCTCATGTCCATCTCAACATCTGCCTGCTACACCAGGTCATAGAGAGTGGGCACGTCGTTGCCTAGAACTACTGAATAAGGCAGTGTTGGCGCTAAAGCTACAGCCAGAAGAAATGTCTGGCCTCCTGCTGTCAGATAGACCTCAGCTGTGGGGTAAACATCTTCATCTCCATGAATGCATGCTATCCTCGACCTGTCCTCACTCCACTTTTCTCTGGGCACCAAACTAGACACAACCACTGTCTGGTAGCATGCTGTATCCAGCAAGGCTATCTCCCGCTGCCCATTTATCAGGACTGGTGCTGTTCTGCCTGCCTTACTCACAGTTTCTACTCTGGCTGGCCTTGGAACTGAACCCAGGGGAGCTGGCTTAGTGTGATTCATCGTTGGGCAAAATTGTTTGGTGTGGCCTAACCCGTTACAGTGGTAGCACCTGACTTCCCGTTTGACTGATCCTGGTGTTGGCTTTTTAACAGGGCTTAGGGCTTGGGGAGCAAACTGCTGATTACTAGAGAAACCCCTACTCTGTGGCTGACCAGACCCCTGTTCACCCCCATAGGACTTACTTGGATAGGTCTGGTGGTTCTCCCAGCCGAACGTGGCACTCCGGCTCCCTCTTCTGGCCGACATGAAGACCTCTGCAAGGCGAGCTGCATCCTCTGCTGTCTTGGCGTCATGTTCTTTAAGCCATATCTCCAGCTCTGGATGGACCATCCTCAGGAACTGTTCCAGGATAATAGTCTCTGCAATTTCCTTTACAGTTGATATTTCTGGCTTCACCCATTTGGAGAACAAATCTTTCAGCCGAACATACAGTTCTCGTGGAGTTTCACCTGGATCAATCTTCAGGGAACGGAATCGTCTTCGGTAGGTATCTGGAGTAATCTCGTATTTTGTCAGTATTGCCCCTTTAACTTTGTCATAGTTTTCAGAGTCTTTAATGTCCATAAGAACATAGGCACTACGAGCTTTTCCAGTGAGTAGGGGAATAAGGCGCATGGCCCATCCCCCTTTGGGCCAGCGGCAAACATAGGCCATTCTTTCAAATGTAGTCAGAAATTGTTCGATGTCATCCTCTGCTGACAAAGGAAGCAGTTTAGGCTCCCTGTGGGCTAGGGACTCCCTCACTGGCCTGAAACTTTGGCTGGTCATCTCACCTAGAACTTCACCATCATCTTCATCGTCATCACCATCATCATCGTCATCGTCGACTTGGTTCTCATGCTCATGTCCATTTTCTTCTCTCATGAGGTTTACTTGCTGCTGTATTTGTGAAAATTGATGTTGCATGGCCTTCCATCGCTGTTCTTGCCGAGCAGACTCTTTTTCCATCTTTCGTTCTTTTACAGTCTGAGATCGAACAAGGTTTTTCAACAGACCTGTCAGCTCTTCCAGCTTCTCTTCTGCTGTAGCCTCTGCCCCAGGACCTGGATCAGCTGATGTGCACGCTCCATCATCTGGTTCCTGCTGTTCATCTGTCTTTCCTTTCCTTGTCAACATGCTTATTTTCTTTCTTTTTGGTGTGGGCCCCAACTCCTGACACCACTTGTGAGAGGCGACCCGTGAGCGGCTGGATAATGTTGAACAAAGTTTGACGAGATGGTCAGGTTTCCCCAGATTCAAATTTTTTTTATTCACTCACGTTGATGACAGTAACAGTGAAAGATGTAGCGTAGTACCATAGGTTCGATCAGTCAACCAGTCAGATGTAAAATGGTGCCTTTTATACTGTGCTCCCAATCACCTACAACAGATTCTTCCACTACAAAGGTAAACTTAAAATATTGTCCAATGGCTAATTTACCAAGTGACACTTTCCCCTTTACCTTTAGCTTCTAAGCTCCACTACTTCTCTGTTACTGATTTACTCCAGCCAAAACCTATAAAATATATTTACAATAAATAAGAAAACCATTAACACTTTAAGAATTCCCCCCCTTTCCTATCCGGCCACTTGGTCTCTCCCGGAACCTTTATCACCGTGCCCATGCACCCGGGGGAATCTTTTGGACGCGCACCCTGGAGCAGACACAGGACCAGACAGGTAAGTGTTAACACAAACAACTTCGTACACACACAGCATTCCCACTTATCCCACACGATATTGCACCACACATATTCATCAATACTATGCACACGCTTCAGACTTATACTTGCAATTACACAGTCTTCTGTTGAAGCTCAACTTTGCTCTACTCTCTTGCAGGCGGAGCCGAGTGCCGAGTGCCGCCCCTGGCCGAAGGCATGCAATCACCTAATAAATAACTTCAATAAAATATACAATAAATAGAGCAATTTCAACATCTGTATCTTCAATTAATTATCTTCAATAAACTGTGCAAATACGCAATGTGCAAACTGTACTGTGCAAGCCTTGGTAAATAAAGTGCTATCGTGACTAAAGTGCAAAGTGCCGTTATTCATGTACATTATTATTGTGCCACAGAAAATAACCCACATGTGCAAAATGTACAAGTAACGAAATGCACTTCGTTACAATGAGTTAAGTTTTTATTCAGATGTCCACAGTATATTGCAAATATTATATATTATATATCAAACACTGACAGTAAATGTGTGACAGACGGGACCATCATATGGAAAGAAGAGAAGTGTTCAGAACAGCGCACAGAGCGCACACTAAAGGCTGATTTATGGTCCCGCGTCACACCAACGCAGAACCGACGGCGTAGGGTACGCAGCGACGCACACCGCACCGCGACCCTACGCCGTAAATTTAACGCAGAACCATAATTCAGGCGAAGCTGCAGTCTCTGCGCTGATCCTGACACAGCGTGTTGGAGCGGATTTGGTCATGATGTTTAACCTGTGTTTTGTGATTAATAAGCACGGGTTTTAATTAAATGTAATTTACGAAGGATGATTTCATGTTCAATAAGATAAGTAATCAATAAAATACAAAGTTTTGGCACAAAGGCTTGGCCTGCTTGTGGGCGAGTGGAGGGGGGCACATTAAAAGAAGGTGGCAAGAAGGCGAAGAACTAAAGAAAAAGTGGCCTTTAATAAAATTTGTGCAACCATTTTTAAAATAGCATGCAGCAGAATAAAGATTCTCTCTCTGCGTATTCTTTGATTTTGGATGTCGCCTCCTTGCCACAATAACGGCAGCAGCAGATTAGCACCTTCCTTTCGAACGTATTAAATACAGACGCAATCACAATACAATTACTTTCAGGCTTGGTAAATCTCATTGCGCGTGGTAAATGGAGCAATTTGCATCTTCCCCTCCCAGTATTTAGGATTTCTGCCGGGTACGCCCCATATTGATTATTCATCAGGGCAAAAGTACTAACTGAATTGCGTGTGCAATTTTGCGCATTTCAGAGACGCAGTCGTCTTTGCACGCTGTTAGTAGATCAGCTCGCACATTGGTTTGCGGGTGCTGTCAAGTTTTTTCACATGTTTTAACACACACAAACCTTTAGTAAATCAGGCCCTGAGAGTAGAAGGGGGGCTAGTTTGTCTTTGAATTTTTTGAAAAACTCAGCGCCGAACCCATCGGGACCAGGGGCCTTGTTGCTTTGCATTGCTTCAATGGCGGCAGCAATTTCTTGCAAGCTAAAAGGAGCATCGAGGCCATTAGCCACATCCAAATTGATAGTAGGAATAGTGATACTTTCAAGAAAGGAGGTCATTTCTGCTGTGTCAAGTGGAGATTCTGATTCATAGAGAGAGGAGTAGTATGACTTAAAAAGTGTTGATGGTGACTGGATCGGTGGTAAGTGTGCCAGTAGAATCTCTAATGCTGGGAATCAGTCTCGACGTTGCTTGCCTTTTTAATTGGTGAGCCAATAACCTGCTTGGTTTATCGCCGTGTTCATAATAGTTGGCATGAGCGCGTAATAGGAGCCGTTTAGAATCGGCTGTCGCTATAAGATCGAATTTTGACTGCAAATCAAGCCGTTGTTTCAGTAAATTCGGACTTGGGTTAACTGAGTTTAGTCTGTCTATGTCCTGAATTTTAGATGTGAGCTCCTGTAATTTAGCCCTGCGGATTTTACTGGCATATGCTGAATAAGAGATAATCTGTCCTCGCAAATATGCTTTGAGTGATTCCCATACTAGCGAAAAACTGGTAGAAACTGTTTTGTTTAATGCAATGAAATCATCTATTGAAGCAGATATAGAAACATTAAATGCATCGTCGGATAAAAGCAATGGATTAAACCTCCAGGGAGAAGAAAAACGGGGGCGCTCAGACAATGTTATATTCAAAGTTAGAGGGGCGTGATCTGAAATAACAATTGGGTGGTATACGACAGAAGTAACTTTGGAGAGAAGAGAGCCATCAACAAAAAAATAGTCAATACGTGAATATGACTGATGTACTTGTGAAAAAAAAGAGAATTCCTTATCTCCAGGATGTGAGAACCTCCACGGATCAACAAGCCCGTTCTTGACTGTAAAATCGGTAACAGATTTTGACATAGAGGATTGAGTCGAAGTACGAGGATTCGAACGGTCCAAAGAAGGATTAATAACACAATTCAGATCACCGCCCAGTATTGTAATATGCGTATTTAAGAAAGGGAGGCTGCCAAACAGCCTATCTGTAAAATTGGGGTCATCAAAATTAGGGGCATATATATTCACCAACAATACAGGGTTACAGTATAGAGTGCCCGCAACAATAAGATATCTACCATTCTTATCGGATATTGTCCTGGAGACGGAGAAATTAACTCTTCTGTTGATCAAAATTGCTACTCCTCTAGACTTAGAATCAAAATTTTTTTTTTTTTCTTTTTTTTTTAAGGGAGAACAAAATTAAATAAATATTTAAAAAAAAAATAAAGAATAAAAATAAAAATAAAAAAATATATAATGGCAGCAACAGCGATATATCAAACTAAATATATATATATATCCGTATATACATACAAACATACATACCTATAAGGCACAAGTTCGAAAACAAAATAAAGATACTCATTGGTCCCCTTTGGAAAAATTATCCAGTTTTGAGAGTAATGGGATCCAAAATTCTTGAAAAATATGAGCACGGTTGTATTTTTCTAAAGTTAATTTTTCCAATGGTAAAAAAACTGAAATTTGATCCAAAAAAAACTTGAAAGTTGGAGGGGAATCATCTTTCCAAAGTAAAAGTATGCATTTCTTAGCGAAGTATGTGATCATAATTAATATCCTGGTTTTTTTCCGGTCTAACTGAAGATCCAGTGTGTCGTTTAATAAATACAAATTGGAGCTTAAATCAAAATTAATTTCTAATACTGATTGTGTGAAGGAATGAATTGATTTCCAGAAACTTATTAAAATATCACATTCCCAAAACATATGTACAAATGTTCCATCGATTTTTTTGCATCTTGGACATTTTGAAGAGATATCGTTTGAAATTTTGTGCATTTTAATTGGAGTTAAATAAAATTTGTGAATAAATTTAAAATTAGCCTCTTTAATTTTATTACTAGTAAAAGGAAAATTTATATTTTCACATATATTTAACCAAGTGTTTTCTTCAAAGACCATCCCCAACTCCTTCTCCCATATCTTCACTAAAGTTTGGAAAGATGACAAACCTCCTTGTGATAAAATATTATAAAATTCACTGATCTTTCCTTTAATTGTGTCTGAAGTTATAAATATGTCCTCTATTTCAGATAGTCCAAGTCGAATTTTATTTGCTTTGATAAGTGATTGAACAATGCTCCGTATTTGTAAATATTTAAAAAAATGTTTGTCAGGGATGTTGTATTCTGATTTTAAGTCAATGAATGATTTTAATTGCATGTTCAAATTAAATAAATCCTTAAACTGTTTTAAACCAGAGTTTGCCCATTCACCTATGTTGATATGTTTGATATTCAGATCTGGATTTTGATAAATGGTGGAATGAATTGAAGTGCAGGTGGTAATACTGTTTTTTTTCCTACAATCCCTCCATGCTAACAGGGTATTAAAAACAGAGAAACATTTGTCTATGTTTTTTATTTTTTCAAACTTATTCATAAAAATAAGAGAGACCAGTGGCAGGGGTTCGAAAAACTTTGCCTCCATTTGGACCCACCGAGACTCTTGTCTCCCCAATGCCCAAGATACCAGATTCCTTAACTGGGCTGCCCAAAAATAATATTGGAGATTGGGGAGGCCAAGACCTCCCATGGATTCTGGTTTCATTAGGGTCATTAGACTGATCCTAGGTTTTTTATTGCCCCAAATGAATTTTGAGATGCCGCTATTTAATGGTTTAAAGAACTCCATAGATAAAAAGCATGGTAACATCTGGAAAAGAAAAATAAATCTTGGTAGAACATTCATTTTAATAGTGTTTATGCGCCCTAATAGTGACAGTGGAAGAGAAGACCATGTTAACAGGTCTGATTTTATCTTGTGTACAATTGGGGTGTAATTTTCTTTAAACAGATTATCTAAATTGGGAGTAATATGTATACCCAAATATTTAAAGCCCCCTGGTGTCCAATGAAAGGGACAAGATGTAAGCATTTCTTCTGTTGGTGTCATGTGTAAGAGAACAGCATTAGATTTACTGAAATTGATCTTATAACCTGAGTAACTTCCAAACTGTTTAATTGTGTTTTGCAAGTGTGATATTGATTTCTCTGGGTCCGTGATGTATAAAAGAATATCGTCTGCATATAAGGAAATTTTATGTTCGTTATTATCGACCTTTAAACCTTGAATACTTATGTTGTCTCTTACACTTGCCGCCAAAGGTTCGATCACCATTGCAAAAAGCAAAGGTGACAAAGGACAGCCCTGCCTTGTCCCTCTAGATAAAGAAAAAAAGTCAGAGCACCTGCCATTGGTTATTACTGCAGCTTTTGGACAATTATAAATCATTTTAATCCATTCAATGAAATTAACACCTAAATCAAATTTATATAAAACAGAAAAAAGAAATTTCCACTCAACTCTGTCAAAAGCCTTCTCTGCATCTAAAGAAAGAAGAAGAGAAGGCTCCTGGCGGTTGTTGAGAGAATTAATTATATTCAAAACTCTCCTTATATTGTCAGAAGCATATCTCCCCTTTATAAAGCCGGACTGGTCTGGATTGACCAACTTAGGCAAAACAGAGTCCAGTCTTCTTGCTAATAGCTTAGTGATGATCTTATAATCATGATCCAAGAGACTTATAGGTCTATATGACGAGCACTGTAGAGGATCTTTACCACTTTTATGTAAAACACTAATATGTGCTAAATTCATTGATTGAGGAAGTAATTTTTTATAACAGAAATTGTTCAACATTGTCAAAAAAATAGGTTTAATCTCTGACCAGAATTCCTTATAAAATTCAACTGAGAAACCGTCCGGTCCTGGACTTTTATTTATAGTCATTGAATTGATTGTATCTAGAATTTCTATTTCTGTAAATGGGGAATTCAAAAGGAGTCGATCTTGAGCACTTGCTTTTGGTAGATTAATATGTTTAAGATAATCATTTACTTCATCTTGTGAATATCCACCCTGTGACTGATAAAGATTTTTATAGAATTCAAAAAAAGTTTGGTTTATCTCTTTTGGGTGATAGGTTACCTTATTTTCCATAACATATATAGCTTTAATAATCTTTTCTGCTTGCTCCTTCTTTAATTGGTGAGCTAATAATTTACCCGGTTTGTTTCCAAATTCATATTCCTTTTGTCTAATATAAGTCATTTTTCGTATGATTTCATCTGAAATCTTAAGATTTAATTTTGCTCTAGCGACAGTTAATAGTATCCAATTATCCTCTGTGGGTGCATTCTTATGGAGTTTTTCACATCGGGCCACTTCATTCTCTAGTTCTTTTCTTTCAGTTAGTTTCTCGTATTTTTTAAATGAAGCATATGAGATAATGAGTCCTCTTAACGTGGCTTTTGCTGCTTCCCAAATAATGTTGGGATCTAAGGAAGGATCATTGTTTTCTTTAATATAATTTGTTATCCACGTTCGCATTTTTGATTTAAATTCATCATCTTTCAGGAGAGAGGAGTTGAATTTCCATCGCTTGGATATAAAATGTTCATGATCAAAATTAATTTTTAGATGGATTCTAGAATGATCTGAGAGGATAATTGGATTTATTGTACACTTGCTTATCATATGGATGTATTTAGAAGGTACAAAAAAATAATCTAGTCGGGAGTAAGAGTTATGGACGTTTGAAAAAAAGGTATAATCCCTAACACCTGGATTTAACTCCCGCCAAACATCAATCAAACCACAGTTAACACCTAACCCCTGAAGAACCTTAGCAGATTTAGGATTGGAACTCTTTACTTGATTAGATTTATCTCTTAAACACATCGTTAAATTTAAGTCTCCCCCTAAGACTCCCAGCCCTTTACAATTTTCATTGAACAGTAGAACCATCTTTGATATAAATGATGGTTCATCTACATTAGGAGCATAGACATTTAAAAAGGTTATTGGAGTATTGTTGATAGTGCCTGAAATCATAACGAACCTACCATTTGGGTCTGTGACAGTTTTTTCTAATCTAAATGGTACGTTTCTGTTTAATAAAATACTTGTCCCTCTACTATGTGATTTGTATGATGAAAAATACACTTGACCTACCCAGTCCATTTTTAGCTTTGCATGTTCACTGTCAGAAAGATAGGTTTCTTGTAGGAAGACAACATCTGCTCTATCTTCTTTTAAAATGGATAATATTTTCTTCCTTTTGATGGAATTACCTAGACCTTTAACATTCCACGAAATAATATTCATATCATACATGATGGGTACTGTTCGGCATAAGCGTACCTTTTAATGTATACCACTGAACGAAAAATCAACAGGTTGCTGCTTTTATTTAGGAATTTTACCCTAGAAAAACAAACATAAAATAAACAGGGGAAGAAAAAAAACCCATATATATAAAGTACCCCAACCCACCCAAGTTGTGAGAACCACAACACCTCTTTCATAATAGGCCAGAGGAAGCAAAGATCATAAAAAAAAAACATACCCATAAATACTAAAATAAAAAGAAAAATTAAAAAAGAAAAATATACTTAAGTACTCCTTAAAGCTCTGGCAACTTGGAGCACCCTTCCTCAGTGCTACCTAATAAAATAAGAGATCAAAAATAAAAGTTTAAATATTTCAGAAATAAAGCTGAGAGGTGAGGATCAAATTTGATTAAATTATACTATTTTTTTAATGTCCAAAAAAGAAAAAAAAATAACAAACATAGATCATAAAGAGAAGATTTGAAATATATATATTTTTTTAAATTATTCCTTTTTTCTCCCCATTGGACCTCCCCTCACGTCTGTTCATGGTATGATCCATCCATTTTTCACCCGTTCAGGCAGAGAATAGATTACAGTGGGGAAGAAGACGAAAACACAAAATTCCCCATAACTGTTCTTATTTTTATATCATGGCCGATCTTATTAATGTTTGACAGAGGAGTTTAAATGACTTTTACAATGTGCATCGTAGTCAGTCTGTCTTATCCCTCCCCTGGTCACCCCCTTTCTAGTTACACAAATGATATTGTCCACTGTAGCGTCACTTTGTTTCCGGAAATACCCAGATAGCCGGCAAGATGAACGTAAACTCCCAAAACTTTCATTACAGTTGTCAACGAAAAAGTAAGGAAGGGGTTTACCAGTCAATATGTTTAGAAGAAAGATCGATTACAATCGTTGTAAGATGGGAAGAAAGCGTCATCTTACCTCCACTCAGATCGTGGGCTTTTAATGATCAGTCTCTGCTGAGTTTGTATCAGCCTGCCGTTTCTCCAACTTATTGATGAAAGCCTTCGCGTCAACGGGACTATCAAAAAACTTGATAGCACCCTGATGAAGAACCCGGAGCCGGTACGGATATGCGAAGCCTCTGAACATACCTTTTCCAAGGAAATATTCAATCGCTCCTGCAAATTCCCTGCGCTTGCGACGAACCTCTGCAGAAAGATCTTGACGTAAGGTGAGTTTTACCTCACCCTCGCATATTGGAGTTGTCTTCTTTTTAGCAGCTTGTAGTATCATCTCTCTGTCTCGGAAGCGTAGAAACCGGATCAGGATGGGTCTTGGTGGTCTGCCTGGGTCCGGAGGAGGTTGCAGAGTGCGGTGGGCTCGCTCCACCTCAAGTGGTGGATCCGTGGTTAAATTAAGCCACTCCGGTAGCTTCTGTTGGATGTACTTGAGTAAATCTCGACCCTCAGATTTTTCGGGGAGGCCCATCAGAACTAAGTTCTTCCTTCTCCCTCTGTTTTCTAAGTCATCCGTCTTAGCTTCGAGTGTTTTTATCAGCTGTTGAGATCGGTGTAGGTCCCGTTTGGTGGAGAGCAGCGTGTCCTCCAGATCTGAGATCCTCTGTTCTGCTGCGTCCACACGCTGCTGTTGTTTGACAAGTGTTTCCTTTGTCTCAGTCAGTGCATTTTTCATAGTTGATATCTCAGTGGTAACTTCTTCCAAACGACTGTCGATACCATCCAAACGGGTCATTATATGACGACGTTGAGATTTTAATTCAGCCATGATATCATCCAGGCCATATCCCTCAAAAGAGGAGTTGGATGACTCCTCCTCATCTTTGTTCTTTGTTTTAACAGTTTTAGGCTCTCTTTTGCTTCTTGGCATGGTTCTTATAACTTAAACTCACGAGATCGGGCAAGATAAGCTCTATAAATTACTTGGTGAAAGTGAAAACTTCAAATTAAACACTGAGGAAATGTGGTGCTCTCAGCTCAAGCGGCCATCTTCCTTCCTGGTCTCCTTTCCCTCCCTCAAGAATCAGAATAAAAATTTGAGTGAAAAATATCACCCACCCAAGCACGTTTGAGTCTGAAATGATCTTTATTTCGCAAATGAGTTTCCTGAAGGAAAGCTATGTCAGTGTCCAAGCGTTTCAAATGTGAAAAAATCTTTGATCGCTTAATTGGATTATTCACACCTTTAACATTCCAGCTAGTGAATCTAATGTTTGATCCAGTATCAGGCTTGTGCAGATTACGATCATTCATATAGGCATTCTTTGAGAGAAAATAAGACAGACTCACCCACCACAAGAGGAAATATAAGAAAAAGAGGTAAAAGGGAAAACCAAAACAAACAAAACTCAGGAGTATATACATACCTACAGAGACATAATCCCAAAGCCAACAACCCATAACACCCGCCCACCCACCCATCGCACATTAGATGTTCCCATCCCCAAACGATGGGAACAGCCGTGCAGGCTTCAAAGGAAGCCATTGTCAAAAAAAGATGCTTTCGACTATAAAGCTAAATACAAAAACGAAAACAAAATTAGCTCCTGCAGAGTTAAAACCTTTAAAAAAATAAAATAAAATATGAGGCATATAAGACCAACAATCTGAGCCATTCTGACAATTGTTATCTTGTCAGGGTAACAATGAAGATTAATTAAATTAAGGAGATCTTTGGCCTGTAGAACAATTATATATACATATATGCACTGGCACACCCACACACATACACACAAATTAAACAATAGACAGGGGTGTGTGCATATTTCTAATCAAGGCATCATACCAGAGAAATGGTTAGGCCTTCAATTTTAAACGGTGCTGTTCCCATTGACAGTTAGAAAAAATAAAAAAAAATAAAAAAAATTATGACATAAGTCCCATTTTCTGAATTGACTCACCCAGGGCCAGAGTCCCGCATGGACAGCAAGCTGGATAAATCGTCCCAGAAAACTAGCTGGTAGTCACTTTTTTTATTTTCTTGATGAATGCCAAGGCTTCATCTGGCGACGTGAAGTCCCGTTGCTGGCCGTCATGGGTTACACGCAGCCGGGCGGGGTACAGCAATCCAAACCGGATCCCTTCAATCTCCCGCAGCTGACGGCGCACCTCATTAAAGGCAGCGCGCGCCCGCGCTGTCTTGGCGGTGGGGTCCGGGAAGACGGAGATGGTCATATTCCGAACCTTTTTCCGCTGCCGCTCTCTCGCCTTTCTGAGGATGTCAGCGCAGTCCGTGTAATAATGGAGCCACTATAGCACGGGGCCGGTCACCGGGCTTGGGCTTTGGCATGAGAGTGCGGTGGGCTCTGTCAATCAGCGGCTCCGCGTCGAGGGTGAACGCTTCTGATAACAGCTTGGACACACCGGCTGCAGATGAAGAATCAGGATCCTCCTCCAGGACACCAATAATCCATATGTTCTGACGACGAGACCTTGACTCCAAATCCTCGCATCTGTCTTCCAGCCTCACACATTCTTTCGACAAGTGATCAACTTTTTTCTGGAGAGCAACGATGTCGTCTGAACAGCTTGAGAGAGAGTGCTCCATCCCCGCAACCGTGGCTGTGAGTCCCGCGACGTCCGCTTTCATGGAGGAAATACTGCCAATAAATGAAGAATTAAATTAACTCTGCAGGAGCTCCGCTAAACGCGTCTTACCCCATGTATCGCTAAGCCGGAAGCCATAAAATAGATTTTATTTTATTTTTCAAATGCTATCTTATTTAATTTCTCTACCAGCAGTTTGAATTTCCCCTTGTCTTTGTTAATTGTCTCAACACATTTTTATAATAAATGAATATAAACACATCTTAACAATTGAACAGTTTTGCAATTTCTCTTTCTTCCCCTCTTATAATCTTATGCCCCCACTTTCTGTTGTTCAGTGAGAGATCTGAGCTGTAATTTCTCCTGCCAGAACTTAAATCTGGGCTGGATGGTGTCAGGATCTCATACACATGTGGAGGTGCTCATTGGTGAACCTGGAACAATATTTAGTTTTAATTATGTTCACTGTGGAGAAAGCTGCCTCACAGCTGTATGTGGACCCAAACATGGTCAGGATGTTTTAAGATGGTCAGCTTATTTTCTGTGACTTCAGTTCAGACTTGAGTGGATATGTTTGATGAAAAACTTTGTGTTTTGTTTCAGTGGCGTTTCACTTTCGCACTTTGAACGCCACGGTCTCTGAACGTATGAGACACTGGTTTTGTCCCAGTGGGAAGACTGAACAAAGATGAAGCTGTCCATTCAGGGTTGAACTTTCCTTTCCACCTGTTACGCTTCTCATCTCTGTATATAGAGTCAAGCTAATTATCATATTTTGACGACCATTCGGTGCGCCGCGTGGAAAGGCGCCGTCTACACACACGGAGCGCCGCCTTACAACACACACACACACAAGCATACAAGTGGGCATATTTAAAAATAGAGCAGGAACAAAACTTAGTTTGATTGTACTTTATTTAAGTTATTTACATTAATCAGTTGTCAGGACTCAGCGTGTCGGGTTTCATCCGAGCCTGATCGCGCTGAGACCGGGAGAACTGATCAATGAGACCGGGAGAACTGATCAATGAAACTGGGAGAACTGATCAGCTGCGAGGGGCACGAGCCCGCAGCTCTCTGACCGCTGACCAGCCGAGTCACTTTCCGATGCTTTTGCGAAAGCCCGGACAACAATCCAGCCCAGCAGACACGTCAGCCCACGCATCGACAATCCTTCAGTAGTAAACGACGGAGCCCGCCGACCGAGCGGCAGCCGACCTCCCCGGCCGCAGGGACGCGTCGGGATAAATGATCACGCCGCGCTCGCTCTCCCCTGTTGGTGGGCGCAGACCCAAGTAGTAATCGATCCCTGATCCTGGCGGATCTAAACGTACTCTGTGCAAAATGAAGGATTTACTCTGTAAATACATACCATTTCTCTTCACACGTACAAAATGTCATTTTTTTTACGGCCCTCTACGTGGCGCTCGCGGCCCAAGTTTGGGCGCTGCCCTATGTTTAAGAATCACTGAGATAGATAATAATATAGACATGCCTTTTGTTTGATGAGCTGACGACTCAGTTTAGGTGTGACGTTAAAGTTTGTTTTCATTTAATATGCTTCCCTGCTGCACATAAGTTTCAGTTTCTTGGAAAAAAAAGAACCTGTTCACACGTTATGTTAGATTGATTGTCCTGAAAAACTGGAAATGACTTGCAACAGCCTCACCCATGAATTAACATTCATCACATTCCATCATAAGATCAGATGAGTGGCCTTCGATGTCGATGCGGTCATCTTCTCCAATGAGTCAGAGCTTGTTTTTTCCAAGGATGGTTTTCAAGACTTCATTGAACACGAGAGGAAACATGTTGAAGATTCAATGAATCTGGTATTCATATAGCAATATTGAATTTTTGGGCTAGTGCAAATGAAAAGATGATAAAAATGTTTAATGTTCTCTTCTCTGTTCTTCAGGGGCCATTGACGGGGTTCCTGAAGTCTTTAGAGAGACTAAAGAAGAAGTTACGTGATAAAGACCTAGGAAACAACATGATCTGTACCCACGTGGTGACATCTCGTAGTCCATGCTGCCCTGAGTACAGAGCCCTGAACACTCTGCACAGATGGGACCTGGAGATGGACGAGGCTGTGTTTCTAGGGGGAACTGGGAAAGGTCCCACACTGCAGAGAATCAGGCCACATATTTTCTTCGATGATCGAAAGAGGCATGTTGACGTCGCATTTGAAGTTGGCACACTGGCATGTCAGGTGCTTGATAACTGAAACTAACCACAAAGAAATTCATGTTTAAAAAGGTTACAGCGAGTACATGTAAATCACTGAGGAGTGCCAGTTGCCTGAGGGATTTTTTTGTTTGTTTTTATAATCGCTTTATTTTTCCCCCTAAATTTATCTTTGTTTGTTTGTTTTTTCTTTCTTTACACATCTTTTTTTTTTTTTATCATTTTCATCAATGTTTGTAATCTGTATAAGTTTTAACTTCTTATGGGTGTGAAATGTTATATATAAATAAACATATAAATAAACTTGCCTTGGCTGGTATTGATCCCTTTTCACATTTAACATAACACATTACAGTAAGACACACTAAATGTTGCATAGTTTAGCTTGACTACCATAAAAATGTATTTTAATGGAAAAAAAAACGCCTTAGAAACTCAAATGAGGATAAAAATAAACAAAGTAAATAAAGACATGAGAATGAAAACACAAAAAGCAGATAGTCTATCACCTGAAACAGAAATGAGGGAAACAATAAGAGGACCAGGCATGAAGTTATTTGGAGGAAGGTTGTGCATTAAAGAAATCAACAACAAAAGAAATCGGCTTGAATTTACAAGCAGATGAATTTTCAATCATCATTAAAACACAAAATATAACAGTGTCAACTTTCTTAGAAGATGAAGATTATAAAAATCCCCCTTAAAGCAGCACTATGTAACTTTTCCACCTTAATATAATATTTCCCGAAGTCATTGTGATGTTACATCAACTTACAACAGGCTTAATGACACCTCTGTCATGGTCTGAGGGGTCTGTATCGCCTTCACTGGCACTATGTAACCTCGAGGTGGATGGTAGGAACCCTTCCACACTACTGGTAAAGCACTACCGCTTTTGTCCAAAGGAGCCGCCAAACTCAACAAAAGCTGAAAGTTACGTTGTGCTGCTTTAAGATTAGTAGAAACACAGACGTGGACCAATGCATGGATACCTTTCCACAGAAAACAAAGATATGGTGTCAAAAGGTATTTTGATTCTTTCTTCTTTAAAAAAAAAAAAACATGCTCTACATGGCTCAGGTTTAAAGTGTGCCCTTTAAACCTAAGTTAAGTAGTCATTTTGAGGTTAAGAACTGATTTAGTGGTACACTTGCTCTTGAAGTGATGAATCCAACAATAAAATATCATTATTCTCAGTGCAATGCACAAATGTATTTTAAAACAACAAATAAAGTACAGTGAAATATTTTTAATGTACCCTCATACATATAAAATTGAACTCTTTAGAGTTTGCTGATATACAGCAATATAAATATGAAGGTTTCTCCCCGCTCTCAAAGTACCAAATAGTCTGATTCTGTCATGTCAGTGTTATTGCACTTACTTTTCGTGTGAGGGATTGTGAAGCAGCTATGTGCTGGAAAAAATTCGAAAGAAAATTGAAAATGAAAAATTTGTAACTGTAAAATTTACTTTTAAAAAAACATATATGAATAGCTGTCTGTAATTTGTCTAAAAAAATGGGCTATTCTACCTATAAAAAACAAAAAATCTTTTGACAATTAAACATAAGATTGAAAAACAAGAGAATAAACTGCATGAAGCAAAGTTGTCCTGTAACAGAGTGAACATACTGTAGTGAACTATATATATATATATATATATATATATATATATATATATATATATATATATATATATATATATATATATATGTGTATATATATATATATATATATATATATATATATATATATATATATATATATATATATATATATATATATATGTATATGTATAGAAAATATATTGTTACTTTTAATAATTTGGTTTGCTGTCAATTCATTGCTTTAGTGATGTACATAAGTTTCAGTTTCCTTAATAAACCTGTTCACATATAATGCTGGTGTCACGTCATTGTGCCGAAAAACTTGAAAATTGACATGCCGCAGGATCACG
Organism: Cololabis saira; assembly: GCF_033807715.1. NCBI lineage: Eukaryota > Metazoa > Chordata > Actinopteri > Beloniformes > Belonidae > Cololabis > Cololabis saira. The sequence goes on from NC_084602.1 coordinate 26,849,511, forward strand.
CACTACTGAACACACATCACGCCCAAGAATATTTATGATCTTATGACATCAAAGAGGGTTGTAAAGGGTTCAATATTTAGGAATCAGACCAAACAGTGTTTCAACTCCTGTCAGGGTGGAGTGGACACCCAAATATTTCTGACAATGATGAATCGTCGTGTTACATTGTCATTGGCTGGCATAACTAAGTGGGTTTGCAAACAATCCTTCATTTCTATATAAGTTGTGATGGGAATAATTGTGTTGGCAAAAAGGAGCGTCAGACACTTCTACCACTGATTGGTTTAGGTCATAAATCCAAGAAAAAGGAAGAAAGATAGAAATTAAAACAGAGTCCTGGTGACATCGCGTAGTGCAGGCTGTGATGGGTACAGAGCCCTGAACACTCTGCACAGATGGGACCTGGAGATGGACGAGGCTGTGTTTCTAGCAGGATCTGGGAAAGGTCCCACACTGCAGAGAATCAGGCCACATATTTTCTTCGATGATCAGGAGAGGCATGTTAGGGCTGCATTAGAAGTTGGCACACTGGCATGTTGGGTGCTTGATAACTGAAACTAACCACAAAGCAATTCATGTTTAAAAAGGTTACAACTAGTGAGTATATGTAAATCACTGAGGAGTGCCAATTTCCTGAGGGTTTTTTTTGTTTGTTTTAATAATGGCTTTATTTTTCCCCCTAAATTTTTCTTTGAAATTCATATATAATTACGCATCTCTTTAATCATTTTCATCAATATTTGCATAGTTTAACTTGATAACCATAAAAATGAGTAACTGTAAAATGTGCTTTTGATGGGACCTGGACATGGACGAGGCTGTGTTTCTCGGGGAACTGGGAAAGGTCCCACACTAAATTATGGAATCATTTTTCAAAATGTTTCAAAATATGCCTATTTGTGGAAAAAAAATATGTAGTATTTGAGTTACATAAAAGCTTGTTATTTGTTTTGTTCCTAATTGTCCTTGTGGTCAAGAACCCCCAACACAAAAATGGTTTGGCCGCTGATCAAAATTTGATGTTATCATTTAATGAGTCAGACTCAATGTCTGGTCAGCACAAGTCCGGTGCTCAGAAAAGAAGAGAAAAGAGAAGAAGAGAAGAAGAAAATAGAGGCCTCATAGATTCTCTACACAAATATTTTAAAAAGGGGGTGATGGTGAAGCTGGAATTAATAAAGTCAGCGTAGAGCAAGGTAAGAAACAGTGCAGCCAACGTTTACCAACCTTGTAACTTAACCTAACTGGCTATCTCTAATGTTAACGTCCATTACCTTGTATAAAAACCTGAAGAGCAGAGGGAGAGGAGAGGAAGAGGGAGAAGGAGAGATCCGTGCGCAGGGGGGCCCATCTTAGATTATTTTGTCCCGGGCCCCGGCAGGACTGTCAGCTGCCCTGATGTTAGGTGTCAACTGTAGCGAACCCCAGCCAGACAATGGTGAAGTGTACTTATGTTTCTCAAAAATAAAACTTTATTTATGTTCAGCTGTCATCCTTATTGTTTGAACACACCGTGAAACACCTTCAGAAAACACTGTAAGAGCTACATAAAACAGATAAATAAATGCAATTAGCTCTTACAAACAAATAAAACCCGTATGACTGTTAGCTTGGCGGTCATTTTAAACACTTTACCTTGTTCACAATTCCAGCTAGGCGCTTAATAATCAGTAGAAGAACACAATGGCCAGGTTTCCCAGATCAGTTAAGAAGCTCTTAACAGCAAAAGGCTTCTTTCAAACCTTCTTAAGGAGCCTGTGAAAGAAAAACGTGTTTCCCAGAGTTGCTCTTAGCTGCTGGATTGGGAGGAAGCACTTTTATGCCATCAACACGCAGGTGGTGGTGGACCACGAGGGCCTGATAACGGACATCGTTGCCAGGTGGCCGGGGGGCACCCATGACAGCTACGTGTTTGGGAATTAGTGCATCGAGGAGCAGCGCTGCGTGTCTCCACACACCCGCTGTGTCTCCAAACATCCGCAAATACAACGTTGATGAATGCAAGATTCTGCTTAATAGTGAAAAAGGTCAAGCAGCTAAATAAACTTCAGAATATTTTTTTTAGGTGAAGGATACTGTTTTACTAGTCAGGAGGATACAATGTGGTCTTATATGCTGATCGTTAAGTTAATTTCTCCTTTCGTCCATCTTTCACATTTAATAAAAACAATACATTTCCTCATTATTCTCTTACCAAGACTACTTCTTATTTAGTTGCAGTCTTGTTTTCATCATGAAAAAGGGTCATTGAAATATATTTATCATCCTAATTTTTCATTATAACGCACATGCAGCAGGGAATTAGTGCGTTAGGTAGCAGTGCTGCGTGTGAAAATGCGCTGATAGTGATCGGTGATCGATTTGCCTGTCATCGATTGATTTGGTTTCAGAACCGCGGTGGTGGACAGCTCCTCCAAAGAGCTTCTAAAAGAGCGAAACTAAAGAACGGTGTTAAGAAGTCATCTGGGAAACACCCGTATCTTAGGGTCCTCTCTTAGTTGAAACCTTCTTTGAACCTGCTTAAATCCTTAAGAGAGGTCGGATCTGGGAAACCCGGCCCTTGTCTGTGTGGTTTACACTGACAAGTAGTTATATTTTTCATAGTTTAATGGTGCTACAAAGTCTTCTTGCTGCTAAACAAACATAGGTCTCCTCCCACCCCATCTTCAAAAGGTCAACATGCAAAACAGGATCTGTAATGTAATTCACTGAAACAAGTGTAGAGTACACAGTAGTATGAAAGACTTTCAGTAATTGCACCTCTTCTGTTTTCTGAATCTCTGGATTCTAGTAGAAACAGAATCTGTTAATGTTTAGTTGAATATTCAAACCTGATTTTCTCATTTTTATGTCGTAAACAAAAACATGGTCCGTGATGGTGGCCCGAATGTCCTTCGTCATATCCTGGGGGTGACGACATCCACTGCCAATCCAGGAAGCAGGAACACACGGAGACACACGTCAAGCACTGGAAATCTGCAACAAAAAACCACAAACAAAGCATGAAACCGGCACGGAGCCAACCAAAACAATAACAGCAATCGACCTAAATCTTGAGATCTGATCGCAGTCTGAGCTAAGCTATCGCTACCGCTACCTAAACCCAAAAACTAGAGAGCCAGCATGCAGGTGAACAAGCCAGTGTGTATGTCTATGTGTGTGTGTGTGTATGTATATGATCATGCGTGTGTGTGTGTGTGTGTGTGTGTGTGTGTGTGTGTGTGTGTGTGTGTGTGTGTGTGTGTGTGTGTGTATGAATGTGACTAAGTGACTATATGTGTGTATGTGTGTATGTGTGTGTGTGTGTGTGTGTGTGTGTGTGTGTGTGTGTGTGTGTGTGTGTGTGTGTGTGTGTGTGTGTGTGTGTGTGTGTGTGTGTGTGTGTGTGTGTGTGTGTGTGTGTAATAAACCAAACAAAGCTCCACCTGAAGTGTATCTATAGTGGGGGAGGGGGGGGAGCAACCCCGCCACCCGCGAGACCAGAGGCCGACACGGAAGAGCCTGGAACCCAGGCCACCGGCAACCCCACAGAGGGGAGAAGTAGGAGGGAGGCAACCCACCGCCTGCGTTTTTCTTTCACAGGCTCATTAAGAAAGTTTGAAAGAAGTATTTTGCTGTTAAGAGCTACTTAACTAATATGGGAAACCGGGCCAAGATTAATTATTTCCAGCAACAAATCACAAGCATGAGGATGTGTAAATAAATGCACGTTTACTCAGTGACTACGTTTACATGCACTCAATAAGCCTTTTAAAACCCGAATTTTGGCAATAACCCGAATTGCCATGTAAACACTTTGAATAACCCGAATTTGCTCATATTCCGGTTTTTAAAAACCCAAATATGACCCCTGGGTTACTCCTTTTAAAACCCGAATATTCGGTCATATAAACGCCAAATGGAATATCCCCATCAAACGGAACATGAATTTGTTTTCTGCGCATGCTCTGTTCGCAAGGAATCCTGGTCTTTTGAGTCCAGGACGTACTTCTAAACCAGCCTTTCTCAACCGGGGTGTCGCGGCACCCTGGGGTGTCGTCAAAAAATGACCTATTCTGACATTTCATATATAAATACCGTATTTCCGCAACCATTCGGCGTGCTGTGTGGAAAGGCGTACCCTCATTTTTGTGTGTCATTTCTGTATTTAAAACACACACACGGCGCACCGACCGTAAAGGCGCCGTCTACACACACTTACAACACACACGCGCGCTGCAGAACACACACACAAGCACACAAGTGTGCTTATTTAAAAATAGAGCGGGAGCAAAACTTTGTTTGATTGTACTTTATTCCAGTTTTCACATTAATCAAACCCATCGAAGTCCTCATCCTCGGTTTCTGCATTAAAGACCTCCGCTAAATCAGCTGTACTAGTCCGAATTTCCTCGCTGTCAGAGTCACTTTCCGTGCCGGCTTTTGCGAAAGCACGCAAAATAGTCCCAGCAGACACGTTAGCCCACGCTTCAACCATCCATCTGCAAACTGTGGCACAACTTGCCCGGCGCTGCCTTCCTTCCACTCTTGGTGAAACTGTGTTCTCCCTCAGTCATCCACCGCTCCCACGCCGCTCGCAGCTTAAGGCTGATTTATGGTTCCGCGTTACACCAACGCAGAGCCTACGCCGGAGGGTACGCGGCGACGCGCACGTACGGTGCGCTTAGCTCCGTACCCAATGGCGTAGGCTCTGCGTTGATTTAACGCGGAACCATAAGGCTTCACTTTGAACGGCCGGTTCACACCGACGTCCAGCCGTTGGAGTTCCTTCATCAGACACCCGGAATAACAGCAAGCATAGCGTTCATATTTTTCACTTCTTTTTTTACATTGTCTGTGAAATGGGCGTGCATAGAGTCACAGATCAGCACCGATGGTGATGTGTGGAAAAAACCACCAGGTCGCCTTACATAGACCTGCCTCAGCCACTCGATCATCATCCCTTCATCCATCAAGCCCTTTTTGAACATTTTGGCATTTGTGGGCGGTAGAAAGTACCGGGATAGCGAGATTTACAAGAAGGTGAGAGAAAAGTTCCGCGAAGCAGCATTTGTTTTGAATTTGGATACAGGAAAAAAAAGCGGAAATGACGGTAATTGCGTCATCACGTTCTCCGTGCGTCGCTGGTTTGATCGGGATATCCCGAATGATTAATTACCATGTATACAGGGATAACCCTGTTTGCTCACGCATGTAAACGGAATATTTTGAATGTTTCAGTAACTGGAATATTAGCAATAACCCGAATTTTGACTACATGTAAACGTAGTCAGTAACTGCTTACAGTACTTCAAGCTGTTTACGGTTTAGTTTTATTGTACTACATACACACTACTCTCAAGTTAAATGAAATCCCAGCATGTAAGATGTTTGTAAATAAAAAAAAAACATGTTTTTTTTTGTTTTTTTTTCTGAAGCACATTTGAACTAGATTTCTGTTCACCTTGAAAGCCAGCATGTCACTTTAGCCCCAGAGTAACATGTCACAGACCTGTGGTGAAACTAGTGAGGACACGTGCCAAGGCCGGATGCAGCTGCCCAGGGGAGTTTTCCTCTGTTGTCTGAAAAGCTTGTGATATTGAAGTGCCCTGGCCTCAACCCAGCACAAAGACAAGATTACTCACTTGTGGACTGTCCTTAGATATATTTTTTCCCCATTTAAAGTTGGAAAGGGTACTACCGTGCATTGTAGTATGTTTTTGCAGCTGTGTATTTTTGTTGAAGTTTATAATGAACGCTGATCTTTTTATAATTAATTTTAGTTATAAGGAAGGAAAAATAGTGTAGTGTAGGAGTTTGGGAACAAACTTTTTGGCCACTACAGAAGTACTCAATAAATAAATATGAGCTACATGTTAAGTGTAGTGTATACTGATTACTTAGTAATATTTCTCATTTTAATTATTTGGCACATGATATAAAAAAAATGGCTGCAAGCAGTTGTTTGTATATGCTGGAAGTGTCAAAAGTGATGTTTGTATTTACCATTTTGACAAAAAGGTTGCAAGGTTTCAAAACGTGCAGATGGCGACACAGAGTCGGGTATTCTCTTGTCTGAGCTGTGAGGAGGCTAAAGGTGAAAACTGAAACATCAGAGAGACCCCCCCCCCCACACACACACACCCCTATTTCATTAGTAAATTTTAACGAGTGTTTGAACTGAGTTAACATTTCCTTTTTTTATTTTCAGACAGAAACACACAAATAGACTTGCACTTTTCTTTCAACTTCCACTTTATTATTTAAGTTATTCTTCATTTGACAACATATTTTTTTTACCAAATATTAAAGTGTAGTTGGCTTTGTAAACTCATCTATTTCACTGATTGTATGTCTGCCAACTGGAAGAAACTTGTAACATTTTTTCCACGTGTGTTATTCCTTCTTGATCTTGGTCATGTGAGTCTCAGATGAGAGCAGCCACCAGTCCACTCACAGCCCCTCTAGCCACTGCCACAGCTGCATAGGCAGCACCTGCCAGACCAGCCATACCTGCAGGGAAACAACACGTAAATCATTTGTTTTCTCAGCTCTCTGTTTGATTTTTTCACTTGTTAATCACATACACAGTATTCATGCTGATGAGGCATTGTGACAGCACCGTGGTCGACCCTGAATGTCAGCTTCCTACCACCTGCAGAGACAACACCTTGGAAGTAGTTCCAGCTTCCTACCCACCTGTAGAGATGACACCTTCCAAGTAGCTTCAACCCAGACTTGAATCACTAGAGCACCCTATGGGGTGATTTGGAACTTAGTGACAGTCATGCTAAATGCCTGATGGTGACATTTGGCCACAGATCACATCCGACTGTGAATTGCTTTTCATCTGTCACTTGGCCTGTTGATTCCTGCCTTTTGTGCTTTGAATTTACTGTATAAAAGTCCTGTCGTCGAGCCACTCTGGGTCGGCATACCAACTTCAGACACGGTCTGTGCTGGTCTGCCCACCGCCGGCTTACTGAATAAAACTCTCAACCCCACAGCGGATTCCTAAACTGGATTTTACATTATTCTTCAACAATGCTCTTAAGTGTGCCACAAGCTCCAGCCAACTGGTCCCTTTTGATATGCACTCAACTATTCTGACACTACAAGATCTCTTGATAATTCACTGCAAGTTAACATGCTATTTAAAGGGGACTGTTTACAAATCACCCTGCAAAAGTGGTATTTTTCTGTATCAGAGGTGCTTATCTAAGCTATCTCCAAAGTACAGGGCCCTGTATCTCTGACTGGTGACATTTATTTACTCATGTGCACATAAGATAAAAGTCTGACACACACAAGATGGATAGATATGGTGCGCATATAAAAATCCTGCTGTGTACAAGACATATACACACACACACAGACATATATATATATATATATATATATATATATATATATATATATATATATATATATATATATATATATATATATATATATATATATATATATATATATATATATATATATATATATATATATATATATATACATACATACATACACACAATATATTTCCTGTTTTACCTGCTGCCTGCAGAGGAGCCACCGCACCCCCTGCTGCCACTCCTCCTCCTCCAGCTTTCATCCCAACTGCTACAGCCCCCAGCACTAAAGGAGCAATGGCTACTGCTCCTCCTATTAAAAATAAAACAATGTGGAAATGTTTTAAAGAAAAGAAAAAGTTAACAAATGTAGACATTTGCCATTAGTAAAATTAAAAAAACAAACAAAAAAAAAAAACAAGTAAGTCAGAGCTTTTCTGTAGTGTTCTTACCTGCTCCCGCAGCTACGGCAATGTATGTCACTGAAAATACAATAATAAAAAAAAGAAGCGTCATCTAAATGCAGTTCAGCTGGCATGATCAAGCATTTTCTAAAAGCATAATTGTAGAGGATGCAGGTCAGCTGAATATGACTGCAGTCATGCTGACAGCAGCTCAGGCGTACTTACAAAGTCCCATGGTTCCTCGCCTCCAAGAATGAGAGTCTGGAGCTGAGACTGAGCCTTTATAGCGTCGTTTCCTGAGAAACGAAACTTGGCCAGAGGATTGCGGACCAGGGCTACTCTGCTGCCCTCCACTGATCAGATGTGGCAGCTACTATCATTTGCCATGAAAGTTAGGGTCAGCCACTCCCTTCATCCTCCTCAGTAGGATGTTGAATAAGAAGAGCTGAAGCTTAGGGTTTATATTATTATCTGCTGATCTCATCATAGCAAGGAAACATTGTCTTTGACACTATTGCACTTTACATGAATCATAAAAAATATCAGCGTTGTAGAAAAAGTTTTTTAATTCCTGTTTATCCATTAGTGTTTTCATTTTCTGAAACCCTCTGCAGCTTTTAACTTAAAATGTTTGTAATAATTAAATTGAAATATTAAAGACACAAAAAATATTATTTCATGTTGCATGTATTTTATTTTTGCTTCATACACACATACAAACACACACACACACACACACACACACACACACACACACACACACACACACACACACACACACACACACACACACACACACACACACACACACACACACACACACACACATACATATATACATGCGTGTTTGTCTTTAGAACAATAAATTGACACCTGCATAAGTCATTTTATTAAGATAACAGGATAGTAAAAATAGTAATATCAGTGATTTTAGATGTGTCATGTATTCATATTTGAATCCCTATATCACACTTTATACTGAGTGTGTATTAATCATGAAATCATTTGTCAAAGGATAAAAACAGTAACTGTAGTTAGTCGGAAGAAGTTATAATATGGTGCATATCAATGCTGCTGATCATGAATTACAGAGTTGCAGTCTGGTTACAAAGAGCTGACAGCATCCATCCCAGTGAACTTCCAGCAACTGCTGCCATCCCAGTGCCGAACCATGACAAACCGCCCATGCCTGCAGAGAGATTTGATCAGCCAGCCAACTCTAAATACTCTTCTAAAATATTTGAATATTCTTGTTTTTCATTGACAGAATGGATTAACATTGTGATAAAATATGAAAACTAAACTTTGAAGTTTACCAATTGACTGCAAGGTTGCTACCAGACCACCAGCTGCAACCCCTCCTCCATTAGCAACAGTGTAAGCCAACATCATTTTGGCAGCAACAGACTCGCCTGCTATCCCGGTGGAGGTGAAACTTACCCAGCGCAGCCAGAGCAGGACCCAGAGCAGCCAGAAAAGCAGGAGTCAGAAGCACACCTCCTGCACAAGAACAGAGCCCAGGTAACATTTGCAGACCTAAACTATTCTCTAAACTCTGAGAATTTGATTATTCGTATACGGGATGCAGTGTGTTATGCTGTGTCATGTTTCACATGATGCCCTACCTCCCACGACGAAAGCCTTGCCTGTTAATGATGCGAGAATAAGACATTTATACATATTTCCCCAAAGCTGATACAGTTGAAGTATCACTCAAAATTATCAAAGAAAATATCATATATATAGCCTATACTTACATATATCTTCCATATCAACGTCCAATGTCTATATGAGATCGGCTGATGTTGATATTAACCTGTAATGTAGATCCGGTGATGGTGTTCAACTTTTATTAGGAAGGATGAGTGGGAGCGGCTTCACAGGAGAGCTTTGCTTTCCGTATTTACATTTGATTGGTCAGTGGATAGCTGGAGAGGAAACCTGACCCCCCCCTCAAGGTGTTGTATTTAATGAGCAACCTTTAAGGTAGATAAGATAAGATAAGATAAGATAAGATAGTCCTTTATTACTTCCTCAATGAGGAAACTCACGTGTTAGCAGCAGTACACTTAACACAGACACACGCTCATGCTGGGAAGGGGGTAAAAAAGTAAAAAGTAAAAAAGTAAAACATATATATAATAATATATATAATTATTACAAGATATAAATATATAGATATAAGAAGAATATAATAAGATAATAATATAATAAGATATATAATAACATTATAGTAATAATACTATAATAAGATATAATATAAATAAGATATAATTACAAGATAAAGTATTCTTCTCAATGAATTAAGATATAACGTCCTCTTCTTCTATTGATTATGGACTATAGATTATAGTTTTTTTGAGGATGTAATGAGTCGTGTGACTTTGGTCAAAATACCCCAGAGCAACAATATAAAACTTATGTGTGATTCTGTATAAACTAAACAGAAACCAGACTGAACACTACTACCTCCATAAGTAATTTAGGTTGTCGTCACAACGCTATTTAATGCGCAATGTGTTATGAGAAAAAGCAAAATAAAGACATAAAACTGCTGCAATTTCTTCACATAATAAACAAAGAACATGGTGATCACTTATAGCGCAACACTTCCATCTAGTGGCCATCAAGTTACGTGCAGGTTATGAGTGTCGATACTGCTACAGGCAGCTCCTACCAGCACCAGGCCTGAAAGTTTTGTGGGTCTGAATGAAAGGACTATGACTAAAAGAAGATTTTGCACTCTGGAAGCTTGCCACCAGCTCGAGTATCGGAGCATTGGACACCTTTTTGGAGTCAGCATCAGCACTGTGTGCAAGTGTGTGTCAAACGTATGGAGAGCCCCAGATGCCAGCACCATAGTTTTGATTAGCTGGATATCAGCATCATTCCTTTTCAGGAGGCAATGCCACCTCCGTCGTCTGCCAAAAGGATTTTCAACAACAACCCGTGCACGACCGAATCTTTTGTTGAATATGTTTATGAAGAATCAACCAGTGACCATTTTCATCTGCCTTGTGGGAGATAACCTGACCTTTGAAGTTTTTTAGGAGGATGGCGACTCCTGCTGACCTTGAAGTGCCATGGCTGAAGAAGGCATTATCTCCCCATCTTTTAGACCAAAATAAAGTATCCTCACTCTTGGAGTGAATTTCTTGAAGAAAAACAATATTTGCATTTTTCCCTTTACAGATTAAAAAAAAGCTTTTTCTTTTTGTCATGTTTCTTAGAACCCTTGCATTTACAGAAATGAGAAATATATAATTTTTTAGACTAAACATAGAACACAAAAAATTCAAAGATAACTGAACTGTTGAAGAACACGAAAAAATATAGTATCTGGTAGTAGTTACTGAACTTTATAGTAATAGTCCTATTAATTACACTGTGGAGACATCGTTTCTCTTTAGGTGACGTTCTCATTTATTGCACAGACTTAGTTCAGAAAAAAGAAAAGTATATCAAATGATGTTGCTGACTCAGATGTTTGGGGTTGAACAAAAAATGGCCTCAGGCGAGCGGCGGCTGACGGTCCCCGGGACGCGCTCCTCTCTAAACAGGAACACAATCATCATTGTGCAATTCTACAATACAACAGTACTAATACATAATATGGCACAGGCGTTTTTGAAGCAACCACTTTTCTTTTTCAGCCAAACATGTAAGATGGAGAGCTAGTAAATCTGCACAGAATTCTAAACTTCACAGGTGAGGTGACATATTTGTTTCTATGCATTTGTTTTTGCGTCGTTGTTATTAAAGTGCTTTTACCTCTTAGAGCAAGTGCACAAGGCCACATCTTTGTACAGCTTCCTGCCGGGAAACAAGCAGAGTTGTAGTTAAATACAAGACATCACAGTGAAAAACATGTTTAATAGCAGGTTGCTGTCTTTTCACTCAGGTCTACAGGACTCCTAAATGGTTAATCTGGGTCAACACAACACACACAGATTTGGATGATGATAAATTACTTTCTTCACTTGCCAAAATATTCTACTCTTGTTCTGCACTCTTTCTACTGCAAATCTGAAGGTACTTGTCGTCTTGCCTGCCTTATGTCACACATCTAGATGCTGAACATACTCCTTCCTGAAAATCATGTGACAGCTGTTTTCTAATCACAAGTGGTCAGATGGGACTATCTGTACAGTGTCACTGGCCATTGCTCTTCACAGTAATTTAAGTCCATTTTAGGCAACCAGGAGGGGTTACTGCCAGGACTAATTACAGTTACAAAGATGCTTTATTACCTTTCCTTCTCTCCATTCATTGTAGCAAAGATAAGTTGCAGCACTTGTTCCTTCTGCTCCCAAGTCAGATCTGAGAGCTGAACTTCACTGTCTGGGACCTGAGACCTTCAAACAACAGAAATCCAAACCCTCAACCTGTTGATGTTCATGTACTTATCCAGAATACACAGCAGCAAGATGAACTACAATGAGTAGAATCTACTTTTAAATATGCTGGAAGTAGCTTTAATAAATAAAGAGGTATTAAAATAACACATATTCAACCACAGCAGTAAAAGTAATGGAGAACTACCATTTTGCAGCTGATTTCATGTCTGAGTAGACGGAGTTGGTACTGTGAGGACTTTCACGGAAGGTCCGGATGGGTGGAAACTTTGTCGTTCCTGCAGTGGCTTCCCTAAAACTTCTACGATAATCCTGCAATGCCTCCTTTTTGTATCTCAGGCTTTTGGTGGTGATCTCTTGCCTCACGTGATCCAGCGCCTCATGGAAGAACTTCTCCATCTCTCTGTGTTTCTTTACAAGGATGCTTACCAGCTGCTTCACATGTTGCATTTCCTTCTCCTGCTCTGTGAGAACCTTCTGGATTTTCTCTATCTCTAGCTGGCTGTCCTGAATGGAAACCAGATGGATCTTCTTCTTGTCCATCTGCTCAAGTTTCACATCCTCTTGTTCCAAGGTTTTCTCCATAGAACCAACCTTGGCCATAAGTTCAGAAATATTTTGATTTTTCACCTTTATCTCAGTGGCTTTGTTCTTTACCGTTGACTCGAGCATTTTCTGAGTGAGAAAGCATACGAGCAAAACAGTAAAACTGATGAGACTGAAGTTCCACTGGAAAATTAATCCAGGGACATCACAAGTACACAAAAGAGGAAAAAAATATCCCTCACAGATCTGATAAGCATTTAATTACACATTGTGAAGATAAATGTACTCTATCCAGGAACGGTGCTTAATAATTGTATTCATTTCTGCTGCGCTGTGGTTCCAGCATACCTTCTGTCGTCCCAGTATGATGTTTTCACTAAACACTGAGCGTATCAATTTCTCCAGGTCTTTTTTCTTCGTTATGGAATTTTTCAGATTGCTGCTTTGGACATCATACTCTGTTTGGAAGGCTCTTTCCAACTGCCTAAAGAGTTGACAAGGCAAAACAACCACTTGAAACTTGTCTCTAATTATAAACACGGCTTTATGAGTCCTGATTTTCTTCAACCTTCATGGGGCGGTGCTCAAAGAAAATTAACAAGAAACTTGGTGGTATATCACACATTTTTTCTTTTAGCTTTGATAGATTTTACAGGGAAAACTGAGTCAACTGGATTTCACATATGAGCGAATGATCACATACTGTATGTGATCTGATTACATACATTTATAACCATGAACATTTAAGATGAGCAACGTTAAACACACTCACGCAAAGGCTTCACAGTGTTCCTGCTTTAACAGCGCTATCTGTTGATTGTATTGTTCCAGTGCTTCCCTCTCCAGACATATCTGCAAAGAAATTTAGATGATTGCACTCTCCCACCTGGGGAAATCTAAGATTCCTTTTTACAAATATCCCTTTTCTCATATTCTCATTAAGAATACACCAGCTCTATCTGACAATATATTTTAAAATAGTGTCATTTTTTTGGACTATTAGACAAAATAGTCTTCCATCATGGGACAATTGCGGGTTTCCGACCCAATACCTTCTCCTCAGAGAACTTGTTCTCCAGTTTGATTAGATTTTCGCTGTGATCCTTGTCAGCATTTTCCTGACTTACTCTAATCTAAAAAAGGAAAAAAAAGAACATGATTTATTTTTTCATCCTCACAAACACTGGTCTCTTTTTTTTCTCTCTGATGATTTTCCTCACATCATTTAGTTCCTGCTCCATTTGGGCTTCCCTCTCCTTCATTTTCTTCACTTCATTCTGGATCAGGTATTTCTCACTGACCTTCACAGATATCATCAACAGAACAAAAATTACTTCAAATATTATATGCATGAAAAACGCATCCACGCAATGAAACAATACATTTTTAGTAAACCTGGTACAAAAAAAAAGTTTCAAATGCAGAAACACTGTTCTGCGAGTAATCATTGATGAGACTTGTTAAAGGTATTGTGACATCATTTTTAGCTTTTAACACTATTAAAAGTCTTGGCCAACATCCCTCAAATGTGTCTAAAAGAGTGTAACAAGAAAAACTTCACTCTAGTACTCTATTCCTGGCTTTTTATTACAGTGTTTTTTTGCCCCGTGAAAAACGCTTCCTTTCCCCCCTTTCCTGTCAATCATTGCCCCGCTCCTCCTCCCAACCTCCTCCTCCTCCAGCCATACGCTCACAGCGGCGTCGGAGAGTTAAGCCAGGAGCGACAGGCGAAGCATGCACGGAAAAGCAGGAGGGCGAACCAGAGCAAACAATCATAAAAATAAAGGCATGCAAGCAGCAGTGTCCCCTTATCTTAAGTCCAGTCAGTGGCCGCGGGTCTTCTTAGCAGTTTTCCTCCGGTGATTAGAACAAAAGAGGCTCTAAACACCCGAGCGCGTCGCCGCGTAACCCTACGCCGTAAGCTCTGCGTCGGTGTAACGCGGAACCATAAATCAGCCTTTATGGCGCACTGGAGAGGAGAGGAGGCAGGGAGCTGGGTGGAGGGGGCGGTGATTTAGCGGGCCCTGACGTCACGGCCCGCCACCAAACCAGGTGCGCCGTTTTTGCACAGTTATGCGGAAAATCCCAGAAAGCACACAATACACTGAATGTTAAAAGTTTGTTGTTTTTTGGGTGTAATTGATGTCAAGACACCCAACAAAACACAAAAAATCAAGAAAAATGTGTTTTTCATGTCACAATACATTTAAGTGTCACTGTGGAGTTGCCAGTCAGAGCAAAAATTCTAAAAACTAAACAAACTTGTGACAAACTTGCGGGACAAAAGAGGCTGTAACAAAGAGGCTGTAACAACATTACTAAAGCATGAAATGAGAGATATCTCCTGAGACTGTTGCCTCTGTCCACACTGAAACAGCACAAGTAGATAATTGTACGAGAGCACTGGGAGTCAAAAAACAAAACATGTCGAAGGCCGAAGAACATAACCTCCTATCTGCAAAATTGTCTGAATGGTGTTTTTCACTTTAGATGACATCACAAGGTGGGCTGCACCTAATCAGCCTGTCTGTACTCTATTTCCACCCATATAGGTATCCTTAAAACAAAATAGCAAACACAGTTTTTTGTGTTTTCCCAAAAAAGTGACATTTTCAGATAGGAGGTTATGTTCTTCGGCCCTCGATGTGTATCTGCCTTTATAACAGGTGTTAAAATAGATAACAGATCACATGTTATTGGTCATTTTCACTTACAGAAAAATAAACCCAATCAGAAGAAGCAAATTTCAAACTACGATCTTCTGCAAATCCGGATTTTGCTCTTCGCTGCTTCTCCTACCGTACTATTCTATCAATGTGGTGAGTGGAGAGACGACGTTGGTCCTAGATTGGTCTGTACCATAGATTAACTTTGCAAGATCGCTGTCTCTCTCTTAAGATTGTACCGGATCTCCATATAAGGTCATGAAACGCCAAACTGAGCCAACTTCTCAATGTGTTTCTCTTTTTAATTGCCTGTCTTTCTTTTATGAAATAATTAGTCGTTTTAAAATATTCTGGGTGCAAAGCTACTCTTGAGATACCAAGAATTAAATAATGTGATTGGAAATGATCATAATCCGGCAACGTAAAAAAAAAAACTGCTTGTTTCCAATAAACTGAAACTCGTTTTTGCTTCTCATCTCTTGCTAAATTACATTCCCTCTGCATAAACGATTCTTTTCATGGTTCATTGTTCACATCCCATCACTCAGTCCCACAACTGTTGTATTGTCTTAGTTTTAGATACTGACATCAAGTGTGTAGATGTCACCTTGGATCAAGTAATCAAATTGAAATGTATCACGGGACACGTAATTATAGTCAACGTATGGCTCTGAAACTATATAGAATATAGCATTTATTACAATTTAAGTCCTGTCTTTGCAAGTTCTCATGGCCCAGATAAAATCAGGTTACTGGATTTGGTCTGCAGGCCTTGAGACGGAGACATGTGGACAAACATAAAGCTAAAACCTCATGAAAACAAGGACGTGTGTCTAAATTATTGGAAAGGACATACTGTATGTAGGAAGGCAAGTTACAGACACAAAAAGACATTGTGTTGCATTTATTGCTTCCTGCTTGTAAGTTTAAGGACACTGAATGTAACTTCATCTTCCAGGCTAAAGATCAGGGGTGACCGGGCTTTTGCAGTAACTGCCCCAAACTCTGGAATGAGCTGCTACTGCACATACGCCTGGCTTCTTCTATGGCTGTTTTTAAATGTCATCTTAAAACTCATTTTTACTCACTAGCTTTTAACTCGCCATTGTTGTATTTCATTTATGTGTTTTTTGTTTGACGTTGTACTGTAGCAGCACCGCTCCGCTCTTTCCCGTTTATCCTGGCCGAAACAAGATGATATTATATAATATTATTATATACGAATATTATAATATTAATATTATATAATAATATTATTATACTTAATATTATACTTATGACATATACATATCACGTAGCAACCAAACACTGCTGCATTGCATTGTGGGAAGTTTCTGCTTAGCTAGTGTCCATCAATCCATACTAATAAATGTCTACGGAATGAGTATGGATAGAAAATACTATTGAGTACGTACTAATGTTTCGGACGCACTAAAAAATCTCACATTGTTGGAGCCATATTCGTATAGTTTGTATTTTGTGAAGGTGGTGCCTCCAAGTGGTACTGGTGATAAGGTTGACTGATTATTGAAAATGGTGAATGGATTGTTATTGTTATTGTTTTCTGCTGCTCACGTCCTCCTCCTCCGGGTCGGACCGCCCTCCTGCTGTGATTAAGGAGAGGTTCAGCCGGGTGCGCTGGCTCTGGTTTTTGTATTGAAGGAGTGAGGAGTGAGACAGTTTTTCTACCGCTAATTAAGTTCTGGTTTTTGTGATTATTGTAAAGTCAACCACGGAGAATATTTAAGTTGAGAAAATAAATTCTAAGTTTTTTGAATCTGATCTCCGCGAGTGCTTAATCCATTTAGCGAGTCATAAACCTCCTCCTCAGACTACTTTGCTATTTAAACATTTTTTATTGAATGCAAGAGTAGCCATAACAAGTAGAAAAACTCCACTAAAGACTCGAAGGAGAACGGAGAGTCGGTGAATCCAGCCGATCACTCTTGAAGGACGGGCCGGCGAGCCGTGAGTAAAATCAGCTGATTGACTTTATGAATGAAAGCGCCGCTGCGCTCTAAAGGAACACTACGGGAGGAAAAGTTGTGGATTGTGGATGTGGATTGCAATAAAGCAAGATGTTGGATGGATGTTCATGGATGAACTGAAGGATTAAATAAGCGGCGATTAAAAGAACTTTTGTGATTACCTGGAATGATGTCCAGCACATCTGAGACCGCAGCTGAGGCTGAGGACATGTTGAAATCATGCATCGCTTCCCGCAGAGGCAGATTGGGAGCATGCACGAGAAGGTTAAATGAAATAAAGGCTTTGATGACTGATGAAAGAAATATTGATAAAGTCAATGATGCATTTGAAGTGTTTAAAGGAGCTGTGGATGAATTTAAAATTGCTCACAAATCTGTGCAAGAGCTCTTATCAGAAGAGGAAAAGGAAAATGATTATTATGACTGGTATGAACCCAGAATAACTAACCTGAATTATTTTTTGAAGGATGTTGAAACATGGAAAAGAGAAATTGCACAATCAAAAGTAGGACCACTGGACAGCATATCAAATGTATCTCACAAATCAAAGTCTACCACTGGATCAAAAGCCTCTAGATCATCCTCAGTCTCCTTAGAGTTAAAAAAGGCCAAAGCAGAACAGGCTGCTGCGAGGGCTCGAGCATCTGCATTGAAAGAAAAACACACCTTGCAACTGGAGGAAATGAAACTGAAAGCAAAGATGGAGCAAATGGAGTTGGAAGCAGACCTCGCAGCATCAACTGCTAAAATAGAAATCCTCCAAAGTGATTCACCTCATGAAAGTGACGATGGGGCTCAGGAAGCTCCGGGTGATGGCATGACTGAGTATTATGACTCCCATCCTGAACCAGAATCTGTGGAGAAATATGTGGACTTTGTGCAGTTAGGTGCAATACCCAAAACCCCACTTCACCAAACCATCCTAAGTCTCCACAGACCTCCATCTACAAGGAGCACCAACACACAAGAGGATCGAAACAAACCTCAAAGCAAGAATGCTACTAAAAAACACAGTGCAAGCCATACTCAAATAATAAATCACCCTGCACAAGAAAATGTCAATATTAATGCTCCTCATGGTAACATGGGTGTGGTTATTCAAAGACAAAGTGACATAGCAGAACTCATTGTCTCACAGCAAAAACTGTCTCTACTACCTGCAAGAGAGATTTCTGTGTTTGATGGTAACCCGCTGGAGTATCAGTCTTTTATCCATGCATTTGAACACCTGATTGAAGACAAGACTAAGAATAATCAAGACAGACTCTACTATCTCGAGCAGTTCACCGCTGGTTTGCCAAGAAACTTAATCCGTAGCTGTTTGCACATGGAGGGGAGTAGGGGCTATAGTGAAGCGAGACGCCTCTTAAAAGAACACTTTGGAAATGAGATGAAGATATCTGGGGCTTACTTGGAAAAAGCCATGAATTGGACAGCGATAAAAGCTGAGGATGGGAAAATGTTGCATGCATATGCAATGTATTTGAGAGGATGCTGTAATGTAATGCAGGATTTAGAGTATTTGGAGGAACTTGATATCCCATCAAATCTAAGGATAATTGCATCCAAACTACCGTACAAACTCCGGGAAAGGTGGCGAACCACAGCCTTTGAGACACAACAGAAAACTGGCAGGAGAATCAAATTTCAACATTTGGTGGATTTTGTGGAAAAGCAAGCCAAGATGCTTTTGGATCCCTTGTTTGGTGACATTCAGGACCAAATAATAACCAAAAGGCCTCTCCCAAGAAGCAAAGGTGAACCCATGGCGATAAGAAGCAGAACCAGCAGCTTTGCTACTTCAGTAGCTGTGAATATGGAGAAAGCAGAATACGCTGTAAAATCTTCATCTGTCCCACTACAACGTGTACAGACCACAAGCAGTGCTAGTATCCCTTTATGTGGATTCTGTCATGGGAAACATGCTCTTACCGACTGCTCACAATTCAAAACACAGTCACATGACATCAAGGTTGAATACTTAAGGAGTCATGGATATTGTTTTGGTTGTCTGCTGAAAGGTCACCTAAGCAGAAATTGTAGAAAAAGATTAATGTGTCAGGTCTGTCAAATGAAACATCCTACTGTACTTCACATTCCCCGTGAAAAAGACCCAAAGCAGGAAGATCAACCGAAAGCCACTGCTGAGACAGAAGAAACCCCCATAAGCAGTGCTCTTGTTTCAGCATGTGATGCTACTGGGGCCGGGAAAGACTGTGCACTTGCGATTGTTCCAGTCAGAATCAAGGTGGGAAAAGGGAGCAGGTACATCCAGACCTATGCCTTTCTCGATCCGGGCAGCACAGCAACATTTTGCACGGAGAAATTAATGAACCGACTAAATGTGAAAGGACGCAAGACAGAAATTCTTTTGCGAACCATGGGACAGGAAAAGCCTGTAGGGACCTATGAGGTCAGAGGACTAGAGGTGGGAGACTTGGAAGGCTGCATATATCTGAACCTACCAAAGGTTTACACACAGGACAAGATCCCTGTCTTAAAAGAAAACATTCTCACAGAGACTGATTTGAAGAGGTGGCCACATCTTAGTGGTGTCCAATTACAGGAGATTGATGCAGACATTGAACTTCTCATTGGGACTGATGTTCCTCAGGCAATGGAGCCGTGGAATATAATAAACAGTCAAAGGAATGGTCCGTATGCAGTCAAAACCATATTGGGATGGGTGGTAACTGGACCACTCAGTGTTGAGAGTACTGCAGAACATGTTGGGCCCATTGCAGCATCAGCTAACAGGATCTCTGTAATGGAGCTGAAGGACCTCCTCATCCGACAATATAACCAGGATTTCTCTGAGAACATATATGAAGAGAAAAATGAGATGTCAGTTGAGGATAAATGTTTCACAGAGATTGCCTCAAACTCAGCATTTATTAAAGATGGCCACTATCATCCACCACTACCTTTTCGAGATAAAGGAGGTCTATATAAGAAAACAGATGCAAAAATCTCAAAGACCCTTCAGCCCAAACTCGCGAGTAACTTGTCAGAATCTGCATCATCTGATGAGAGGCACAGAAAGACGAGTGGAAGCATATCAGAAAATTCCTGTGACACAAAGAAGCTTCCAGACAAAAACTGCACGCACTGCTTCATCCTGGAGCTGGAGCAGGGCTCCCGAGAGGCTCTCAAACAACGCTCAGTTGGGAAATTTAACCGCTTGTCTCGTAAAGAACCTCATTCCAAAGAGCGCAGGGACAAGGACCGCAGCCTGCCTGATGATCGCACCAAGCTCAAACTGAAGCAGGAGAAGAAATCTGAACATCAGGCCGATGAATCTCAGCACAAAGAAAGCGCAGCTGTGAAAGTGTCGTCTGAAGAAAAAGGCGAGAAGAAAGCTAAGATCAAAAGTGAAAAAAAAACGGCTCGAAATACAAGAGAGGGGAAGGTAACAGAAGGGTCGGCCGAAGAGGGAGGCTCGAAAGATGCCAAGAAGATGAAGGGAGGGTCTGTGGAAAGTGTCAAAACTGAGAAGAACAAGGGGAAGGACAAACCCAAATCTAAAACAGACAGTGAGAAGGAAAATACTAAAATTGACCCAAATAGCCAAAGGTTACACAAGTCAACCCCTGACATGGACAAAGAACCCAAAAAGGTTAAGCTGACAGAAAAGGGAAAAATACCAGAAAAGTCAAAAACAAGACCCAAAGAGGAGGCGAAGACCCTACTGAAGACCGATAAGAAGTTTCAGAGGATTCAAAGGATATGGCCAAAGATGATACAGGGTCTAGAAGAAAACACAGTTCAACAACCTATAGATAAGCTCTGTCTTCTAATGGAGGCAGCATGATGAACTGAGGGGAGCTACAGTTGTACAGCCTCCACAACAGACTTTTTCCTATGGAATTTGATTGGACTAATGGTCAAGTAACATACTTGTACATTATGTAATTGTTCTATTTTGGCTCCTTTGAATATTATTTATGTAATTGTCTTGCTAAAGCCCGCAATTAGGGGCCGGGATGTTGGAGCCATATTCGTATTGTTTGTATTTTGTGAAGGTGGTGCCTCCAAGTGGTACTGGTGATAAGGTTGACTGATTATTGAAAATGGTGAATGGATTGTTATTGTTATTGTTTTCTGCTGCTCACGTCCTCCTCCTCCGGGTCGGACCGCCCTCCTGCTGTGATTAAGGAGAGGTTCAGCCGGGTGCGCTGGCTCTGGTTTTTGTATTGAAGGAGTGAGGAGTGAGACAGTTTTTCTACCGCTAATTAAGTTCTGGTTTTTGTGATTATTGTAAAGTCAACCACGGAGAATATTTAAGTTGAGAAAATAAATTCTAAGTTTTTTGAATCTGATCTCCGCGAGTGCTTAATCCATTTAGCGAGTCATAAACCTCCTCCTCAGACTACTTTGCTATTTAAACATTTTTTATTGAATGCAAGAGTAGCCATAACACACATACTGTTCTTGCATTAGGGTGGAAGTATGTATATTTTCTGACGCAGCCTGTGTCTTTGTGTTTGAGTTCTGTCTTGACTTCCCTGTGTCCCATCTGCCCTGATTGTCCACACCTGTGTCACGTATCCTGCGTCGCGCGTACGCGTTCTGAACGGCAAGTATATACATCCCTTTAACCCTTCTGTGTATATCTGGTCTTGTTTTCCCCTTGTTCCGTATTGTCCGTAATGTTTCTACCTCCATGTGTCATTCCATGTTTTGTTTTTTTGGCTTAAGTTTAGGCTCTTGTGTTTTGGAATCCTGCTAAGCAGCACTTTTCTTTGATTTAAGTACAATAAATCACTATTTTTGGAACTCCTGCATCTGGGTCCTACTCCATCCGCACCCTGACACTTTATAAATAAACTTGAACAGTCTTAAGTTGTGTATGTTTACGTGAATCTTGAATATGTTACTTTGAATGCATGAATGCATTTATTTCGAACATGTATATACAAAATAAAAATAAACAGTAACATCTTCATATGCACATAGGTTTGAAAAAGGAGAAGGAAGAAGTTTACACTTTTTCCTAGTTCCTACCCCTTTACATTATTGCTATTATTATATCTACACAATATCCATATAAATATAGTCTATATAAATACTACGTAAACATGCCTATTACTACATAATTATCCATATAAGTATATAGAAAATATAAATATTACATAAATATTATATCAATATATAGAACATACAAATATTATATAAATCTATATAAATATACACTATATAAACTACATAAATATCCCTATAAATATATATATGCTACATACATAATAAATATATAACATAAATTACATAATTATAACTATCCATCTCAACATATAATATATACTACATACATATCCACATAGATATCTAAACATATCTTAAGCAAGTAGAACATACCATTTTTTTTTTCTATTTTATTTGTTTATCACACGCCTCGTTTCCAGTCGTTTCAACAGTTTGTGTTTTGTTGGCTCACTAAATTACACCTCAAGTTGCATTTCTTCAAACTCACCAGTTTGTTCTTCTCTTCAAGTGCAAGTTCTGCTTGTTTTTTGAGTTTTTCCTCCAGCGTACCAATCTGTGAAGAGCAACGGTTTGTTAGAAGCTGTTTTAGTTATATTCTACATTATTAAGCCTTGTAGACTATGGAGGTAGATTTGTGTCTTAATTATTCAATAAAAAAATGGCTTCAATCAAAAAATATATTTTCAATTTAAAAAAAAATCACTTCGATCAAAAAAATGATTTCAATCAAAGAAAAAAAGTGTTTGAATGCAAAAAATTATTTGAGACTCAAAAAATGCATTTGAACACATTGTTTTTCTTTGATTGGAAATGTTTCTTTGTGAAGTTTTTTTAGCTTGAAGCAACTTTTTTGATTGAAGTAGGGTTTTTTGTTTTTGGGCCATATTATGGGTAGCCATTTATGTCTTTATCATTTAATCAAAAAAGAAGTTGCTTCAAAAAGAAAAAAATATTTAAAATCCAAAAAAAAAGTGTTCAAATGCAATTTTTTGGGTCTCAAATATTTTTTTGCATTCAAACACTTTTTTTCTTTGATTGGAAATTTTTTTTTTTATTGAAGTGATTTTCTTTTATTGAAAATGTTTTTTTCTTTTTGAAGCAACTTCTTTTTTGATTAAGTGATAAAGGCACAAATGTCCTACCCATAATATGGTCCAAAGTATGGATCAGCTCCTTACCTCAAGGAGCTGATCCATACTCAGCCCCCCACCCGCACCCATTCAGCAAATAAGAACAACCTCCTCAAACCCATCAAGACTTAAACTGGTCACTATGGGAGACCGGGCCTTCTGCTCTGTTTCCCCTAAACTGTGGAACGCCCTCCCCGCCCACCTGAGAGAACCACAGTCAATTGACTCTTTTAAGAGAGGACTTAAAACCCACCTTTTCAGCAAATCATACGCCAGCTATGATCAATGATCTGCCAAATGTATTTATTTTTTATCTTATAACTTTTTTGACCTTTTTCTTGTAGCACTTTGAGATTCACCGAATGGAAAGTGCATTATAAATTAAATTCATTATTATTATTATTATTATTATTATTATTATTATTATTATTATTAATAAACACAAAAAACACTTCTTCAATCAAAAAAGTTGCTATTTTTTTGCATTCAAACACTTTTTTTCTTTAATTGAAATGATTTTTTTTTATTGAAGTGATTTTTTTAAAATTGAAAATATATTTTTTGATTGAAGCAATCTTTTTTTTATTGAATAATGAAGACACAAATCTACCTCCATATAAACAGACATTACCTCCCTCTCCTTGTCTGCAGCTTCTCTCTCCCAGTAGCTCCTTGCACCGGTGGTGTCTCTCTCCACGGTGTCCAGCTGATGGCTCAGGTACTCGCTGACTCGGATCAGATCACAGTGGGCTCTCTGGCAGGCGGACAGATCCTGGTTGGTGCTGCTCAACCTCAGCTCCCAGGTGACGGAGTCCACCCTGGGCGTCTTCACATCCTGATCCGTGCTCGCTTTGAACTCCTGTTTGCTTCCTTTCTTTCCTTTCCTGGCACGAAAATAATACAACGCGTTTAGTTGTTTAGTTTTGGTTAAATGCATGCGCAGAACAAGCGCAGGGCTGCTCTTACCCGCCTTTCACCCGCTTCCCTCGGGACGGTTTCGTCGTCGGCATCACTGCCACAACAGAAACAACAAATGTGAAATTCTGTGTCTGGAACCACAACACAGCTGCTTACCGAATTTTAAACACTTTTTAGTAACATTATCTTCTCACCAAAGTATACTGGTACCGGTCCGGGAGCGTGTTGTAGTAAGGGCTCTTACTCAATGTTTGGGTCGTTGCCATAGAAACACTGTAATCGTAGTCGGACAAAAATAATTAATAATTAATTAATTATTTGTTGTCTGAAAAATGGTTCAAATGTTATTTTGTATGAAAAATGGTTCAAATGTTATTTTATTGTCTGAAAAATGGTTCAAATATTATTTATTGTCTGAAAAATGGTTCAAATGTTATTTTGTTACTTGAACATTTTTAAACATGTTTTGTTGATGAGAGGAGATGTTTCTCTATTTTTCTTATTTTTGTGAGGGGGGGTATATATTGTTTTTAGGCAATAATAATATAATAATACAGAATAAATATAATAATATTTATAATACAAATATATATATTATATCAATCATGTCTATGCCCGTAACCACGGTAACTAACTAGGCCCCTGAGGCACAACACTTACTAAACAGAACAGAACAGTTTAACATTCAACTCAGTTCGTTACACTATTATTGGTGTTACTAATATACCAAGCCACAAGGGGGCAGTAATCACCTTGGTGACTTCACACAATCAAGTATTAAATAGACACAGGTGTGTGGGCTCCGTGTGTTTTGAACCACAGAGAATAACGTTTCTTGTGGCAAGTTAAACCGCACTTTTAATTACATGTCATACAAACCACGGGAAAACAACATCCCACAATAAGCAGACAACAAAACAAACCTAAAGTGCGTGTAAAGAAAGTTCAATCAGTTCATTCACCACCAATTAGTCATAACACGGTATTATCTGAAGTGATAGATAAATAAAAATGCATACCATTTACAAAAACTGTAAAATAGATAAATAAATAAAAGTAAATGTATTCTTTTTGCAAGCCTTTGGAAACTTGACTGCATTATGCAATTTTCAATTTGGAAATTATGTAGGAAGACATTTTCATGGCCCTTTCATACTTTCTTGCTCTTGCATCAATGAAATTTGGTCAAAAACTACCTTGAACACTGCCACAATCTGTTTATGGGTTTCATAGGTCTATCAAATAGACTGTAGTTGGATTCATACTTACTAACGTGTCTCTGGGAGATAGACATTTAAGGTTAAGTGAATTTGTTCTTATTTTTTGAAATTCTCATCAAAACACCCAAAAAGAAAAAAATAGACAATTCATTTATGGAATTTGCAAAAACAATTTAGTAACATCTTTTACATTTTATTTCCCAATTAATTACTCAAGATAAAAATGCTCCAATTACCATTGAAGTGGTCTGGTCCTCCATACAAAGATGGCCCAGCGGCGCAACCTGGTTCTCCCTGTATTTGATTTGATTTGATTTGATTTTTATTTTGTACATGTAAAAGACAACAATTAAAGAGATGATAACAAAACAAAGCAAACAAAAACAACAACAAAACAAAGAATTTCATACTTTAACACTTAATATCTTAATTACATGTGCAAAAAGGAGTAGGAAGAAGTGTAAACTTATTTAATCCTACCCCCATTCACTAATCATTTATTAACACGTATTTATAATAACTAACTTTACTATAATTATACTCACACACTGTACTCACACAATTACCTATACATACACACACACACATAGTTGAGTATTTCTATATATTTATACACACATCTGCTCTATATCTATATACCGGTATATACTGTATCTACTTACACACATATAATTAGCTGCCCATGTGAACTTTTATATGTATTTCCCCAAACCTCTAAACAGTAACTTAAATAAGGCAAAACCAGGGAACAGAACAGAATTCAGAGTGATTTACAGTATTATCCAGGAATTGCTTAGCTCTGGCCAGAACTGAGATGCCTCTAGATACTTTGTTGTGGATGTATTTAATATGAGATTTCCAGCAAATCTTATCATCTATAATTACCCCTAGAAATTTAGTTTCATGTAATCTTTCAATGTTTACGCCCTCAATCTGTACCTGTGCTTGATTGTTTCCAAATACCATAATTTTTGTTTTGTTCAAGTTTAATGATAACTTGTATTGTCAAACCATTTTTTGATTTTGCCAAATTCTGAAATAAAATTGTCCAAAAGTTGCTGTAAATTCTCACCAGAATAAAATATGTTTGTATCATCTGCAAATAGTATGAATTTCAATATTTGTGATATTTTACATCAGAAAGAATTGCCAAGTCAGACATAATCAGACGAGAGAACTTGACTCCGGTTAACACCGCTGGCACCATTAATACGGACGCCATTATGTCATATGTCATTAATATAGATGATAAATAGTTTAGGACCCAACACTGACCCCTGGGGGACTCCACACTCAATGTCCAAACATTGTGATGATTTTCTCCCATCTTCACAAATTGTTTCCTGTTCTTTAAGTAGCCTCTGACCCACTGTAATGCACACCCCCTTATCCCGTATAGTTCCATTCCATTATTTGTAGCATGTAGGAAACAATTCATAGTTTAATTGTTGTGTATGTGTTTAGTTTTGTTTTTATTTATTTGTTTTGCCATTAGTGGAGCGAAGGCTCACTGTGATGCTGTCAGTCACACAGGTAATCAGCAGCTGCCCACTCACAAGTGTTAAAGGTTGGGGATTATCACCAGTCAGGGCAGAGCGGTGGTGAAGACACATGGTCTTACCATAACCCAGGATTTGTGTTCAAGCCAGCAACATCATTTGATATACAAGTTTCTTTTTTACTGAACTAAGTCTGTGCAATAAATGAGAACGTCACCCAAAGAGAAACGACATCTGGACAGCGTAATTAATAGGACTGGAATATGCGTAAAGGACATTCCTAATTATGTTTTTGTTTTGAGATAGTCACCACATAGTGATCTGCTGTGGGGAACTATATCAGGCTACAATACCACTAAAGTTAGCACACAAGAACAGGTGGGTATAACTTCACTTCCAGCAGGCCAGTGACCTGGTGGAGCTCCTTGTTTGGCAACATTCATTACATAATTTCTGTAGCGACACCTGATATGATCATGTTTAGACTAGTTTGATAAGAACTTATGTAAATTAATATTAAATTGGCATCCTAGCACACACTCAGTCAGACAAGCCAACTGTGTATGACATAAGTGGGGATTTGCTCATTGCACTCATTTCAAAGATGGTACTGCACACTAAATTAATAAACTTTATGTTTATGGCACTTTTCACAGATAAAAATTCAAACTGAAAAAATGACATCAAAAGCCAGAGGTGTCAAGTAACGAAGTACAAAAACTTCGTTACCTTACTTAAGTAGAAATTTTGGTTATCTATACTTCACTGGAGTAATTATTTTTCAGACGACTTTTTACCTTTACTCCTTACATTTTCACGCAATTATCTTTTTACTCCTTACATTTTAAAAACAGCCTCGTTACTCTATTTCATTTCGGCCTTAAAAAAAACTATTTGGTTAATTTGGTTCTGGTTGTGGCACAGATGTTCTTGTCCAGTTTTGTTCTTACATCCGTTCCCTCAGATTCCTGCAACTAAACTTGGATGTACATTCCAATAAAGGTTAGGATAAATGATAACATGCCTCTGAAGTATGTTTTTGCACCATTACAATACTTATAGGCAACTAGTCATCATATCTTCTGCTCTCTGAAACACATGTTAATGCTCAATAGTACACATATATCGTTCTTTAAAATATTTGCATTATACTAAGATGCATTCATTTTCAATGGCTTTTGTCCTTAATGGCTTTTTCCCCCCTTACATTACTTTTACTTTTATACTTTAGGTAGTTTTGAAACCAGTACTTTTATACTTTTACTTGAGTAAAAAACTTGAGTTGATACTTCAACTTCTACAGGATAATTTTTAAACTCTAGTATCTATACTTCTACCTGAGTAATGAATGTGAATACTTTTGACACCTCTGTCAAAAGCACATAAGCACTCTTCAGCAAATGTTGGGTGGGTGGTAGTTGCAGGGCGCTGACACATAAAACCTTCTTGGGATAGGCTGCCCCCATGTGGTCAAAAATGATATTGCTAAGAGCTTTATACACATACTGCCGGTAAGCCATTATTAAAGCAACAGCTAAATAAAGGTAAGATTTATATTATTTACACTTCTGTTTACAGTCATATAATCGGTTTTAATCCATATTTTAGTAAATTTCCCACACAAAATAATCATTGTAAAAGCAGCCCCTTCAGCTTTAAATGCGTTTACCGTAATGTGTCGTGTAATTCAGGCTTTGAACCAGAATTATGGTTCCGCGTTAAATCGACGGCGTAGCCTACGGCGTAGGGTACGCGGCGACGCGCAACGTACGGTGCCCGTCGCCGCGTACCCTACGCCGTAGGTTCTGCGTTGGTGTAACGCGGAACCATAAATCAGCCTTAAGTGCGCACACCAAAATGAGCTGCGTTGACTGAGTATTTCCTCCAGTCCCTGTTTCCCAGTAGTGGCTGGCTGGACGGCGGCTATTTTTCTACATATTCATAGACACTTCTCAGCAGCTGCATGTCGCAGACTGACACAAAGAGCTCGATGTCCGTGGCGAATGCCAAACACACTGTGCGGAATCCGGTAAGAAGCTTATTGCTGTTGTTGACAGGCCAGTCCTCTGTTAGCGCCATAGATGCACCATATTCCACCAAGTAGATTGGGTCATTGTTTATATGCTGTGCATGAAGTGGTCAAAGGCAAGCAGAACCAGCAGGTTTCATACATTTCTCTGGATTTCTCTCCATTTCAGGTGGTCCCATACACTGGAGCCATACCTGGAGGCCTGCACCCAGGGGAGATCATCATCATCCAGGGCACAGTGCCCACAGATGCAGACAGGTAGAAAAAAAAAAACCCAAAAAACCTTCTCATGTCACTAATGTCTCATGGATTTGTCAGATTACATTAGATTTTAATGTCGAAAACATTACCTCTGCACCTATCTGTGAATGTTCATACTCATACATTATCTTTTCAATGACACTTGTAGTCTGACACTTCAAGCATTCACTTTAAATTAAAAAAAGAAGTATTTTTTGTGTTTTTCCTCTTTGTCAAGGATGTTTGTCAACTATCACAGGCTCATTTTGGACGTATTTTATTTTTTAATCATTTATAACAATCCACAGATGCATCTTCACACACACACACACACACACACACACACACACACACACACACACACACACACACACACACACACACACACACACACACACACACACACACACACACACACACACACACACACACACACACACACACACACACACAAGCTTGGCCTAGAAAGTAGCTGGACTGGCAAACTGAAAGGAACATAGAGATACAATTTGTGGTTGTGTTTTCCCAAACTGGTCAACTTGGCAGATATTTGACTCATTTCAAATCCCATTTTTATTATTTTGTTCAGTTATTCTTATTTGTGTCTCTTTCTGATCATTTTCCACACGAGTTTGTGGGTGGGTGTGACCCAGGCTTCATTGGTATGCACCTCTGCTCATGTTGTTTCTCTATGGTTAAATTGCCTTTCTTCATAGTATTTTTCCTTTTCCCTTTTTTGGTCCATTTCTGGCATCATCTTGTTGCAGCTATGCTCTTTATTGTTCAAAATTCTGTTTACATTTCCTGCAAAAAAAAATTGCATGACATTGTAGCTTTTTTTTTTTAAATAAAATAAATAAAAAAAATGGATACAGACAGATAGGGTATAACAAAATTACATTTTCCTGTGTGTTTTTTTTGTTTTTTTATTAACTCTTTTATACGGTAATCTTTCCCCCACCAAATTCTTCCTCAAAATCCCAAAGCAAACCCGAGCTCTACAAGGGGGCTTTTCTCAACTCGAAAACTTTAAAGAAATTAAAAACATAAGACCAACTCAAGTACTCCATTTTAGGGATTGTTATATTTTTCTATCAGTTTTTACTCTATTTGTCTTCATTTCCTTCTTGTCTTTATAATTATTATTTCCTTCTGGGTTCTACTGTTTATAGATTTATTTTACAAGGATAAGTCCAGGGGTCCTCTGGGTCTTGTGAAGTTCATTAAGTCATCTATATTGTTTTATATTTTTAATGTGAGGAGAGAAACAACTGAAAGAAATCTAAGCAATGTGGTTAAAGGTGGACTTGAGCCTTTAGAGCTCGACATCATGGCAGAATTCAGAACCTAAATTACAATTAACCAACACTTCACGCCCAACATAATCTCATGCTTGTGTTCTTTAATGACATTTGCTCCCTGTACTGGGAGATCCCAGGTATAATTGAAGTTGCTCGATGTAGCAGCACCAATTCTGACTGTATTGGGGATCACAGAACTGTTGTTTTCAAAAATAATCACTGATAAGCTGCGCTAATGAGTGGGGGATGGTCCAGCTGATCTTGTAATACTACTTTGTCCCACTAGTGTTGCACTTCTTTGTTTCTTTGCAGCAAGGGTGTATATTTGCTCTTGTCATTGGTGGGGACATGTATGAATCCCCAATAACAGGGGTGTCTGATGTCAGTCCGTGATGGCTGCTGTCCTGCATGTTGCAGATGTTTCCCTGCATGAACAGATCTGTTTCTAATTAATGGATCATCATCAATTGTCATCAAAGTCTGTGTAAGTCTGTTAATGGCACAGTCATTAGTATCAGGATGTGTTGAAGTAATATTAAATAAAAATGACAAATTAGTAAGATGGTCACACGTCACTGCCATCATAATGAAACCTTCGTGTTTGTCACCAAACTTCTTTGCATGTCAACATAACAGGCTCTGCAGGCCAATACTTTTTCATGCACAAAACAACCTCCTTGTTTCCTTTTGACACCCATATGTCTCACACTTGGCATTACGTTGTTACTTTGAAAAATCCTTCATGCACAGATGTGGCGCTGCTAACTGTGATGGGAAAAAAGTGTTTCCCATACTTGATGAAACCCAAACTGCTGAGAACCTCAGGCTGACTACAGGTGCAGACTCGTACTCTGCCCAAACAAAGATTAGCGGTGGGAACACCAATGTTTTGTCTACTAGAATGAATCACCCTCTACGCTTTGATATCAGTACGCTCGTCTGTTTTACTGTCATTCTGCATCGAGATGCCTGATGGATGTTCTGGCCCTTTTTCATGCAACTGTTTAATTAAATCTACCAAAATCTGGATCATTTCTCAAGTCTTACTCCTGGTAACGTAAGACACTCAGCTTTCAGTCTAGTTATTCACCTAGTTGGAAAGAACATGGGAGTTGAGGACTTGAGTTGAGTGGAGAATGCGATTTAAATTTTTGTCTACCTCTAGATTGACAGGAAGTTGACACAGCGTTTTGTTTTATTTGTTTGTGTTTGTAAAGGGAGGAGTCAAGACCATTGGGAGGGAGGATTTAATAATCGCTGGATATTGGTGGGGACATGTCCCCATTGTCCAGGTTAATTCTACGCCCTTGGTTTGCAGGGTCTAACACACAAACATTATTGCGGTATGCTGCCCCCATGTGGTCAGAAGTGGTTTTGCTGCACGGTGGTTTTAACCACAATTAATTCTTAGACAAAAAAATGATTACAAAATGATAAGGGCCATCAATTCTCCAACAGATGTGCAGCCTGTCACATCTTCAATGTGCAGTAAACAGCAGGTGACTGGGTGTTCGCCTTCTCTGCAGATTTCGTGTGGAACTGTCAAGTGGCTGCAGCACCAAACCGCGCTCTGACGTCGCCCTCCATTTCAGCCCTCGGTTCAAAGGCTCACCTTGTGTGGTGTGTAACTCCCTGCTGCAGGAGAACTGGGGCAAAGAGGAAACGCTCCACCAGCTGCCGTACAAACGCGGGGCTCCGTTCGAGACCATCATTCTGGTGCATGAAGATGTGTTCAAGGTCAGTAAAGATAAAAATATGAGTAAGCCTGGACAGCACGTGAAGGTATTTACTGGCAATTAAAGTTATGTAGAGCATAACTAAGTTCCCCTTCAACTGTAGGTGGCAGTAAACGGTGCTCACCTGCTGGAGTACAAACACAGAATCCCTCTGAACAGGGTTGACACATTTTCTATTTCTGGGAAAGTCAGGGTCCATGCTATTGGCTACATCCCAAACTCGGTAAGTACATTTCCATCTCCCGTGTTTCTTGTTTGTCCTTTGTTTTGTTTCCAATTTTTTTTGTGTGAATATTTTAAATGCAAGTCCTCTCTCTCTTAGGCAATATATTCAGAATCAGGTGACTTGGTAAGTTCCTCTCTTGCATAATCCACACAAAACTGCTCAGCTTAAATGCCGTCAAATGTTTGTTTTTCTTTCCTGCAGGCTGGTTACTCGGTATACTCGGATCCTTTTAAAGGGCAGTTATTATAACTCATGTCAGTTCTTGAGCTAACATATAAGTCAATAAAAATAACTTATGCAATCTGGAAACAAAGCTACAAATTATTTTGTACCGGTCCCCTCCTAATACCTTCTCCCTTTTTTTGTGTCTTTTTTACATAATATGTCAAGTTCAGTTTATTCAATAAATGATTAAGTGAGGAAAAGCCTAAAATGTATGGATATGTTGTCGTTCCAGAGTCTCCCTTACAAAGGAAGTATACTTAAAGGATTGAGCCCAGGACAGCACATCACAATTAGAGGACAGGTCAGCCTGTATCCTCACAGGTAAACTCCCAACTGATGAAACTAATCCTGATCGCTTACAAATCAATAAATACAATAAAAACAATGTATATACACAAATTATTGCTACCTAATGTGAGTAGCAAAGGCACCAGGACAGCAAACAACCCCTTTCAAATCGGTTACCCTGCATTCATACATGTATGAATCCCGTGCTTCGTCTCTTGGGGATCACAAGCTTCCATTACTTTTTTGCTTTTGGGGAAGTAAATGGCATCTTTGCAACACGTAAATCTAAATAAACTTACATTTTTCTTATTAGGAAAACATACCCATGTGCTGTGGTTGGGAGAGGAAAACTGAAGACCATAAGATGCGTGATTATTAAATCAATACGAAGAAGGCAGTTAACCTGAAACATAAATATTTGACCCTTATACTGAGGATGTGGGGTGGCAGTGTTTTATATGATCAGATCCTCTATGATGAAACATTTTAATCTTGTTTGTAACATCCTTCAGGTTGACAGTGTCTCCGCATTAAGGACAAAAGTCATCTCAGAATTGTGTGAATCATTTGATCAATTTAGGCATTTTCAATTTCATTATCAGATACTGTGTACCGTGTGCATGTGTATGTGTATATATGTGTATATGTGTATATGTGTGTGTGTGTATATATATATATATATATATATATATATATATATATATATATATATATATATACATACACACACACACACAGTACAGTACAGTATAGGTATGTACAGAGTAGGACAGTTCTCTTGAGTTCTTCTAATGGCACCATGTATTGGTTTTGTACTTTAATGTCATGTACCTTTAGTCCTTTACTTACCCTTAGTACATGTTTCTTCCAGTTTTACAGTAAATCTCTGCAACAGCAAGACACAGAACATCGCTCTCCATCTGAACCCTCGTATGAAGTCCAGCATTTTCACAAGGAACTCGTACCTGAGTGAATCGTGGGGTCAGGAAGAGCGGGAACTGCCTTTCTTTCCTTTCTCACCAGGGGAATACTTTGAGGTAGAAACCAGCTGCAACTCTCAAGGTTTGTCATGTTCTGGGTTGTATACTGGACTGGCTCAATAGTCTTCAGCTTTTGTGTGTTTTTGTGTTTCCTTTACCTCCAGATTCTGCTCCTCTGTCAGCCCCATCAGTTCAAGCTGGCAGTGAATGGCTCACACTTGTTTGAGTTCAGGCACCGGGTGCAGGACCTGAGTAGCATCAACCAGCTGGAGATCATGGGAGACCTGGAGCTCATCGATGTGAAACTCTGGTGACTTTGTGCTAACGGGGAAGTCGGCGTCACCGATACTGTCACGCTCTGGTTATCAGTGCTCAGTTAGTTTAGCTGCAACAACCCAGATGAAGGATGCTGAACACGAGGAACTCTGTGCTGACAGGTTCAGATTTCAGGTCAGGATTTTACTGTGCCACATCTTAAAACTACTCCAGCACTGTTACTAACCAAAAGCTGTGGACAGATTCCTGCGTCTGATGAAACGGTTCGTCTTTCCAGCCCTGATTACAGGGCTGATGCATGATGTGACATGAGGCCGAGAGGCTCCATGAGTGTGTACCGCTCCACGCTGGCTGTCCCCTTGGTCATTTCTGATACCGTCTTTAGTCCACCCTTACTGTGGTACAACCTGTAAAACTGGACACACATGTAATTAAGCACTTATAAGAAAGTTGGTAAACTCATAGTGAATAAAGTCAATCCGTTCAGTTTTTTTGGAGCAATGTTCTACATAGAATATACAAAAGATAAAAGAAAAAAAAGTTTTTTGCAGCATCATTTGGCACAATAGTACTTTTTCTTTACATAAAATTACAGCATTTTATAAAAAACAAAACAAAAAAAAAAACAAACCCAAATCATTTTCAAACTTTTTACATACTCAATGTTACTTTTTTTTCTAAATAAATCATTCTATATTCAAATATTTTTTAAATATTTGAATGTCTCGTTCACTTGATCGAAGAACTCATCGTGGAAAGTCGAGCACACTGTAGTCCAGGGTATATGAAATCATGACATTACGATGCGGTCTTGATCTATAACCAACAATGCTTTCAGACATCAGTTACCAATACAGCCCCAAATAAGATCAATAATCTAGCTTCTCTTTACAGCATGTTCTTTTGTAAAAGAAAAAAGAAAACAACTCTGTATCATACATTCTTTAATAACTAATAAATGTGTTACTGTTATCGTTTTGTAGCAACGTTTTATTCTTTGAGTTCAGCTTCTTTTAAAGTTGTTTATTTTTTGCCAGAGATGCAACATCTGCAGTACTGCAACTCCACCACTAGGTGTCACAAGACGCGTGACAATAAACACCCTCTCATCTTTCAGGCACCAACACATGACATTACTTTCAATAGAAATGACTGGAAACTGAGCTTCTTTAGCACATCTCCCTTCATTAAAGGTCAACCCAGGACTTGTCAGGATGAATGAGACACCAACCTGCTCAAAGAAAAACCTTAACATTGTTTGTACATCTATGAATGTTCACCAATATTCATCAGTCTTGTTTTCATTCTGACTCAGGTCCAATGACCATCGGCATTGGTCACAAGATAAACTTATCCCCACATGACTCGCACTCACACACACTACTGCTTGGATATGAATGCACTAGAGTCTGATAAAAAGGTGGTGTTTTATTAATATACACAGGAAATATAATATGAATTTTAATAACCATGGAACAGTTCTTTTCTTTTTACATAGAAAAAGCATGATGATATGCAACATGAAGACAATAACCATTGCACTGCTGAGATTTCCAAGAAAAATAAAAAAGGCAGAAGACACTCCAATCAGCAACAGAAACAGGCTCGAGTCTGTTTTACAAAAAAAGAACAAAAAAAAAAAAATTCCCACAGAAACTCAGCCTTTGGACCAGAACTGTCATCAACTGTCAAACAGGTTATTTTCTTTATTTTTTGCTTGAAATTAATGTGAACTCTTCCTATGCAATTTCCAAGAGAAACTGTATTAATTTTCCCTCAAAGTTAGAAAAAAAAAAAAAAAAAAAAAAAGAAGTTTGTCTGAGATGTCATGCATATACCAGGAAGTCGCTCTCCCTAGTTCCAGCAGACAAGTTTGGCAACGCAATGGCTTCCCTCCAGTCCAGTTAATTTCCACACATTTCCTTGGAGCTGGAGTTAAACCGCAGGCTGTAATTCAAGGGGGGAGTCAGGTGATCCAGAAGTGGCACAGGGGAGTTTTATGTCTTCAGAAGGGGGGTTATGGGGGGAGAGGGCATATATCCCATTGTCAGACGGAGCTGAGCTTCACCAGTCCCCGTACAGAGTCCTCATGTAGTGAGTCTTGGCTGACTTGGTTGTAAAAACCGGTCTGCATGGGGTGGCTGGGGCCCAGGGGGCTGCCGCAGTGAAGCATACCCGGGGGCGAGGGTACTTCCTCCGGAGTGAGAAAGTGGTGGTGGGCCACCTGCTCCTGGAGGGAGTGGTTGTGGTTGTGTGTGTGGCTGCCGTGTCTGTGGACTGGCAGCATGTCGGCGGCCTCGTGGCAGCTGAGGCTGGGGGTGGATGTTGGAGGGGTGGGCTGGCTGAGCGGCAGCGGGCTGCACGGGCTGCCGAGGTTGAGGGAGGCCCGGCCAGGTAGAGACGCTCCATTCTCGGGGGAGGCCGTTAGGATGACCGGCTCGCTGTTCTGCTGCTGGAGGAGAGGCGTAGCGGCGACCTGCAAAACGAATTTGGTGCTCTGAATGCACTGGTCTTGGTCACACTGAGAGGAAGCACCGAGGAAGCAAGAGGGAAAACAACAGTGTGGGCAGAGATATGGAAGAGGGAGATAAGGTGCCAGAGGAAAAGGATGGAAATTAAGGAGAGGCAGCGTTGAAAATTAGGTGGAGGACAAGAGAAATGAAAGAACAGAATTAAGGAAAGGAGAAGATGGAAAGATAATAGAGGAGGGGTAAGTGATTGGGTAAGAGGGAGAAAAAGAGAAACACAGATGTTAGTGCCTATGTTAGGATGCAGAGACGCATACAGAGCCCACACCAGCTTGTGTATCCGCTCCACTAAAAACAGAGCTGAAGTCAATAGACAGAGCTGAAAACAAAAAGCTATTAAGTCACTGCTTCATGGCCTATTGATCTCTACTGCATTGCTTTAGAAGTGAAATCACATGTAAAAAACTGGAGCGTGGTAACTGGGTTAGAACATGGCGAGGCAACATAGCAAACATGAGTGCCTGAAAGATAACCGTGGACCCCATTAGCCGGCTGTCACTACAGAGCAGTCGTGTTGGAAAAGCCAGTCCCAGATGTAAAATCACTAGTTGTACAGAGGTGACAGGAATTAGGAAGCCCAATTAACAAACGGCATTGGCGTTTAATGCCCTTCCTTCATCCCACAGCATCCCCAAAGTCTGACTGACACGAAGCACGAAGGTCGGGCCTCGACATCTCACCTTTCTGTATCCGTTTCTCTAAAAAGAGCAGATCACAGATGTGACTTAAAGAGAAGCTGAGCTGCCGCTAACAGCAGAAAACATGTCGGAGGCATAATCAACTGCTCGCCTTTAAAACGGGTTGTTAAAAAGGTCTAAACTGGTGAGTTATTGCGCCGCCAGCACAAAGAGCTGGATATTAAATAAATATAGATCACTTCATCCTTACGTGTCTATTTTCTGAACCCTAAGTGCTCTATAAGGTCCGGCTCGTTAGCAGACGGCAAGTGATGCAGCGAATGTGATGTTTCTGAAACATGGAGATGATGTCACAACACGCACCCCTTGACGAATTTAAACCTAATTTAAAAATCACTTTTTCCAACAATGAACCCTCGAAACCCAATGCTCCATGGTATTGTGTATCTGATGCAAAATTTTAAATCTTTTAAAAATGAGATTGAAATCCAGCATTAAAAAAGGTAATTAGCAACAAAAGGAATTTTTGATTATAAATTTTAAATGAAGTCATTTTGACAAGCTGATAGTGGAAGAGAAAATCAATCAAGAGCCCAGGACATCGTTAATCAGTTATAAAAATAAAAACTATTATCTATTCATTTTCTGGTATGTTAGACATTGAATGTTCTTAAAGGGACTATTAAAGCGTGAATACAGTTTTCATTTTGAGAGAGAAAGTGAAAACAATTCCGACCAACATTTCATAACAGAGAGGAGAGGTATGATCAAATAAAACTAGCTGATGAAAAATGAACATGCTGGGCATCCAGAGAGAATAAAACAGCTAATTATGTAACTAAAGGAACCTTCAAATGGAGCTGCGTGTTGTCTGGCCTCATCTTTTATCTTTAATTAGACAAACATCTGCAACAAAAGATTGCTAGATCTTGCTAGACTTCAGGAGCGGGAAGAAAAAGAAAAGGAGGGAATTGAGGACATATTGACAAATAAAATGCTCACTAGATTAATCAAATGAAATGTTTGTAGTGCTCAAATGATATCAGGGCTGAGTGGATTTAAACCAGACTGCAACCAACAATATCAGACACATCAACATCAGCATATAAAACTACCAATTCATCTGTCTCTTGAGTATTCCTTTTAGATATATATATATATAGTCTTTGAATAAACATATATTTTTTTTCAAATCTGTGAAAACCAGAGCCAATAGTCTCACTAATAAATAAAGAGAAAATGATACCTTCAGAGAAGTGAGCCTTTAATATTGATGACAGCTGTCACGCAAAGATGTGCCTACCTCCCCCCCGTAGACCCAAACCATAACAGAGGCTTTGTTATCAAGGTGTAATGTGACTTCATATCGCACACTGTTACCATGGAAACAGCTTAAAAGGCTCCTACATAGCAGGCGTTCGATTTAAGCTGCATCACAGACTAAACGTGTCGCGGGGAAGCAGAGCTTTCAGCGACGAACCGCAAACGAATGTCTCAGCCTGGAAGAGATGGCGGATGTGTGATAGGGAACTCATAAGTCAAGCTGGAGATGTTAACATGTTTGGTTTACTTTGCTGAACATGTCTCCATATCATATATCCTAGCTGCATGAAAAAATAAATGATGTTAGTGCTCAGTGCAGCCTTTTAACATTGATCTGAATGATTCTGCTCACCATGTGATCTAAGTAGCAGGATAAATCTACTGCGACGTGTCTTACAATAACAATAAGGATAGATATTCTCCTCATCTTCTGTTTTTTTCCCAGACCTCAGTAGCAAACAGAGAAAAGTAATCTATTTTGGCTGTAATTATTTTATCAATTCACCTACTAATATCTCAAACTATTGGATGAAAAGTGGAGGATGATAGGAGAGAAATTAAGCACACAGCTGATTGTGAGTGCAAATGAACAGCCAGTAGCTGGTACAACAGCACACCTCTAGCAGCAGATCATGCAGCTAGAACACAGATGGCAGTTATTTCTGTACTTGCAAACATCGGGGAATGTTTCTGTGGCTTTGTGCCCTCCATCATTGGTTCATTCAGGACATTAAGACAGAGGACAATAATGTTCGACATCTCAATGAGAACAATCAGGATGAAGTCGACCACAAAAAGATGACTGTGGCTCGGGGGTGGGGGGGGCAGTGAGAGATGTGTGGTAGCCGTGTGTGTAGAGGCCTCAAATCTGACGTGTCACAAGAGTGGGCCAGTCGCTTCATTTCAGACGGGAGAGAGATCATGAACGAGCAGCTTCGTCTTTGCAACGTCAACTGTCCTCTCCAAAATTGAGGGAGACAGCTTTGCACTGCAGAAAAAAAGCTGCTTGCTGATTCGTGTAATTTCTGATAATGAGACTGAAAACAAATTAACCTTCTCTGGTTCATTTAAATTATCAGCGTGATGTCAAAATACACACAACACCTTTAATCCTTCACCTGGGGGAGAACCCACCACTGATGATAAAATCATAACTAGGACTGCAATGTCACCTTAGCGCCAGCATCACACGCTCTTGACCTGATCTATAAACAATACAAAGCACCAAAAGCATAAATGTAAACATCTCTGACTCACTGAATATAATCCAGAGCAATTTATCAATTTCAATCTCTCTCTTTACTTTCTATCTCTTTACTTTCCCAGATCTAAAGTAAGTCAGATGTGTCGTGTTTGTGACTTTGAGTGATGTTGCTTCAGAAAAAAAAGGCACAAAGTCTGACTTCATCCAAGCTTTACTCTCCAAACTAAAGTTATCTAAGGTCAGTCTTTAAAACAAAGGCTAGTATTTACAAAACAACAGATTTGAGTCTCTGCAGTTTAATCTGCATTCCATAATAATGACTTCAGAGCGTCTGAGTTTTCCGTGCAAAAAGAAAACTATGTTGCTGAACTTGAAAGACTCAATATTACTGACCCGTACAAAGCTCTAGGAGTACTTTTTAAAAGTATCGAAACTGCAACAGAGCTGCCAGACCTCCAATACCCCAACATCTTCAACTACACGATCAACTTTCCCCCGTCCTCCTCCGGGGATTCTCTTAAAAAATTACAAAAGCCTGGAGGGTATAAATGTACGTTACGCCCTGGATCTGTGAACAACTTTCAGCTTTGGCCTCTGTCAGCGTAGGATTCTTTCATCATTACTGGAAGTGTAAGTGGCACTTCATTCATTTAATTAACAAAGGTGCTAAATAAAGGCACAGCACTAACACAGTCAGTGCAGGTTATGTAATCGGGATTTTCATTAGAATCAAATTTCACCGTTGATTTTCACCAGATAAATTAGACCGTTTCCTGTGGGAATTAAAATTTTAAGGCACCACCTCATGCGTTGATTTCCTATGTCTATGATGAATAGTTTTCATGCACCTTTTTTGTTTATTTATTTATTTATGCGAGTCCTTCACGAAGACTAAATGACCCTCATATGAAGGCAGCTTCTCTCATGTGTCAGCTGTCTTGGGTGTGTTTTATGACATAAATCTGTTCATCCTGCCTCATCCTTCCTCTATCTGTTCCCCTTTTTTAATATTCTAGCATCCCGGTGCACAGCAGCTATCAGGCATTTTTTCTACCGTTTCCCGGCGCAGAAACGTCCTTCTCGCCTGCTTCAGTTTTACTGCCAAAATGGCTTTGTTTACATTCTAGAGTGGTGCACGCTGGGAAATCTGACATCACGGTCCAGAACACTGTTTCCTTATTTTAT
The DNA here is from genome assembly GCF_033807715.1 of Cololabis saira. Lineage (NCBI taxonomy): Eukaryota > Metazoa > Chordata > Actinopteri > Beloniformes > Belonidae > Cololabis > Cololabis saira. The sequence goes on from NC_084602.1 coordinate 26,890,718, forward strand.
CTTACAAAAGTCTGCCTGTATATTTTATAAGCGGTTATTGCTTTGACAGTGAATCAGTCACAGACAATGATGCACTGCATAAATGTAATGGTTTATTTATGCATCTACAAAATATGTTAACTCATATCTAGTTTTTTTTTTTAGGAGCAGCCACAGAAAGTACATAGATGAAGGGCTGATGGTGAAATAATAAACATCTGAAACTCTTCAACAGTGGGCTATTAACTATCTACTCCTCTCTGTTTTACTCTTGAATGAAAAATAAATTTCCGTGTGTGGTCAGCATCTTACCATGTGGCTTTGCTGAGACTGCGTAGCGCCATACATAGTGATGCCATTGGCTGGTGGTGCCAGCTGCGGCGTGTCTGATTGGACAAAGCCCCGTCTGTCAAGAAGACTAAAAAATAAATAAAATAAAAAGAGAGAGAGAGAATAGAGTGGTCAAAGAAATGAGGAGGGCGCATTCACAAACATAACATGGAAAATCAAGGTTCAAGGTTCACTTATTTCAGACATGCTGAACATGAAAAGAATGACAATTTGATACTCAAGTCTCCATGACAACCACATAAACAGATAAAAATGTTGACAAGTACCCTAGAAAAAAATGAGCAATTGCACAGATTTAATTCTTGTTTTGCTTTTCTGCCAATAATAATGTCTCACTGTGAATTAACTAACCTAATTCAGCAAGTTAAAGTAATTTCTGTCTGACAGATTCCAGCCTGATCATTTAAGTCATGAGTCCTCATCGCTACCAGAGTTGCTCTGGAAGTTACGCTGGCTTTTGACTGATACTTTTAGCTTTATATGTGCTTCTGGTATGCAGCGCGGTATACATTTCTACTGATATGCAGATCAGCTCTGCTCGTCTATAAAGCCAGATAAAACTATTCACTGGGACTACAGGTATGTCTTAAAAACATATAGGAGGCCTTTTATTTTCTGCCTGTTAATTTGAGAGAAACCCGAGGCTCCCGAGTGAGTCGCTGTCTGTCTGTCTGTCTGTCTAACCAAGTCGTTGCTATGGCAGCATTACTTAAGTATCCAGTTCTTCTGAGAGTTATTTTTGACCATGATGAATCTTATAACTGGAAGATAAAACACATTTCGAGCACTGCCTTCTTTCATGTTCATAATATTGCCAAAAAAAGGACCATTCTGTCAGAGAGTGACAGAAAAAAAATAAGTCTATTTGATCCAAACTCCTGTAAGAAGAGTTTCAGATGAGAGTTAGCACAAGATCATATGTTTCCAGCCTCTTTTCGCTGGCTCCCTGCCTAACTCAGAATCAAATTTAAATATTTTCTCCTTAGAAAATAACTCTCTAAGGGCCACGGGCCGAGCTGAATCACATCTTAAAGACCTGGTAGTTCCATATCGTCCCAACAAAGGCTCCTTCTCACACTGCAGCCGTACTTGTGGTTCTTTAGACTTTCTGAAAGTAGAATGGGAGGAAGAGCTTTGAGCTATCAGGAACCAGCTCCCCGTTCGTGTTCAGGATGCAGACTCGCCCTCTACCTTTAAGATTAGACTTAAAAATGTATTTTATTGTATTTATATAATGCTTATAGTTATAGCTGAATTGGATGTCCCTGAGCCTTTCCTTCAATTATGCAGCTTTAGGCGTAGACGGGGGTTTCCCATGACATCCTGGTCATCTCCCTTTACTCTCCTCCCTTTACTCCCCATCTGTGTAGATACAAATATTTCAGTTCCTCTCTTCCATAGCAGATATTTCTGGCCTCATTTCCTTGTGTCTGCAGGCGTCCTTGTCCAGTCCGTCCACCTCTCCAACTGGTTGAAGCAGATGGCCGCCCTCCCTGAGCTGGTTCTGATGAAGGTTTCTTCCTGTTAAACGGAGGTTTCCTCTCGTGTCGTCTGCCACCCAGTGCACAATCAGAGCGAGGGACCAATGTACAGTAAGTATTTGTTGCAATCTGTTGGTTCATGTGGTCTGGATAATTTAATGAATTGCCATTAAATGAATACATGTATAGTAGGGATGGGCAGTATGGACTAAAAAATGTATCACGATAATTTCTGGCATTTATCGCGATAACGATTAAAATGACGATAGAAAAAATACCAATTCAACTCCACCTTTGTAACTATAAATCTATCACCACATTCAGTCTTTGGAATCCCCAAAACACTGCTCTAAAAGAATACTAAATGCTACTAAACTACACCAATTAAATTGAATAAAAACCAATTAAATGAGTCCACCTGTACTGCAAAACTGTAATGACTCAGATCCGCCATGTTTGTTACACAAAAACGTCATCAATGGGAATTAATTTTTCCTTCCTTCCTTCCTTCCTTCCTTCCTTCCTTCCTTCCTTCCTTCCTTCCTCTCCTTCCTTCCTTCCTTCCTTCCTTCCTTCCTTCCTTCCTTCCTTCCTTCCTTCCTTCCTTCCTTCCTTCCTTCCTTCCTTCCTTCCTTCCTTCCTTCCTTCCTTCCTTCCTTCCTTTCCTTCCTTCCTTCCTTCCTTCCTTCCTTCCTTCCTTCCTTCCTTCCTTCCTTCCTTCCTTCCTTCCTTCCTTCCTTCCTTCCTTCCTTCCTTCCTTCCTTCCTTCCTTCCTTCCTTCCTTCCTTCCTTCCTTCCTTCCTTCCTTCCTTCCTTCCTTCCTTCCTTCCTTCCTTCCTTCCTTCCTTCCTTCCTTCCTTCCTTCCTTCCTTCCTTCCTTCCTTCCTTCCTTCCTTCCTTCCTTCCTTCCTTCCTTCCTTCCTTCCTTCCTTCCTTCCTTCCTTCCTTCCTTCCTTCCTTCCTTCCTTCCTTCCTTCCTTCCTTCCTTCCTTCCTTCCTTCCTTCCTTCCTTCCTTCCTTCCTTCCTTCCTTCCTTCCTTCGCAGAACCATAAATCAGCTTTACACAAAAACGTCATCAACGGGAATTTATCGTTTTTACCGTGAGATGGCAAATTCTTACTGTGGGGAATTTTTTGGACGGTTTATCGTGAACGGTAAAATATCACCCATTCCTAATGTATAGTAAATTGTATTGGATAATTTTCCATCTCTTCTTTCTCCAAGATGCCTTTGGTTTTTGCTGTTACTTGGGACCGTTATAAGTAAACTATACTGAATGAAATAAGTTTGAACATCCACTCATCCTTTAAATAACCTTGTATATGTCAGTATTGCCACATTGTAAACACTTTGGTGTAGTAAGTTGTATACAAACACCATCATTCAAGTGTTGACCATGTAGGACATAGCGTGAGTGTATGCACCCCAGTTTCCACTCACATGCACACATTTGCACAAGCCCATAAAACCCCAACTGAGTGATAAATCGCTGTGGTCGTGCAGGGGAGCAGCTAAGTGAATCATGGTTTCTGTCCCAGCGTTAAGGCTGCAGAATCCTGATGGAGCTGCTTAGACAACAACCTGCTGAACTCTGGTATGCATGTGCACGTGTGAGAGCTCATGTGGTAACATACTGCAATAATGGGCTGATTATCAGCTCGAAAGGAGTTTATCAGATACTGAGCAAACTGTAACACACACATATGCAGCCGTCCGAAGTGTCAAGCGGCATAAACGGGGAAATCATCTAACAGAAAAATACTGACGGCGATCTCCGGTGGGTCTCAGCTCAAATCAGGCAAAAAAACTATTTTGAAGACATAAGCTTTTGAGAAGATGACAGCAGCGGCCTGTGTTGACGGTAATGAACGGAAAGTCTGCAGATGTGGTTAGGCGGAAACGGGCTTGAAAACATGCAACAGAAAATATGAGTCAGTGTCTCAGCAGGGAATTAAATGCAAAAAGGCTTTTGTCTAAATGCGAGGGGCAGCTTTGCTCGCTTAGTCTGTGGGTGAAGGTAAACATTCCTCTATTACTGGTGGATCCAGCTGTGCAATGCCTGTGGCGAGTCACACACTTGTCCAGATGGCAGCCACCTGTGCACCCAGGACTCTCCTCACCACCAACTGGAATCATTACTGGAGATTTATATCTTGTGACGGCCCGAGCAGATCGCAGTTAAACCCCAGGATTAGAAAGTTGCTAAAAGTCTCCATCACTGCTTTTCTTAAATTTGCATAAATATGTACATAAATATGTACAGTACAGACCAAAAGTTTGGACACACTTCCCCCTTTGAGAAGGTGTGTCCAAACTTTTGGTCTGTACTGTATGCTTGAATTAAGAACCAGAGAAGACGTAGTAAACTAGAAACCAAGGTTTACATGCAGAGACTTACAAAAGTCACTATGTTTTTTGACGTCTTTACAACGCAGGCTTGAGTTTTGCATCCTTCACATGGTTACAGTGGCCAGAAAAGATAACGGCCTACAGCAGGTATATCTTCTATGGGCACTCATGGTCCCACCAAGATAGAGAGGACGAACTAGAGTTTTGAAGATTAAAAACAAGAGGTGTTTGGGCAAAATGCTGAAGTGAGAGGAAAAAGATGGGACGTGCAACATCTACCGTTGGTTAAATGTTGGTGTGACATTTAAAGCCACACGAACACTACAATGTAGTTAGCTGCTCTGCATATGGGCAGAAAAAAGACAAAATCTAATACATCGAGGCCATCTTTGATCTTGGATTCACTTAAAATGGGCCTGAGAAATTCTTTACACTCTTGCAGAACGTTTTTGCTATGTTTAGAAAAAACGCCTGCAGGCAGGCTCATTTCAAAGAACCTCCTCACATCAAGCAGAGTCTTGACTAACAGTTCTGTTTTGGCCTTTGGACAAAATGGAAAATTACAACAAGGACGAGGGAAAAGAGGAGGTACTGAACTACTCTACTGAAGCTGACAACTGACTGACAAGGTTCCTCTGAGAGCGAGCAGCAATGGGGTTTTACATGCCATCCTCTTGGCATCTGGAAATATGTAGAAGATTGAAAAATATAAATAAACATCCGCAAACACAGCATACCTCGGGGGCAGGGGTCCACACAGCGCTGCACAGCAGTTGGAGAATATATTGCCATGGCTGTATGGGTTATAGTTGTCCTTCCCTCTTTTAGAAGACCATGAACCTTTTATCTGGAGAAGGAACAACTTCATGAGTCACACATCTCAACAGATCAACACTTTGAAAGTTTGTCATTTGCGTAAGTCACTCCTGGAGCTAAAAATCCTGGTCAACCATTCAAGTTCTCTCTCTGAAACTCGTTCACAGCTGTTTCCATCAGTGCAGAACGTACCAAACCGATCGCAAAAAAGGCGAGGGGGGCTTTGTTTATGACTCATACAGGAGCATGCAAGAGCCACTTTTCTAAAACAAACAAGATGACTACAGAATTGCTAGTAACACCTTAGATTAGTGGTTCTCAAATGGGGGTACGCGTACCCCTGGGGGTACGTGAAGGCACTACAGGGGGTACGTGAGATTTTAAAATATACATATATTTAAAAAGTAGCATCCATGCAAAAATCCTTTAAAAATAAATATTTCATAAATAATATGGAAAATATAAGTCTAAATTCATAAAATGAATTTTATCTTCAGGAGTAGGCTATTCAACTTATTATCCTAAAACCACAGAGTATCCCCCACATCAGGATGGTTCCACCTAACCTGTCAATGCCACCTGGCTTCACCTGTCAATCACTTGGACCAACGATGGAGTCGTGGTTGAAGCATAGCAGCAATATTTTATGTTTAATAAATCAGTTACTGATGGCACAGTGCTCTGTTTTAGGTCTTTTTTTTTACAACCAAAAGTGCTTTGCGCTGGTTAGGGGGTACATCACTGAAAAAAGGCTGAGGACCACTGCCTTAGATCACAATTGTAATCCAGAGGAACCAGACTGCACTGAAGAGGAAAATAATTAAATGGCTGACCGAGATGGGAGCTACAGCTGTGAGCGGTGCGTGCATACTCACGTCCTCATTGGTGGTCTGGTTGGAGCTGATCAGGTAGGTGTGGAAGCCTGAGAGGCCCACTATGGACCAAACGGAGAAGAAGCACACAACCACCTCCAGCACAGTAACAGCATTAGGTTAAAGAATAACACTTTACATTTGATTTTAATATAAGCTGTCCTCGCATTTGGAGCAGCAGACAATGCTATGAAAGCTCATATACAGCTATTCACACACTTATGGAAGCAGCACTGATGCAAAAATGCAGTTTTAGCAGCTAGCATATTGCCCTATTGCCTGAGGGCTGGCCTCATCTTGCCAGTAACCCCCCGTTACCAGTTCATTTGGCTGCGACTGTAGAACGCTGCTCCTTTTTTTGTGGGCCACATAAATCACAAAATCCAGACACTGTTTAAGAGGAACGCTTTTACATTTATAAACATGAACTAAAGTGGACCTCAGCACATGAACTAAATCTTTATAGTCTCTAAAATATTGTTTTGTTCATAAAATGACACAACAAATTTACCGTTTAGTTCCTCAAATACATGCCCAAGGACACAGTCAAAACCCACTGGGTCAGCGTTTAAACTGTAATTGAAAAATCAACGAAATACTTTTGCTTTCCCCCTTTTTTGCTCTCTTAATCGCCATCGTTTTGACTCTGTAATATCCTCCACCTGAGGGCAAGGACAAAACCTGCCATCATTCTTCTAGTACAAAAGGCTGCAACGATATCATCGACTGCAATTCTTCCTTATTAAAAAGTCCTGTAGGACACAGGATGTTATCACCCTGGCTTGGCACATATTTCTCAGTCAGAGAATGTTATCTCATTCAGCCTCAGAGACGAGGGAGGAAAAAAGAGAGGGACTGTGTCTGAATTTGTTTTGTGGCTAAGAATTAGTATCGGGTATCAATTGGAGTCAATCAATTCTGATTCTGAATCACCAGAACAACTTGGATCAGATGCCTGTAGTGTTATCTAAGTGTGATAAATCAGCAGTATTTTGAATCACTTCTTTTTATAGGCCACCATAAATAGTCACAGGGTGTTTTATGGTTCTTTTTGATTAAAAGAAAAACAAATGAACCTCAAGTTCAGCTGTTTCTAGTAAACCAACCACAATGCATAAAATATACGGGAAGATACTGACGTCAAAGGGTCAGACACTTAACTTATCTGAAATGAAAGCGTTAAACATTTGAGTTGTGTGGATTTAACACAGTCAAAGTTATTGTCTACGGTGTTCTGCTGAGTAAACAAGCTGTCCTGCAGTGTTTTGGTAACAGCTAAAGCTAAACGAGTCCCAGACAAGTGCTGTTTACCACCTCGACTAACAAAGTCTCAGGTCACCTCTCTAAAGGGAAAGTGGTGAGTTAGAGCCAGATGAAATCAAAGAGTGGAGTATCAGTAAAGAGATGTGGTGATCAGAGCTTTCTTGTGTTCTGCTGTAGCCAGACGAGACAAGAGTAATCAGACACACAGGGCTAGTACAGACAACTATCTATAATGTAGGACCATTGGAAAGAGAAGCTGAAGCTACTCCTACTGACTAAACTGAAGACTAAAGTACACACGGCTGTAAAGTTGGAGGGAAAAAGGTCAGCCTGAACTTGCAGATGGGAGCTGTTGAGGGAGGAATTGGGCATTTCGTTCTCCAAGCGGACAAACAGCACATTATTTATATCAATGGTCATGTGAGTTAAATTTATTTGTTTTTGCACAACTATTTCCATCTTCGTCTGTACATTAACTTGTTTGTTTTTTTTTTTGTTTTTTTTTAGGGGAAATTGAGGAAACTTGAATAATTCAAGATGCCAGTGGTGCCCGAGCAGGTCTGTGCATTATATCAAGACAATGAACAAGCAAATAATGCAAAAATCTGATAAACCCTCACAGAACGCTGTGCACAACAGGAAATGCCAGTCGGAGTTCAGTGAAAGGATATCTGGCAGGACTTTCTTTAAGCGCCTTGAGGAATCCTTCTTGATGTGAGCCTGTGAACACAGAGAGGCGGTTTCCATTAAGCCGAGTTTAGAGGACACAATTTCCAGTTTCAGATCGATTTGTGATCATTAATCAATATTCTTATTTTAGGAGGAACTTTGAAGTTATAGTTGCTCAACGTTACATGACAGGTGACAGATGGTAAAACGCTTCAAGAGTTTTCTATTGATTGACTTTTATGACTGATATTTATCAGTTACAGCATTAGACAGACACGTCTCTCTCTAGTCATTAACCTTACATCATGATAGAAGCCACTTCTAGTGAAGCAAGCAGGGTTTTTTCCAACAGGTTGATGAAGAGGATTGAACAATGTATCTTCATGTTTTCTATGTCTCTCAAGTCTGTGATGATACTGCAGGAGATTAGCCAATCAGAAGGACTGGGGCTCGATGCCTGTCTCCGTATTCCAGATGTTTTTCATACAGTGAAATTAAAACCACTGCGGAAAAACTATTGACTAAAAACATTTTAGTCAATAGACTAAAATGAGGTGTCAGTTAACAATACCGAAAAAGAGCTATATAAACAGGATCAAAGGACATATGTGTAAGAGCTAGCAGTTACGTCACCTAAATGTAGAAATCTGTGCATGCAACAAAAGAAAAACAAAAAGACCTGAAAGTATGTTGTCCTTATGAGAGCTTTGCAGCCTTTTTTCCCCCTCAGCAGGCCTCTTTAACCAAAATTGCTTAAAGAGTCAACATGCTGAAGTGAGCTAAATCCACTTCATTTGGGATTCCTGTTAACTTCCAAGTGTTACGTTGGAGACCAGAGCTGTATGAAAGATTACAGAATAGGTCCAGGCTACCTTTATGCTGCTTTACGCAGCAGTTATTGAGTAGGGTTTGAAATCTTTTATTATTGAATGTATTGTAATAAGTGAAATGCTACGATGATAAGCAGAAGAAAACTACAACCAGCCTTCATTCAGGCATTTTAATGCAGGTCGTATCAGCTGTGCGTGGTATACATACTCTAAAACTGAGCAATGAATAATTTGCTAATATTAAATGAAAACCTTTAACCAAATGTGTCGGCCCTTGCACTCAACACAGCATGTTACAATCAAAGGGAGGGAGAGCAACTAAATGTGTAGCAGTCATTACTCTTGCCCCATATTATTCAACATGATCCATTGACTATCACTTCAACATGCACATGCACATGCACGGGGACAGTGAGTCCAACGGTCCACTGCCGGCTCCCAGCTGGAAATGTGGAAACGAGCCAGAAAGCTGCAGCTTTTCACACCGCCCACTTACAACCTGCTGGTTTGAAGCACACAAGAGCACAGCCAGAAGGAGTGTGCGTCTGCACCGTGCCTGACAGCACATGGCCCATTTTCCCCGAGCTACTTACGTAAAATGATGTGTGTGATGACGAAGGCGAAGATGAAGATGGTGAGGAAGGAGAGAGAGAGGATGAACATGTAGAAAAAACGGTAGTTCCTCTTTCCTACGCAGTTCCCCACCCAGGGACAGTGGTGGTCAAAACGCTCTGCGTGGACATCGAGAAAAAGAAGAAGCGGTTTAGTTTGTAAACGAAAATAAAAGACAAGTAAAGTATTTTCTTTTGTGTCACCTAATTATTGTTTCAGTGATACTTGTTCTACTGTCTGAAATCCCTCTGTTGGGTATAACAATAAATAAAACAACAAAACAAACATTGAAAAGCCCAGAAGATACAAAAGTAAGTTACAATTAGCTGAGAAATCCCAGTTTTCTTTTTTTTCCTACCACAAATCTCCTGTCAACCAGGTTTTGTTAAACAAACTTCATGAAGTTTTAAAAACATAACAAAGCTCCTTAAGTACACACAGTTTAAATTGAGAGTGGTGGGAAATTAGAGGAAGTGTCCCTCTGGGTCTTGTCACAACATTATAAAAATGTTTCACATAGTGCAAAGTAGCTATTTATAACAACTAGTCAATACAGGCTGGCATGACTGTCTCAGGGTGAAAAACGTCCACTGTCACTGTAGAAGGACTGAGGGGGTCACACAAGCTCTTTGATGGGTGGACATATAAAGCTGTGCTGCTAAGGCCTCAATCTAAAAGTATTTGATGACACCTAAGAAATCACAAGTAACAAGGGAACAGATTATAACATTTAGTGTGTAGCACAGTGAAGCATCCACAATGGATTCAGACAAACAGCTCCATCATACATGTAGTTTCACTGACCACACAAGAGTATGGTTCTGCCATCTAATCAGCCTCTGTGCCACAGTGCAATGTTAGTGGTTGCACTACTGGCTGTGCACAGTGGGAGCTACTTAACTAATTAATCAGAGCCATTATTAGCTTAGTGAGGCGAAATGACCCGCTTTTGTCTTCACTGATCAATGCCTGGATGAAATGTGTCTGGGAACCAGAGCATCTAGCCACAGGGAGGAGATAGCTACTATGACTAGTCAAATCTCATTATCAGAAGAGTCTTGCCATTGGTGCTTAATATGAACTGACCAACTATATTAAAAGGGAAGACGAGAGTATTACCCCCTTTTGAGAGCTGTAACGGTGAAGACAAGAATGCAATTTTTTAATTCAAGATCTTTTTATTAAAATTTTCACAAAGTAAAACAGGTGAAATGCTGAATGTCAATTACAAATATTTTGAGGCATGTTAATCATAGCATACACCAGTGTACAAAATATAAAAAACAATTAAACAGTATGAAAAAACATAAAATAGTAACAAAAACAAACTACAGACCAAACTAATCCCTCCCATGTCACTGCCAGATTACTAATCACAATATGAGGTCATTCTAACATTAAAAGCCTGCACTAGGAATACAAAAGAAATATGAAGTATAGTTCACAGGGTCTGGAATGCTTCTAGAAAAGGTCCCCACACTTTCTGGAACTTATTTGATTGCTGAAGCGAGTATCTAATTTTCTCCAGTTTTAAGCAGGACATGATGTCTTCCAGCCATTGTGCACGAGTAGGAGGGAAGGGATCCTTCCACCTGAACAGAATTGCCCGACGAGCCAAAAGGGAGGCAAAAGACAAAGTGTGCCCCTGTGCAGTGGTTAACTTCCTTCCTCCCTCCATGACCCCAAACAGGGCAGTCAGTGGGTTTGGTTCTAATCTGATTTTAAGCACCAGAGAGAGAGTATGAAATACTTCCATCCAGTATTTGTTTAGACATGGGCAGGACCAGTACATGTGGATGAGAGAGGCTTCTGCTACTTTACATCTTACACAGTATGGACTAATATCTGGGTACATGGAGGATAACTTTGCCTTGGAAATATGAGCCCTGTGTACCACTTTAAACTGAATTAAGCAGTGACGTGCGCACAGGGAGGTTGTATTAACCAGTTTGAGTATAGACTCCCAGGTATCCTCTGATAAGGGAAGCCCTAAGTCCTGCTCCCATGCTGCTTTGAGTTTATCTGTAGGGGCACTCCTAAGATCCAGCAACATGCCATAGAAAGACGAAATGAGCCCCTTTTTGAATGGGTCTGTGGCAAGAACTTTGTCAACTGTGGTCAAGCCTATCGATGCACCAGGGCTGGGTGTCTGGGAAAGAACAAAATGTCTAGCCTGAAGATACCTAAAGAAATGTGATTTTGGAAGGCTGAATTTACTACTTAACTGCTCAAAAGATGCCACGGTGCCGTCTATGAACATATCTCTAAAACAAGTCATACCCCTCCTGTGCCATTCCTGGAAGGTGGGGTCCTCAAGGGATGGTTTGAAAGAGTGATTTGATGCAATGGGGCTAAGAAGAGAGAAGCTGTGAAAACCAAAAAACTTCCTAAATTGGGCCCAAATTCTAAGAGAATGTTTAACCACTGGGTTTTTGATTGATTTAAGTGAAGGAAGTGGAAGTGAGGAGCCGAGTAGGGCAGGAATTGACAGGTCATCAGTTGGATGTAACTCCATCGCCACCCAGTCAGGGCGGTCAGCGCCGTCGCAGTAGAAGGACCAGAATGCAAGGCAGCGCAGGTTAGCAGCCCAATAATAATAACGAAAGTTTGGGAGGGCCAGACCACCTGCAGACTTAATTTTTTGAAGGTGAGTTTTGTTCAAACGTGGCCGTTTACCCCGCCATAGGTATGAAGATATAACTGAGTCAAGGGACTGAAAAAAAGAACCAGGAATAAAGAGTGGTAAGGTCTGGAAAAGGTACAAAAATTTAGGTAAAATGGTCATTTTAACTGAATTGATGCGACCCACAAGAGACATTGACAGGGGTGACCATTGTGTAAGGGTTTGTTTGATCTCATTTAACAATGAGATAAGATTCTCTTGGAGCAGGTCTTTGTGTTTCCTTGTCACAGATATGCCTAAATAGGAGAATTTGTCATTTACGATTTTAAAGGGAAAATTGGAAAGGTCTAAAGCATGCGATTCGAGATTGGTAGGGAAAAGCTCACTTTTGCTGAGATTCAGTTTATAGCCTGAGAGTTTCCCAAACTGACTGAGAAGTGACAGCGCAGGGGGTAATGAGGCCAGAGGGTGAGAGATGAAAAGCAAGAGGTCATCGGCATAAAGCGAGACCTTATGTTCCCTGCCACCTCTCCAGATACCGGACACATCCTCACAAGATCGGAGCGCTGTGGCAAGCGGTTCGATAGCCATGTCAAAAAGCATGGGACTAAGGGGGCACCCCTGACGGGTTCCACGATGCAGATTAAATGGTTTTGACCGTTGAGAGTTAGTACGAATTGAGGCTGTTGGGTGTAAATATAGAAGTTTAATCCACAGAGCAAAGTTCGGACCAAAACCAAACCTGTCCAGCACAGCAAAGAGATAATCCCATTGGACACGATCAAATGCTTTCTCTGCATCCAGAGAGACAACGCATTCAGGGATAGCCTCAGAGGCAGAGTAGATAATATTGAACAGTCGCCTTGTGTTAAAGTAAGACTGCCTACCTTTAATGAAGCCAGTTTGGTCTTCAGATATAATTGTGGGGAGGGCATTCTCCAGCCTATGGGCTAGGACTTTAGCTAGGATTTTAGCATCTGTGTTTAAGAGGGAGATGGGCCTGTAGGAGGCGCATTCAGTAGGATCCTTCCCTTTTTTAGCTATGAGGGTGATACAGGCCTCTGAAAAAGAAGGAGGGAGGGAACCGTGGCTGAAGGATTCTGAAAGAACTGTAGATAGCAGTGGGGAAAGCAGAGTAGAAAATTTCTTTAGAAATTCCGCCGGGAAGCCATCAGGGCCAGGACATTTACCCGACTGCAGTGAAGAAATGGCTCGAGTTATCTCCATCAGGGATATCGGTTCTTCTAATGTCTTCCTTAGATCTGGTGAAAGACTGGGAATACTAAGACTATTTAAAAAGTCCGCAATCTCATCTCGATCAGTCTGAGATTCCGAGGTGTATAGCTGGGTATAAAAGTCCCTAAATGCTTCATTTATGAGTAAGTGATCTGTAGTTACATGGCCATTTGGTAAACGAATCTTAGAAATATTTTGTTTAGCCTTAGAGCCTTTAAGTTGGTTGGCTAATAATTTGTCAGATTTGTCTCCATAAACATAAAACCTGGTTTTACTTTTCAGAAGTGACTGTTCAATTGGGTGAGTGGTGAGCAGGTCAAATTTAGTTTTAAGTTCTAGACGCTTTTTGTAAAGATCTGGGGATTTAGTCCGAGAATATTCTTCATCGACCTCTTTGATTTGGCGGGCAAGGTCTGATCGCTCCCTATAAGATTTTTGCCTCACCCTAGCAGTGTAGGATATAATCTGTCCCCGGAGATAAGCCTTGAGGGAATCCCAGACAGTTAGACTAGACATTCCTGGAGTCATATTCGTGGATAGGAAAAAGGCTATTTCCGTTTCCATTAATTTAACAAAATTTCTGTCCGACAGCAAAGTTGAATTGAATCGCCACTGTCTGTCTCTTTGAGGTAAGTCAGGAAGGGACATGGTTAGGACCACAGGAGCGTGGTCGGAAATGACAATGCTCTGATAAGCACAGGAATGAACCAGGGGAATCAGTTGATTATCAATAAAAAAATAATCAATCCTCGAGTATGTGTGGTGCACTTGTGAGAAAAAGGAGTATTCCCTGTCACATGGATGTAAAGAACGCCACACATCACAAACACTGTAGTCAGAAAGGAACGCCTGAATAAGACGGGCTGACTTACTTGCTGTGCCGGGGTTGGTAGAGGATCGGTCTAGGACTGGGTCAAGCCAGCAATTAAAATCACCACCCAGTATGAGAGAATATGTATTAAGGTCAGGGAGCAGTGAAAACAGTCGTTCAAAAAAGACTGCATCATCTGAATTAGGGGCATAAACGTTCACAAGTACGACCAATGTATTGAATAATTTCCCAGAAACGATCACGTAGCGACCAAACTTGTCAGAAATCACGTTGTGCTGCTCAAATGAAACATCCTGACTGATCAGAACTGAAACTCCTCGGGCCTTAGCTTGAAAGGAGGAGTGAAATCCCTGCCCTGACCACCTCGGGAACAGGCGGCTATTATCAGAACTGCGAATATGAGTTTCTTGTAGAAAGGCTATTTCTGTTTTAAGATGTTTTAGATGTGAGAAGACCCTTTTCCTTTTAACAGGGTGATTCAGACCCTTAACATTCCAGCTCACCAGCTTCAAGAATCTATTCATAATATTTAAGAAGAAAAATTAGGAGGTGAGCACAATGACCTAGGCAAAAAAAAAGAAAACGGAAAGGAGGCTGAATGTGACCCACATTAAGTAAGGAGTTGAAAAGAATTAATGCAAAGTGTCTGGCAGTGACATATCCCCCCGACCCACCCACCCCAAATAAGACAGCTGCTATAGAAAAAGAAAAAAAAAGCAGCAAGCTCTTCAAAACAAACATAGTGCAATAACACATCTTCCTGTCCTACACACTAATAGCTTTTGCTCCCGCATCATGAATATATGAAATTAGCACCTCAAAACGTGTAGATATAAATAAAAAAAAAGAAATACCCTCTCAAATCTTGACTTGGAAGTCCCGATAAGAGCCCAGAAATATCTGTACAAAAATGTAAAATATAAAACTTCCGACTTAAACAGCGTAAAAGTAAGGTTAACAGCTTACAATTATTACAAAACTTATAGGTAAATTGGAAAAGCTTTTATTTTTTCGCTTTTTTCTCTCCCTCTCCAGCAATTATTTTTCCCTTTTTTCCCCCTTCCCTCAAATAGCCAAAAAGAACTGCAAATTAATAATATTTGCAAAGGGGCAGTCAAACTAACAACAGAGTAAAATAAGGTTTTAAATGAAAACTAAAAGATTTCAGGCAAAAAAAAAAAAAAAAAAGACTGAAAAACAAAAATGTTTGTCGCGGGGTACTCACCCTCCCCTCAGGAATATTGTAATGACTCACGTGAAAAAAGAGAGAGGAAAAAAAAAAAAGTCAGTCAGTGAGCGCCAGTGAACCACACCGGGCTGCAGGCGGAGCCGTGAAAGCCTCCAACAGTCCCATTACGGCGGGTTTGAGGATTTGCTGCGACTCGTGATGAATTTGCGCGCCTCATCCACGGAGCCGATCCACTTCCTGACCCCCCCGGACAGCGTGAGCCGGAGCCGGGCGGGGAAGAGCAGAGCCGGCTTCAGACCCAGGTGATATAGCTCCGACATAACTCCGCTGTATTCCGCTCGTTGGCTGGCAACTTCGGGGCTGTAATCCTCCAAGACCCGGATGGGGTGGCCGCGAAATTCCAGCTTTCCCCTCCGGCGCGCTTCCCTCACGAGGATATCCTTGGTCTGGAACCGGTGAAGGCGGATGATGACCGGACGCGGTCTCTGTCCCGGGGCCGGCTTGGCGGCGAGAGAGCGGTGCGCTCTGTCTATTTCTGGCGGTGACGGCAGCGTATCATTCCCGAACACCTCACACAGCAGCTTGGAGAAGAAAGCCGTTGGAGACCCGAGCTCAGTAGACTCAGGTAAACCCAGGATCCGGATGTTCTGCCTTCTGCTTCGGCTCTCCAAATCCACCACCTTAGCCTTTAGCCGAGCATTATCATCCCGTAGAGTCGAGCAGATGCCTTCAAGGTCCGTAACTCGCTGGCTGAGGTCTTCTGTGGCGAGTTCAAGGGACGAAACACGTTGGCCATGGTCCTCGACCGCGAGCCGCGTTTGGTCGAGTTTGGAGTCGAGCTGACTGAAAGTATTTTTGAACTCGGCGGCCAGGGCAGCGCGGTGTTCCTCCAGCAACGTGGTAATGGCCGCCAGGGTTAAGACAGCGCCAGCCTCGTCCTTTTTGCCCGACTTGCCGCTCTTCGAAGCCATCTCGGAGGTAAGTGGGCTCGTTCGAGACAAAAAAAAAAAAAAGAAAAACAGGGAATCCTTTTTAAAGGAAAAAGTTTGAAAGTTTGAGGGCTTGGTGGTTTAAAAAGTTTGGCACTCAGGGAGCACTCGCGAAACGCGTCTACTCCATCTGCTCACCAACCGGAAGCCCCAAGAATGCAATTTTACCAAAATTCTCATTTGATATTTGAGAAACAATGCCAGACACCTTCCTTCTGTTTAAATATTTTAGTTTAATGTGAAAGGTGGTGGAGCCAACAGCTAAAAGAAGGTGTGTAAGAAGGTCTGCAAACTCTGTGGCATTATACCTCTGATGGTGGTGCTTTTTGAAATGAAACCATGAGCTTGAGATACTGCTGCAGTTTCATAATGATCTAATACAATCTTCTTTATGTGCCAGTATTCTTTTGATGTATTAAATTTCTGCTTACATAACATAATTCCCCCAAGGGGATTATTGAAGCGTCATCTACATCAAAACGAGTAAATAACAGCAAAGAGCATTAAAATTGCCCTTAAATATAACTGATTTCCACCCCTCTCTTCGCACAAATAAGCAGCAGTATTCATGGAGACTTACAGACTTAAAACGCAGTCTGACCATTTTATCCTCCGGTATAAAGGAAATAACAGCACATAACTACAAGGGAAGTGGTGTGTGTATCGTCATTTTGAGCTCTCGTAAGCTTCTTCCATCACTCTCAAGGGGATAGTGGACTGAACTTAAAGGAAGTGACTACCATATTTACACCATCCACGGCCACCAGGGAAGGCCGATCCATTCTGGCTTCTGACTTATTTAAGAGCGTGTTATCCCCTGGCTTTTACAGCAGCATAGATGGAACGAGAGAGACAGGAAAGCCCTTGTACCACTTTTCCTTTCTTTCCTTTTTTTTTTTTCAAATGTCCAGTCATCCCTATTTCCATTTCATGTGCAAATGTCAACGCTGCTCATTAAAAGACAGTAAGATAATAATTTTGCCTAAAAAAAGAGTTCAAGTCGTTCACAAACTTAAACCCCTTCGCTTTTTTATTTCTGAAGGACTTTACCTCTCAAGGATGCCATTTTTAGACCCAGTAATGTTATGTTAAAAGAAAAAAAGTAGTCATATTTTTTGTTTTATTTTACATTTTTCATGTTCTACACAAAAGCCCATCTGCCACCGGGTTATAGAGCATCTTAATGTTGGATGGAGACTAACGGCTTTGAAACCAGGCTGAAAAATAAGAGACCCCAGTCACAACTTACATTCATCAGCAGAGTTTATCAATCCCTGTATGGGCGGTCCAACTATATGTCAGTTTGTTGTTTTCATTTCCCTCCCATCCCTGGCTGGCATTTCACAAGTCAGATTTAAACTCTGTGTCTAAACCTTATTTGCAAGGGTCTGAATTTTTAAGTCTGTAGTATTTTTACCAAGTCAGATCTTGCACAATTCTTTAAAGCATCTCCTGTGTGCTCATTACTGTAAATCAGTGGTTGTGTTTACGCAGGACATCGATGAAAAAGCTAAGACTTCCCTGATTCCATTTTTGAATTTGACCATCCACTTAATATGCTCAGAAAAGGTAATTTTATTTAACAATATACATTGCGTTTATCAGAATCTGCTCTTCCATCTTTTTGATAGCTTCTATTTTCCTTCCTGCCAGTGTGTATCTGCTGCGTCTGATTACCACCTACTCATCTTTTTCCTGTGTTGACTACTTCCTCATCTTTGCTTTAAAGTTTCTCTAACAGGCCCTCTTCTGAAGAAACATTGGACATTCAAAGGCACTGCTGCCTCTGGAGGTATGAAGATGTTTATACAAGAAACACCAAACATGTAGAGGAAGACATACAGGTTTGTGGATCTCTATCTTTTAACAACAGACTGTCTTTGCTCTTCCATTGATGCACAAAAACTGAAAAACTCAACCTTTCTAGGTTGTCGTTCTCACTACAAGTGTCTCTTGATGCTTATTCCAAGTAAGCTGTGTATACAGATAATTCCCTGTATATTCGTGCATCAACATCCAGATAATTAGTTTGCTCATGTCACCAGCAAATAAAATCCTTGCAAAACTGGTGTGAACGTGAATGGCCCAAATTATATGATTTGTGTGTTTGTGCGCCGTCATTCGTGTTAACAAGTGCAGCTGCGATGGGAAAGCTGGCTAAATAATGCATAAACTGCCATAAGACTACTTTTGAAAATACATGTGAACCTAAAACTGGAAAGTAGGGTAGCTGGATGTTGTGGTGACAGATTTGACTGCTTGTGGTAATTCTATTGAAGCCTTAAAATTCAAAACTTGCATCAGAAGAAAGACATCATAACTCACCCACACAGTTGTCACAGAGGCTGCAGTGGGAGGCACGTGGTGGTCTGAAGATTTTGCATGTGAAGCAATATTTCAACTTGACTGTCTGGCCGTTGATGACCACCTCCTTTGTCCTGGGAGGAGGTCTATAGCCCGTGCTGCCGTTGGCAACATCTGAGGAAAAGTAAGAATGCTGTAAAAACTCCATTGGTAAACAAAGGTGGTCTCATTATTGAAAACCCTATAGTTTACAGACCAACAGTACATTAAGAAAGGGGGTAATTAAACTCATTGCTCCCTAATAAGCTGAAAAAAAATACACAATTCAGTTGATTTTTAGTAATAACAGTAAAATAAAGTTTGATATACCTCAGATATTGGATATAAAGTGTGTTTACAACCATCTCTGGACAGTTTGAACTTGAAGTCACACCTCCCTCAGAGAACCAGAGAACCCTGGGGACACATTTTGTATGCTTCCCTTTACTTTTGTTGCTTTCAGACTTCTCTAAATAGATGTTGTAAGATTTATTTTTCTTTTAACGCTGGTTTGTGAAACCAATTAACATAATCATGACTCCATAAGTATGTAGGAATAGAGTAAATTAGCAAGTAAATGCAAGAGAGATAGAGGGCCTCCTCTTCCAAGGTCAGTCTTTTCAAAACAAAACAAAAGCCTTTGTTTGATTTTTCCAAGGCAACTCAACAAGGCTTTGATCAAATTAAATCTTTCCTGATCCGTAGTAATGTTTAGCTCCAGTAGTAATGACATAACAAATGAACCCACTTCCCTCATTAATGTTAGTGATCTCCCACGTTTGATGTTATTTGTGTCAATTCTGCAGGAGTGGGCTGAGTGAGAGAACAAGAACCGAGCTTTCGTGCCACCGTCAGAGAGCCAGGAGCTCCATCTTTTCAGATTAAAAACTGTTACACTAGACTAAAATTCTAACCTATTTCAGGTTATAACAACATAAATCTGGAATTAACTGTGCACACAACTTCATAATCCCAAGACTATATGGTAAAAAAAGAAAAGAAAAAAAATGGTATCAAGCTGAGAAAGAGAGCAATCATAACGATTTATAAGCCAGGAAAGGTACAGTCTTTGTCCTATAATTGCTCTGCTGTCTTTGAGGACGGTAACGCATGCTAAGAGTAGGCAATAGTGTGTAGGAGGATAATTTAGATACCATCTCAACGCCCTTAGTAATTCCTTCAGAGTGGTACATGTGCATGTCATGGAAGAAGTGGGTGGTGGGGCTTCTTTTGTAACCACCAGCTCTCGCCTCTCTCCACAGTCCCTCTGTTTCACTACACTCTCAGCGCGTTGCTCTCAACTCTCCTCATTAATCGTTGTCGCAATTTGGAGGACAATTCAGTTTTGGCAGTGTTCAACCATCAGGGGATGTGTCACTGTTTAGGTTATCGTGACACAATACAAGCTACGGTAAAATCTGTTGCAGTCAAGAGAAATAAAGAGCTGTGGCGATCATGAATAGAGACTTCTGAAGCATTAAGACAAAACATCTCAAAGGCATTTTGTGAGATCTCTCAAAATAATGCTGGCGGGTTGGAAAGATGCATACTGACATATATAGGTCATACAATACGGATAGTAATATGAGGCAGCTGAAGAGAAAAAAAAATGTGCATGTTAGCCTTCTAGTTCTGTTAAAAATGTGAATATAGTGGGAATTTTGGCCACTATATTCTTCATTTGACAAAAATCTAATGACAGGGGGGGGGTCAAACTGTCTGCTAAGCCACTGCTTCTGCCAGTTATACCACAGCAGTAACGCTCCACGAACATCAGGTGCAGCCAGCTACATGTAAGTGTGGTCACTATGAAGGAACATAAATGTTTTATTTAGGCTTCAATTCTGCATGGCTGGTTTGTCTTCAAAAATAACAAAAGCACTGCTCAATATTTCTAGACAGAATAAAAGAGACCAAAAAAATAAAAGAGACCACACACACACACACAATTCACATTCTGCTTGTGGAATAGATGGCAAAAAAAGAACAAACGAATTATATTTATGGCACAAAGTATTAATTGTGCTTTTCTTACTTTAGGGTAAAACAATCAGACAACAATACGGTTCCATATAAGTGCAGCCTGAAAGCAAGTCAACATTTCAAAATGCAAATTAATTAAATCGGCTGGTAAATAAAGGACCAAATATAAAGGGAAATTTGCTTATTTTGTAAGCCTATTTAAAGCAGTTTGCAAGATGCAAATAAGTTACAGTTACAGTCAAAAAATATCCATCTCTAAATGTCACTATTTCTGTAAATCTGGCATCATCTCCAACAACTAGCCACTGCTAGCCTAGTGGAGGGGTGCACACAGTGCCATCTGCATAGTATCAATATCCAGTATGCTTCACTCTGAATTAGGGCTGGGCGATATATCGAGATTTTAATATTGATCGATATATTTTCAAACGCGATATTGTACGAGACAATATTGTTTATATCGATTTAAATTTATTTTTTTTTTTATGATTTTGATATAGCTTATTTTGTGACAAATTGACTTGAATGTTTTATTTGAGATTTGCACAAATGTTTTGTTATTTGCACAATTGTCAACCTCAGTGGAAAAGTCTGCCTGTTACTGTCTACATTGTATTAATTGCACAGTGTATTTTAATTTAATTGTTATGCAGGAAAGGGATATTTGTTTTATTTTATTCAAGAAGCATTTTTATTCTATATATGCAGGCAGTTTATTTTTATTTCATTTGTTTTATACATTTTGATATTGTGCAGACCACTGTTAATAAAGGTACCTGTGTGACATTTGGCACGAGGCTTTGTATTAAAACTGACTGTTTTTTAAGGGTTTGCCTCAGAAAAAAATGAAGCTAACAGAGATGCTATGCTATAATGCTTTGGGGGAAACCCCAATTATGGCACAGAAAAAAAAAATATATATATATATATCGAGTATCGCCATTCGACTAAAAAATTGAGACCAACCGCCAACCACCCTACTTCCACATCGAGGCTTGTGCTGAACTAAGATTCATTGCAGTTCCTCAACTGACCAATAAAGACTAGCTGCAAAAGCAAGTCCATCTCCATTGACCTCCATGTTGAAATGTCCAACTTTAGAGCAGAAATAAACATATTTACACCCTGATTCAGAACTATTTTGGTCCCTATCGTTTGATTTCACACCCATGACAACTCTGAGGGGGGTGAATTTTTTTGTACCACGCCATGAGTGTTTATATCCAGCAATAAATGTATTTCTAAAATGATTGGCAGTCAGCTCAGCCACTGGCTAGACATTGTCACAATCATCAACCTACCGCCCTTCACAAAGCAATCATCCGTTTGTATGAACCCAGCGTCGGCGAAAAGCATTAGTCATTTTTGTTTTCGCTGTTGAGTCGACATGTTCAATGCTATATTTCCCGCTGTAAATGTCTGACGGCACCTCAGCAGATATTTCGGTGGGGTTCGGCTGAAGGAGCTGGGACTTTGACTGACATATGGTGGGCGTGTTTCCGCCTGCTTCCAAAACAACATGACGATGCCCCGCATCAAGAAAAACAGGCTTCAAAACCAGTTTTCAGAAACCAGTGGGTCACGTGATCGAATGCTTCATCCATTGTTTCATACAGTCTATGGTTGAGATTGATGCAGATGGATCCAACGGTAATACCATCAATGAGATCCGATAGCAACACAGTAGTTATCTTTGGTGTTTAAAACAGAGACCCAATGCAAGACTACATTTCTTCAGCCATTTTTGTAATTATACTCTTTTCAATTTAGCTGTCTACACACTTTCACCTTTACTTCCATACCAGCTCTAAGCCATAAGAAATTTGGACACGTCCAAGTTAAAAGGTCAAGTGTTTTTTTTTTTACTGGAGCTTCTGTCCAAAAGCTGTATACCGGCTACATATAACTCAGCAAATATAAGTGAAGTCAAACATGAATGTGGCCTAGTGTGTCTGCCTTCACTGAGCAAGAGGTCACAGTAGCAGTTCAAGTGTCAGCATAATTTGAAACTGGATGACCATTCAATAGGACAGTCAAATCTGTATCGTGGCAAGAGTGAAATTAGTATTCAGTCACTCAAATAGGAAACTGTGCCTTTGATATAACCAGTCTCTGCAAGGACATCTTTAGACCACATCAAAGTCACTGATGTATTTTGGCTGATTTATTTTTCTAATTTAATATAAATAGGGTTGGCCGTCAAAAGAAGGTCTCAGTCTGTGAAACTCTGTGAACTTGAATTGGTGCATGCTTTTATGTTCAGAAGTATTTAACAGTGCAGTGCTCAGCATTTGGGAGATAGAAATGCAAAGATAGAAAAATACAAATAGCAACCTCTGACATGTGATGTTAAACAAAAAGGCACACAAGCTTATTCAGGGTTTATACAGCAATCCTTATGTTACATTTAATACCAATTTAATACCTTTTTCACTACCTTCAGATTTAAAAAAAAAAAAAACTGTCACAACATTAAGTGTTAATCACGGACATTTTAACATTAATACAGATTTTGAACTATAGAACACTATACAGAACAGATTTATAGACTCATTGATGTTGACCAGATGTTTCACATTTATTTCACTTTGTGAATGACAATAAAATAGACTGCTTAAAATGTAAAAGGTAAAAAATAATACCAATTTAAAAAAAATAATACCTCTGACAGTGAATTTAACACTTTTAATGGCCTTAAATTTGGCAATTTTCATTTATCACTTTTTAATACTTTTTAAAACCCAGCGGAAACCCTGTTATTGTACAATCACAAATTTAAATCTGGACAAAGAAATTCAACATTAAAAGCTGAAAGCATGTTTGCAGTGTCTTTGTGAGCGGCAACTAATTTAATTAGATTGGCTTTCTTTTTAGAAAGTGGCCAGATCTGGTTGATCTCTTGTAACTGGTTTACTGAGCTGAACATTTGAGTTTGTTTTCTCAAAAAAAGAAAAAAAAAGAAGCCAAATATGATACATTTTTTTTGCCTTTCTTAACCTCGTCAGAGAAAAGTACATGTTTTATAGGGGGAAGCACTATAAGATAAAAACATTTTCCCCTGCAATATACACAGAATAAGTCATCATATCAAAGCGAAAACCTATTTTTCTCCAAATGTGACTATTATATGTGGAGGTACATAACTCAGAAACAAATAGCCCAAGTCAAATAGCATCCTCCTACCCTGATAACGGCATTCTTTCTCCAACGCTAAAAGCTCTAAGCCTCCCAAAGTTTATTTTCTCGTTTTGCTCAGAGTCTGGCTGGCGGAGAAAAAAAAATACGGAGGCTGCCCTGACAATAGAGCTTAGATAGATAGCTTCAGATAGTTTACAGAAGTGATGCTCAACAGGACTACCCAGAGGCTTGATGGGAGGGTTTGGAGGACCTGCTAACAAAATGTTGCAGTCGGAACCAAAGTTTTGACATTGGACTCGTCCCGAACTGGGGACTAATTTTCATTACAACATTGCATGTTGTAGCAGAAATAGTGGCAGCATTTCCAGTCCTGACATATCGGGCATGCAGGCAGCACTGACATGTCAACATATGTCAATGTTAACTTGGATGCTGTGCTGCTTGAAAAGCGTCTCTTGGTAATTCTGGCACTTTGTAACATCTTTTTAAGACCTTTTTTAGATAAAGCTGATTTAAGCTTTATATAGCCCAAACACTATGACATCAGACTCCATATCCAGACGGGTGTTTCACAAAGACATTTTTACAGGACTCCAACTATAAACTAAAATGATTTATTCATGATGATGTTTGGAGATTTAAATCAGACATCTCTACTTCACTTGCGTCAGATTTTGTACAACTGCTTTTTGCATATCTTGTACTGTAAGTTATTTTATTGATTCCTCTAACCATCCATCCATCCCCAGAAGGGTATTATGTAACAATACGGTTTATCTTTAAGGATTTATAAAGATTTAAATGTATTTCAATTAATAGGTATACTTGACAGGCTTTTCTCCAGGATTAAAATTCAAGATCGTAAAAAAATGGGGTCAGTAAGTTAGAAAAACACAGTAATGTCTCATGTACTTGTCATTTATTTTTAAACAGTATAATCATGCCGTATTTGGGTATGTTGGGATTTATTTTTGCACCCTTAAGTCAAAAGCATTTGGCAGACACCAGAGATGTCTGGTCACAACGATGGTAATACAAGACTAGCCACAAGACTTCCTTTCTGGGATACTGTGAGTGTGAGTACACCCATTAGGTCCTACACAGTTTAGTCAACAGATCAATAAAATGTGTATTGAACCTGAGCCTTGTAGCACTTTGCCTTGAAAACATTGTTAAATATTTATGAGACTTCTGCTGAAATACAAAGCTTGGGCTTCCGCTAGCTGCAGTATTAAGTGATTTAATATGGGGCTGTACACAGATTAATAAAATACATTATCCAAATCAAAATATACTGGAGAATAAAGGGACTAAATTGTCTATTTGTAAGACTTTATTATCTCCTCTCAACTAGGATTTGCACCAAAAACGTTATTCAACAAAGAAGTGTGTCATTTTAATCCAGTGAGCATATGATATGCATCAACTAAAAGGATAAGAAGGTAGCAACTGGACAGATTAAAAACAGGAGGATTGTCTCAATCCAAAAATGAAAATGTATTGGAGATGAGTCATGTTTTAAAAATGACAGTAGCATGCATGTGCAGATGAACCAAACAAAAATGTAATACCTATATTGTGACAACTTTCACAGCTAATATATGCATTTTAATCAGTGCTAAAAGATGAATGTACAAAGGAGTTTGCTCCTGGAACAAAAATGTGAGACTGGTTGATGTTCAAACTGCCATTTCATCACAAAGAGTAAACAGCCTACATATGCCTACAAACAAACCAAAAAAATAAATAAAAATCACTCTAATTAAGGAAGGATAAGAGCACTATTTAATACCTAGTGCTTTCCATTGAGCTTAGAACAACTGAGCATAAGTTTCATCACTAAATTAACCTGTTGATTTATTAAGAGCTAGCAACCAGCTGAAGCCAACGTTGTTAAAAACTGGTGCAGAATAGCGTGATTTGGCCGTCATCTGTAAATTGCTATGAGAAAATTTGAGTAAAAACAAATGCTCCAATGATAACCTCTATAGCTGTGTTTCCATTAGCGGGATTCAGGATAAACCCATCAGACAGGGCCGACCCCCCCCAGCTCAACGCCAGTTTATGGCTTCCTCAGGTCCAAGGCTGAGTAACTCCTTGTCTCCTCAGTTACCTGTCAACAAATAAGGGCCCTACCTGTGACCTCCTGCTGCTGCTGCTGTTACTCTCATCAGCTATTTCCTTATTTTTTGAAATAATAATAATTAATTAAAAAAACTAATAAAAATAAAAGCCTTCCTTGGTGGGTTGTACTGTACACGATCCGCCACCCCGCTTTAGTTCTGTTTACATTAGACCTGACCCGCGGTTAAGAGTACCCTCGGAGGAAAGTTATTCATGGGCCAGCTTGACGTGCCACCCCACGTCGGTCAATGTAAAAGGGGCACGGCAGCGTGTTAAACGCGGGGTAGTCGCCAATGTAAAGGGGCTAGAGACTGAACAAATAACACCACTGACCACGAGATGGCCGTAATGCACATTTTCTGCTGTTTGCAAACAGCCACTGGCGTAAAAGGAGACAAAGGAGTAGAATGCAACAAAAAGAAAGAAAAGAAGAAGATGCACATAAAAAAAGGGATGCTACTTGCATTTTTGTATGCTTCTTTGGTTTTTTTTTTAAAGCTACATTGTGGTGGTAGTGACTGAGAATAAAGAAAATCATTATTTCGTGTATTCTCCAACTTTATCAAAGGTAGTTGCATCAAAATCTTACTGGTCCAATAGGTTCAAATGATTTGTGTTCATACGATTTATGTTCATCTAAGAGGGTCAATACAAAATACAGGGGGGAAAAAAATCCCTTCAACGCCATCAACAAACATCTCTACTACTTCCACGATATGAGGTTTGAATATGAAATTGTAGACAAAACAATGGTAATATAAATGAGAAAAAATTGGGGATTATTTTTAATAAAAAATGCTGTTTTACAAAATATTTGTAATATTGGGACCAGTAAAAACTCAGCGAAATGGAACTATTTAAAATTTTTCTTAATAGAATAAAAACAAATAGAATGCGTTTTATTTATTCATTCAATCTGAGATTAAATTCTAATCTTGGAAAAATGTTATCCATCTCAGAGTAGATTTAATCCAAGTTTGAGCAGTGTAAATATTGTGGTTTTTGAATTGGACCTGGTCTAAGGCCTTATTGCTCTAAGATGCCGTGAAACGGCCCTTAATGGCGCTTTTCCACTAGTACCTACTCAGCGCGACTCGACTCACCACGCCCCCGTTTTGCGCTTTTACACTACGGGTGGAGGCGGGTGAAGGCGTGCAGAGTAGATACTTTTTCTGTATCTATTCTGCCGAGGTTCTGAGCGTGCTGAGTCGGCCCTGTATCTGACGTCATCACACTACAGGCCACCGATTGGTCGGGGGGCGGGGCCGTCAGACGTTTGAATCAGGAAGCGGGAATCAGCGCAAGAGCGGCTCACGGCGATTTTATTCAACAGGCAATGGCAGAACAAAAGTCTGTTTCGTGATCCAACTCCGAGGTGCAGATGTTCATAAACCTGGTGGCTTATTAGGAGAGAATTAAAAAAGGGATGCAGACGGGCGATAAGGAACGACCAGATCTACCAGGCGCTTGGTCACTTCTCAGCCGCTCGCGGTTACCAGCTGACTTTTCATCAGCGCCGACACCAAAAAGCGCCACCGCTTGAAGCTTCTTTCACTCATTTTTAACTTGATATCGAACACAAGTCACAGACCAAGCAACAAATATATATCAGCTCCTCCAGGTTCTACATCTTTAGTGTTGTTGTCTTCTCCGTTTGGATCACACAATCAAATACGTAACAGCAGCTTCACTCCAACTTCTCATCTGGGTGTCTAAAAACAAACGAGGACAAGGCGAGTGGAGGCGAGACGAGGCGTGGCGAGTCGAGTCGCGCTGAGTAGGTACTAGTATAAAAGCGCCATTCAGCGGTCTTGCGGTGATTCAGAAGCTAACTTCAGTGCCATGTCAACTTGCTACTTGAGATCTCTACTGCTCTGTTTCAAAGTGGAACACTTAAACACCAATAGGCTCAAAGAAATTCAATATAGATCTGACATTGTTAAGCACCTCTTTTCAGCATCACATACATTACTGATATCTTACTACCGATCTGTAAACGAACGAGAATTGAGACTGACAAGTGACGACAAGCCTCTGACTCACTCAAAGAAAATGGAAAAAAAAGTGATTTTTCCCGGCATCGCGCTCTAGAATATTGATCAGAGTTCTAGTCAGAGCTCTGATTGACAGATAAAGCTCTTAGTATCCAATATTCCACCACAGTCAAAAAACTATAAAAGGAGTTTAATTGTCATAAGTGTTGAAAATATTGTTTTAATTATTCAGAACCAGGGTTCAAAACTAAGAACCGAAAATGTTTGTCGTTTAAAATGTGTTTCACAATGCAGCACCGGCTTATGTCCCGGGCCTTTTTAACCCCTAGTAGTTAATTGCAAAATAGGTCACTTTCACACTGAGGAAGAAAGGGTGTCCGCGTGTCTGACTGATGCTTTGTCACTGAACCAATGCTGCATCACAACTATTGCAGTACAATGCTTCCCCTTATTGTGCATCCAAACAACTTTCAATGAATATGGAGGTAGGAGGAGGGTTTTACAAGTTTTAGATAAACGTCAGTTACCTTTTGCATCATCTCTCAGCGTTCACTTGCTCTGTCCCTTCACGTTTCATGCTGTTAAGCCTTGTAATGGGCATGGCCCTTCTTTTCAGTGTGCTCAATCACTAGAGTAATTTCATTAAAAACATAATTTCAAAAGATTTGCTCACCGAATCGTTCTGTACTTTATCAGAACACTGATCAAACTCAATGAACTGAAACACAGCTGAACGGTTCATGACTCAGCTCATGATCTTTGGCTTCCTTCATACACAAGAATCCTCTTTAAAATCTTGGTATTATAAAACTTTCCTCATTGAATGTTGGAGATGAATACTGGCTTTAAATTCAGTCTTTTTAACTGCTCTACAGTTTGCCACTGCTCTTGGACTTGTTGACCATGATCTGGCAGTGTGAGCTGCTGGTTTCTCACTGAATACTTGTGCTGGCTTTAAGTACATTCGGTTTTTTGAGGTCTGTGAAAGCGACGGGAAACCAGGAGGTGTGCGTTTGTGATTTTGTTGGATACTGATTCAATACTCATTTATCTCAAGAAAAACAATCATGTTGGTTCAAGCTCTGCTTGCTGCCTTGTCCACACGTGAACTGTGACATTTCAGCAAGTGATTCAGTTCAGTTTGTTAATGAAAAGATTTTTCTTTTTCTTAAATAATTTGACATTAACACACATCCCACCCCATTGAATGAATAGAGGTGTGACGTTTCCTCCATGCAACATTGTGGACAGGTCAGAACCTGACAACAGGAACAGGAATGATCTTTCCTGTATGAGAAATGAAGCTTGGGGCTTTAGTGCGTTCAAGGCTTGGCCCAACCTGATAGTGGGAACGCTGCTAGGGGCAGCTGGTTGGAAATGAACAGAAAATTACCGGTAATTTCCTCATTTCATCTTCTTTGCACAACTAACTGCCTATAAGCAAGTTTTGAGACTATACTGCTCACCCACTTCAGTAGTTAGTAACTGACTTGCAGTTGATAGCAGTCACAATGTTCTCAATTTGGGAAATCAAGAATTAATTTTGATGAGAGCACTAAACAAGCATCAATCTACTATTTAAAAAGTCTTAAACCTTAAACTTCATAGCCATTTGGATGAACATTATATTAGACATTATCACCACGTCATCTATGATCCAGACAGTTATGTACTTTGTCACTACATCGTCTTTACAGCAGAACATCTGTGCCGCAGCCCTGTTGTTTTGTTAGGAGCAAAAAGAATTTACTTGCTTTTAATGTCCCTCTAATTACCTTTAGTCACACAGGATTCAGCTACAGACAACCAACAACAACAACAATGATCCGTGAGCAGGACTTTATTTTGTAGCCAACTATTACTCTTAGCGGAGAAAAAAAAAAAAAAAAAAAATCGCTAGTCTGGGGGCTGGATATTTGGGTCAACATTGCATTTTAATCCTTTGTTTATCCTCTGGAAAAAGAATTAAAAAAAAAGAAAATCCATAATGCTTTTACAGAGTGCTGTCAAGCCCACAGCTCCAAGCTCTCTGTTCAGTACTGTTCCTCAAGAGGCTTTTAAGTCTTCTAATGAGATTAATTAAGCCAGTTCAGAGTTTGTTTAATGTGGCTCTAATGGCCTAAAGCAAGAAAAAAGGACTACGACTGAGAGACAAGAGC
Source organism: Cololabis saira (assembly GCF_033807715.1). Taxonomy (NCBI): domain Eukaryota; kingdom Metazoa; phylum Chordata; class Actinopteri; order Beloniformes; family Belonidae; genus Cololabis; species Cololabis saira. The sequence continues at coordinate 26,920,551 of NC_084602.1, forward strand.
TTTAAATTCAAAATACAAGAACCTAGAAACTTGGAGATGCCGTAAAAAATGCAGCTCAGCGTAGTTTTGATAATGCATTTAGCAGTCCAGCAGCTGCAGGTCTAGGAGATTGCTGAGGCAGTAATGTGACTTTGTGATTTAAATCACAGTTAAACTTTGGTTTCAATTAAATTAAGAAGCACCGTGTGTGACCGCTGTCACCTTGCAGTCACGTTTCTGCAGATAAACAATGATGACACCACTCAGTCTCTTGGTTTCCGCCCATAAAATTCTGATAAACGCTTATGTTGAAATGCATGTTTAGCTGCATGTTTTTTTTTTTCCTGGCCCAGATTCTCCTTCACAACATCTTGTGACTTGTATGCTTTAGAAACAGCCCTTTAAAATGTGCCGTCTTTGCTGCCTTCTTACCTCTTATCATTTCTGAAGTGATGAAAGTGACAACAACATTTTTAATGGATTGTTTTTCTAGATGTCTTCTTATTAAGCAGTTTGCAAAGTTCGGAGTACTGCATCATGTAGATGAAATAGTACAATTTAGAAAGAAAAAAAAAAACCATGACTAAAGCATTAGTGAGTTTCATTAATAGATCTTTATCACAAAGTACTCTCAGATAGTTCTGACTCATGGAAAGCTGTCGTCAGTGTTCTGCTTCTAGTAATTCAGTTATTCTCTATCAGGAACTTCTTAGTGCACCAACAGTTTTACCTTTCACATCATAATGAGATTAACTCATTCTCAAATGGCTTACAATACATCGAATGAGCGGGATCTTAAGAATGTAATGAAGAGATAAAAGGCCACTCGGTCAATGCAGCACCATACTTCATCTCGGCCTAAATGAAGAGTGCCTTTTAAGTCCGTGGAAACTGCATCCCCATTGCTTTGGCTTCATAGATAAAATCCAGACACACCAGCCAGATAATGTGCCAATGAGGCTTTAAAAGCCCATACAGCATTTCTCTATAGCTATAAAGACAACCCTTTCCTCAGATATAACAGAAGGGATGATAAGGGAAGATTTTAGCAGGACATGAAAGAAGAAAAAACTTTCATACTCATTTAATGTTTTCAAAAAGGATTTACAAAGTGTTTTATTACCTATTTGCCTCTCCAGATCCGCTGCCTCATCCGTGGAAGCTCTGGGCAGCACCCCGGGATCACTGAAGCTCGTCCTCAGAAGAGTCCCCAGTACAAACAGAAACAGCACACCCCCTATGACTGGGATGACCGCGGTCAGGTGATCCGCCAGGTATGGACAACTGGTAGGACAAACAAATATGTGATTGAAAAAAGATGAACTAGCAACTACTAAACAAAAAAAAAGTAATAAATCTGTCGCACTGTGGATGTTTATATGCGAGGAGTGATCCAAAATACATTACAACCTTTTTATTTTCAACAGCTGCAAACAAGACAAATACTGTGCAAACACTAGGATGTTTGATTCAATTTGGATTTGATGATTTCTTTTGGACAGTAGGAATATATAATAAAAGCCATAAACACATTGAAGCGGAGGCAGCAAGTGCATATAACCACTTAACAGACAGAGCCACATGAAGGTCCATGGCCTGTCTGTTCTAATTAAACACATGCACATAATCACATTAAATATTCAACAGTTCAGTCAGTTATTACACTGATTACATTTAGACCCATAGGGTTGGTGCACGGGCTGCTGTATCCCATTTCATTTGCGAGTCTTGTGGATCAAATTTGTGGACAGCAAAGAGGAAACAATCCAGACAAAGACAACTAAATGAACATATGGTACCAATCTGCTTTAAAGGATGCTGTTGAGGAACGTAAAGCAAGTTAAAATCGTTCGAGTGGACTAAAGGTTCCACAAAATACTGGAAATTATTAAGAGGACCTTGTTCATCGGTACAATTATTTTATTAAAGTTGACAAACGTTCGGACCATCATTTGGTTGTTTTTTAAAGATGTAATATACATTTACAACACAGTATTTCAAAATGACTAACTGAAAGACTTACAGATGTGCCACTTATATGATGCCTGATTTACACAAATCTTAAATCTATACAGGACTGTCTCCGAAAATTAGAATATTGTGATTTTCTGTAATGCAATTTAAAAAAAAACAAAAATGTCATACATTCTGGATTCATTACAAATCAACTGAAATATTGCAAGCCTTTTATTATTTTAATATTGATGATCATGGCTTACAGCTTAAGAAAACTCAAATATCCTATCTCAAAAAATTAGAATATTCTGGGAATCGTAATCTTAAACTGTAAGCCATAATTAGCAATATTAAAATAATAAAAGGCTTGCAATATTTCAGTTGATTTGTAATGAATCCAGAATGTATGACATTTTTTATTTTTTTTTAATTGCATTACAGAAAATAAAGAACTTTATCACAATATTCTAATTTTCTGAGACAGTCTGTATAACTCTCTCTTTCTCTTTCTAGCACATTTTTTTGATCTGCTGATGGTACATTAGTATCATACCATCTCATCAGCCTTCAGATGGCAACACCTTAGGAGGGCAGTCACATCCGCTGATCTGTGCCAACACCAGTTAATCTAATGAAACACGCCAAACTATGTTAGGGCTTGATAAAACCGATGATAAAAGTTTGAGTCTGTACAATTTCAAACCAGAAGCTTTTACTCAAGAGTTACGTGCTCCTTAATCTGGAGGGAAATTCAGTCAACATTTGACCACATAGTGACAATCATGACTGTCACACCTTGTCCATCGTTTCAGGGAGCCAGTTCATTATGGAGGAGTTCATCCATCATATATCTCACCCAGCATGATGAGGCTAAATGTGCAGCTTGCCCTGCTGCTCTCTACATGCGGACTGACACTGCACTCAGCAAAATATAAATAAATGAATAACTGGCCTGTCTGGAACATCAGCAGGGGCCGCGGTCAGGAAAACACCGTTCAGCTATAACACCTCTTCAGGTTAAAAACTTTTCCAAAGTCAGCTGACTGAGAGCTAAACCTCGTCTCATTTATAACTTACCTCACATATTTCCTGAATTAACAGACGTAGGGCTGCAGCTATCGAATATTTTAGTAATCGAGTATGCTACTGAAAATTCCATCGATTAATCGAGTAATCGGATAAAACATATTTTTGTTTAGTTAAAGAGCAATTATAAATATACTAAGACTAAATTATATAATACAGTAGGTTCATGGCTGTGCATTTAAAAACCCTGAACTTACACCAGTTGACCAAATTCACTGCCTTCACTCAAAAAACTAAGGATCTTACCAAGAAATGTTCTTATTTCTAACCTAAAAATGCCATTACATCTGATAATACACATCACTTAAAAGGTTAGGTGTTTTTCCCACGTCTTTCAATTTAACTTTCATTTGTGTCAAGCACATTTTAAATTCTAGTTAAGTTTTAAGTTAAAGTATAAGATTTTGAGTTTTGGCAGTGTTCAAAATAAAATGATGAGACCTGCTGTATTGGAGCACATTAGGCACCAGTGCTGCTTGTTTTATCCATGAATGAATACAGAGCTAAAATTTAAAACTACCCAGTTAGCTTTATTACGTTTTTATTTTTCTGACATTTTCTGCCTTTTCTTTTAGTTAAAACTGTAGCGGGAACAGATGTTTAGAGGAACCTATGTACAGTATGTACCGGGTTAGAGGGGGAACATATAGGAGAACGGACCAGAAGAATATAGCGTGGATTGAAATTAAATTAAATTAAACGATTCCTCGAGGCAGAGAAAATTCCTCGATCATTTTTTGTAATCGAATTATTCGAGGAATCGTTTCAGCCCTAAACAGACGTTTACATCCCTGAGTGCTTTACAAGTGGTTTTCTAAATAAGGCAAGATTGTATTTGTCTATATTTTTTTAAATAGAGTAAAAATGTCTGGGTACCAGACTTTTTATTTTCTCTCTAAAAATGTGTATTTGTTTGAGAGATCACTGAGATGTACCTTGTGAAGAGGTGCAAATTTCACATCTTTTAAAAACACTTTTAGAAGAAATGAAAAGTTTTGTGTTTTAGCTTGCCAAAATTTCTGAATATCTTTGTGGGAGATACTTGTAGGCTCAAAATGCAGTTTCCTATATTCTATGTACATTTTCTCATGGAAGACAAATAATTTTGTTGACATTATTGAGCATGTGTTTGATTTGAGGTGTGACCGAGGCTGTGGCGGTGAGGGATTCTAACCAGAAATACTTTTGACTCGTGGTATGCAATGCTGCATGATCACAGTCATAATTCTCTGTCCCACGAGTGAGACGGTGGGATTGGGGATAACAATTTTCCAATCTAAACATTTCCTCAGAAATGTCTGTGATAGGGCGTTGAAGTTAAGCTCCCCTCCCCAATCAAACAGAATCCATACAAACAAACATTAAAAGGAACCGTCTGTAAGAAATGTCCAAAACTGGTACTGCAGTCACTTTCAAAATATTGTTGAGCAGCGTGTACCCTCCCCCTCCTCCCCCCGACCAGAGGTTGCCAGGTCAGCTGCAGAATGCAGCAGGAACGTAGGCTGCCATTGCTGCGATAATTAGAGCCGAGCTGGTAACCCGGATGCCGAAACAATACTGACTTGGTGATTGGGAGATAGGTGGAGGGTGGAGCTTCAGAAACAATACTGACTTGGTGATTGGGAGATAGGTGGAGGGTGGAGCTTCAGAAACAATACTGACTTGGTGATTGGGAGATAGGTGGAGGGTGGAGCTTCAGAAACAATACTGACTTGGTGATTGGGAGATAGGTGGAGGGTGGAGCTTCAGGCCAAAACAAAAAATGACAACATAAACATCAGTTGAGGGCTGCAACTCCTCTTTTTAAACTGGAATATCCTGGCTTGAGTGCTGTTGTCAGTGACATAAGTATTTGAAATGAACATGATTTTTAAATGTCTGTTGACATATCGGGGTCATTTTATGATTCGTTTTATTATTGCTCTTACATACAGCTCCTTTAAAAGAGTGGACACCAGACCCACACATGCATCCTGACAACCAATTCGTCAATGACTTTGGAGCATGCAACAGGTGCTTGACTGGGGTGGGAACTAGTAGGGGGTATGCAGGGGGGCAGTGAGACCCAGAGTGAGTCTGCACTGAAGCCTTGAAATAGTGAGGGAAGGTGGGTGGCTACAGCCATGAGGTTAGCTTATCTCTGTCTCTCTGCCACTGAAGACAGAATGCTTATCTATAGTTTCATAAGCAGCCTCTTCTGCATGTAAAGGCTTAACGCACTCAGGTAGAGTTCATTCGGTCTCCAAACTACCAGGACACCAGTCTGACAGGTCATGATGGTATTAGCGGGAAGCAATGCTAATACAGAAATCACAATCCACAGGGTCCAAGATGATCTATTGCTAACATCTGAGTGCCAGATACTCCAGAAGACTTGATATGTTCTTAGTCCAGACTCTGTGACTGGTCAGAGCTTTTTACTAAGACGCGCTCAATAAAAGCGTGTGGTCATATTGTTATGGTTGATCTTTTTTGCCTTTATTTAACATTAAATGGATGCAGTGACTGATGAAAAAACAAAACACTGAAGTTGTTGTAGTTGTTTGACATTCACTATAATAAGTATATCAATACTATAGTTTGATTATTTCAACAGTTCTAGCAAAATCTGCAACATTTAAAGATCTTTCCTCTTCATAAAAATATAAAAGTAGAGAATATTCCAACCACACTCGATTTCATCTTTACGTAAAAAGAGCAACAACTTGTGGATTCCAACTTACTTCCATAGAAAGCATCATCTTTCATCATCATCATGCTGGAGATTGCAAGATATTTGAGAAAAATGACACAGACCAGCGCTTTTGTCCTCTCTGAGCTGTGTCTCGAAGCGCCTGACTTCATGAACATGATGAAACAACAGCGTTGTGTGATATAAGGAAACATGTCAGTAACAATCAGAGATTAAACAAAACTGTGGACGCATCAAGTCTGTTTCCACTAAAGGCATAGATCAATAGACATATATGGATATTCTCCATGCATAGTTACAGCTATGCCCTAAGAAGATGCTTCAAAAACAATCTATCAGTGATGGAACGTGAGCAATAAAGCCCACATTCAAGTTAAAACAACACCCTCTTCTTTTAGGGACTGCCAGCAAATAACAGCAATGGTACATCTTTAGTTCTATTTGCTTCAATTCAAATCTTATATTTACTAGGATTTTAGAGGCGACGTTGCCATAGAGACGGACAGTATCCAATGTCAGACATGGTACATTTCAAAAGAAAATGTGGTTACCCTGGAAACAGCCACAAGAGTGAGCCAAGGCCTCAGAGGAAAAGAAGGGGAAAAAAGAAAGACACTGAACAATATAGAGACAAGTCACTGACATTCATATATCTGAACTAAACATTATGTTGATAAAAAACACCAAATTACTGTTGGATATGATAAAGAAATAATGCATGATGCTGGTGAATAAAGAGTGATGTTGACCACAGAGGAAGGTTGCATTAGAGACTTAAAAGACAGAACAAAACGCTCAGGAGCTGGTTCTGAGTAATAAGTGGCACGATGACTAATAAAACCATGTGGACCCTTCCAGCTGCATGTTTGATACCGACACAGGCAACCAATTTTACTAATGCATCTACTATTTAAGTACAAACAGGAGAAAACATTTGGATTAGTGTTGCCCTGATCCAGTTCTCAGGGGCCTCTGGCCCTCATGTTTCATATGTTGCCCTGCTTCAACACAGATATAAAAGACTGACTATTGTTCAGACCTTGATAACGAGTTGATGATCAATTCATTTGAATTAGGTTTGTTGAAACAGGAAAACATCTAAAACAATTACTCTCAGTGAATCTCCAGAATTGTTTGGTTCGAAGACACTTTATGAGTACAGGTCATCAGGGCTTATGACTTCCTCTAGTTTCCCTTCACAGAGACAAATGCAGTTTGTGAGACTTTAGCTCTGCTGCCCGTACTCTTCACATTATCGATTTTTTGAAGAAAGTTTTTGCTTGAACTTTTAAAGTTCCTTACCAGTATTTCCACAACGGCAAAACACACATACAAATAATTTAATTATTTAAAACTGAGGACATCCGTGAGCTTGAATTCAACTGGCTTTGTGAAATGAGGAGCCCTTATCCTGTGATGTCCGGGTCCCAAACTGCATCTACATACTTCAAGTGACAATGATAGGAAGCATTCACTCTCCTCTCAGTGGAGACAGTATGCTTAACCTGTTTATGAAAAGAAAAGAAAGGAATTAAGAGCCTGATATCTAGATAGTAGGGCTGGGCGATATATCGAGATTTTAATATATATCGATATATTTTCAAACGCGATATGGTACGAGAAAATATCGTTTATATCGATTTAAAAAAAAAAAACTTATTTTTTTTTTTGATTTTGATATAGCTTATTTTGTGACAAATTGACTTGAATGTTTTATTTGAGATTTGCACAAATGTTTTGTTATTTGCACAACTATCAACCTCAGTTGAAAAGTCTGCCTATCACTGTCTACACTGTATTAATTGTACAGTGTATTTTAATTTAATTGTTATGCAGGAAAGGGATATTATTTGTATTATTTTATTCAAGAAGCATTTTTATTCTATATATGCAGGCAGTTTATTTTTATTTCATTTGTTTTATACATTTTGATATTGTGCAGACCTCTGTTAATAAATGTACCTGTGTGACATTTGGCACGAGGCTTTGTATTAAAACTGACTGTTTTTTTAAGGGTTTGCCTCAGAAAAAAATGAAGCTAACAGAGATGCTATGCTATAATGCTTTGGGGGAAACCCCAATTATGGCACAGAAAAAATATTGAGATATATATCGAGTATCGCCATTCAGCTAGAAAATATTTAGATATGACTTTTGGTCCCTATCCCCCGGCTCTACTAGATAGGATTAGAAAATGAAAAGCTCTGAGAACTACTGACTTGATGAAGGGCCACTGACAGCAAAAGAAGCAATTACATCGGAGTAAAGCTGCTTTCCAATAGATCCAATCTGACAACCATCGATGTGAAAGGTTAGAACAATTTTATCAAGTATTTATTGCACAGATTGTGAGTGATGAGTGTCTGCCAAGTCCTAAGTATGACATTTAAATATACTAGAGAAAAATAAATAAATCATATAGATGACAAGATGTAGATAATTGATTTTTTTTAATAGTTTTTAAGCAGGTTGTTCACTCCTCTGTTGAGATTATTCTATTCAATTATTTCTCTATATTTTTTGGCAAGTACACACATGACATGTACAGCACTCGGAAATCTTTTTTTAGAGTTGTAAAATGCATCAGCTTTATGACGAATACCACTTCTCACTTGGTTAACACATAATGATGAGAAAGTGTGGATTAGCATGTATACTGCAAAGTATGGGATACCTACAGACAGAAACAGCCGGTAAGGTAAATAAATGAATATGAAAAAAAAAGAAGAAAAACAGAGATTACCAACAAAAATGTATCTGGCAGCAAGAAAATTATCTCACCAAACAGGATCAATACTATAAACTAAAAGTGGAGCCAGCTATTGCTCCATTCATCTAAATATATATAAATCCTGGAAAATAGTTAACTGTAACTGGTCAAGAAAATTGTAAATAAAATGCTCAGCTTCATTTTGTGCTAGAAGCATTTTAGTTCTCAAAGGGAAAACCGAAGAAAGCACAATAAATGTCAATTAACAGATGCTGATTAACATTTAAAAGAAAGAAAGAGGAAATTAATTTTGAATATTTTCCTCAACAATTTTCTTTTGCATCTATGGGAAATGTCACCTGGGTATGCTGAAATGAAACCACAACTGGAAATGATTCTTTAGATATTTAACAACATTGGATCTAGGGCTGCATGATTAATCGTTAAAAAAAATCGCGATCTCGATTCATGCTTGAACGCGATCTCATTTCCAAATGACGACGATTTAAAAAAAAAAAAAAAAAAAAAAAATTTTAAAGATGGCTGCATAAAAAAAGGACTAGGCCTATGTTCTAGGTTGTTGTAGTCCTGTCATGGTCAACGATCATGTTGTCATGTTTGTTATATTTTGTTAATGATTGTGGATTACATTTGGAGAAACATCTACCTTTCTCATCACCTGACACATATTGCACATAAATATTGTTAAAATTGTTATTGTTAAAATTATTCAAAGACAAGAGAGATGTTTATTGTTTTTATGTTCAATGTCAGCTGTTACAGCAAAAAGCAGCCAGAGGAATAATTTGTTGCCTCAGAACTACAGGATCTGTTACAAGTCCCCTTTCTGAAAGGGTGTTCAACTCAGGGAGGAACAAATATTGTTAAATTGTTATTATTGTTTCAATTATTTAAAGACAAGAGAGATGTTTATTGTTTTTATGTTCAATGTCAGCTGTTACAAAGTTGATGCCAGTCTTTTATCAGGCACCATCATATTTTTTTAACGTTTACCTTTTGTATCGGCAGCTTCTTAATAGCAGCAAAAGGCAATGGGGGGTTCATCCCAGCCAGAGGAATAATTTGTTGCCTCAGAACTACAGGATCTGTTACAAGTCCCGTTTCTGAAAGGGTTTTCAACTCAGGGAGGAACAAATATTGTTCAAAATTGTTAGTATTGTTTAAATTATTTGAAAGGTTTGTGTAAAGAAGACAAGAGATGTTTATTGTTATTATATTTTTGTTCAGCTGTTGCAAAGTTAAAGTAATAAGTGCAATAAATTTTATATTGGAAAAAAATCGTGAGAGAATCGTGATCTCAATTCTAAGCAAAAAAATCGTGATTCTCATTTTGTCCAGAATCGTGCAGCCCTAATTGGATCCTTACCGTTTCATTTCATATCAGCCACTCTGTTGAAATCTGACTTCATTACCAAGACTGACTATCTAAAATAATATATATGGACAGAATAGGCACAGAGATTAGTTGCAAGATTAGGAAAAGGTTGCTCTGATTGAACCTTCTGTCTTCATACGGATCTGTACTGAGTACCACTTTGAACACTGCAGCTCGATCTAATGCTAAATGAGATCGTAAAGGAAGCACCTTTCATTAAGCATTCAGAGTGGCCACTTAGGTATAGTCTCGTTATAGGAACATTCATAAATGCAAAAACAAGGAATTTAAACTAGCCATTCAAAGATGTCTAATCTCATCAATAATCCAATCCAGATTACAATTATCACAGTTTTCATTTAATCTTCATATGATGCCAAGCATCATTTCAAAACTCAGTTGGGAGTTATCTAGAAAGACTTTGATCCCAGTTTGATTCAGCCAAGTGGCACTTCACTCACATGTACTTTCATCGTTCCTGGTGATAAACATTCAACTTTGAAAGCAATCAATATCATATTATCTATAAAAACAAATCCTGTCAAACACACTTTAGTATTTTCTCCAGTAATTGCGTGAGGGAGGATATCCTTAAACATTTGGCTTCGTGGCCTTTTGGTTTACGGCTCATTACTCATCTGGATTCGACAGAAACTGATTTTAATGATTTTTTTTTTCTGAGCACAACTGAACACAACATAATTTGCAAATGTGGACAGGCTGTTTTAATGGATTCGTAACCTCTAAAACGTTTCACATATATGACAGCTGTGAACAGTGCAACATTGGTAATTCATGTAAGCAAGAGTCCTTCAAAACTCAAAGCATAATATTTTAACATGCTCCATGCCCTCATTTACCCCTGCAGCAGGGAGCAAACGTAGCTCCGAACAGCTCTGTGCCAAGCAGAGGGTAAAGGGTTGATTTAAGGCTTGACGTCCATCAGGAACAGGAATCACAGAGCCAAAAACCTGACAGTTGGACATGTTTCCAATTACAAAAGAGCCAAGGTGAAACACAATGACACTGAAGCTTCTGACAAAGTTGCATTTAAAACATATCTGCTTCTGGAGTTATCTATATGTGGCAGTCTGATATTTACACATGCCAAGTAGGCCTTTGGCATGCCAGCTGTCCTTATTTATCCCCTACAAAATGACTGGCAGTATTTTATAGAAAAAAAGAGGTATTTTTCTCTGTGCTACATATCAAATATTTTGTTTCTGCCATTTAGCTGGATATAAAAGCCAGTGAGACTAAATCTAGAGTGGCACTGTACTCTAAGTTGGCTTAGGGGGGTGTAAACCATGCCTGCGATGGGTGTGACTGTTTGAATTATGTAGACAAAGAATGTTTCACAATAGTTTGCTTTACAACTCTTCTAAAGCAGACTTATTTCAGTCAAGCATGCAGCAAACATCTCTCACTTTTCTGGAGTGTAAAAGATAGAAAGAGTTAACATTTTACCCATTTTACAGCTCGGGGTTCTGGAGAGTTATTCTGTTCTGTGAAGAAGCTCCCTCACAACACCAGCTGTACTCACAAAAAGGGTTTTCTTTCATCAGGTGTCAGCACAAGCTTTCCCGTTCTATTTACAGAAGAGATGCTTGTTTAAAAAGAGCAACACCTCTGAACACTTGTTCATTTACAGAGGTCTTAACAGGCCACTTTATCAAACCCACAGACAGATATTGTTTTAAATTGGTATTGTGCCATTATATCGGTTATTTTCTTCTAAGGAAAAAAAAAGAAAATCTGTGAAGCATCTGAGCTTGTTTGTGTGGTGTGTTTGGTTTTTATCCTGAAGAAAATCAAGACTTAATATCTCTACAACATGGAAAAGCTAGAATAGAATAGAAAGATAGAATAGAGTCCATTAAATCGCTTGTAATTATTCAAGACAAAAAAAGGCTAACTTTGTAGTGTTTTCTGCAAATGTTCCTTTTTGTTATGCAACAGTCAACCACAGTATTACCTAAAGACTAATAAAAGGGCAAAACAAAACTGTTAAAAGCACTTGCAGCAAAGAGTGAATCTCTTCTGCCACTGTGTTGGAACAGATAAACGACCAGTTCCTAAGCATCCTTTGCTGTGCACTCTGGAGATGTTATTTACACGAATTAAGGCTGTCAGATTGCATTCATTCCCAAACAATGTACAGCTCTCAATAGCCACCATTAAAAGAAAACTGTTGCCAAGGTAAATGAAATAGATCAAATAGAACCTTAATAAAATAATACAAAAAAACTTCACTAGTCCTGGTATAGCAATATATGTGCAGTTGGCAAATTAAACCTAAATCAAATAGATTTTTTTCTTTTGTATTTAAGATGTGAAGTTACACTTAGTGTTAGCATTTCCACAATAGTTCACAAGTGACGAGACTATTTCAGTTTTCCTTCAACATCCAAACAGTCATGTAGAAAGTTAAGTTTCTCTTGTTTTAAAAATATGTTTACAACTGCTCACAGAGAGACAAAAATTAAAGTTTAAAGGAGTTTAGACATAAATGCAGGTGCCAACAGAAAGGCAGATTAGAATAATACTGGAATTCTGACTGCGTTGTTAGATAACACTATCTGGGAGGCAAATTCTTAACTCAGTTTCACTAAATGACTATTTCTGAAGCCAGTCAGCTCCAGTAATTGCTTTCTGCTTTGATCATCATGTAGTTAACATGTCATTTTGTTTAACCTTTTTCATTTGCAAGCGGAAAGTAGTTTTTTTCCCTGCCCTGGTAGAACTAGTGAAATGGCTCAAGTAAACTGGAGACTCTCTGTTTTAGGGTAGTTTCATCAGTATTTTTAGGGCTTAACACAGACTTAAGGATGCAGGTTCGCCTGCTATTAGTTGCGAATCACAGGTTTTATTTGAGATCTTTAATTATCGTGTAGGATTATTGATTAAATTTATTCAACAATGTTTTGTGATAAGACTGAAAATTAAGACAATATAACAGATTAAGACAATATAATGGACAATATATTTCACTTTTTTGAGGAATAAGGTGGATTTTCATTATGAATTTGGAACACAGGTACCATTGTGGGGGGAGTCAGAGTTTCCATCCAGTGTAATTTTCTTAGTTCTCTCTCCAGATCTCCATAACTCACCATATCTTGTCCTGCAAGACTTCTCTTCAAAACAAATAAATAGAAAATCTGGACTTCTAAGAAGATGGACGAAAACATCTACAGTTTTGGACAAATTATTGCAAAACAGCCGCTGTCGCTGTTGCGAAAATAGTCAACAGAAGAAGGCAGCAGTGGATGATCATTAAAATAGTTATTTAAAAGGCAAAGCCCTATATAACGATCAAGCAGTGTTACAGCAGAACTACTTTGTATAAACGGGGACAAAAATGGCTGGAAACTATACTATGTCACATCCAGTGGTAACTGAGAAATGCAAATGTTCAAAAAAGTGTTTCCAGTACACTTTTGCAATCAACTTCATTATCGGCACGTTGGAAAAAATCGCCTTGTAAAAGCTAAAAAATGTTGTGATATTTGGTAGTTTTTGGGGGTTTTTTTCTCGAATTATAGGCATTTCCATTACATTTTCTCTTCAATTTTTAGGTTTTGTGCAAATCCAGCAGTGACGAAATAACTATAAACACCAGCACTTTATCACATCTCAACAACTTCAGTAGTGTTGTGGTTAAAGTGAGGAAGAAAGTAGGGGCTGAAGAACAATGCCATAGTGGCCCTGTTTGGAGAGGTTATTGCACTCCTACCTTTTCACATATGGTTCAGGTGGTTTTATGCCTCGTCACTCAGACCAAACATGATGAAAACCCTGTTCATTCAATGTCTGCTCTAAAACTGACTATATTTTGGGCCTGTGGATAGATTACATTTCTTAAATCTCTGTCCACAAAAAGACTGATCATACAACATCATTTGTTTTTATTCTGTGGTAATCATCGTTTTCTACAGATTTCCTTATTGTTTATAACTCTTGTTATTTACATTACAACAAAATCAAAAGGACAGCTACATTTTCTCTCCCTCACTCGCACTCTTGACAGTCTGTTCAGTGCCTCATTGAGCCAGTGAACTGAGTACAGTCGGGTATGCGGCTGCCATATTTACTTGATCATTATGGTTAAGCACAGATACCAGGTCTGCCTCTCTGTTACTGCAACAGGGAGGAGCAGTGCTACAGACTTCCTTATTTAGGAATTAAGTTTGCATTTTGCTGGCTATTCTAAGCAACAGTGTAACCTGAAAAATTTTCCTCTCATGGATGATCGAGTATCGATCCAGTCTGTTTACATTTAATATAATATATGTTTGTTTAAGGCACCTAAGAGGTGAGGGAGTCAATCAAAGCTCTGCATATGTGAATGGGTTGCCAAATATACTTTGTAAGCTCTTAGAATATACTGAGGGTCCAATTTAGGTATCACCATTGGGTGAGGAAACCCAAGAGATTCCCAGTGAAAGACAGAGGGGGCTAGCAACTACTTGTATTGTTAATCTTGTATCCTTTGTTAGCTTCATAGTATAAAACGTGCATTATCATTCTATGCAGCAACTACAAACATAGCCTCCCTAAAGGACCTACGTTGTTCTTGGGGTTTTTGTTTGTTCATTATCGTTTGTGTTCCACTGTAATTGTTCATTTGTTTCCTTTTTTCTATGCATCTCAGACATAGCAATGGAGCAAATAAGGCATATCCTAAGTGAGTTGGAGCTGATAAGTGGTGAGCAACAGTAATTTTTACTGTTATTGCAAAAAGAAATCCTCGTTTAAAAAAAAAAAAAAAAAAAAGTAGTAGTAGTACCTGGAAATACAAACGAGTAGAACAATGCCAGGAGCACCAATCCAATTTATTGCAATCTACTTTGACCTGATGCGTAGTAACATTTGTAGAGAGGTTCACGTCAGGCTATGGCCTATCTTACAGTGCAGGATTCCCCACTACAGTGTACATGCATCACCAATGTGACATTTAAGGATAAACCAAGCTTAACACTGGGTATATTCCGCAGGACTATGGTCTTTTAAAAGTTGGATGACGTTTGTTGTTCAAAATGTTTTAGTTTTTGTTAATCGATTTCTATTTTTGTCAGTGCTACACAATAAAGTGAGGAAGGTCATTTAATTGGGGTGGGCTGGATTTATAACTGTATTGTACTTTAGATTTATTGTTATAACTCTAAAATGCATTTTGTTTTCTATCTTATTCACAAACCAATTAACAGCTTGTACCAAATAAAGACACTATACAGCATGTACTGCTTGCCCTGTCAGACTTCAGAGTTGCAAAAGCATATCAGTAGTAGTTATTACCATCTACATTTTCAGTCTGAAACCTAAAAATGAGGTGTATGTCACGTTCAATGTTACCTAATATATACTGAGGCTTTTTAAATGGCGAAAGCAGGAGCATTAGCTAAGAATGCTAGATTCTACCACAATTACACTGTTGCAACTACTCACTAATGATAATGATACTGATGATGGTACAAGCAGCACTTAAAAATTCTTGAAGGGGATTTTTTGTGGCTGTGGTACCACTGGGGCAGGTCAGTTTGCCAGTGCATAATTGGCAGACCCTCATTGCTGCACACAACGGAAGCCCTTTGACAGATTGTTAAAATGGAAACTAAGTAAAAAGAATTTGATAAATACAAAAGGCTGCAGACAATAATTTCCAATAATCATGATTCAACTGTTGACCAGAAAAAAAAAAGATTTTTTTTTAATCCTGTAATTAAGCAACCCTAATCTTTCCAAGTTTACATAGCATTCACATGAAAAAAATACAACTCGTCAAAAAAGTAAGAGGGGGTTTTCAGCTTATTTTTCTTGGAGGAAAAAAAGTAGGGCTGGGCGATATATATCGAGATTTTAATATATATCGATATATTTTCAAACACGATATGGTACGAGACAATATCGTTTATATCGATTTAAAAAAAAAAAATAATAATTTTTTTTACATTTTTTTTTTTTATGATTTTGATATAGCTAATTTTGTGACAAATTGACTTGAATGTTTTATTTGAGATTTGCACAAATGTTTTGTTATTTGCACAACTGTCAACCTCAGTGGAAGAGTCTGCATGTTACTGTCTACATTGTATTAATTGCACAGTGTATTTTAATGTAATTGTTATGCAGGAAAGGGATATTTGTTTTATTTTATTCAAGAAGCATTTTTATTCTATATATGCAGGCAGTTTATTTTTATTTCATTTATTTTATACATTTTGATATTGTGCAGACCTCTGTTAACAAAGGTACCTGTGTGACATTTGGCACGAGGCTTTGTATTAAAACTGACTGTTTTTTTAAGGGTTTGCCTCAGAAAAAAATGAAGCTAACAGAGATGCTATGCTATAATGCTTTGGGGGAAACCCCAATTAAGGCACAGAAAAAATATCGAGATATATATCGAGTATCGCCATTTAGCTAGAAAATATCGAGATATGACTTTTGGTCCATATCGCCCAGCCCTAAAAAAAAGTAATAAAAAATAAAAATCTCTTTGAAGCACTTCTGAGGAAAGCACAGTAACTGTGGGAACACAATACAGCCATGTCAGTCATTTGGTGATTTACATCAACTTGCATGTAGTCACTCACTGCTTATTGTCACAGTCTAGTCTAATTTACTTTAATTGTAATGATCAGCGCATTACATTTTGTCCACCTAAAAAAAACAACCTAAAACTGTGTTTCATAACATTTTTTGAAACATCTGTCACACTGAACTTTCATCACACATCAGGGAGAGAAAGCAACATGTGCAACAACAACCCAAATGGGCGTCTTGGGGGAGCCAGCAACAGAATAATAAACAGACCGAGGTCTGCTGGTCACTAACAGGGTTTATTGTGCATGGCTGCTCGCCCCCCAGACACAGACAAAGAAAACAAGCAAAAGAAACACTGAGATGTACCAAGACCTCTGGTGGATTTACTGTAGACGTCTCCCTGCCTAAACACTTGCCATCTGTTGACTCTTCCTGTACGTCAAATAGTCAAGATTGTGTTTAAACGGATACAGACCACTACAGTCTGATGTAAAATATTAGTCAAAATACAGAGGAAGCCTGTACAACCTGAGCAAGAGCTGCACTCCAATGTGCTGACAACCTGTGAATGAGGTTGGGAAGACGCAACATATCGAAACACATTACAATGACAAGAGAAGCCAACGTGCAGGTCTGCTGACTATCGTCCTGTCCGATTAATGTCTCCTTTCAGCTGATAGGAGAAGGGTTGGGGGAGACAGAGAGGAAAGTCAGGAGGACTCTGACAGCCTGGGGGTGCAGCAGTCGACTACAGCAGACAATGTTTAGCTGAAAAGTGGATTTGTGGTTGCATGGTGTTCCTGAAAAATGTCGCCTGTAGTCACAACAAACAGAAGACAGTACACAGAGTACAGCTCCATTGACTGATCCCAGTGTAGGAAATGAAGATATTTTAGGAGAGAGAGGTATCATCAGGAAGCGTCTGGCATCCTACATGTCAGTACGTACAGTAATAATATTCAACTTCACACAGATGCTCCAGAAAGTCAAACTTCCATTTCTAATCATCTGTTTCATATTAAGGGGTGTTAGGCCTTTCATCCCACATTGCCTTAACTTTGCTCATAGGTTATGCCTGTATCTCTGCTGAGGTGACAATGCACTGAAAGACAACGTGCTCCAGAGTTCAGTGCTGATAGATGTCTCATTCAATAACTTCACAACAAGTTCATCCAAAACAGACATAAAGCAGTGGTATGGAATAAAATATACAAAAAATATAGTGAGTTGAAGACCTATGCTAAACAGTATCTGGTTGATGTTTTGCATTTTATCTATTAAAATGACTGCTGAGCAACAAACATTACACTTGCAACAGGCAGTGATTAACATTTTGGACTTTCAATGAATCATTTGGTCTATGAAATCTCTAATAAGCTGCTCAAAAGTGTTGATTACAATGATCCAGAGCAGGTGATTATGCCTTTTAATATTGTGTAATTTATCTTATTGGGTTATGCAATCTAGTTCAAAAGCTCGGCCATGAATTTCACAAAGTGTCTTAATGACGGGCTCTAACTCCACCTTGTTTACAATCGTAAATATACTACATTTAATTTCTTTTTTTTTTTTTAAATCTTAACAACTCAACATGTATTAGTCTACAACCCACATAACTCCATTGAGATATAATTACATGCAGCTAATTTATTTTATTTCCAATCCATGATACTGAAGTTTTTCTAATATTTAACTACCGTAGCACTATCTCATAAAGTCGCAAAGGAGTTTCTATTAGTAACCTCAGTCTATCTTAACAGTGCAGATACTGTGCAGCAAGCATCAACCACTGCACATATTTTGTCTATTAAGCACTCTCTGGTTGCAGGGCACTTTACCGTGATAAAGATTTGCTGTCCATTCAAACCTCATGCAAATTTCATGACAGAACAAGTCTGTTATCTAGCAAAGATGTGTGCTTCTGAGCTGATAGCTGACACAGTGACGAGGTAATGACCAAGAACAGAGTGCACAGTGTCTTGTGCTACACTCCTGTGATGGCACCCCTCAGGTCAGTGTCCACATGCTGCATCATACAATTCAGTCACAGTGGACAGCTTAGGGACATCTGAGATGAAGTGCAGATGAAGGCGAGATGGTGACGGATCAGCATTCATACTACAAAAAGGGATATTTCGTTTAAAATTAATGTTTGCATGAAAGGCCAGCACATCAGTGCAGCTCACACTCAACACTGTTAACCAGCATTTAAGATGAGAAAACAATGAAAGGGCGTGAATCACCAATAAACAAATTAAGCAAGAGAGGACGTCTACATCATTTTCAAAAGAACCACAGAAGTGTTTAAATCAACAACAGTTACTTGTGAAAATCACATACTCTATAAAAAAGGCACATTATGTGAAGTGATGCTTGAACCTAATGTCCAATCAGTTTCCACTGACATCCCTCTGACCCCGATCAAGGGAAACACGCTCACTTGAGAGTCATGCATGTGACATGAATGCCCTGTACCTCAACTCTTTGTTTGGTGTCTGAGTTTATGAGATGAAATCCCTAATCCACAGTGTTACATACCTGTCAAGTCTCCCATTTTGGCCGGGAAACTACCGTGTTTTATCCCTCTTTCCCGCCATCCTTCTGTGTTAGTATTTTCCCGTAATTTTCCCTTTTATAATATAATAATTTTTAAACCGCAAACTGAATTGTCACTAGTCTCGCGAGAACTGCCACCTGCTGTAGCCTGGGTGGCAGTTCTCGCGAGATTAGTGGCGACAACAGGAGTGGACTCGGAACAACAAATCAGAGAGATGGATGGATGTAAAAGAGAAAGAAGACATTTCTGCCCAAAAAAGCGAAGACTTTATGTAAATATCTCTAAAAATGGGAAACCAAATTTACTTTCCTAAAGAGGAGCAGAACAGGGAACAGTTACGAGTTCTGAAAGTTATTTCAGCTAGAGACACAGAAACATGCGTCTTTGTCATCAATTTGTCATTAATGCCAGAGCCCCATGAGTGAAAATGACAAATTAAAATAAAATGTAAATGTTTCACTTTAAGACAATCAATGGGTATATAAAGCTCATAGTTGTAGTTTGTAAGTGGTTGACAGGTAGTTATTTTAGATTTCTCGTAAATCTGTCTTAAATGTAAGATACTGGACCTCGGTTGGACTGGTGGGACAGCGGTGGAAAATGTCCCTTATTTTTAAATCCAAAGCTTGACAGGTATGCAGTGTTACCTCACAAAAGGTAAACAGTAGATGTGAACACAAAGAGATAAAATGAATATCTCTCAAACACACTTACTCAAAGACGAAGAAGAGTCCACAGGTCACAAGAATGAGGATGAGTGTGAGGTAGAAAACCCCCGTCTGCTTGGCCATCATAATCCTCCCATCACAGTAAAATTTATTCCGACCTGGGAAGGTCTCCCACTTCTTCCTCTTCGGGCTCTTCTTTTTGTAAGGGGTCTCCATGGGTGTGGAGCTGCGAGTGCTGATCTGGCTGTACTCGCACTCTCTCATGGACTCCCCAAGATGCATCAATAGCTGATTCAAAAATCCCAGAGGTGAATAAATCCAGGGATAGACCAGCCTCTGTGGGGGGAAAACAGCAGAGCATACCTGTCAAGTCTCCTGTTTTGGCGTGGAACCTACCGTATTTTACCCCTCTTTCCCGCCGTCCTCCCGTATTAGTATTTTCCAGTTTTATAATATAAAAATAATTAAAAAAAAACATTATTGTGCCTCTCCAAACTGAATTGTCACTAACTTCGCCAGAATTGCCACTTGCTGTAGCCTGGGTGGCAGTTCTCGCGAGGTTAGTGGCGACAACTGGAACACACTCAATACAACAAAATCAGAGATGGACGGATGTAACGAGACGAGAGTGAAGGCATTTCTGCCCAAAAAAGCGAAGACTTCGTGTAAATATCTCTAAAAATGGGATACCGAATTTACTGTCCTAAAGATGAGCAGGATGGGCGATGTTAATGTCTCTCTGTGTCATCAATCAGTAAATGCCAGAGAACCACATGAGTGAAAATGTAAATGTTTCACTTGAAGACAATCAATGTGTATTTAAACTTAAAATATTTAATATAAATAAATGTGCTTTAATTCTCTTTTGTGTTTTCATTTAGGCTCTATTATAGGAATTTCAGGGTCAACAAAGGTCGGCCTATCAAATTCTGAGCACATAATTGTAGTGTGTAAGTGGTTGACAGATAGATATTTAACATTTGTTATAAATCTTTCTCGAAATGTAAGATACTGGACCTTGGTTGGGCTGATGGGACCCTTGTTTTTAAATCCAAACTTGACAGGTATGCAACAGAGAGTCTTAAAACTTTGACTTCGGAGTGGGAAAAGTTTGAGAAGTGCACTTCCTGTTATTAAAAATACCTCCGCTGACGCCCACGTTTCATTCGTTTTAGGGGGTAAAAACAGCGATTTATGCACAAGAAAAACAAGAAATAATGGAACTTATTAAGTGACACGTTTTATATACTATATTTCAACCTAAAACGCGTCTGTCTGTCTGTTTTATCAAGGGTAACACAACACACACTAGATATACAATGTGATGCTAACAAGCTAAAGTGGCTAACAAGTTGACAAAATAAATATAAATTAATGTAAATATTGTACAAATTTGGTCAATTCAGGGGCGATTTACTTTACCCACGTAATTAAAGCCACTGAACTAGCGTGGTACTTTCAGTAGTAGCACTGAAGCGGAGCTATAAATGTGGTTTCAGTGGTCCTCGGCTGCTCCGTCCGCCACAGCGGGGCGGTCGGGTTTCTGTGGCCGACGAAGAGGCTCGAAGCGCCGGCTCACCGGAGCCGAGCAGCGCCGGGCGCGGAGCGCGGGGGTCGTCACGTAGCACGTCTTTATCCAGGTTTGTTTCGAGCCAGCGCGAGGAAAACCATCTTTAAAACTTTAGAGGGAAACAAATGACTTTGAAAATGGTGGAAAACTTGGTAAAAAAAAAAGAAATATATAAAAATACAAAAGGAAATCCAGGAAAAAAGGGAGCAGAGAAGAAGCTCTCAGGCGAGCTCCAGCATCATCATCCCGGCGGACTGGTCGGCGCTTAGGCGGAGCCTACATCCACATGGACCAATGTTTCGTGACAGCCGTCGTGAATTAATAAATTACAAGCGTCCAGCCTCATAATCCTGGAAAGTTGCAGCCGTCCACGGCTGGAGAAGCGTCTGGGCAGGCCACTCACACGCAGCCCGGCTGCGGTCGAACACACTGACTGGTGCAAACAGCGATCAGCCGAGCAGCCGAGCGGAGCCGAGCGGAGCTCCGCCCGCTCCGCCCCTTCAGCCGGATCACGGAGCTGCCGAGGAGGACGAGCTGGTCCACACTGCAAAAACTCAAAATCTTAACAACAATATTTGTCTTAATTCCAGTACTCGAGCTGAAATAAAAACGGTCAAAATCATCCCCTCAGTAAAACTGCCATCCCCCCTTTCCATTCCTTATGTCATTTCATCAATGAATGTGGTTTTACTGCTATTTCAACATTTAGAGTCATCACCAGAAAAATAACACCAGAAAAATAACTTATTTGACAATTTGCACTTGTTTCAAGTACATTTTCACTTAAAATAAGTAGAAAAATCTGCCAGTGGGACAAGATTTATCTTCTCATTACAAGCAAAAAATCTTGTTCCACTGGCAGATTTTTCTACTTATTTTAAGTGAAAATCTGCTTGAAACAGGTGAAAATTGTTGTTTTTTTCCAGTGATGAGTCTTGTTTTGAGTGTAATAAGATTTTTTTACTAAAATGAGACATTTTAACTAGAAATAAGACAAATATTCTTGTTAAGATTTTGAGTTTTTGCAGTGATCCATTTTAATTATCCTGTGAAGGACAGAGGCATATTGATAAGTTCAGAAAACTGTTTTTTACTGTTGTGTTTTTATGTATTTGATGTAAGCCCAGTGGATATTTAAAGCTTACAGAAGGCTGCATTTAACTGCTGCTATGTCATTCCTGCAGTAATTCTGCAGGTGTTTTGGTCAGTGCTATTATTTGTAATATATTATATTATTTGTAATCAGCACAAATTATCTGTCCCCATATGATAAAATCCACCATCCCCACTGATTTTTTTTTTTACAACTCGAGTACTGCTTATTTCTAGATAAAATGTCTAATTTTCAGTAAAAGAAAAATCGCATTACACTTAAAACAAGACTCATCACTGAAAAAAAAACTATTTTCACCTGTTTCAAGTACATTTTCACTTAAAATAAGTAGAAAAATCTGCCAGTGGAATAAGATTTTTTTGCTTGCAATGAGAAGAAAAATCTTGTCCCACTGGCAGATGTTTCTACTTTTTTCAAGTGAAAATGTACTTGAAACAGGTGACAATTGTCAAATAAGTTATTTTTCTGGTAATGACTCTTGTTTTAAGTGTAATGAGATTTTTTGACTAAAAATGAGACATTTTAACTAGAAATAGGACAAATATTCCTGGTAAGATTTTGAGTTTTTGCAGTGCAGGGGTTCTCAACCCGGGGTCCGGGGACCCCCCAGCATCCGCTGGAAAGGATGTCTGCTCGGGAGGGGCTTGGGAGGACTTGGGTGGGGGTTTAGTTAAGTAATCAGAATCAGAATCAGGTTTATTGACCAAGTTTGAACATGCCAGACAGGGAATTTGACTCTGGTTGTTTTGCTCACTGTACAGTAAATAGACAAATGGTACTTTATTACAGACTCAAAAGGTTCCATATAAAATACATTAAAATACATGCAAACATCTGTTCCAATGTTTCCATAGTCCAGATGTGTACCTTGTATCACTCCGTTTGATGTTAGTGAGTGCAGTTATTAGACAATTTTCTGACTCATGGAGTCAACACATAAATTTAAACAGAAAATTCTTCAGCAGAGCATGGAAGGTGGGGACATAACAATTAACAAATAAAGTGCTTGCACTTGTCCATCTTGGAAGCTTAAAGCAGCACAACGTAACTTTCAGCTTTTGTTGAGTTTGGCGTCTCCTTTGGACAAAAGCGGTAGTGCTTCACCAGTAGTGTGGCAGGGTTCCTACCATTCAATTCAATTTTTCAATTCAATTTTATTTATATAGCGTCTAATACAACAGAGTTGTCTCTAGACGCTTTCCAGAGACCCATACCCAGAACATGACCCCCGAGCAGTTATTACATAAACAATGGCAGGTAAAAACTCCCCTAGTGGGAGAAAAACCTTAAGCCAAACAGTGGCAAGGAAAAACTCCCTTTTAGGAGGGAAGAAACCTTGAGCAGGACCAGGCTCATAAGGGGGGACCCTCCTGCCGAGGGCCAGACTGGTGGGTCAGGGACGGCAACAGCACAGCAGGCATGTGGAAGCAGCAACGGGATGACCAGGGGTGGGGACCGCAGGCCAGCACGCAGCTCCCGAAGCTCCGGCCCAATCAGCAAGTCCCAGGTTGGGGTGCAGGGTCAGGGAAAGACTTGTGCTCCGTAATGCAAGCTACAAGCCACCCACGACCACCTGCAGGTTCCGGTGTCCGGCAAAGGATGCTGCAACATGGACAAAAGAGAGAAAAGGGAGGAGAAGGGGGGGCCAGCACAAGAAACTACAGGAGCGACTCTGACACACTAAAGTTTACACTACCTACCATGCTCCTCAAAGTTACATAGTGCCAGTGAAGGCGATACAGACCCCCTCAGACCATGACAGAGGTGTCATTAAACCTGTTGGAAGTTGATGTACCATCACAATGACTCTGGAAATATTATATTAAGGTGGAAAAGTTACGTAGTGTCGCTTTAAGGAGGATCCTGAACGCATCATTATATGCTACCTGCAACTTCTTTAGCTTGGCGGTGGTAAAATTACACCAAAGGTGAGCTGTGTAAGGAGGTGTACAATAGGCTATGAATAGATTTACTTTAACATCCGCTGTGCACATATGGAATCTACGGGCAAGCATATTGGCCTGAGCATAGAGCTTACAGCACTGACGGTGGTCTTATTAAAATATATACAATTTTTTTTAAAGTGAAAGGTGCAGCAGTATGAGGTAGACATGGTTATTGAAAGGTGCATTGTTACAGCATATGATTGTAGTTATTATTATTGCACAGTGATTGATTACTCTGAGACTCTATGAGTGTTGAGAGTTCATCAGGCTGAAAAGCCAAAGCAGGAAACACCACCTCACCTGTACAATGAACTCAGCAGACCAGTTTCCCTCACCTCACCTGATGAAGGTGTTTGAGAAGCTGGTTCTGACCCATCCGAGGTTGCAGGGGAGGAAATATCTGGACCTGCTGCAGTTTCAGGTGGATTTGTTCCGTGAAACAACTCTGAAACTCATCATTGCAGTATGACTACCGTATTCATGTGGATAAGTTCACTGTTTTATGTCAGCTGCTATTTTCCAGCCCCATTCAAAGATCTTTGCAGGATATCAAAAAAACTATTACATTAAATAAATCAAATTTGACCAATGTAAACATGTGAGTTTGTATGTACGTGTAAATGTATATTATACACCAGTAAATGTAAGAAAAATCATCATACTGATTAGTCAATCAGCTTATACCTTTACCTTAATCAAAATAGAAATGTTGAAGCAAATGTGACAGTTTTATTGTCAGTGTATTTGTTCAGGGATCTTATTTTCTACCATTTTGTAGCTTCTTATTTTCAGCAGCCGTCGTGAAACTGAGCAGGTCAAAAGTTGTCTTCTCAAAAATGAAACTTTCTCCTCGTAGTTCATGCAGGTCACTCTCAATTCACATTTCCGAACTTCAACTGGTGGGAAAGCAAGCTTGCTGGGTGTCCACTGACCAGTTTAGGAGACTCTGGCTGGTTTTGACCCATCTGAGGTTGCAGGCAAGAAAATGTCTGGACCTGCTGCAGTTTGCCTTGCGGTCACATCTTTTTTCTGCTGGGAGCTCACTCACATCTAGATATTGGTGGCAGCACCGTGAGAATCACCTTTCTATGATTTCACACCATCTAGCCGCTGTAAATGAGTGAAAAGCTGCAGCTCATGATCATGATCAAGGACACCTCCATGACCTCCTTGTCAGGTGTCTGACTGGCCTCAGGTAATCCATCTGTGTATTGTGTATTATTGGATGTGGTGGTCACTTTATTTTATTCCTTGTGGTAAATTCTGTCCAGAGTAAATTGCCAACGTTGGATTTGCAGAGGGGGGACAAAAACAGTCACCATGATGACATGATGTTGTTACTGCTGCAGACAGCGCCTACCAGCACACACCAGGCCTGAAACCGTTGTGGGTCTAAATGAAATGGCTACAACTAAAAGAAAAAGGGTTGCAAGAATAACTTAGGCTGTTTTCAGCAATATTGTGATTACAGAGGATTTTAGGCACGAGTTCTGGCATTTCAAAGATAATTCAGGGTTGATTAAAAACAAGCAAAAATCAGTCTCCACAATCTTCAGTTGCTCAGTATCCACATGGGCCATCAAAAACACATTTTCAACATCTGATGTTTTTTTTAATGTTTAATTGGGAAAACAATATGGGTTTATGCGACTTGCAAATCATTACATTTTTATTTTGCTCTACATTTTACAAGGCATTCCAGCTTTTTTGGAATTGTACTGCTGATATTTCGAGATATTTGTCTGTTATTCATTTTGTTTTCTGTCTGTGTATATTTTTTTGTATCAGAAACCATTACAGAAATTATCACTTAAACTTAGCATGTCATTCATACCAACACTTCTGAAAGTGTAAAAGACCTCTTGAAGGTGCTAAAATTACTATTCAGATTTTTCTCCTTTATTTTATTCTTCATTTTTAATTCTTCTTCATCATCATCGTCATCATCATCATCATCATCATCATCATCATCATCATTCTATTTACTTTAAAAGGCTCGTCACCCATCCTATGGCTGCTCCAGCACCGGCCACGGCTGCAGTGCCGGCCGTTGTCAAACCAGCGGCACCTGCGGACAAAACATGACAAGTTTGATTAGACTATAGAGCAGCAGAGAGCCTCTAAGTGGTGCACCACAGTACTAGTTAAGCACAGTCCAGCTTTTCCTCTTGTATAAACCAGATTTGTCCAATCCAAAACTTTCAAAATCCAAAAAGTAAACGCTTGGTGGTTCTCTGATTTCTTTGTGCTCGCATAAAAAGGGGTTCTTTACCACGTCAAATGACAGGCAACCCGGCACTTATTTCACTAAATTCAGGCGATATAAAAAGGAAAAACAGGTGTAGCAGGCCTACAGACTTTAGCAACTTCACAAATAAGCCAATACATTAAAAAAAAAAAAAAAAAAAAAAAAAAAAAAAAAAAAGAGTAAAAGAACTTTGATTCAGAACGGGAAGGCTGCTTGTGAATAATGCAAACTGTGACAGATCACTAGCACCTGTCAATCAAGGACACATGGAACACAATGAGTGGAGATCTGTCACAAAACCATTAATACGCAATTATTAGAGCACCAATCAAATTAAAATACCTGCAGACTGCAAAACCGCCACCACACCTCCAGCTGCCACTGTTCCTCCATTAGCGATGGCTGCAGATGACATCATACCTGCAGCGTAGGATCCTGCTGCGATTCCAGCTGATGTGAAACCAATAGTTGTCAAAACAACAGGAGCCAAGACCACCGCCCCTACTGCTCCCACTGGAGATGGACGAGACAAGACACACAAAAAAGTTCAACTTTTTAGAGATGTGCTGCTGGCATCAAAAATCAAAGTTTCAACATCTGATGGGTTTTTTTATGTTCTATTGGGATTAAAATACGGGTTCAGGAGATTTGCAAAGCATTGCATTCTGTTTTTAGTTACATTTTACAATCATGAATCACTGAGTATAAATACAATCTTATAATAGTTACTGGCAACTGCTAGCGCTCTGCATATGACTGCCTTGATTGTTTCTGAAGTATAGCTACAGCCGTTTTGTTGGGTTTTTTTTTTTTTTAAATGAGAGAGCTAATCAATTATTGCAAATATTGCAATAATCAAAACTGTACAATAATACAGCTGTCTACATGGAGACAACGGAAAACATAATGTGACCCTTAAACTATAAAGTTTCTTCCTAAACCTAGATATAGATTACAATAACACCAGTGAAGAGATACTTGATTTTTTGTCATCGTTGTTTAAGGAGACAAATGGAAAAAAAAAAAAAAGAGTGGATATTGTCTTGTTTACAGGTTCCGGTAAAGTTGGACAGATATTCGCAGATTTCCACTTCTGGAGTCAATAACTCCAAAAACAAAATATGTAAAAGCATTAATCTTACCTCTGTTCTACCACTGAAACACAGAAAATAAGCTACAAACTGACCGTTAACAAAAGGAGACTCTGTACTGCACAAAAGATTGATTTCAACATGCAACTGGCTGTCAGAGGCTGACTTAGGGACCATCTACAAATTGGGAACCCAAATATTCAATAACGTCAATGTCACCAGAATTTTGTAAAATGTTTTATAACCAAACACATTTAATAATTTAACCATCACCAATTGTAGTGTCACCAAAATAAAAGAAAGCATCAGTGATGCTATGTCAGTTATACTAAAATATTACCTTTTTAATATGGCAAAGCTGCATTGAATTTGCTAAATCTGTGTGTAAAACACATTTAATAGTTTGGCAAGTCACCAAAATCTGCTCAGACCATGATCCACGATCTCCTGTTCATGATACAACAGTCCGATCTTAAACATGTGATCTACGAGAATTTTTGACTTTTTTTTTACTATTAAAAACATTCAATACTTCACTTTTACTTACTGTAGTGTCACCAAAATTACAGTTGATACAAGGATACAACCGCTTGATGTCAAACATGTAATAAATGTTATTTTGTGTAAGTAAAAAAGTGTTCTGTAATTTCCTCATTGTGTGCAAATACACAATAACTTGAGCACTTCAGAATGTGCCACCATCAAAATCTGCCTACACATCTGTGGACCCCTGTTGGTTATACACATACATAAGATCTGAGAATCATATTACATATTCCAACTGTTCTTAGGAAGACGCACACGCGCACACACACATACACTGAATATAATCTTAAACAAATTCCCATACACTGAATCATTCAGACTCGTGAAACTGGCTCTACATTCAAAGTTTTATCTTCAAATGAAATGATAAAGATAACTGAAGATTCCCTCTATACTTTCTGCTAATCATGTGTGATTAGTTTCTCCATTGCAAGACATTTTACGAGTTGACACCTGGTCACCTACTTGATTCCTGGCATGATAAGATAATAAGAAGAAAAGAAGAAGAAGAAGAAGAAGAAGAAGAAGAAGAAGAAGAAGAAGAGAAGAAGAAGAAGAAGAAGAAGAAGAAGAAGAAGAAGAAGAAGAAGAAGAAGAAGAAGAGAAGAAGAAGAAGAAGAAGAAGAAGAAGAAGAGAAGAAGAAGAAGAAGAAGAAGAAGAAGAAGAAGAAGAAGAGAAGAAGAAGAAGAAGAAGAAGAAGAAGAAGAAGAAGAAGAAGAAGAAGAAGAAGAAGAAGAAGAAGAAGAGAAGAAGAAGAAGAAGAAGAAGAAGAAGAAAGAAGAAGAAGAAGAGAAGAAGAAGAAGAAGAAGAAGAAGAAGAAGAGAAGAAGAAGAGAAGAAGAAGAAGAAGAAGAAGAAGAAGAAGAAGAAGAAGAAGAAGAAGAAGAAGAAGAAGAAGAAGAAGAAGAAGAAGAAGAAGAAGAAGAAGAAGAAGAAGAAGAAGAAGAAGAAGAAAATAGGGACAACCAATCAGAAGAAGGGGCGGGGCTAATTCAGGCCAAAGAAGGTCAAGGACTCAATACAGTGTCTGATGACACCACCCACGACTCTCTATGTCAAACTATTCAAAAGCTATAACAGAAAATAGGGAGAACCAATCAGAAGAAGGGGCGGGGCTAATTCAGGCCAATGAAGCTCAAGGACTCAATACCGATTCAGGTGACACCACCCACAACTCTCTATGTCAAACCATTCAAAAGTTATAGCAGAAAATAGGGACAACCAATTAGAAGAAGGGGCGGGGCTAATTTTCACCAATTATGGTCAAGGACTCAATACCGAGTCCGATGACACCACCCACGACTCTTTATGTCAAACCATTCAAATGTTATGGCAGATAAAAGTTTTCTAGAGGGCGCTGTTAATCCATTTTGCCACGCCTATTAATGCAAACCATGAAGTATCAAATTTATCGCCAGGGCTGGCTTGCATGCCAAATTTGGTGCCTTTTGGGGAACTATCAAATACGGACCAATCAGATGAAGGGGGGGGGGGGGGGGGGGGGGGGGGGCATGCTTTTTTGGTGTCTAGCGTCGCCACGGTAACACTTTTGAAAGAGAAAAGTAATGCGCATAGTCCGCAGGATGAGACGCACATTTTGATGTATAACATATCTGGGTTCACGATACTGTTCGGGCCGTATTAATTCTCGAAGGAATGGCATATATTGCTCCAAAATTCTGCAATTAATTCAGAATGTGTGACTTCCTGTTTGGTTTCGGCCATGGCGCAAGAGACTTTTCTTTAAGTTGCGACATGATACAGGTGTGTACCGATTTTCGTTCATGTACGTCAAACAGTATTATGGGGCTTGAGTAGGGCTGGGCGATATGGCAAAAAAAAGTGATCACGATTTTTTTTCCCATATTGAACGATCTCGATTTTTAATCACGATTTTTTTAAATCAGAAGATCCCCCCCTCCCTTCTGGAATAAAAAATAGAAAGAAACCAGAGATTCGTTTTTTTTTTTATTAACAAATAAAGCAAATAGCATGTTTTAACAAGAATCCAGAATGCTACCAGTGGTACCCACCGAAAAAACTAGGGATGCACCAAAATGAAAATTTGAGGCCGAAACTGAAGCGGAATAAAATTTAAAGACTTGGCTGAATACTGAGTACCGAATAGCCTACGGAATGCGGTTGTTCACAGTTTTTCATTTATTTTGCAATTTTTTTCACAATTGCATAGATAAAATTGCAATGACATTATTAAAAACAAAAACAGTAAACTAATATGATTTGAGCCACTGTCAAGCAGCTGGCGATGCGGTTGCTTAAATTGACCAACAGGTGGCTCTCTAACATCACTGTTTGTTTACTGTGCGTGACTCTGACGCTGGTTGGTAATTAAGGAGTTAAAACTCACTCGCCACTTACAGGACTCAGTAGCCAGCAGAAACGGCAGTTTTATTACATTTATTAACTGTAGTACCGCTATTATGAGAGGTTATTTCTCACAGTATTAACCTAAAGGGACTTAAGGCGGCTGATTTATGGTCCCGCGTTAAGGCTGAATTATACTTCTGCGTCAAAACGACGCCGTGTCTACGGCGTGTGGTTTTTGGACACGCAGAGGACACGCCGTCACATGCGCCGTCAGTGACGTGCACCTCCCGAAAATTGTAACTACGCGTCGAGGAGACGCCGTCCACACGCAGACCGAGAGGGCTGTGATTGGTTCGTTTGAAAGCGAAGCATTTCCGGTTTCCGGTTTGAATCAGTAGTGAACTTCCAGGGCTTTTTTCTTCGTTTATATATGATTTTTTTGTTTTTGTTTTTTGCACAATAGTTGTCCTTATTTCTTTGATTTACTGTGACCGGAAAAAGTCGGATAAACCATTCAGAAAAAGATCGCTAACTAGTGGCCGCGGGGGGTACTGCACCGCGACCAAATGGAGAGACGGAGAACTCTGAACGATTCGTGACGGCACCACGGGTGCGCCGTGTGCTCTGCGTGTGTGTGACGCAGAACCATACCCGCACCTTTACACCAACGCAGAGCCTACGGCGTCATCTGGTGAGCTCTGCTTGTTGCCTCCGCGCTCCGACACATTCACTCCGCTGAGCGCGCGCACACACACACACACACACACGCACGCACGCACGCACACACACACACACCCATGTCGGGGCCGCGGAGTTTCTGAAGTCGGCGGTGATCAGAGTAATTTGTGGTACAAGCAGAGCGAATCACAACTTTAATGAGTGCGGTTCGAATACACAATACATCCATCACGAAGGGCATTTTGTCAATCCATCACACCCTCCTCCTGTACGCTCGGAAGAAGTTGTCCGGCGAAATAAATAAATAAATAACCGCTAACCGTGAGTCCCGGTCGGCTCGAAGCTAAGCTAACGCTAGCCTGCGGTTGTTGTCTTGTAGTTTTATTTTCTCTGGTCACGCTTGCTCCCACCAGTGCAGGGGAGGCAGATGTGACTACTTTACTGCCTATGGTCATGCAACTTGCCGCGGCATGTCATGCATGATCAATTAATGCAGACAGCGCGGTGCCAGGAAAGCGGGTTGTGATTGGTTGTCGTGCACTTTGCTGCAGCATGTTTTGCACGTGATCGAGAAAGTAGACCCACAGCTGATCACCGTGATCGAGCTTAATTTGATCGCGATCACAAATAGAGATCGTATAATCGCCCAGCCCTAGGCTTGAGGCACAAAGTTTTTTCTGTCTGAACCAATCAGATGAAGGGTGGGCGTGCTTTTTGGCATCTAGCGTCGCCACAGTAACGCTTTTGAAAGAGAAAAGTAATGCGTGGTGTTGGAGGATGGAGACGCACATTTTAATGTATAACATACTTGGGGGCACGTTACGGTTCGGGCCGTATTAACTGCCGCAGGAATGGCATAAATTTTGCCAAAATGACACAATTAATTCAAAATGTGTGACTTCCTGTTCGGTTTCGGCCATGGCGCCAAGAGACTTTTCTTTAAGTTGCGACATGATACAGGTGTGTACCGATTTTTGTGCATGTACGTCAAAGCGTATTGTGGGGCTTGAGGCAAAAAGTTTTCCGGGGGGCGCTGTTGAGCCATTTCGCCACGGCCATTAATGCATACCATTAAGTATCAAATTTTTCGCCAGGCCGGTCTTGCGTGCAAACTTTGCTGACTTTTTGGGCACGTTTAGGGGGGCAAAAAGGCCCTCCTTTTGTCGGAAGGAAGGAAGGAAGGAAGGAAGTCATTCAATCATTTACGCAGTGAAATTCAACATGAATCTACAGGAAAGGCTCCCACCTTTAAGTCACTGAAAATGATTTTACTCTTCTACTGACCGCCGAAACTGAACAGGTCCAGGATGTCGGCCATTTTGAATTATTATTATTATTCCGCCACCTAAAAAATATTGCTAGAATTAAGGGTATTCTGTCTAAACAAGACATGGTCTGTCTGTGGTATCCGGTGCATGTGTCAAGTCTGAGCAGCTGAGCCGAGCCAGCTATAAAATTACCAACCGCAAATTTCCAGCTCTTTGATTGGTTTGAAGTTCATTTAAAGCGGCACTATGTAACTTTTCCACCTTAATATCATATTTCCAGAGTCATAGGAAGGAAGGAAGGAAGGAAGGAAGGAAGGCAGGCCTACAGCAGGGGTAGGCAATTCCGGTCCTCGAGGGCCGGTGTCCTGCATGTTTTAGATGTTTCCCTGCTTTAACACACCTGATTCTAATTAATCATCGTCATCAGCTTGTCATCCAGGGCTGCACAATTCTGTTAATGACACAGTTAGTTTTATCACGGTGTGCTGAAGCAGGGTAACATCTAAGACATGCAGGACACCGGCCCTCGAGGACCGGAATTGCCTACCCCTGGCCTACAGATACAATAGGGCCTTCGCACTGAAGATGCTCGGGCCCTAATAAGAGTCCTTCAAGATCACACTGAGTCAGAATGAGAAACAGATGAATTAAATTACTTAGAACAACAACAGCGCCCTGATCAGAGTAATAAAACTGATAATAAGTAATAGAACTGATATGCAACTAGAAATCATCACCATGCAGGGTTTAAAGAGAAGGGTGTGACAAGAAAGAGCAGAAGTGCATTTTAAATATCAAAAGAGATCAATCATCCAGGTTATGGTAACTCTAAAAAAAAAATTGAAAATAAGTAACAGGACGAATTTTTCTTTGTTCTTGCAAAAATCTATTTTAAAAACAAGACAGATCAAACACAGCAACATACGAACAAACTAAGACTGATACTTACTTCTCAATGCAATTAAGATCCCCCAATTCACTAAAAGTCTGTGTTTCAGTGGGTCTGTGAAACATTTATGTTTCACACACTTACCGGACATATTTACAGCAACAATTCAAAAAAGCGTCTGTGTGAAAGAAAATCATAGGCCTACCTGCTCCTGCTGCGACTTTTCCTGAAACAAAACAGGACAATTCACATCAACCAGTGACTGAGCTTCATACAAAACACTGTAAGCAAGCACGTTTCAACAAATAAAAATAATCCAAGTTATTCTGATAATGGCTACTCACCAAGAACCATCTTTTTTATCGGTAAGGCTCAGACACTGACGACACTGCTGCAGCGGATTATAATTGTTTTATTGTGGAGAAAATGTGGAGAAAACGAAACTTAACGCGTGCTGCATTCATGGCACACACCAGTTGTGGGAAAAGGGGAAGACATCCCTTTTATATTTCTGAGCATATCCGTCAAGTCTGCTGTTTTGGCTGGGAAACGCTGGGAAACGACAGTATTTTACCCCTCTTTCCCGCCGCCCTCCCGTATTAGCATTTTCCCGTAAATTCCCCGTTTTATAATATAATACTTTTTAAAAAGCATCCCTGTGCTACTGCCACATGCTGTAGCCTGGGTCGCAGTTCTCGCGAGGTTAGTGGCGACAACGTGAAAAAACTCAGATCAGAGAGATGGATGGAAGACATTTCTGCCCAAAAAGCGAAGACTTCATCTAAATATCTCTAAAAATGGGATAAAAAATTTACTTTCCTAAAGAGGAACAGGACAGGGGCTCAGTTACGTGTTCTGAAAGATGTGTGACTGCGATATTATTGTCTCAAGTCACCAGGGAGGACTGATGTCTGTCAGCAGCAGCTGGAGGCTCAGTGCGTCTGTGTCATCAGTCATTAATGCCAGAGAGCCACATGAGTGGAAATGACAAATACAAAGGAAATGTAAATGTTTCACTTGAAGACAAGGTGTATATAAACTGTAAATATCTAAAATAAATAAATGTGCTGTGGTGACTATCTCAGAACAAAAACTTAATTAGTCACCTGCAGTGGTTAGGAATGACCCTTACGCATATTCCAGTCCTATTAATTACACTGTCCAGACGTTGTTTCTCTTTGGGTGACGTTCTCATTTATTGCACAGACTTAGTTCAGAAAAAAGAAAACCATTGAGGGTTTGAACCCTGGCACTGGCATCACTTTGTGCATCCTTGCAGGGGCAAGGTATGGCAGCCACCACACCTTGTCTTCAAGGGAAAATGTAAATGTTTGTTTTTTTAAATACATTTATGGAATTACTCTGTGTCTATGTGTATTTATTATTCTATTACTTAATACATATAGAATAACTACACATGCAAATCAGAACAACATGATCGATTTCACTAATTATACACTGCAAAAACTGAAAATCTTAACAAGAATATTTGTCTTATTTCTAGTTAAAATGTCAAATTTTTAGTACAAAAAAAAATCTCATTACATTTAAGACAAGACTCAAAACCAACATTTTTCACCTGTTTCAAGTAGATTTTCACTTAAAATAAGTAGAACATTTTTTTTGCTTGTAATGAGAAGATAAATCGTGTCCCACTGGCAGATTTTTCTACTTATTTCAATTGAAAATGTACTTGAAACTGGTGAAAATGGTCAAATAAGTTATTTTTCTGGCGATGACTCTTGTTTTAAGTGTAATGAGACAAAAATGAGACATTTTAACTAGAAATAAGACAAATATTCCTGCTAAGATTTTGAGTTTTTGCAGTGAGCGAGACTGCATTTGAAAAAGTTCCAATTTTCTTGACCACACAGATAAGCTACATAGCAGACTTCTGTGATGAGTATTTACTGGACGTGTTGATTGATACTCTAAGTTCTGTGACTCGTAACCTTAGCTTCGACTGAATTGACGCCACTGACTTGAAGACAAGGTGTATATAAACTGTAAATATCTAAAATAAATAAATGTGCTGTGGTGACTATCTCAGAACAAAAACTTAATTAGTCACCTGCAGTGGTTAGGAATGACCTTTACGCATATTCCAGTCCTATTAATTACACAGTCCAGACGTTGTTTCTCTTTGGGTGACGTTCTCATTTATTGCACAGACTTAGTTCAGAATAAAGAAAACCATTGAGGGTTTGAACCCTGGCACTGGCATCACTTTGTGCATCTTTGGGAAAGATGCTTTACTCTCGGCTTTCCTCACTTCACCCAGGGTATGGGTACCTAGCTTTGCAAGGGGAAGTATCCAGCGATAGACTAGCGTCCTATCTGGGGGTGGTTACCACCTGTTCGTTTGCGCTACAGAAACCGGAGATAAACCCCGGCTCTATGGGCCACAAGGCTCGAAAAGGACATACTATACTTCCCACTAGAGGAGCGAAGGCTCACTGTGATGCCGTCAGTCACACAGGTAATCAGCAGCTGCCCACTCACAGGTGTTAAAGGTTGGTGATTATCACCAGTCAGGGCAGAGCGGTGGTGAAGGCACTTGGTTCTTACCATAACCCAGGATTTGTGTTCAAGCCAGCAACATCATTTGATATACTAACCAATCGGTGGCGTGTAGTGTGATGACGAATAAAAATACTAAAGGTGACAATGATTGATGTCTTGTCTACATATCAAAAACCTGATTAAAGCATATTTTCTTTACTCCATCCATTTTCTGTACCCACTTAATCCTGTATTGGGTCATATCACAGGTGAAAGGCAGCAGTACAGCTGGACAGGTTGCCAGTCCATGGGCAACTTAGAACTGCCAATCAACCCAACATGCATGTTTTTGGACTGTGGGAAGAAGCCTGAGGAAGTGAGAATGTGCTAACTCCACACAGAAAGACTCCTGTCAGGCCCAGGAGCCAAACCAGGAACATCTGGCTGTGAGGCAATAATGGTAACCACTAAGCCACCCTGGTGCCCTTAACTCTTTATGGTGCTTTTCCACTAGTACCTACTCGGCTCGCCTCACCTTGCCGCTTTTCACTAGGGGTCTAACGGTGCCGAGTAGATACTTTTCTGTACCTACTCTACCGAGGTTCTAAGCAGGCTGAGTCGGGCTGTATCTGTCGTCATCACACTACACGCCACCGATTGGTCAGGGGGTTGGAAGCAGCCCCCGGGTCTCGCACTCAGAAGGCACGCCGATTTTTCCCAGTGGCCAGCCGCGGTACTGCAACAAAAAATCCCATGTGGCCCAGAAAGCTTTTTTCCCATAGACCGCAATAGTAAAAGAGAAGCCTCTAAAACTGTTCACAGGACACCTCCAGCTGTAATCACCGGCAATTACTAATCTTTGTATTCTATATTTTTAAGTCATGGACTTTATATCCGTCAAAAATGTTTTATAACGGCCAGAAAAGTCAAAGAAAAGTCTCTTTCTGGGCGTGACGTCACGGCTGACGTCACAGCCGTGTCCGTGCACTCCACGGATGTATTATATTAATATATATTATGTAATTATATTATATTAATACATTAATAATATATGTCATACTATACATGTAATAATATACATTAATTTACATATTATATTAATACATATTATATTAATATTCGCATCATTGCCCCGGGGCATGATGGGAGGCCCCAGAGCATCATGGGAGGTGACTCAACTGCGCATGCTCTATGGGCCCCACAACGCGGAAGTAAACCCGGAAGTCAGGAACTTTTTCAGCGTATGCGCTGGCTGAGCAGAATGCATTGAAATGAATGGGCGGCCATTTTCGATCTCCCATCCAGTTCTATAATACATCCATGGTTGGAAGTCAGACGTCTGAGGCAGGATCTGGACATCAGCTGAAGAGCAACTCTGACTTCGTGTTCATTCTACTTGACAAGAAAAAATCTGTTCTGGTCCAACTGTGAGGTGCAGACGTTCCTAAACCTGGTGGCTGAGGAAAGAGTTCAAAAGGATCTAGATGGGGCGACAAGGAAAGAAAAGATCTACCAGAAGCTTTGTCAGTCCATAGCTGCTTACAGCTACCAACAGACTTTTCCGCAGCGCTGAGACAAACTAGAAAAATAAATAAAAAAAGCCTTGCTGCTTGAAGCTTCTCCCACTCTCATTTTTTAACTTGATATTGAACACACGCCACAGACCAAGCAGCACATACATATACCATCTCCTCCAGGTTCTACATCTTTGGTGTTGTTTTCTTCTTCTTCGTTTGTAATCAAGTACGTCTTGGCAGCTTCACACCCACTGCCTACTTCTGCTCCGGGTACTGGATTGTAGTGGAAAAGAAACTAGGCCAAGTTGAATCGAGCCGAGTTGAGAGGAGTAGTGCCGAGTTGGTACTAGGGGAAAAGCACCATCCATATCATAAAAATCGATGTTGTGTTGGAGGACTTGTACTCTTGAGAAAATACCTCTGCAGTCATGAATATGAAAAAGAAAATCTATTGAAGGGAAAACTTGGCCATTCAGTAAATTGTGATTGTCTGTTGACCTAATTTTCTGAGCAAATAACATGATGGAATCTCAAAATACTCAAATATATATCATAACATCACCAAGAAAGGTTTGCGTGGGATGCATCCCTGCTCCCACTCTTCTCAACCTGATGCATCCATTTCCCTGGAACAGGGTAAACACTGATTTATCAGACCACATGATCTTTTTCTACTCCACCAGAGTCCTATTTTTATTTTCCTAGAAAATTGAGGCAGGATTGTTTGATTATTTTCTAACTCCATTGGCCAATATATATTTTTGCTTAAAATAAGACAATTTTTGACATGATTTATGGAATATTAGGCTTATTTCTAAATTAGCTGTTTTTGCAGTGTAGCACTCAAATACCCCAAGTTCTCCTTGTAATTCAATTCAAAATACTTTATTAATCCCCAAAGGTAAATTGATTTTCCAGTACAGCCCATCCCAGAGAGAACAAAAAACAAACAAACAACACATACACATACAGGTGCATGCAGGGACGCTCTTACTTATATAGAATATAGAATATTAAGCATTACCGTCACTCCGGTTGATTATCCTCGATTAGATTTCACCAAACATTTAAGTGATCTTCACTCTGTCATTTATTTTAATTTACTGTTATTGTTCTTTAGACATAATTCTTCCTTGAATATTCACCACTTTCCTTTCCAAATTTCCGTTATGATTTGGATGCTGGACCCAATATCAGTAGCTTCAGTGATCACCTCGGTATTTATGTTTGCTTTATGCACAACAACAACTGAACCGCTCTGAAACAGCGTAATGTCTTTTACACAAGCATAGGATGAGTCTTCTGACATCATTGTTTTAATAATCATAGTTCAATGAAACAGGTAGGGTTAAATAACTTATTAACAGCTGAAACCTTAATAACTATTTGATTTGTTAAATCCGGGTGGTGCCTGTTTTCATTTGTCGAGATAGCGTAGTCACATCAATCGGTAAAAATAAGAACAAACTGCGATGAAAAAATAAAGATATTCAAGTAAATGTATCTTATTGCCACTACTCATTGATAATTTAAAACACATTTTGTTAGTTTACTGTACAGAATGTTTCCAGAAAAAAACATATGAGGTGAATGTGAAATACTAATAATTAGTTGTTGGTGTCCTCAATTAACTTCCTATTGCTAAAAGATTCCCTTACTGTTCTGTTTGCCCTCTTCAGTGACGTCTTCTGGAAAAGAAGCTTAACAGGAAAGACAGTTATTGAATGAATCCAGAAGACCGAATGACTGTAGATGGTCAAATAAACATACTGATAGTAAATTGCTCAATAAAAGGAGGCACTGTTCATCATATTGACCATGTTTCAGCTGAAAGCAGAGATAATGCTGCCACACAGTTCGTGCCCCACTTGCCTGCCAACCACAGTCCACCAATGACGCAATTTCCTGTTCAGCTCAAGTAGTGGCGATGACTCCATCAGCGGCCTACAGTTGTTCTGTCCACCTTCCTCCTCTCAACACCTACGCACAGACGGGGCGTACGCACACCTCCCGGTACTCCTCAGAAATCACAGAGCCAGTTCAGTTCATTCACCCTCACAGCTGTGCAATTATCCACCTTCTTCAAGAAAAGAGGGCTGCCTGCTTCTCCTAGCAACGCAAGCAAGCTTCATTATTTAAATTCAAAGAGCAAGCAACAGGAAAAACATTTCATACTTACAGACTGCCACTTGTTGTGTGTGAAGGCTGGATTTCATCTCAGCTATCAAATTGGAAATTAAACCCATCAGACACAAACTAGATTGCTTCAAACATAGGAAATGGACATGTGTGGTGCTTGTGTCTTCATCTGCAGGGAGA
Organism: Cololabis saira; assembly: GCF_033807715.1. Classification (NCBI taxonomy): domain Eukaryota; kingdom Metazoa; phylum Chordata; class Actinopteri; order Beloniformes; family Belonidae; genus Cololabis; species Cololabis saira. The sequence continues at coordinate 26,960,158 of NC_084602.1, forward strand.
GCCTGGCCAGATGCCAGCATTGGGCATGTGAAGCAAAGAGTGACACATACAACACTTAGTGTCTTGGAAAGCTGTGAATGTTTTAATGGTTGCAAATGATCTGTAAGCCCCCTAGACTAATTCCTTCAGAATGATGCTCATTAAGAAACATGATGGCATATGGGCGAAGCGGTGTTTGTGCAGAGAAAACCATGAATATGAAAAGAGCCCTAGGAGTCTGAATCCAAGAACAACATGAATCACGCCTGTCAAGACGTCATAGACGCATTATTATTTTGTTTTGAAACTGGCACCAGATAAAAAAGACATAAAGAGATCAAAAGTGTATTAACCTCCTAAGACCTGATGCGATTTTTTTTAATTGTTGCTTTGGGCCCCTGTATGACATAGACAACAAAACATGTGATGTCTACGTGTGCGTACGTCAGGTCTTAGGAGGTTAAGAGGCTTGTATACACCTTATACAGTTATTGAATAAGGCCAAATCTAGCTTGCGTCACTGCTACCACACTGAAAAGGTCAGTGCAGGCTTTTGTTTTCAGGCAATAGTCATTTATCTACCTACCTGCTTCAGCAGTGAGAGGCAGCCCAGGAGGGTTCACAAGGCCAGCGATAGCCAATGACAGACCCATCCTCCCCGCAGCCACCACATCCTTCCTGTCAGAGCTCAGTGACTCAGCTTTTCAGATTCATGGGAATGTGGGTGTTTTTTTTCTCCTGCAGTTGGCTTCCTACATTAAACTCGTTTCCCACTGCCGAAAAAGTACAGCAGCCCACTTTCCCTCCAAACTTCAAATGACAAAAATTGCTTCTAAGTGCAGGTGCAATAGTACAGCTACTTCTGAGGTGCCAAGAAACACTTTTCATCCAAAAAAACAACTTTTGTTATTAATCAATCAAACTGTTAACCACCTCTCAGGCATGCTGTGATTTATTTTAGGGTGTCAGTAAGATTTTAATAAGCTGAAGATGAGTGATTGTGCAACTCTGCAGCTCAGCGACCCAGCGAGCAATCTTTGTTTGATGCTGTGATCAGACAGCTTATTGTTTGTGTTGTCAACCTCAAGAATGCTATTATTAAGGCTGCTTAAAATAGGACTTCATCTGGTGCCTGCATTTCCCCTTGTGTACAGAAGAGAAACCTCATACCTCATATTTTCCAGTAGAGGAAGTAACAATTGTTAGAGGGGAAAAAAAGCATGTTCATTTCTTTTAAAGAAGTTCTCCTGATATTTAATAGACACACATAATAAACACGATATAAACAGACTGTTGGAAATGGCAGCAAGTGCATTGGATTTGTATTGGATTTGTATTATTTATTCATTTATTTATTATTTATATTTACAATATCTGTCTTTTGAAAGTATTTTATTGGCTCTCAAAGCCCGTCAGTTGACCCCACTGAGAGAATCTCAGCAGTCTTTTTTATGAGATCATAATAAAATAACACTAAGTTGGAAATGCAACAATAACACGTCATACTAAATTTCATTATAAAATGTGGTCTCTATTTATCATAACAGTATTATCTTTGATTTGATACAGAGAAACTTAATGGGGCCTGGCTAAAGAGCCAAGTTTCCAGAATTGCAAATAAAAAAAATAAAAAAAAGCTGTAGTTGGAGTTGTGAAATATGAACTCGTCACGGGGTTTCAATATGCAATTCTTAGAAACATACTTTTGTGTTCATCTGCTGACAGAAGGAGATGATTAATTAGTCCTGCAGATTACTTGAGGAGTGTCAAACATCTTTCAGCAGTCTGTAGATTTAACAACACGACAGCATTCACAGAGAAATATTCGTTCATTTAAAATGCTGCAATTAAATCAGTAAATTCACATAAAAAACCCAAGAAAACACAAAGCAAAGTTAACAAAAACAATGTAATTAACTGTTTATTTTTTCATTCAATGTTGAGCCATTACTTTCTCACGTGTAAAAGATAAGCAGAAATGTTCATGTTATCTTCTTCGAGAGCAAGATTCAAGCAGTCGCATCAAGCACAAGCATTGGTTCATCAACAGAAATCACCCAGCGTCCACTTGAATGAAAGATTAAGATAAAACATCCAATGCTGCAGTTAAACAGTTGTACTGGGGTTCTGCTTACATTTTGGTTGTTCATGACTGGTACAGTAACTTGACCAAGGTGTATTCCTGTTTGTTGCTTGAGGACAGCAGGATTAGGCACCAACAGACCCCTGTGACCCTAGAGGAAGAAGCAGGTATCCATCCATCCATTAAATGATGACTGGATGGATGTGGAGATGTTCTGTAAGACAACCGGCACTCTTGGTCAGGAGCACCTCATGAACGTAACTGAGCTTCATTGTTCTTGTAGCTTGTGTTGGTGGTCTACCCCCACTTTTTCTCTTCTGTGCATGTTTGCATGCCACAGCTTCCAGAGCTGCATGCTGACCTGCAGTCCCCCCTCTGACCATCCCAGTATTTACCTCCATCTGCCTATATAGATGTCTCTGTTGGAGATCTACAAACATGCTGACCTGCAGTCCCACCCCAGTGTTGCTGTCGCTGTCTGTAGTACATCAACTACCCATGTATCAGTCATAATATAAGTTCTCCAGCTAATGGGTAATTATTACTAATATATTTTGTTCTTTATAATATTGGCAATATCTTTGTGTCTTCACCCTCTCCGTACTATCTCCCTCCTTGTTTCTTCGTCTACCAGGCTGGATTTCGGCAGCAGGGTCCCCCCTCACGAGACAGGTCCTGCTCAAGGCTCAAGGGGTTTGGAGGGGGGATTGCTTCAGCTAAGGTAGTTTTTTTTACTTGCCATTGTTTCTGAAAATCACCTAAAGACTACTTGTATTGTAATAGATAAATACAATTGAATTGAATTGGTCAGGTGTGAGAGGCTTAGAAACACCACAAAATTGAGCTGGTCTAAAAAAAAATCAGACAACTCATTTTCACAGTGTATCTGAAAAAGATTTATGGCAGTTTTCGTTTCGTAGCACCTACATGAGAAGTTCCTCCTTGTTCAATACATCATCCAAGACACAATGACCTTTTCTATAAAACATCCTCTTCTGCTTTCCTTTTTCGGACAGGGATTTCCTTTGAAAGGAGAGAACTTATTAACACTTGTTAGCAGGCATCATTTTTGAGTGGGTTGTTGCATTTGAGTTAAATGCTGAGGTCCTTTTATCACATGTCTTATGGACTCTTACATGCGGCCGCCTTTTGGTCACCGTTCAACAACACTTTGGGGCTAAAAACATTCGTCTTTACTCTTATGAAACGAAATTTAATGAGATCAACAAAAGATCTAAGCAGTTGATGCTTGTTTTATTGGCCTAAGATTGTCTGGACATAATGCAACGTCTTCAGTGCTCAACAATGTTCATCGTACATTTATTTGTGACATGTGCAGCACAAAGTATAAATGTGTATACGGAATAAAAGACACAAAGTCATACAAAAAAAGGAGGCAAATATTACAATGAGCTTTCAGGACATTTTGAAGGTTTTTTTTTTACACATGTTCCTTATAGAGCTTTATGCAGGTTCGAAAATATGCCCATTGACATGAATGGAGGACAGTAACAAATGGAAAAATGTTACGTTTTCTCGTGTAATAATTTTCCTCTCACCCTGGCACTTCCACGTTTGATTACCAAAGCGATTGTTTTCTCAGCTATAATACAATGCATACAGGAAATTTTTTACAGTGAAACATCAGTTACATCTGCCATGTTCAAATATTTGACCCCATTAACAAAATATGTATAATAACAATACCAAATTTTACCAACAATAAAAGCATTTTTTCTATAATAGTCAGAAAGTCCCATCTCCGGCTATGCTTGGTAGAGCATGAAATAACCATGTGCCTCCATTGCACAAAAGTTTATATACATAATGATGAAAAAATACAGACATAACACAAGTGTTCTGGAAACACACAGTTCATCTGTGAGTCCTTGAGGCCGTGATTGATAAATTAAACACTTCTTTTGACAGATGCGCTTCTCTTTTGTTGATTGGCTGGTGCAAGGCTGCCTCCTACTGGCCTGAAGCAAACACTGCGGGGTTCAGACGGGTTACATCCTCCTGTTTTCAAAAGGGACAACTTGCTCTGGTCCTATTGCACAATTTATATTCCAGCGATGGAGACAAATAGATTTCACGTTTTAAAAAGTCAGTGTTTTATCATTTTCTTATTTTTCAACCCGCCCCCCCTCCCCCGCCCCCAACAGCTGTTGGCATAAAAGTTCATACGACTGTACAGTTTCACATTTTAAATAAATACTCTCCGTTAACAAAATGTTGATGAGCATATTGGCATTTATAAAACTCAAAAGAATCTCATCAACTCAAAATGAAATACGTAATTCAGCACCAAAATCTGGTGGCAACTTTGGCTGAAAAAGTAAACAAACAGGAACAAAAACAAAAATATCAAACATAACAATCCGACACCAGTAGGTATTAAATATTTATATTAAAATGAGTTTCAAATCCCAAACCCACTTTTTCTTTTTTAAACAGGGCCCAGAAGCTATACATATATAGAGACATTTTGTTTATCTGGATATTTCTTTAAAAAAAAAAAAGAAAAATCTATCATTTTGATAAATAAAGATAGAAAACCACAGGGATATCTTGTTAGCCTTAGTGTCTGCCGTGCAAATCCCACCTCTCGTCCTGTCATAATTTCCCCAAGTGAAACAGAACCTGGCAAATAATGGCGACTACTCCTGCGTTGAGCACCGAGGAAATGGAAATGTCCAATAATCTGCTTTCGTACAGTACAAACTCTGTCTTGTTCTCCTCCACTTTAGCCATAGCCAACAGGCCTTTAGCTGCCCTGCACATCATGTTTATACTAGGCGGGTCCATAGGAGGGTGTCCCATGTGCAGCAGGCTGTGAGGGTTCTGCTGGTACTGCGCCATGCTGACACCATCCTCCAAGAAGCTTACCAAATTACCCACACTCCCCTTCTGCAGGGCGATGGCACGGGCCGCTGTGGGGTCTCCCTGTGCCAGATGGGAGAGGACGGCCACTGCCATCTCCCGGTACACCTGCGCCTTCCTCTGACCCACATAGCGCACTAAGACTGTGAAGAGTTTGTCCTGTCTGCTGAAAGGCGGTGTGGCCAGCAGGAGGTCCACGTTGCTGTCCTGGATGCTCAGCTTGCAGAGACACTCCAGCACCAGTCTCTGCGGGGTGAGCTGGGAGTGCGGCGCCGCCGAGGGAAAGGGGTCCTGGGCTTCGGACGAGGGGCAAACCATCCAGTGAAGAAGCCCGTCCAGGATGGGGAGGCAGATGGTGTCTGGATAGGTGGAGAGATCCAGCTGGCCTGCAATGTTGGCCAGTGTGACCATGGCGTTCTCCCTCAGTAGACTCAGACACTCCCACCACCACTCCTCTTTGTTACTGGACAGCCCCCGGTCCTGCTGCTCGTCCCTCTGGTAGCTCGGGCCCGACCTGTTCCGCTCAGGGTGGAGGTGGTGCAGCAGGAGCAGCCGGCCCAGAAGGAGAACCAGAGCGGGTTGGCGGGACATGTCAGTATCGTTTCCGGGGATGAAAGACAGGCTCCGGATGATGTTGGAAACGCAGAGGCATCGCTTCGACAGCGAGTCCTGCCAGGCCGAGGTTGTGCAGAGCGGGGCTTCGTCCAGGCAGCGGGGCTCGTCCTCCAGCAGGGTGATGTGGTCCTTCTCCCCGTCTGGATGCACCCGGAAGGGGTAAGATGGCAAGGAACGCGCAGGGTGTGAACAGGAGAGGGCATCAACCCTGGCGCACAAAACATCATCAATAGTAGCGGTGATGTGTTTAACCATTTCTTTATTTTCATGCTCCATCTTGTTTTCCTGCTTGTTGGGGTTTCTTTTATTCTCTTCTGTCCTGGGATGTGGGTCGGTCCGTGGTTCAAAGTGTGTCTGAATGTATGTGGTGGTGTCGCCTCCACCTGCCTGCCAGTGTAGTAGCCCGCTGGTGAACTCCGTTACATAACCTAGGCGCTCAGTCATGTCCTCAATAAGGTCCTCTTTGTGCACGGTCTTGATGGGGAATTTATCGTATTTGCTGGCTTGTTTTGGTTTAGGTTCCAACATTGCAGGAGGCTGGTCCATACAATCCTTTTTACACTCTTTCTCCTTCTCCTCTTCCTTTTCCTCCTTTTCATCTTCTTTTTTGTCCTCCTTTTCCACGCTGACATCTGCATCCTCCTTGTTGCTGTGCGCCACAGTTTGCTCAGTTTTGACGGGTGGAGTTTCTGCCTCAGCATCTCTTGTTTGATCCTCATGCATCTCCGCTGGCGGGGAGGATTCAGGTCCAGGCGGGGCAGTAGCACCTGTTTCCTGTTCAGGGGTAGATCCCTGTTCCTGGGTGGAATCAGGATCCAAAAGGCTTTTCTGAACTATAGTTGCTACTTCGAATTCCTCCAAGATGCCAAAGATTTCAATCAGGCAACGGCGAAGGTACTCCACAATGAGCTCGAGGAATCCAGGCAGCTGGCCAAACAAAGATAAATTACCATCAGAGTCAGAGAACATAACCCAGATTTGCAGACCGATGTTTAAAAATCTCAAATATATCAGCTCTGACAGTTGCTAGCTAGGTGAAGTCATCAGACGGCTTTTTACCTGGGAGAGGTTAAAGGAGGCCACAGTGCTGTCGTCATACAGAAGGATGTTGATGGTGTCTAAAGCCCACGTGCTCTCAGCCAGCAGCCCGGACTTCAGAGACATCATCACACGCCAGGCTTCAGGCGTCCCTGGGATTCAAACAATGGAAATTTAAGAAAAATCAAGAGTCGATCAGAAGGATTAAAGGGATGCTGCTTTAATCAAAAGTATCTCCTGCTGTGCTGTGTTTATCTTTGAAGCAGCATTTTCATTGTGCATAACATTTACTCTCTGAAAAGAATTTCCATCTACTCATACAGAAAATGTTGGAGCTCCATCTTACCGCTGTCCTTAGAGCTGAGCTTACGGCGAGGCTTCAGAATTGGCATGGTGGCTTCAACTGACCCCGGTGGGTAATTGAGGTCCCTCCTCAGGTTAGGAGGAAACTGACCAATGGGTCCACCGGCCTGTGAGCCCATCATGGCCAAACCGGGCTTTGGCATCTTCATGGGGGACATGAACGGCGCTTTGCTGGGTGACATTCTGTGGTCCATGGATCGCTGGAAAGCACCGGGGCTGGGTGCTCTGGGCAGGTGGTTACCCATGGATGGGGAGCTGGAATAACACGATGGCTGACGTGAAGACAAGGGGGGCATGCCACCTGATGACGACATGTACGGTGACTGGCGGTGCCATTGGTCCTGCCCGGGCCGACCGTCCATGTCCTCTCTGCAAATGGAGCTATACGGCGGCATTTGTGACGGCGGCCCCTGTCTGTTGGAGTAGGGATAAGTGAGGTCTGTTCTCGAAGGCCACATGTTGGGCCCGTCGGTGACATGATTAGGAGTCGGCCCCCCGCCCATGATGCTGTGCTGGCTCTGACCCGACGAGGCCATACGGTCTCGGTGGTAGGGGTAGGGGAACTGTCCCTGGATGGGTCTGTGTTCGGGGCCAGAGTACCCGGCCCCATAGTGGTTGTACATGTCTGACTGCTGGTTGGTGTACTGCATGGCATACATGTCGCCCTCGTGTCTCTTGGGTGGGGGGCCATACATTCCCTCCATCGGCCTTTTGTAACTCTGCAAAAGAAAAGACACATTTTCAGTTATTTCAATTTTAGTTGCAAATGTATATGACTTAATTTTTTACATTTTGACAACAAAAAAAATCAGTGAATGCAGAAGTTTATCAGCAGATTCATCCAAAAGTGTACAATATAGTACAGTGGATAGTACAATGTACCGTATTTTGCTGACCATTAGGTGCACTGCATTATAAGGCGAAATATTAATGAACGGGTCTATTTTCATACATAACGCCCACCGGGTTATAAGGCTCATGATGAAACATATATGAAGTGAAACAAAACAGTCTGGTAAGTCGAACTTTATCCAACTCATTCACAATAACTCAGAATACTTTCAGTTGTAACTAATACAGAAAAATACGCTCACATTTGAAATCATTCATCTTCCACAAAACCATAAATAAAAAGTGGAGGAAGTAAGTGTCATACTACGTACAGTACTGTTCTCTGATTGGTTCATCATCTGAAGTTAGTGTGAAGTTGGAACAACGTTGTATTCCAATATTTGATTATAACTGGTTTATGATACAGATTTGAGACTTGAGTTTACATTAAAAACCTAACTTTGGCTTGACGTTTAATTAGTGTAAGGTAACTTTGACTAGATGTTGGATGATGGTTGCTTGCCAGCGCTACATAATTAGTTATCTAACGTTGTCTGACGTTGCAGCCCGTATCCAACCAAGGACCGACTTTAATGTGGCAGCTGAACGGTCCGACAATCAATCAAGCGGAGCGGCTTCGTCGCTACCAAAGTCGCACTAAAACATTGACAGATTTTTGAGCGCAGTGCACCACATAAGACTGGTTCCAGGTCAGTAAGCACAACAAAATTCATACCTAAGGCGCACCTGATTATAGGGTGCACTGACGGTTTTTGAGAATAATTAAGGATTTTCAGTGCACCTCATAGTGCGGAAAATAGGTACCTAATGTCAAAGAGGCTGACCTTGAGGAAAAGGGGGTGAAGTAAAGGAAAATAGGCTTGACTGCTCACCATGAAAAAAATTGCTGCTGTAAACAGAGCTGTAAAAGCATGACTCAAAAGGGGGATATCTACTGTATCTCTGTGGTATTTTCATCAATTTATGTAATTGTGTGTTACACCAGGATGCTGAGCAGAGGTGTCAAGTAACAAATTACAAATACTTCGTTACCTTACTTAAGTAGAAATTTTGGTTATCTATACTTCACTGGAGTAATTATTTTTCAGACGACTTTTTACTTTTACTCCTTACATTTTCACGCAATTATCTGTACTTTTTACTCTTTACATTTTAAAAACAGCCTCGTTACTCTATTTCATTTCGGCCTTAAAAAAAAACTATCCAGTTAAATTGCTCCATCCAGATAGAGTGAATTTGGTTGTGGTTGTTTCAGATGTTCTTGTCCAGTTTTGTTCTTACATCCGTTCCCTCAGATTCCTGCAACTAAACTTGGATGTACATTCCAATAAAGGTTAAAAGATAACATGCCTCTGAAGTTTGACTTTTTGCACCATTACAATACTTATAGGCAACTAGTCATCATATCTTCTGCTCTCTGAAACACATGTTAATGCTCAATAGTACACATATATGGTTCTTTAATATATTTGCATTATATTAAGATGCATTCATTTTCAATGGCTTTTGTCCTTAATGGCTTTTTTACCCCTTACATTACTTTTACTTTTATACTTTAAGTAGTTTTGAAACCAGCACTTTTATACTTTTACTTGAGTAAAAAACTTGAGTTGATACTTCAACTTCTACAGGAGTATTTTTAAACTCTAGTATCTATACTTCTACCTGAGTAATGAATGTGAATACTTTTGACACCTCTGATGCTGAGACTAACAGAAGTGAGTTCAAGCAGATGAGCCGTTTCTCACCTGTTGCTGTGGGTACATCCCAGATGAATGCATCCCATATGGCATGCTGGGATACTGCTGTCCATAGCCATCGTGTCTGAAATCAAGGCAACAATAATGCATCATTCACCGATTAACAGCCAGCAAAGACTGGCACAAGACAGTTCACTATACTTTCACATAATCACACATGTAGACATAAAATACTGACCTCTGCTGTGAAGGGTATCTGCTGGGAGAGTACAAGCTGCCTTCACTGTTGGAAGGTCCCATGTTGTTTTGGCTCCCAGGTGGGCCCATGGTCCCCTCCATTCCCATGATATGGTCAGGCCTGAGGATTAAAAGGGACAGTCTTTGTGTTTCACCTACATGATTTACTCTTTACCCGACTGCAATAGAAACAACTGAATTCTGCAGGTTCACCGATGCCTCTGGGTGTATTTTCTTACCTCCTGTCATATCCAGGCCCGTACGGGTACTGAGACCTTTGGCTCATGCTCAGAGCTGACTGGGGCCGGCCATACATGTCCTGCATACCGCCGCTGGGCATCTGGCTTGGTATGTAGGGATCGACTCCGGCCACTGTGAAAGAAAGAAAGTGAATAAGCTGAGGCCAACTTCACAAACGGCACCTCATATAACAGTGAGTGACCTCCAATACACAATATGAAAAAAACAAAACATGCTTTTGAAGCTTTATCATCCGCCAGCAGATGGCAGCATCTCCCTGTGAATATTCACCCCTATCCATGAATTAGACCTATTGTTCAGAGGGTGTTAAGTGTTGTTATGCAGCTTCCATCCACCATATTATTCATTCAGAGCCCATTCTGCTCAGCCTTCAGAGGAACCGCCATTCTTTCGTAAACTACTGTTTGTTCTGTCAACTAAACCACATGACTTGGTCAAAACAGGTGCGTCTCAGCAGGGTGGAAGGGAGGAAGGGTTGAGAACGAGGAGGATGAAAAAGGATAAGCAAAGCAGGGATGAGGCGGAGGCTAAGCTACATGAAGATCAGAAGAGCCGTTGTGTATCCGTTGAGGGGATTTGTGGTGTAACAAACAAGTCTCACGTCCTTTCATAGTTCTAGCAGTAAATCAGACCCGCATCTGTCCCGATCTGAGACGACACGGTGACTTGACAATGAATTCAAACATGACGGATGAAAGAGCAATGGCTTTTGGACAGGTCTCCTTTTAGGTACAAACCATATGATTTTATATTAAGTTTAAGCTACAGTTTCAACTTTACATCGGAATTAATTTTAGTATATTGAACAGAATATATGAGATGATTAAAACCCCAAATTATTTTTGGCCATAAGGAAAAGGAAAAACACTTTGTATAAGTGTATATAAGTTGCAAAGAAAAGAAAATCTAAAAATGGCGAAGCGTGTTTAGGCCTTGTGTTTCTAGTGGAGTGTCACAGCATGTGCCTCACTCACTCTTCCTCATCCCGGCGAAAGGGTCCTTGGAGTCGTACTGCATCCTCATCATCATGTCAGGCATGCTGAGGCCCTGCTGGTAGGAAACCGAGGGCGGCAGTGTGGTAGCCCGCTTCTGAAAGGCCGGGTCACTCACCTCCGAGAAGGGGTCCTGCACACTCACAATGCCCCTGGACAAATGCAGGAAAGACGAGGATCTAGTATGAGAGCGCTACAAACCACGGACTGAACACGCTTAAAGTTCAGGAGGATAGACAGCTTTATATTTCCAATAAAATGCCTTTAGTTTTTGGGGAAACAAATGGTTTCATTTGTAGGTTTCATTACCAATTTAGGTCTAAACTACACAGATATTGTCTGATTAGTAATAGTTAATGACTTTATATACATATGGTTGTTCAATCTCATAATACACAATAAAATAGTCTATAAATTATTAATTTAGCATACATAGAAAACCTTTATCAGTAAATATTAAAGCATTAACGCATTAACATTAACAACAGGACTCCACATTGTGTCTCTCCACACATTATCAAGGCAAAGAAATAATTTAAGAGACTAATTTCATTTTAACCCCCAAGTAGATTTTTATATTTATTTTTTTACGGTATTCCTCTGATGCTCTTCCTTCTTCATAGCCAGTAAAAATGTGCGCTACACTTTAAATGATGACTAAAAAAAGCTAGAATTACACAGTACAAACAGAAATACGTGACCACAGTCCAACACGAAAATAAACTGCATAAAATGGTTTATTTTTTTTAGAGAGGAAAAAAAAACTCTGGAAGTGTTTCACAAAACATTGGCTCAAAATAGTCCAAATGTGGTTTTGCAGTGGTTAAACAACACTTGTTATACATGGATATTACTTCTCACAATATATCACAAAGCAGGCAAACAAAGGACTGCGACTGCAAACACAGCTGTCATGGTTTATAATTAAAATCAGCAGAGATGAAGGAGGAGGATTCATAAAAAGAACAGAGAATCCCAAATATCTGAATTTTGCATAACTGTGGTGATCTTTACACAAAGATCTTTTTCTTCCACTCAAATTCAGCGATACCCATCTTTTTTTTTAGAGGAGGTGCTTATATGGCTTATGATATGTCAACAAACAATGATTCTTCATAGGCTACTGTTTCTGTTGATGCAAAGGAAACTTATTTTTGAAAAAAGAAAAGCGATAAAAAGCAGACTGCATTGATCAGCCGTGCTGACATTAGCGTCAGTCTGGTACCTGTTGGGGGGGAGCGGTGTGACCTGTCCCAGTGGGGTGGTGGCTGGGGTCGGCGGTTTCAGGTCGCCTCCTGCCTCCACCGTGGAGTTGCTGCCGGATGACTGGGGTGTCTGCGGGCCTTGAAGGGAGCCGCCAGAATTAGCTGGGAGACAGAAGAAGCGTTTTTTACTAAATCTGGATGAGTCACAGACTTCCTGCTAAAAGTCGTCACACATACTGTACACCGACTGCTCTGTCCTCTGCTGCGAACTTGAATCGGGTTGGAGTTAGAGCGGCCAGCGAGGGATTTCGCCTCAGCAAGGTGCTGTATTAGGGAGATAACTTTGGCCTTAAGTCTAAAGTACTCGCAGTCATGCCCGACATGAGAACTGAGCTCGAGCAATCAGGCCACATGCGGCCAGAAGAGACGGCAAAGAGGGAGTGTTGAAGCCGAGGAAGAGGGGAAAGGAAGAAGAAGCAGGCTGACAGGACACAGTACGGAACGGATTTACAGAAAATATCACCACTTTGAGTGTGTTTAGTGGCAGCACAGCTCTTAATTTGAAAGCTGTTTAAAGATGGTTTAGCAGGCTTCTATTTTGGTGTACTGTGGATCTGTTCATGTAGAGGGTTACAATTAATGGCAAAAATACAAGATAAATTCAACTGAGTAATATCAACTATGGACAGACAGAAAAGAACAAAAAACATCTTCTTAATTTAAGATAAAAAACTGACAAGGATTGTGCTGTTAAATACGACGGAGTATTAGGGCCAAACTAAGACAAAAAAAATTGGAAATTACGAGAATAAAGTCATAATATAATGAGAATAAAGTCGTAAAATTACGAGAATAAAGTCGTAATGTTGCGAGAATAAAGTCGTAATAGAATAAAGTCGTAATATTATGAGAATAAAGTCGTAAAATTACGAGAATAAAGTCGTAACATTACGAGAATAAAGTCGTAATGTTGCGAGAATAAAGTCGTAATATTATGAGAATATAATTTATGAGAACTCTAACAGGAAGAGCTTCTTCTCCCTGTGTTAAAATGAGGAATATTGAGCATCTTGTGAAGTTATATTTATATATTTATAATATATTACGACTTTATATTATATATATATTTATTTATATTATATATATTACGATATTATGACTTTATTCTCGTAATTTTACGTCTTTATTCTCATAATATTATGACTTTATTCTCGTAATTTTACGACTTTATTCTCGTAATTTTACGACTTTATTCTCGTAATATTATGACTTTATTCTCGTAATTTTACGACTTTATTCTCATTACATTATGACTTTATTCTCGTAATTTCCTTTTTTTGTTTTTTTGTTTGGCCCTAATACTCCGTCGTATTTAAGACCTTTTGAGAAAGAAAGAAAAAACACCAGCCTGAGATTCAAACTGGGGTAATTGGGCTCTATTGTTATGACATCACTCTTCTGTGACTTTCTCAGTTCATTCATTTTCTTTAAGAAGTTATAGGAGTGCAGAACTAAAATAAAAATAAAATAAATAAAACCACGGGATATAAACCTGCAGAATGAATGGACAATGTGGGCCGTTCCAACTAAAAGATGACAAAGACAGAGAGAGAGAGAATACTAAAATAGCCATATAACCATTTAATGCAAGCAGACTCTCTCTGGGACTTACTCAGTGGCCTTTACTTGCACACATCTCCTCCGAAAAAAAAAAGAAACCTGTAAGACTTAAGCTTTTAAAAATTCATGTTAATTCTGAATAATTCAATGATACCTCCAGCATCTACATCACAGGAGACAGGGAGACAGGCAGACAGACAGGGGTAGATGGTGTCCCATGATGATGAGCACAGGTGGGAGAGAGGGCAGAGACGGGTCAGCGAGCATTAGTGATTCCTCACTTCCCGGGATATCCCGGTGTCAGACCGAATGAATATGCACACGCATGCACATGTGGAGAAGCTCCACCAACGGTGGGGTTAGCCAAGGTTAAGAGGTTTGCCATTCTTCAAGAGCGGGCCAGACGGATCTGTAATACAGAGGAGTTGAGGTATGAAGATGGAGGAGAGGTGGAAAGGAGAGGGAACTCAAGTGCCCTCTGCTCCGCATTTAGAGCGAGTAAAAAAAAGGGAAGGACTGGGGAGAAAAAAAAGTGTGTGTGCCTTCAGGAGGCTCAGAGCTGATGTTTGATGTGTGTGCGCATTAGAGCCTGCATGCGTGTCAGTGGGTGACATAATCCAGAGGGGTGGTGGTGGTGGTGGTTAAAGGGGGGAGGAAAAAAAAAAAGAAAAAAGAAGCCAGTCAGCCGAGCTGGTTTTGTGAATGAAAGGTGACTGCGAGGTCGAGTTTGTTTACGTTCTACATTCCAGTCCTCATTAATCACTCCCCACTCTCCTCCACCAGCGCCACATAAACACACACGCTCTCTCCCAGCCCCACCACCCCCGCCAGCCCTCTGGACAGGCTCCCTCAGTGACATCACTGAGCTGTCAGTCTATATATAGGCTGGCAGGGTGTCAGGAGGGCAGTTTGCACTCTGGAGCAGGCAGAGGTGGAGAGCAGATCAACGGAGAGGTACACAAAGGCAACAGATGGGGTGTTTTTTTTTCCCCCCTCAGCTTTTACAAGATCTGGCACTGACTTCTTTCCATAACTAAATTCAATCTTGAGTTTAATCAAAAGCATGATACGCTAAAGAAGAACCATAATATCAGTCCATAAATCGTGGATAAGAGGGTTGTGTGTGCACAGTTTGCAGCTGTGTAACATGGTTTGAGAATCACAATTGTATCTGTCAGGTAATAAGAAAATATCTATAACATAGTAGTGCTTAGGGATGGGCGGTATGAACTAAAAAATGTATCACGATAATTTCTGGCATTCATCCCGATAACGATAAAAATGACGATAAAGAAAATATCAATTCAACTCCACCTTTTTAACTATAAATCTATCTCGCTCTCAGATCCGCCATGTTTGTTACACAAAAACGTCATCAACGGGAATTAATTATTTCTTTCTTTCTTTCTTTCTTTCTTTCTTTCTTTCTTTCTTTCTTTCTTTCTTTCTTTCTTTCTTTCTTTCTTTCTTTCTTTCTTTCAGGCTCATTTCCTTCCTTCCTTCCTTTTTTCCTCCTGCTCTCTCCTTCCTTCTCCCCTTCCTCTTTTCTCCCTTCCTTCCTCCTTTCCTTGTTTTCTCCCTTCCTTCTCCCCTTTCCTTCCTTCCTTCCTTCCTTCCTTCCTTCCTTCCTTCCTTCCTTCCTTCCTTCCTTCCTTCCTTCCTTCCTTCCTTCCTTCCTTCCTTTTTCCCTTCCTTCCTTCTTTCCTCCTGCTCTCTCCTTCCTTCTCTCCTTCCTTCTTCCCTTCCTCCCTTCCTCCCTTCCTTCCTTCCTTCCTTCCTTCCTTCCTTCCTTCCTTCCTTCCTTCCTTCCTTCCTTCACGTATGTTGTGCGTGGATTTAACGCAGAACCATAAATGAGCTTTACACAAAAACGTCATCAACAGGAATTTATCGTTTTTACCGTGAGATGACAAATTCTTACCGTGGGGAATTTTTTTGACGGTTTATCGTGAACGGTAAAATATCACCCATTCCTAGTAGTGCTTCCATCAACTTTCTGCACTAAGAAAATCTGGTGGCGCCCTGATGTTGGACATAATAGATTCTGTGAAACCGAGGTGTTTGGAGCTGCTTGAATTAAGGAAAAAGGGACTTTATTATGAATTATCAAGTGCTGTGAGAGAGCTGGGGCACAAAGTCATTATGCATTTATGCACTTGCTTGCACTCCTAGCATCCATATATGTGTCTGTATGCAAATGAAGGCCAGATGCTCTTTTCCCATATCCACAATGAGAAAGCAATGATTTGCACCAGTATCCTATTTAAAAGCACGGGTCACTCTCCTCATCTCCACTGCAAATGAGAGACACGACCTGCGCGGGGAGACTCGCCGTGTGAACGGCTAAAAAGCATCTGTTGTGCTGCTGTAGAGCACCAAAACAGTTTCACTTAACCCTTGCAACACGCCGTAATCCAATAAAGGCAAATCTGGTGTTGGATGTACAGAGGGAGTTTGCGTCATAATTCACCTCCATTTATATTTGAATCACCTCATCAGAACATTGATCACTGTCACCCACTTCACCTGGGTGTTAGTGTAATGTAGTGCCACATTCATGGTTTAATTTGGTCTTTTTATGTTTTTTATCTTTATGTTACAATGTACTGTTATATTCTGTAGTGCTAGGTTCAGTTTGCACACTAACTTTAGATTATTTGTCTTAAAATAAAACAACCTTGGCATGAATTTATCTGTAGACAGGACATTTTCCCCGAGATCTCTTTGGCAGCCGTCCAGGATGCAGACGTAGTAGCTTTGTTCACTGTACGACTTTTTTTAACACAGCTGAAAGGATCATAGATCAAATCGAGTTTGATCAACAGCACCTGCTGTATGGGTTGTTGACAGATGGGATACGGCCAATAAAAAGAAGAGAGGTGGCGACCAGGACTCACCAGGTGACGGCGGCTGGATCTTGACCTGCTTCCTGTTGTCTGCTCCGACCAGGCTGCTGTTGCTGTTGCTGTTGCTGTCCGCGGGCGGCTCCTCTCCTCTCTCCATCTTGC
Organism: Cololabis saira; assembly: GCF_033807715.1. Taxonomy (NCBI): domain Eukaryota; kingdom Metazoa; phylum Chordata; class Actinopteri; order Beloniformes; family Belonidae; genus Cololabis; species Cololabis saira. The sequence continues at coordinate 26,976,994 of NC_084602.1, forward strand.
ACTCGTAGGCGAACAGGTACTGGATGTACTGCTTCTTCAGCGTGCTGGCCGCGCTGCTGGAAGTGCCCACGTTCATGGTGCTGGACAGCTCACGCCACTTTTTGTTTTTGTTGACCTGGAGAGTTCAGAAGGGATTGAGAGAATGAGGCACGAAGCACTCATCACAAAGACATTCCAGGTTACTTTTACTACTCTAATGTCGTCTCTTTGACCTTGAGTTTGAGGAAGGAGACACAGTTATTGAATATATAAATTCAAAAATCACTGCACTGGAAATGTATTTTGCAAAACAATTTCCTTTCAAGACTTTTTTTTAGGTTTTGCCATTGTTATTCACTTCATTTATGAAGCAGTGGAGATCGTTATGGAGTAGGGATGGGCGATATTTTACCGTTCACGATTTACCGTCAAAAAAATTGCCCATGGTAAGAATTTGTCATCTCGCGGTAAAATGATACATTACCGTTGATGACGTTTTTGTGTAAAGCTGATTTATGGTTCTGCGTTAAATCCACGCACAACGTACGTGTGCGTGAAGGAAGGAAGGAAGGAAGGAAGGAAGGAAGGAAGGAAGGAAGGAAGGAAGGAAGGAAGGAAGGAAGGAAGGAAGGAAGGAAGGAAGGAAGGAAACAAGGAAAGAAGGAAGGAAGGGAGAAAAGAGGAAGGGAAGAAGGAAGGAGAGAGCAGGAAAAAAGAAGGAAGGAAGGAAGAAAGAAAGAAAGAAAGAAAGAAAGAAAGAAAGAAAGAAAGAAAGAAAGAAAGAAAGAAAGAAAGAAAAAACGATAAATTCCCATTGATGACGTTTAGTAGCATTTAGTATTGTTTTACAGCAGTGTTTTGGGGGCTCCAAAGACTGAATGTGGTGATAGATTTATAGTTAAAAAGGTGGAGTTGAATTGGTATATTTTTTATCGTCATTTTTATCGTTATCGGGATAAATGCCAGAAATTATCGTGATAAATGTTTTAGTCCATACCGCCCATCCCTATTATGGAGGCACAATCAATTGTCACAATCTTGCCCCAGTCATTTCTTGATTCACAGAGGGTCTCAGAGGTTGCGTCCCATTAGACCTAAGGTTAATCTACTAAATTAATTTTATAAATCTCCTTCTCCTGACTACCTCTGTTAACTTTTACAATCACAACATATGCCGTTTAGCACACGCTTCGGAGGAATACAAAACAGCCCACACAAACGGCCAGCGTCAGATGACTTTAACCCCGTTCCTCGAGCGTTACCATGGCGAGGCCTCCAATCTCTCGAACAGCCATGTAGAGCTTCCAGAGGTCTAGCGGTTTCTTTCCCACAGCCGGGAGCTGGGGGACAGGTGTGCCACGGTCCTCCATGAAGGTCAGGTATCGCTCCACCCAAGGTCGTCTCTCGGGCTCCGAACCCAGCTCGTACAATCGCGTGATTCGCTCGCCACTTAGGGCGGACGGGTTCGGGTTGGCTTTCTGGTGAAAGATGGAAAACAGAAAATAAGAAGAGGAAACAGATTTTAAATGGTAAATACATCTTAATTTTACTTTTCTTATACTTAAGACTGAACACTAAATAAACACTAAAGTTCTTTATCAACTTGAAAAATGTGGACATATGATTTAAATAATTTTACATATGAAAGAAAGTGTGAAGTTACACAAAATGTGCTCTATTGTGCTCTATGCAGTTTCTCTTCTTGCTGCTGTTCTCTGTAACAACCCACTCATCCACTTAGGACCATTAAAAATGTATGGCTTATTTACAGACTCTGAAGTGGATCCTTGGTTGAATGACCAAGCAAAAACAAACTTCTTTATTGCATTTTGTTTGGTCTACTGCCTGTGTTTATTTCTAAGTCCATATATAGAACAATACATATCCCTCAAGTTCAAATTGAAAGATGAAGTTGATCCCACAGAACCGCCTCTGGCTTCAGTCCAGGTTCAGCAGCCGGTTTCGGTGTTTATGTCCAAATGTTGTCGATAAAGGTGTTATATCTAACTCCTGTATTTAGTAAGTGCATTTACAAACATATCAGACGAAGACAGTTTCCTTTTCTTACAGGGCTGGAGGGGGTCTTGAGAGGCCAGGGGGGGCTGCTGATGCTGTCGCTGTCATCTCCGTGGTAGGAGGACAGACTGGCAGGGCTGGGCGAGAGCGGCGAGGGCACGGGGAGGGCGCTGGCGGGGGTGGCGGGCTGGGACACACTGCTGCTGTTATTGTTCATGTAGCCATCCTGGAGCTGCTGATAACAGATCAATGCTATTAGAGCGTTGCACTTCAAACTTTGACGAACATATAAGACAGTCTTGTAAAACATGACGTTCTCTTTATGGATGTATTAAATACCCAAAAGTGATTTGAATAATGTAAACCAAATATAAAAAAATGAAATTCCTAAAAATACTGAATATTTGTTGAAAATAAGACATTTTATTGGGTTTTGAAAAAAATACATCCTATAATGAATTTGTCAGGTCGGGTTGGTAGAAGTAATATCTCAACTTAAAATCATAATATATACTTGTAGGTCATTTGAAATTTTAATAAAAAAAGTAAATCAATAAAAAAGATTTGAAATGTGGGTATGCAATCTCATTAAAGATGGATACAAAAAGGCAGTTGGCAAAATTTAAGATTAATTTGAAAATCATGGACACTCAACTTATTATCAACACACACCCCAAAAAGCAGAATCTGTGTTAGCACAAAACTGCATTAGTGCACATTGATGATGGAACATAACACATTTTCTTCCATAAAATGGAATTGGGGCGGCAGTAGCTCAGGTGGTAGAGCGGGTCGTCCAATGATCCGAAGGTCGGCGGTTCGAATCCCGCTCTGTCCCAGTTTGCTGTCGTAGTGTCCTTGGGCAAGACACCTTACCCACCTTGCCTCGTGTGAATGTGTGTGAATGTTGGTGGTGGTCGGAGGGGCCGTTAGGCGCAATATGGCAGCCACGCTTCCGTCAGTCTGCCCCAGGGCAGCTGTGGCTACAATGTAGCTTACCACCACTGGTGAGAATGTGTATGGATGAATAATGATTTCAGTAAAGCGCTCTGGGTGCCTAGAAGGGCGCTATATAAATCCAAGTCATCATCATCATCATCATCATAAAAAAAGAAACCTTTTTTTATTAAATCAAAAGTGTCCTGTCACTGACTGAAAACATATAGAGCGTTATGAAACTAAAACTACAACTAACGGGGCCGCTGGGTGTTAAAGAGCTAAAATTCTGTATGAAGTAGGAACTGGAGACCTTGTTCCTTCAAAAGGAAAGGAGTGAGAATCCTAAAGGAGGTAAAATACAGAGTTAAACAGACGCTGTCCCCTGCACACCCCTGTTTTATTTTTATTTTTAATTTTCAAATACATTGCTAGCATTATATTTTTATTCATAATAAGCTATTTCCTATCTCGTGATCTTTTCAGCTGTTTTCAGTTAAATACATTCATTTTACTTAAATTTTAGAGCAACATTTTTCAAAACATGACTACAATCAGCACTGTATTAGTAATTTTGAGTAAATAATATGACTTATACAGTATGACACATTCCAGGGGCCTTGAAAATGAATATTACTCACAATGAAGCATGTTCTGTACAGTCCTTTGATTTTGTGGCTAAGATTTAATTCTTTTATGACTAATAAGAGTCGAGCTCTTAGTTAGCGCAGCACAAATACAGCTTCCTGCGTATCCTGATTATGTGGTTAAGAGTGAAACATACCGTATGTGCACAGCTGTTTTTGTGCATCGGTGCACAAACTGCAGAGCTCATATTTGTATGCTACTGGCTACATCCACGGATCTCAAACCGGCAGAAACTCCACTTTGTGTAAATCACTACATGTTAGTTCACATGCATGTGTGTGCACGTTTGTGAACATTTATATGTGTGTGTTTGTGCGTGTGTGTGTGTAAAAGAGACTGCGAAAGAGGGAACAACAGCATGACAAGTACTTCTGGTCTGTTTTCAGAATGCTCATGTCAGCAAAACCTTATCTTCTTTGGACCTCTCTCTCTCCCCCTGTTTCTCTTTCTGAATCTCTAACTCGTTTTCTTTCTCTTGGCAGACAGATCATCTCTTTTGGGAGCACTGGGGGTCTTTCTGGCTGTTCAGGCTGCTTTAAATAATTCAAAAGGCCCTACTAACGTAATCAGCAAAAGAAAAGACAGGGATTTGGTGTGTGTGCCGAAAAGGAGTTGTAAAGCAAAAACAGGGGGGGGGGGTTAGAAAAGAGCAAAGAGCAGAGTTTTGTTGTTGCTGAGCTGAGCCAAGCCGAGCTGCTATTGTAGGTCAAAATGAGAAGTCAGCATTATGTGTAGACACGTGTGCACGTGTGTGCGTGAATGAAAGGAGGCACAGAGGAGCAAGGATGGCGAATTTCTTCTTGTTTTTCTGTGCACATATGTTTATATTTGCATGCACGCGTGTACTGAAGATGCCAAGCCCTCTCCCTCGCCCAGCGATTCTGTCTTTACTGCAGCTTGAGCTGCGAAAACATTCACGAGAAGAGAGCGTTTCGGGCAGAAACAAAAGCTAGGGAAACATTAGGAATGGCAAATGTTCAACAAATCATTAAATGCGGTGAGAAAACAAGAGCGCAAGAGCCCACTGTGCTGAGGCAGCATATGCTGATCAGATTTGGTTTACTTCATTTAGATCAGACGACAACATCTAGAAAATGAACAAGCACTGGTGTATGGAAACGGGAGGGAACTGCGAAGACAAACAGGAGGAGGAGGACGGTTAAGGACTACCTTTGGCTTATGTGGCTCGTTGCTGGGGCTGCTCTCGTCTTTGACTTCGGTCTTCGCTTTACCATCGGCACTCATTATGACATCTCCTGACAGCACCATGGCTCCTTTAACAGGAAAAAGTGCACATTAGAGAAAAAAAAATAAAAATACTCAGTGTTTAACAAAACCGTTCACAAAATGAGAACATTTTTATTTTTTTGTTGCTGTATTGTAACCAAATTAAATGTAGGTGCAAAAATTTTGTTTCCAAAAAGTGTTTCTACAATCGGTCTACTGTAATCACACAACAATACAGGCATTTACTTTTTTGTATTATACTCAGATTCAATTAGTTTTAACTCTTTTACTCTCTGTGCAAGCTGGAAACCACTTTAAAACTCTGTAAATACAGTAACATTTTAGACAAAGTCAGACAATGTTCTTACTTTCTGTGGTCTCAAGGCTGCTCTTTGCCTTTCCGACATTCATCTCAAACAGAGAGGAAAGTTTATTGTGGCTATGTCTTTGGTTGGACATGGAGAGAAAATGAGATAAGACTCCAACAAAAGCAAGCCAGCGCACTTGCAGATCCTCAGCATGGAGGAAAACGTCCACGCGGACACAAGAAGGTGGAAGACTCGCTCTCAAGTCATGTTGACAGACAACAGTGTGTATATTTTTATTAGGATTCTATTAAAATAAAACCCGGGATGCTCAAGACTACTTTGAATAGTGTTAACTGACTCTTTATTTCATGGTAAAGTCCTGCACAATGATGAGAAAACTTACGGTATTCAACTTCTTCTGAGAAGAATTTTAAGGAGCTTTGGCATAAAAGTTTGTTTTCCAGATGTGGTCCCCATTGTTTGGCCTCAAATTGAAGACACCTTCCATTTTAGGAGCTCCAGATCTCTGCATGCATTTAGCAACACCCTGGCACGAAGGCTGACATGCTTAAAGAAAAACTCATGCACCAATTAATTTTTTGGTCCCTGAAAGTTTGGCCGTCCAAGAAGAATAAAAGCAGAGAGTGCAACCCGCAAACTCTTGATTTATTCACTTTTCTGGCTTTTTGTTTCCTTTTCCGAGTCTCTGATTGGAAACGTTCCCTTCGCAGGTCCTGAGGAAAACACTTCAGTCTTGGGGGAACAGCATTTTGTCCACTAGCTGGGCTGTGATTTGGGTTCTTTTTCACTTAATCTACATAAGTTCTGCACATTGTAAAACATAAAAAGCTCAGACTACATATAGTAGATGAGGTGAACACCTCATTTTTAATCCTTATATATCAATTAAAGGTGAACCGTAAAAAGGCTGCACATGTGGACTTGATTGTGAGGAGGAAATGTAACTATTTCTCCCAACATGTTTAATAAGATGACAATTATAAGCACTTACAATCGTGCATGTCCTCTCTGTGTTTGTCAACTGAAACCAGTTCTCACATCTTGACAACCATGACCTTTTGTAGCCGGCATGAATCAGATACCTGAGGAGGGCCCGCTGTAGCCTTGGCCTTGCGCGTTCCCCACAGCTGAACTGTTGTTTCCCATCGGCTGACAGTGGGGGACGGTGCTCGGCTGGTTGCTGCATGGACCTTGGTAGCTTCCCTGCCTGCTCCACACAAAAGAGGAACACATTAGAAGGTCTGATGAAAATGAATCAAGTTAGTTTCACAATGTAATGATGGTTCTGGAGAGACGCGGGTAACCATGGAAGCTGCAGATGAACACAAGTCAAAAAATCACAGGAAGATATTTGGCAGCGCTCACCGCCATCCTCCTTTACTGCTGTAGTAAAAATTGAGCAGCATACACATCTCAACGTCACGTTAAAAAGACATTGACACGTCCCTGTTTGATCATATGGCTTTTCTCAAACAGTGATGACGGGTGTGCAACATTACAAAAGAAAAGAACATCTCTCCTCTTTACCTTGCACATCCCCCTTCCCTTTTCTTCCTCTCCCTTCTTATCCCACAAGTCATAATTTAACTAATTAAGGTGTGCCTTTGGAGAGGATCATGTTATTTGTTGCCATGGTGACAGCAGGAATCAATGCTGCTCAACTCCCCTCACTCAGCCTCTTCTCTTTATCTCAGGCGGCTCATCACATGGTGTTGCAAGTGACATTGGAGGGGCTTATCTGCCACCTGGTGAATACTAGGCATCCTATTTTTATGTGTGTGTGTGCGTGTGTGTGACTGAAGGCAGAGTCTAGCCTTGCATGTCAGACAGGCCACGCTGGTTATGAAGGGGCTGCAAGGGAACACCGTGTTTGTAACAATTTGGTCCATCTCCTGCTGACGCAAGATGATCTCCTGGGCAACCTTGTAAAAAACAACTGGGAGTACGAAAAAAAGACGCCTGAGGTGAGGAGAGGCAAAGACCCACATGATGGAAGGAAATGTCTCTGATATGAAGGTGAAACACCGTCAAAGAGGAAGAGGCTGAGAGCTATGAAAGTCAAATGGCAGTAATGCTGAAAATGAAGCAAGAAACAAGGGAAGGGAAACGCGATGGGACACAAGGGGGAGTATGTGGCGCAAAATATGAAGCTGTTTATATAGACTGAAAGAAAAATGCTGTCCGGATTTACGTGTCAGTCAATTCGCTCCTAACTGGCATCTTTCTCTCTTTCACACAGTCACACAGACATATAATGTAATACCTCGTGTTGGAACCGAAACACATTGCCTGAGAGGAGGGATTGGCTTGGTAAACCTCCCTATAATCTCATCTCACAGATGTAATTAGTCATAGAGCACGGCTGATGATACATATGTAATCCCTCTATGGGGGATGAGGTGCGCTGGGGAGCTCCATGGCAAAGAAACAAGCACACCAAATCCACACTTATCTGGCCCCATTTTCCTATAATGGGGGGAACATAGACTCCTTCGTTTGCTGCCTACGTGTTCCCTAAAAAGCTCCGTGTGAGTCAAAAACACAGAAATAAATTCACCTTTTGATTGTTGCACCTTTTCAAGCGAGTCAAACGCATATTCTGCATGCTAACTCCCAGGAAAAGAGCGTGCCAGTCAGGAAAAATAAGTTCAGAGATGCTCAACATCTTCAGACCTCACTCATCCAGACGCTGAAAATTCCCTTCACCCACCGCAAGCAAAATAAGCACAAGTTCATGTTTGAACGCTGAAAAAAACCCCAAATCAGCAACAACAACAACAACGGCAGTGGTTGGTGTTTTTTTTGACTGTGGCGCTCTCCCATTATGACTAATTCATGTCATAAAAAAGCCCATTAGAAAGCACTTGATGGAGGCACTGCACAGCGTTTAATCACACTTAATATATGCATGTGCCGCTATCAGGGCTGGGGGGTAGAGGGGGCGAGGAGAGGGGGGGGGGGCGGCACAGCACATTCATCTTGCTCTTGGGCACCTTTGTGCTGGCAAAAAGAAGTATCCTGTTGCTGCGGAGAGAGAAAGAGAAGGAGTGAAGGAAGAGAAGGGATAGACGATGGAAACGGAGGTTGAAGGAAAAGGAGGGAGGATGGGAGTGAAGGCAAAAGTGACAGGAAGGCAGAGGAGTGCGAGTGTGAACCTCCGGTGAACCGATGGGGGGCGTATTTTCAGCTCACGCCCTCACAGGCAGAACTGGCTGCTCTTCCATGAGACTGAGCCTGGGGATCAAATATCCCAACACGCATGTAAACACACACAAAGGAATATGGAAAGGGTCTTTCCGAACACCAACGGGTCAGTTCACTCTCAGTTTGTTGTCTTGGAGAAGCTAAAGGAGGAAAAAGAGAGGAAAAGTGCAGGGGAAGTATTACCTCTAGTTCACTGGGCTTTTTGACTGAACTGTATCAAAATACTATATTTTTACCCCCAAAGTCCTGCCTTCTTCTTCTTTCTATTGTAATGTTACACTCTGACCTATTTCCTTGCTTTTCCCCTAACCATGTGCACAGCCATGTCTCTCCCTTTTCTCTTCAGTTGCCATGTGTGAAGGGCATCAGAGAAGGCTACTTTCAAACCGTAGTCAGAGTGTGTGTAAGCGTGCGATGTGGAAATGTGTTTGAGCTCGTCCTTGTGTTTGTGTGCGGGGATGGGTGCTGTTGCCAAGGGGATGCCATGGTTACTAGGTGCCAGCCAACCAGCTGACGGTTCCTCTCTAGAAGTGGCAGCGCCTTTGTCCTTCATCCGTGGTGACAGGCCACGCCGATGCCTCCCAGAGCCGCTAACAGGACGAGACAGCCCAAGCGCTGGGACTGCAGGACTGTGTGACGGCTGAGAGGCCCTCCCTATCGATCCCTCTGCTCGGTACGTGCTCGAGTGTGTAGCAGGAGAAAGCGAGAGGAAAAAGGAGCCGGAGAGAAGCTGCTGGATGGAAGGATGGACTGAATTGGCTGGAGGCTATGAATTATATATGGACGCAGTCTGTTCTCAGGGCAGCATGGGCTCCTCCGTAGTCCTGACTCAACTGACAACGCACACACACACACGCACACACGCACGCACACACACACACACACACACACACACACACACAAATGCATACAGACGCAAAGCAACACAAAAAATAAAAGGACGGCTTTTAACATATTAAATCCAGAGAACCCCCCCCCCCCTCCCTCCCAGACATCAAACAGCTCAGGATGGATGGATGGAGGAGAAGCCATTTATTTTGCCCATCTAATGAAAGCCGAGCGCTCCACAGCGCTGCCAAGACTGCGAGCGACAAAGCGCCACAGGCAGCATCTCGCGTTCTTGACATTCAAGCACTGCTCTTATTTATTTAGCAAATTTACTTACTAAGGAGGTCAGAAATGAATTATTTGGCGAGGATTTGCCTGGGAGCACTCTCCTCTCCGCTCTTCTCTTCTTCGCTCATCCGGCAGTTTTTTTTCCCTTCAATTTCCTTTTTTATTTACTGCTTTTATTATTTACTTCTCTCTCTTTTTTGGAACTTTGCTCTTCTTTAACTAAGTGCTTATTTTTACGACAGATCTCCTGTTCCTACAGCTCCAGGAACTTTCTGTAGCGTGTTGCCGGCAGCGCTGGAAAGTCATTTGAAAAGCCAATTCTATCCTCAGAAGCCTACGCCAAGAAAAGCTTATAACGTTTTAATACTTTGTGTTCTCTCTTATCCAAAAAGAAAAAAAAAAAAGAAATTCAAGACATCAATCTCCTGCTCCTTAAAAATCATGTTCCAAACATCTTCCCCACTGACACCGTATGTGTTGTTTGAACATGTTACACTGATAAAACTGCAGCTTTCTAGTTCAATTAAATCATCTTTTTCTGAGGCTAGTCGTCTTCATAAACTGAGCTGAAGGTGAAAATGATGCACCTCCGTTGTGCATCAATGCTCCATGTAAGTACGGCTGTGAAACGACGCACCACTGATATCAACAAGATTTATTTTTGCTGCAACGTGGTCTGATCACGGTGTAAAAGGGGCTACTGATGAAAAATCCCCCAGATTACCAGACTGACTGGCCCTTTTCTAAAGATTAGAAGCATGAAAAACAAATTTAGAGTTTCACTTGTGTTCCTGGAATACTAAAGTGATCATGAGCAAGTTATTTAGAGACTTGCTGCAAAACAAATCCCATATTAACTAAGATAGGACCCTCCCTAAATGAATGGTTTGATAAGTACAAAAGAATTGTTATGAGTTTTAAATCAAACCATCGATACCAAAACAGTTTTGAACAAGGCTGTAAATATGTTTATTTCTGCTCTAAAGTGCAGATATGGTCAGTGGAGACTGACTCGCTTTTGGAGCCTCTAGTGGCCAGTTGAGGAACTGCAAGGAAACTTAGAAGTTAAGACGGTTGGTGCTTGGTGTGGACGTGTATGAGCTGGGAGAAGTTGAAGATACAGAGTGAATGGCAGAAATGTGGAGGCTTATTGGTGGGAATAAAGAAAAGCTACATTTCAAAGAAAACAAGGGAAAAGAAGGAGAGACCAGCCCATTTTATAGCCACTAACTAACTAGCCCATGATTTGGGAGGTTGGTATGGGGTTGCTGTAGCAGCCAGGCCCGATTCATCAAAGAGCCAAACTAGACACATTGTCTACGGCGAACAAGTTGTTCCTCAGACGGAGAAATGTTTCACAATGTTGCACTGAGATCTGGAGCGCAAACGGGGCGCGGGAGCCTTTAACTACAGGTTTTTCTGAGGCCAATTTTCTCCTGATCTCCCTCTGATGTTCTAAAGTACGATCTGAGAGAGAGAAAAAAAAACATATCAAGGCTGCGTTGGAGACAGCAGAGAACAAAAAAGCAAATTGGAAGGAAGAAAGACTGAGACATAACGGTCTGGGCGCGATAACAGAGCTGCACAAAGACAAAGCAGGCGATACAGTTGGGAGAGTTGGTAAAATGAGTGAAACAGGTGGGAGGAGACAGAGGAGAAGCAGGCAAGAAGGGATGAAAGGGGAAGAATGAGCGACACCAGACAAGATGAACAGTGAGGGAAAGACAAGCAGACACTCTCATGCAGACATTTCTGTAAAATTGTCCATCATAGCAAAGGAGTCTGACACACTTTTGCTTTAAATCAGATAAAAAAAGAACATTCACCCATAAATAAATGAAAAAGCTGCCACTAGAAAGCTGATATAAGCTCATTATTTGCGTCCCCACCCCCCCTACTGCTCAGTCAATGAGGCCGTGCTATGATTTAAACAAACACAGTAAAAACTGGTAAATTTCCATACAGCTAGAGAAAAAAGAGAATTAAAAAAAAACATTTCAGAAACAGAAACCCATCAGTTCGGTGGACTTTTGGCTTCCAATGTGATCTGCTTAACGCCAATAAAATGACACAAAACTCCAAAGAAAAGAACCCGGGGACACTTTCACACATGACAGAGAATCAAAATGGATCGCTTTTCAGCCAGATCTGTAAAAGGAGAGTGCAAGAACCGGAGAGAGAAAGCTGGCTCCTGCAGCAGCAGCGCAGTGAGCGACACCTCTCTGGTGTCTCGGTGAATGTTAGGATGTGAGGAGAGACTGACAGCCAGTCTGATTGGTCCCAGCAGTGGGGATCATGTCACGCTACTTCTTATTGACAGCCCAACCATCTCTTAATGGCTTGTCCAACATTTGCATCGCCGTGTGTGCACATACAAGTGTGTGTGTGCGTGTGTCACTGGACCTCCCGATGCACATAATTAATCACACATACTGTGTACTGGACAGCCCCCAACCCTCCCAGACACACACACACACACACACACACACACACACACACACACACAATTGTTGCGAGGAGTGCACAGCAATGACACAGCGAATGTGTGTGTCCAAGTTAGGGCTGGGCGATATGGACCAAAAGTCATATCTCAATATCTTCTAGCTGAATGGCGATACTCGATATATATTGATATTTTTTCTGTGACATAATTGGGGTTTTCCCCAAAGCATTATAGCATAGCAGCTTTGTTAGCTTCATTTTTTTCTGAGGCAAACCCTTAAAAAAAAGTCAGTTTTAATACAAAACCTCGTGCCAAATGTCACAGGTACCTTTATTAACAGAGGTCTGCACAATATCAAAATGTATAAAACAAATGAAATAAAAATGAACTGCCTGCATATATAGAATAAAAATGCTTCTTAAATAAAATAAAACAAATATCCCTTTCCTGCATAACAATTAAATTAAAATACACTGTGCAATTAATACAATGTAGAAAGTAACAGGCAGACTTTTCCACTGAGGTTGACAGTTGCGCAAATAACAAAACATTTGTGCAAATCTCAAGTAAAACATTCAAGTCAATTTGTCACAAAATAAGCTATATCAAAATCATATTTTTTTTTTTAAATCAATATAAACGATATTGTCTCGTACCATATCGCGTTTGAAAATATAGTGATATATATTAAAATCTCGATATATCGCCCAGCCCTAGTCCAAGTACGACAGCATACGTGTTCTTGTTCTGTTGCCAACACAATGACTCAGAGATGGCTGTCCTGATACCCATGACAGGAATGATGATGACGAAGGTGATAATGGCAATAACAATATGAACAACGGTGGCTCCCATGACCCGCCACCACGTCCAGTCAGACGCACAAACAAAACACAACTCACACACGTGATGAAGATGCTGAGACCTACCTATGCTGGTGTGAATGTGGGGGTGGCAGAGTGGGAGGATAGTGAGGTCTGGATGGAGGTGAGGGTGGCAGACAGGTGGAGGAAGGGTGCAGCCAGTGGGCGGAGGTGTGCTGCATGTGCACCGGAGACCTGGCATACGGAGGCAGCCTGGGGACCGCCAGCACAAGATAAATCTCATCTGAAAGACTGAGCGGCTCATAGTGTTCAGTTTGACTTGTGTTACGAGAAAAAAAAAAAAAAAAAAAAGAACATTGACAAATTTTAATCTGCCACGTCAGCCTGCGGAAAAATAACAGAGACTGCTCCCATGCTGCATTTAAAAAACAAAAACAAAACATGAACTGATATGAGAAACTCATTCTCCTTCTCAGGTGACAGGCGTGTTTTTTTCACAAGTTTCCCCGGCAGGGTTCAGCAGAAGTTTAAAGCCCCCCCCACCCCAAATAAATCCCACTACACCTCCCATCTCCAGGATAGAAAGGATAGAAAGAAATAACATCCCTGATCAACTACAAACCGGATTCGGTTGAAGTTGGGAAATTGCGTAAAATGTAAATAAAAACAAAATACCACGATTTGAAAATCCTTCTCAACCTATATTCAATTGAATACACTACAAAGACAACATATCTAATGTTCAAACTGATAAACTTAATTGTTTTTTTTGCCAAATAATAATTAATTTAGAATTTCATGGCTGCAACACGTCCAGTAGAAGTTGGGAAAGGTGGCAAAAAATACTGAGAAAGCTGAGAAAAAAGCTCATCAAACACCTATTTGGAACATCCCACATGTGATCAGGCTAATTGGGAACAGGTGGGTAACATGATCGGGTATAAAAGGAGCCTCCCCAAACATGCTCAGTCATTCACAAGCAAGGATGGGGCGAGGGTCACCACTTTGTCCACAACTCTGTGAGAAAATAGTTGAACAGTTTAAGAGCAACAATTCTCAAAGCAAAATTGCAAGGAATTTAGGGATTTCAACATCTACGGTCCATAATATCATCAAAAGGTTCAGAGAATCTGGTGAAATCACTGCACGTAAGCGCCACGGCCGGAAACCAAGACGGAATGATCGTGACCTTCGATCCCTCAGACGGCACTGCCTTAAAAACCGACACGAGTGTGTAAAGGATATCACCAAATGGGCTCAGGAAAACTTCAGAAAACCACTGTCAGTAAATACAGTTCGTCACTACATCAGTAAGTGTGGGTTAAAACTCTACCATGCAAAACAAAAGCCATTTATGAACAACATCCAGAAACGCCGCCGGGTTATCTGGGACCGAGCTCCTGTAAAATGGACTGATGCACAAAGGAAAAGTGTTTTGTGGTCTGATGAGTCCACTTTTCAAATTGTTTTTGGAAACACTGGACGTCGTGTCCTCCGGACCAAAGAGGACGCGGAACCATCCGGACTGTTATCAACGTAAAGTTCAAAAGCAGCATCTGTGATGGTATGGGGGTGCATTAGTTCCCATGGCATGGGTGACTTACATTTCTGTGAAGGCAACATAAATGCTGAAAAGTACATACAGATTTTGGAGCAACATGTGCTGCCATCCAAGCAACGTCTTTCATGGACGCGCTGCTTATTTCAGCAAGACAATGCCAAGCCACATTCTGCACGTGTTACAACAGCGTGGCTTCGAAGTAAAAGAGTCCAGGTTCTCCCCTGGCCCGCTTGCAGTGCAGACCTGTCTCCCATTGAAAATGTGTGTGAAATATGAAGTGTAAAATACGACAGAGAAGACCCCGGACTGTTGAACAACTGAAGCGGTTCATCAAGCAAGAATGGGAAAGAATTCCACATGAGAAGCTAAGGGAATTAGTCTTCTCTCTTCCAAAACGTTTATTGAGTGTTATTAAAAGGAAAGGTGATGTAACGAAGTGGTAAACGTGCCCTTTCCCAACTTCTACTGCGCGTGTTGCAGCCATGAAATTCTAAATTAATTATTATTTGAAAAATAAAATAAAGTTTATGAGTTTGAGCATTAAATATTTTGTCTTTGTAGTGTATTCAATTGAATATGGGTTGAAAAGGATTGTCAAATCATTGTACTTTGTTTTTATTTACATTTTACACAATTTCCCAACTTCAACCGAATCCGGTTTGTATTATAGAATCGAAATGTTTTGTATTTGAAGGCACTTTCACAATTAAAACTGAGATGTACTGCTTTCATGTTCCGACACGACTGAATTCACGCCACACTGCCCTCCTGACTAGCCAATATCTGTTTTCCTGGAACAAATGGCACTTGGTGTGTAAAGCCATCAAAGTGCCAGGCGTGTGAAAATAAGAGTAGTTCCATAAATGTCTCACAGGAGTGGAAGCCCTCAGAGCAATCTCTGCAAATATTACATTTTAGTACAGAGCTAACACATAAACGTGCTGCAGTAATACCCTCCATAAAGTCTGGGCCATTTCTGTCGTAATGACGCATCTTTTGTTTATTTGGTCATGAACACGCTGGAGACTTTTATGGCACATTTAGTGCGACTGTGACAGATGAACAGGCTGATATATTCAGATATATTCACACATCCCTGTGCATTTAAGATTCTGTATGTTATTCTCTAAAATAATATAAAGGGGGTGGAGCTCCTGAGCCCTGACACTCTTACCTGTTGTGAACTGAGTTGGTAGATCCCGGCATGCCTGCTGCCTCGTGGGCCTTGCGGTTGGAGCTACCCAAAGATGGAGGACCCATTCCTGGCCCCCCTGGTTGCGGCATACTGGGGGAACTGGGACCTATGGACGGGTACGCCCTGTTCTGGCTGCCTGGGCCGTGGCTGCGTCCTCCCGGTGTGGGCTGCCCCGGGCCCTGACCCTGCATGGGGCTGGTAGCGTTCAGTCCCAGACTGTTGGCCATGCCGGGGCCGCTGTAGCCGGCACCGGCCGCCCCGCTGTAGTTAGAGGATCGAGGGTAGTTACCTGGAGAGACATGATGAGGCACTCAGCAAGCAGAAGCATAAAAATCAATGTTCACATTACACAATATTACTTGAAAGGTTAAACCCCTGTCAAATAGTATGGAAGGCATATTTAGGTTTAAGTACATTTTACAGAGTCAGAATATTCTGCCTTTTTAATATACAGTGTATACCTAAAGAAATGAATAAAACTGTTGACATTTTTGAACTTCTTTTTTTTCCCAGATTAAGAGAGAGAGAGAGAGAGAGAGAGAGAAAAAGAGAAAGAGAGAAAAGGAATTACTTAATCCTGAGGAAAAACTATGGGATCACCTTGTAATTTGCACATCTAAAACAAAAACCTGCATATGTATCAATGTGCAAATGAGGCTGCAGTTAAAAGAAAGTGCTTGCAGACATAAATAAACGGTTGCACCTAAAAGGAAAAGGATTATTAAAACGAAAAGAAAAGTCAACACACAGGGAACCAAAAGATGTTGGTTGTTCCCAGTCAGCTGTAATGCCTAAAATGTCTGAAATGTGGGGCAAGTACAAACACTGTGTTGCATAAGAGAAAACCACAGGCTACTGGGAAGACATCAAAGCGTCAGGATAGAAAAGCGAGTGTTAGCTGGCTTGAATCTAATAATACAGCAGGTCTGAGCCTGCGCGATGGTCCCGTTGGTTTCTGTATGACCCTACCAGCAACTAATGACTGGCCCGGAGTGCACCCTGTTTCTCGTATGATAACAGGTGGGACAAGGCCCCATGAACACAAACAGTATGAAGCATTTAAAGAAAACAGATGGGTGGAACATGTGTCAACTCAATTATTTAGCAAGTTAACACTCTTGTGGAAAATGTAAAGCAGAGGTGGATAAAAGAAAAAAAAAAGTCAGTTATGAGGCTTTGTGAGGCCAAGCTGATCCTTCCACTGCAGTACAAGAAACCTGGAACCTGATTAATGGAGAAAATCATTTTTCATTAGTGAAGTTCATGCCTCAAGGAACTACGTTGCCATAAAAGCCAGAGGAGATCAAACTAAGTACTATGTTTTAGTTCATTATGACATAATTCTTACCTCGATATGATTGTGGAAAAAAAAAGGTCACTGGAAGCAACAAAGCCAGAATGTTCAGCTGCGCCGCCCCCCCCTTTTTTTTTAACAATGAAAAATGAAAATCATCCAAGAGTGGAGGTTCCATATTTCTTGCCAGGTGTTGTAGGCTGTTGTCATGTTTGTATGTAACTTCATTTCTTTGAATTTGAAAGATTGCATATGAGAAAGATGGAGCAACTTCTGCTAAATAATGTAGTTGCAGACTGCTTCCATGAATCACCTCATTTGAGAGAAATGGAGCGTGCTTGTCAGCTTATAAAGTTGCACCTAAAACAATGACACATGCAACCATTTCATCCATCTAGAAAACAACACCGTGACAGGTAAGTAATGAGGAAAGTTGAAAAAAGCAGAACTAAATTCTCATTCGTGACCTCCGCCAACTACAGTGGATGCAGGGAAAAAAATATTTAGGGTTGTTTCTGCTGACATTTTTCACAGTTGCAGGTTGCTGGATAGCCCTGGGAGCAATTGCAAAGCTTAAGGCTGACTTTGTGAAACACTTAAGAGGAGCTCTAATCTGCAGTAAAATGCTTTCTTGCTGCCCTGGAGTGCCACACGACTGTGATGCCAGAAGCTTTCCTAAGGCACATTTAAACCCCTCTATTTTGGCTTTAAAAGCCCAGCTCAACTCCATCTGCAATACAAGCTGAAAGAGAATCACCAAGCTGTCAAAGACAAGATGTACATACATTCAGGCATAGTTGAAGATAACTGCTGCACATGTGAGTGCTGTACACACCCCCACACAAAAAGCACATAACGTTGTATTCCCTCTGCAGGCACTGAGGCTTTTCCACTGTGATATTTCCTCCCTGGAACAAATCCCCTGCAAAATAGAAATGGAAAATGTGCATCCTCCATTGTGAAGGGAGCTATTTATTTTGATTTGATTAAGGGTGCTTTAGTTGGGCCTCACTGCTTAATCCCCTGAGAATATGTCTGGAAAAGGGGATCAAGTTCTTTTAAAACCTGAAGGTTTTTCTGCACACTCAAACGAGGGAAAGTTAAATGACAATATTCCACATGGGGGTGGAAGCTGGGGCTGGGGGTTGGCTTTGGAAATGGCTTCCCAGTGTCCTCGAGCCGCTTCAGCGAAGCCACTTTCCACATGACATAAGCCTGCGAGGTCTGACAGAGAAGCAGAGGAAGGGAAGGAAGCAGGAGGATGACATACAAAAAGAAAAGGGGGGGAGACCCCCGTCTCTCCAACCCTCGAGATAGGATTTATATTAAATCAAAATAAAAGTCTTTCCTATAAAAGTCAGCAACTCTGCTAGAATTTGTCCAGACATTGTGATGAAATCTACTGTGGGAGTGGGGGGGGGGGAGAGGCAAATTATTTCTGGGGAGGCTTTGGTGAGTCGGTGAGCTGAGTACAGCTGACACCTGTCAAGGGTTTTGGGGCTATAATAGGGAAGCGTTCAGGAAGAAAGGAGGTCTGCTAACGATCGCAGGAGGATATGTGTGCTGCGCTGTACATGTGTGTACGAGCGTGTATCCGTTCCACTGTGTGAATGCAGATATAATACTTTAGGGACCTCGCAATCACTGAATGACATATTTCCATGTTTCTTCTAGTCCTAGTCCTAGTGGAAAATCCTGGGAATGTTGTATCGAAGCCGCCGTGCTCTCAGCTCAGCAGGACGGGCTGCTCGCAGATGAACGAGGCCCCGGCCAGCGACCTCTCTCAGCTCTCTTTGGACAGCTGTGGACACCCATGGCTGCCTGCCATCTATCCTCAAAACCCGAGGGGGGGGACACTGTGGTTTTTGGCCCTGTGGCCTACTGAGGGTTCAGTACACCTTGCGGGGAGATTGTTTATGTCATCCAGTCCCAACTGTACAATCTGCATGTTTTGTTTGTTCTCTCCATTTGGCAGACTGGCCAAAGCCCCGAAAGTTTCTTGGAACGAGGAATTTTCTTCAGTTTGAAAAGTATATTATCACGTAGAAAAGTAGAGGAACTTATCAGTTTCAATGCACTGCAGTTTAAAACCCTGTGGTTCTGGCCAACGTCTGCCTTCGCTCAGAGGAAAGACAGAGCAGCTGCTAATGGAAAGCTTTCCTATGAGAGTTTTGCTTCGTCCTGACAGGAGTGATTCACTTCCTGAATGATTGGCGCTGCGCTAGAATGCCTCTTCAAGGAGAGATAGCGTGCTAACCCACTTTTTAAAAATGACTGAGAGCTCAGCCTCAAACTCCAAGGTGTTTTCATAAGAGCCTTCTATGATTTTGATGGTGCTATTAGATTATATCAGATGAGAAAAAATGGATCGCCGCTGAGGAAAAATGTGAGATTTTTTTTGTAAACGAATATTTGCAAAGCTTACAAAGCTATTATATACTGGAGATATGGGTGATCTTTTCCTAAAAGAATGCACCCAAACCTGGATGAAAAGGATAAATAGTCCATGCCAACAAGGTGCCTTTTATGCATCTCTTCTTAGACTTAACATTAGCGAAATGAAAGGACGTCTGAATTCAACTTATTATGAAACAAACCGTTATAAGGTTATGTTAACTGCACATTTTAGCATTACCGTGTGCATGCAGAAGTGTACACCTCTGTTCCAGTTGCTCTGTAAATTAATCAAAGAGGAACACAAGGAAATAGGACAAGGAGGATGTGATTTCTTATTTGCACCTTATTGTGTCCTTCTTTCTCAGTATTAGTTTTGTCTCAGCATTTGGTCTCTTTTGGGAGTGTTGGTGATAATTATAGCATGAGGAGAGGTGGGAGGGAGGAAGGAGAAGGACTGCTCATGGTGCTTCTTTCACAATTATAAAGAAATTCCCGTCATGGTCACGCATTTGGTGGACGATATATCCGGTGCCAGGTTTAATCCCCGTAGTCCCGCAGGAGAGCTGGAGTGTGACCGTTCAGATTACCGTCTACTGCTTCTCCAGCTGAGTGGACCGGGCCACCGTTAACAGGCGAGGCAGCTAGTCTCCCGTCTACGCTGGAATAAGGTATGATGGTGCGGCAGCGCGCCCTCCGGACCTGTGAACTTCATCAATAAAAAGTGAAACGCAGATTACACGGCTACATGCTTTAGCTGTCAAGGATAGTAGCGTGTGCTGGCTGATTGTGTCTACATGAAGCTGCAGACGAAAGAAATGAATAACTGGATTTTTTCTTCACTTTTTAACATCTGTAATAAGGAGTGAAAATGCCATTTTCAAAACTCAGTGGTTTCTAACAGTTTAATACCTTTTTTAGGTGTTTAGATACCATAAAATCATTTCCAATGATTTTTTTTCTTTACTTGCAGTAAGACTAATTATTAATTACAACTTACTGAGAAAAAACTTTTATTTTTCCTTTTGAAGCAGCTCTTCTCAACCGTCACTCAGACATCCTTTCCCAGCATCTTCAGCAGCTGCAGCACCTTTCCTAGCGGTTTCTGAGCCTGAGCAGGGCTGGGCTACGCCTTGGGGCTGCTGAGCTCCACACATTGTCAATTTCCTCCGAAAAACTCCACTCTCTCCCAAGGCATTGGCTTGAGTCATGATTTTTTTTTTTTTTTGGCTTACACTGCAGCCCCGGAAGGCACCATGGCTTTAAAGTCCTGTCTAAAACATGGTCATTACCAGCGGTGTGCTTAACCCCCTCGGGAGAGAGAGAGAGGAGTGGTATGTGGAAGAAGAAGCTTTGTAATCGGTGGGAGAAAAAGCAGAGTTGAGACAGGCTCCACATCTCTTTCTTGTGATGGCTGAACATCCTCCTCGCCAATTTGACGCCATTCACCATTCTCAATATGATCCATGTCCAAGTGCATGTCTTGACAACAGCTGTTGGAGTTATTTTACTCAAAAGAGAGCCTGATACCAACATAAACAGTCAGAGATTGGTTTAACTTCAAATGAAGATGGCTTTGAAAGGATAGTCATAAACATTTAACAACTTACAGCATTTTTTTTGCTTTTTTTTTTTAAATCACTGAGCAGAGTCCTCACTACAACGCCTGTAATTTATTCTGAAAGGTAGATAAACATTTGTGAGAAAACCTCTGGTTTCACACTTATTTCATCAAAGATTCCTGGAAACAATTGCATTAAAAAAGTATTGCTTTTAAGGGGGCTGTATCCTGCTGCAGCCTCATGACGCTTATGTGGTCAATTAGACATCCATCCTATAGTTGTTTACCACTGATAAAAGAGCGTACTTCCAGACTTCAAAGCTACATAATATCTCAATCTTTTTTTTAATGGCCTTTGTTGAGTTCCAAGCAGTCTTTTTGTATGTGGCGTTGCTAAAAATGTCATTTTCCATGCGCTCCCATTACAGACAAGCCAAGAAAAACAGCAGAGGAGAGTTCAGGGACTTGGAGTGAGTTTCTGCGCTAATTTGCCAGTGCACATGGTGGAGGGAAGGGAAGCAGATGGAGCGATCATTAAGAACAATGACCAGCAGCTGTCTGCCCTGCTCACCCTGCACAAACCCCTGACCGAGCGCTGACTATGTCCTGGAGTACATGTGAATCCTGGAAATCTGAACTAAAACTGAGTTTATAACAAGGTAAAAATGGCAACAACACCATAAAAAGTAAGGTTGAACTTGGCTCAAGTTTGGCCAAAAGCATAATATAACATCATCCAAGCACTCATTCCTGATTCAGTACATATGATCCAGTTTCTTAAGAACACATACATACTTTCTGATGTATTTTGTCCTCTCACAGTAATAGTCCTGTTCAATGCCTTTTTAAAGCACTATTATGTTCTGACTGGCTGCCAACAAAAAGCTCAAACAGATTAGATCAGAGAGAATGTGACAGATCTGAAAGACTCATTACGGTTAAGGCAGGGAAATGCATTAGGAAGTGTCACTTTTGGCTAAAATAAAAGCAGCCTTTTTGAGTTTCTTGACCAACGCAACCACTGAAGCACTAACTCTCAACATACTTGCTGCATTGCTGTCTGAAAATATCTCTGATGCAGTTGCATGTGTTTTATATTTGAATTAAATTATGCACATACCAAATTTACACTGTATGAGTGTGATGAGGACACAGCAAGCCAGCGCTGTTCTGTTTTTCTGATGGGAACATCGCTCCCATCATCAAACTGAGATTTCACGCTCATCTGCCTGCAGAGCTCCTTCCAGCCTAGTCCGCCTCGCTGCCACTCTCTGCTGACTTATTTTTGTCTATTTCTCTTTGCTTACTGGGCTGTCAGCCCAGCCAAAGTCGCATTAAAAGATAAGAGTGGGAGGAGAAGGGAGACCAAATACCAAATGCATTAGGGCTATTAATCAGCATTAACAAATGTGAGGAATAGGCTGCAGATTTGAAAAAAACACAAGCTCTGATGATGGCTGCGTTTATCAAGGAGACACATTAAAACCCACAATCACCAAAAAAATACCCCAATGTTTTGTCTGGTGTGCCGCCAAAGGCTGAAAACGAAGAGCAACAGCAGATGTCGGTGTTTGTTGGATGTCTGAGAGTTCCACATTTGTGGAGAATACTTAATAGTATTAAATGATCCAGACATTTTTTCCCTCCTAAATGTCCTGGAATGTGACTCTAATTACTTGAAACTGTTAGTACGTCAGCCCATCACTTGTAAAAATATTACGTCAATTAACAACATGAGAAACCACCATGAGTTTGAATTAGTAGAGAAGTTACATTGAAAGTCTTCTGGATTAACTGGATTTTTTGTTGAAAAAAAGTGAAGGATTATTTTTAAACACATAAAACTGAAACTTATAATGCTCTAATAAGGCCTTTTGTTGACACTTTGTACATTTTGGGACAAAAAAAAAACAAACTGTCCCCCATGATATTGAATTGTTTTACTGGTTCAATAAATTGCATTTAAAGTAGTCATGGTATTTATAGATGCAAAGAACGGGTAGGAGGTTTTGATGTATTAGGCAGCACTGCCCTGAGTCTGCTCCCCCGTGGTCTCTACGCCCCACACCTCTCATCTGCACCCTCACCCACACTCATTCACAATAAATCAGAGACCAGACGCATGGACTCCAGAGGCTCTCCTGTTTTTTTTTATCAATAAATGAACGCAAACACTCCCCCCCACTCTGTCATTTGCATTTTAAAAAATGTTTCCATCATAACTGAACAAACAAGGGAATGAAAGCAACAGCAAAGAACAAAAGCAATTTTTACAGTCTGTGAAACTGGGACACTCGCTGGTGAAGTACAGACAAGGAAAAAGGGTTCGTTTGGAGTCTCACTTCTGGAAACACAACTGATACAAACTACTGAATAGAAATGGTAATAAAAAGTGAATTCTCAGAGAAAAGGGCTCGGTTACATAAAGTCGGTTTCTGTGTACACACATTTATTCACGCTCTGTGTTTAGCCGTCTACAGACTGTAATATTGCTCAAAACAGATATGTGTCCATCATTTTTATTTACTTAGAGTAAAACATGTTTATAGTTGAATATAGACCCTGTTACTGTTCAACCATAACCAGAATGCAGAGTTGATATAATATCTCCAATACTATTGAGCCAGTTTAATAAAGTTTTAGGAACAAAAGAGTTAAGTTCCTATAAAATATTTTCATAATGCATTCATTAGGAAAAAAGCAACTGAGAATAGAGCTGGGCTCGGAGAAACGGGTACTTGTATTGTAAAACATAAAGACGGTCGTCACGTTGATATGCTGACTAGAATCGTAAGAAGCTCTGAGTACATAAAAAACTATTTACAGCTTTTCTATTCTATGAAACGCATCCCCCATTTTTAAAGCCACACTGGGCATACTTACTGTAGTATTGGTCTTTAATATGTACCGTGACACCGTAAAGGCAAATTGGCATCCATTTCCAGTTTTGGACAGCAGAAGTAAACAACAGCATGGAGTACTGCTGTATGTACTGTGTAGTACTTCGGTTTTATGCTGAGATGATTTATACTAAAAAGATTCTTAGATCACATCTTGTGCCTTCAGGATATTATATATTTGTACAAACAGAGCCGTCTGGGAGATTTGCGAGGCCCTGTGCGAAATGGCCGGGGGGGGGCCCACGCGAAATTTTTGGGTTTTTCCAAAAACCCAAAAACCCAGAAATTTTTGGGTTTTTCGGGTCGGATCGGGTGTCTATATGCGCAATTTTAACTCTCCAATTAACAGAATACTGGATACCTTCCCCTGCCTCATCATCATCTCTTGCCTCGACGTGGAGCCCCGTGGCTGCTTGAGACCCGGTCGGATCGGAGATTTTTCTAACAAATTTATCAAACGAGCCTTTCAGAGAGGCATTAAACTCTTCCATTTTCTTTAGTTTTTTTCTTTTTTCATCCCCTGATGGAAATTTCCTGAATCTGTCTCGTTCTCTCGACATTGTGTGACAGTTTGTTCCAACTCCACCGTCTGGATCCGAGCAGCTTGTGTCTGCGCTTGGTCTGATCAGTTGTATTGAACAACAGACACATATATTTATTGATATGCACAGACTAGTAACATTTAGGTCTGTAATGGAACGTGACTGTTGATATTCATAAGGGAAAAAACGAAAAAAAAAAACGAAAAAAAAAAACTTTTTTTTTTTCAATTTTTTTTTTTTTTTTTTTTTTCAAAAACGGCCCATAGCGCGAGGCCCCGTGCGGTCGCACGGTTCGCACACCCCTTGCGGCGGCCCTGTGTACAAATACCTTTAGCACCTAGATCTTGGACTTTGCATAGAAAAGCATGTCTGATTTAAGAAAATTCTAAGAGATTGAGGCACATTTGGAAATAAAAAACATAGAAAGCACAAACCTTGGTGTCCATATTGTGGTCCCTGAGGCCCGTAAGGTCCTGTGGAGCTACTCTGGGAGTATGGACCCATATTGGGATACAAGGGGCCCCCAGGTGATGGGTGGGGGGACACGGGAGGGCCAGACTGTGGAGAGGCGAACTGGGAGCCAGACTGGTTCCTCTGCATGTTGGACATAAACCCTGAAACACATATACGGTATAATATTTGTAAAATTCCTCAGCTCAGACATTTCGAGTCATGACTGGAGCTACTCAGTGAAATGATCTGTGAGCTGAACAACTGAAGGAAGGTATTTGCTCTCGAGCAACAAACTGGAATATATGTCAAGTTCCTTGTATTGGAAGAGACATCTTTCTCGATGAAAGCCTTGATCTTTCGCCGGCATTAGATTACGTTCTGCATAAATGCACTTCGGTGACTCTTACAGCGAGAGCTGGCCATCAGCCAAAACATATATGATGACAAGAAGCGCCTCAGCAGGAATAAACCCGCACAGGGAGAATCCGGTTATGACTGACAAAAGCTCAGGTGAACACCTGTCCTCGAAGATGCCCGTGGCTTCAAAAGCTGAGTGTACATACGAAAGAGTGGGAGTGCTTTGGTTAAAACATGTGCTCCACTCTCCACAGAAGAGCCACTGATTTGGCCATGGCTACTTTGTTATTGTAAGCTGCTCCGTCAATAGATGTGTCAAAGCCTCTCAGGCCCAAACTCCCCTGCACCATTCAAATTGACATTTGGAGCGATCCTCGCCTGGGCCTCGCTCTTTCAAGCCGTGCCGCTCGTTTTCAAAACCCACAGAAAGGTCTCCCAATCCGCCACGAACAGAGAAAGGTCGCTGGACGGCCATGGAGGGAAAAGAGGGGCTGTGTGGGTGTAGAAATGTGTCTGCGGACTCAGCGTTGCAGATTAGGTGTAAATGGATTGGGCCCGGATCGACTGCAAACCTTGATACCCTTCCACTTTGTGGAACGTGTGCGCACAGGCCCACTCTTTAGTGAGTTTGGACTTTAGGAAGTGGCGGAAAAGCACAAGCTGATGCCAACAGAGAAAGAGAAAATGTGAAGAAAGGGAGAGTGGGGCACAAGTTTTAAAATGCTGTTCACTACAAACTCGCGTGAGCATACATAGGTATACATATTTGTGTTTCTGAGTGTGTGGGAGAGATAAAGTAAGGGAGCAATAAAAGCTTTGTGTTTGTTTGTGTGTGCAGTAACCAAACGAAGGCCAAGACAGAAAGCGAGGCAGTGAGAGAGGAAGTGTGTATGTGTGTGTGTGTGGGAGGGAAAGAGCGATTGGGGCCTGAAAGTGCTTAGGCTGCGAGTGCTGGGTTTAAGGAGCGAGGACATTATTGTAATGTTTTGCTTCCATTAGGGTAAGGGGATTCTGGGAGAGAAGGAGAAAAAAATACAGTGTGTAATACCGCACTTTAAATTGCCTGGAAAATGGATGGGGAGAGGAACATTGTGCAGACAGTGCTAAAAGCAAATAACACATTCAGGGATTTTTCTCTCTCTTTGCTTCATTCCCCTTCCACATACACACACACACACACACACACACACACACACACACACACACACACACACACACACACACACACACACACACACACACACACACACACACACACACACACACACACACACACACACACACACACACACACACACACACACACACAATCTCCCTCTCTTTCTGGCAAAGTGAACGAAGCGCTCAGTCGGACAACAACAGACAGGCAGCAAAGCACACGAGAGAAAGCGGAGGGGGAAAAAAAGGGACATTCCACGGATTTATGAAAATGAGGAGTAGAGAGGCTCTTAGGGAGGCCAGCACTTGAGCAAAGTGGGGAGTATTTGTAGAGGAGAAAGAAAAATAAAAAAAAAAAAACCTAAAAAAATAGCCAACTCTATTAAGGGCACTGTGCTGTCCTGGACTCAGCTAGAGGGAGCTCGAGCTTTAGAGGCAACAGAGAGCAGAATTAACTCTGCAACTTGATTTCATCAGGTTGGGAAGTAAGCTTTCACCCTTTTACTTCTTCTATCCACTCCTTTCTCAGATGTTAACCGGGCTTTGGAGGGTGATAAACAGGGGACGTCACAATCGTTCCTTTCAGGTACTTCCCAGTCTTTTGGGATTTTTTGCAGTGTATCATGGACATGTCTCTATTTTTTACAAGAGCAATCCTGCAGTTTCTTGTTTTTAAAGTAAAACTCGAGAACTGACCATACTCGCCAGAACCAACTTCCATTTTATGTATGTGGTTTGTGGGCTAGCATTCGTGTAACAAGGCTTTGGCGAACAGTTGTAGCCAAAACTGATTGAAACAAAGTCCTGGAAAACTTGAGTGAATATTTACAGTCGCAGTTTCATCAAACCACAATTCATCACTTTTAGTTTGGCTACAAATGAAACATAATGCTGGCAAAGTGAACTGAATCTGGAGGAGTTTGGGAGGATTTGAATGTGTAAAGGGCAAAGGGAACAAGCCTAAGCTAGATCGCACAGAACTGCATGAACCACGGATTTCTGTGGGAAACCTTTTTCAAGCAATATGGAGCTACAGTCACCAGGATAAATGGTATATTGATAAATAAGAATTAAAAAGAAACATGAATTATTGTGTTGATTTACAGTCACTGCAGAGCAATCAAAGCCAAAAAAACATCTATACAACTGCATTTTTCATATAATCTAAACACGTTTCTTATTTGTAGCCATAGACTTCTCTGTTTACTGCAACACAAGGCCACACTCTTGATCATCGCTCGTATTCACATCGGCCTACCTCTCTCCTGGGCGACAGGCGAGCGAGTGATCGGAGGGTGAGCTCCTTCTGGTCCATTTCCGGAGCTCTGTGGAGCCATAGTTGAACCTGAAGACAAACACGGAGACAGAAATGTACGTTTCAGACTCGTGTGACACGTAATCAGGGTTGAAAATGCAAATCCCTGAAACAAAAGCGGTTACATGGAGGGGAAAACATTTTGTATGAACTGAATTCCCTTCCTTGTTTGAAAGTGAGGTCAACAAAAACATGATTTATATTTGCTTTCCATCTGCCTTGCTTGAAACTTGAACTGGATGCAAACAATCAATACCCAATGAAGGACAGCTTTTGTGTTTCTTTCTATATTTCTTTCCATGGTACAAAAGTAACTTGTTCAAACAATATATTTTTTTAACTTGACAGAACAAAAAAAAAACAAAAGAAAAACCTTGTCGTAGAAGTTTTGATGTTCAATTGAGCTTTTACATGCATCCCCATAGAAATACGGAGCTGTTCATGGCAAACTATTACCTGAATGACAAATACACTTGAAAAAGGACAAGTCATTGGACACAAGGCCATTTCCTCGTGTAAGCATGAAAACCAGGGTGACCCCCCCCCCCCTTTACAGAAAATCAAAGGCATTTCAGAATCATGGATTAGGTGATTGTGCAGATCTTTGCTCTGCTTCTGTTCCATTGAAATCCAATAGCGGGTTGAGCGTCTGAATTAGGACAATGGCGGACACAGACTATGGTGGATTGATTTGGCCTGAAAGGCAAAGAGGTGGCAAATTAAACTTTTATCGTTGGATTCACACAAGAGAGAAAGAGAGGAAAGGAAAGGATGTGATGTCTGTCACTGAAGTGGGCTGTGCACTGGTAAACAATTTCAAATAAAAAGTAATTCAAAATTCAATGAAATGCAATTCAAACGGAACAAGGTCAGACATGAGGAAAATATATACGTTCAATAATTACCGTATGCCGTTTCGCTTGCCTCAATAGAAATAGGAGCACGCCTCAAGTATTGTTATGAAATAGAGTTAGAGCTCTGCAATGGCAGTCTTATTGCTACGCCGTCCTTAAAACTCAACAAATAAGAAGCCCAGATTCACATTATTCAATCACTCAGTGGAACGTGTGCTATTTTGAGATGTGTGTGTATACATTGTGTGTGTGAATTGTCCGACCGTGCCAGCAGTAATACATGACTGGAGGTGACACACTCTCCACATAAACAAACCCAATTAAGTCAACATAATTGCTTTGCATAAAAATGCATGAACAACATTTCCATCCACCACCGCCTACTCACACTCAAACACACACACACACCCGTAACATCCACAGACACAAAAGTAATTGCATAAACAAGTGTAAATAAACACACCAAAGCACACAAGGAGACACATATAAGAGCACAGGGCCTCATAAGATTTGTAGTGAAACACACACACATACACAAATACACGCACACACACATAAACCTCCTGCCTCACACTTGAATAGATCCAGCGGCACTGCTTCAAAGAGAGAATATTCGATTAGTTAGTCTGTCACCATGTTGCAGGAGGGAATGGGAAGCATTAGTATGCAAACGATGAAACAACTTGGTGATAACACAAGAAACACTTGCTACATGCTTTTATGTGTGTCTGTACTAGCAATGAAAAAAACCCCCACTCTAATTCATTGCTGAAGTAATAGTTATACTTTATTCCAAATCATAGCTCTGCAAATCATTTTCAAAGCTTAATACCCCCGCTTTTAATCCTATGTCTTTTGTGGGACAGTATTAGGCATGTGGAACCTCAGACAAGACACAACACATAACTTTTTTCACTCTGCCATCACTGGAAATGTGACATCCTGGTTCACAAATACACCACAAATCAGTCATAGAGCGAGCAGCGGGTCCGAAACAGAACATTACAGGAAGCTGGTAATCTCCCAAACACAAAGCAAAACCAAAAATTGCTGCACAGCTCCAGTTTGCCTCCATGGTAATCCAGAGTAGTAACCTGTAGGCCTGTGTTGAAAAAATCGATTTCCCAATTCTAAATCGATTCTCATATTAATTCCTAAAAATCGATTCATATGTCTAAAGATCAATTTTTTTTGTTTTTTTGTTTTTTGTTTTATTTATTTATTTATCTATTTTTTTTTCATCATTACATTACAACTCTTGGTTATTTTTTTGTTTATCCCCAAAACAGGAATGTTTTGTTGGACACGAGAATAACTGGTGCCATGTTTTTGCCTTTAAATATGTTTAAAGGTATGAAAACATTAAAGTGTTAGGTTATAATTGCATAAATTGTCTATATTTCATTACTTCATATACTGTCTTGGGGTTACATTTGCAAAAAATGCTAAAAAACAAATGCTGAAAAATTAAAAACCAAAATAGACCGAAAATGGAACAAATAAAAACGGAATGTGGGAAAAAATAAAACCGATTTCATCCGTCTCTGTTTGCTGCCATGGATCTGTTTGGTAATTCTGACCCACAAGATGTTTCTGAAAGCAGTTCTATCAGAATTCTGGGAGCTGATTGGTCCTTACAGCATCATTAGCTGCCAATACTTGCTGTTGAATCTCAATATAAAATTAAAGCTGCAAGCAGCGATGATCGGGCCCTCGCACTCATGGCCACCGCCCCCATAAGCATATCAGAAATGACACCACCCACGACTTCCTATGTCAAACCATTAAAAAGTTATAGCAGAAAAAAGGGACAACCAATCAGAAGAAGGGGCGGGGCTAATTCAGGCCAATGAAGGTCAAGGACTCCATAAAGAATCTGATGACACCACCCACGACTCTCTATGTCAAACCATTCCAAAGTTTCATTCATTCATTCATTCATTATCTTACCCGCTTTATCCCTTGCGGGGTCACGGGGGTCTGCTGGAGCCTATCCCAGCTTATTTTAGGTGAGAGGCAGGGGTTACACCCTGGACAGGTCACCAGTCCATCGCAGGGCCACATATAGACACACAAACCATGCTCACAATCACACTCACGCTCACACCTACGGGCAATTTAGAATCACCGATTAACCTAAATATGCATGTTTTTGGACTGTGGGAGGAAGCCGGAGTACCCGGAGGAAACCCACGCAAGCACGGGGAGAACATGCAAACTCCACACAGAAAGGCCCCTACCGGGCCTGGGAGTCGAACCGGGGACCTTCTTGCTGTGAGGCAACAGTGCTAACCACTAAGCCACCGTGCTGCCATTCCAAAGTTATATCAGATAATCGGGACAACCAATCAGAAGAAGGGGCGGGGCTAATTAAGGCCAACAAAGCTTAAGGACTCATTACAGAGTCCCATGACACCACCCACAACTCTCTATGTCAAACCATTCAAAAGTTATGGCAGAGAAAAGTATTCTAGGGGGCGCTGTTGAGCCGTTAGGCCACGCCCATTAATGCAAACCATGAAATATCAAATTTATCGCCAGGCCTGGCTTGCATGCAAAATTTGGTGACTTTTGGAGAACTATCAAATATGGACCAATCAGATTTCAAAATGGCCGACTTCCTGTTCGGTTTGGGCCATGGCTCCAAGAGACTTTTCTTTAGGTTGTGCCATCATACAGGTGTGTAGCGATTTTCGTGCATGTACGTCAAACAGTATTGTGGGGCTTGAGGTACAAAGTTTTCCGGGGGGCGCTGTTGAGCCATTTTGCCACGCCCATTAATGCAAACCATGAAATATCAAATTTATCGCCAGGCCTGGCTTGCGTGCCAAATTTGGTGCCTTTTGGGGAACTGTCAAATATGGACCAATCAGATGAAGGGGGGGTGCGCTTGTTGGCGTCTAGCGTCGCCACGGTAACACTTTTGAAAGAGAAAAGTAATGCGGGTAGTCGCAGGATGGAGACGCACATTTTGATGTATAACACACCTGGGTGCACGTTACGGTTCGGGCCGTATTAATCCTCGAAGGAATGGCATATATTGCTCCAAAATTACGTGATTAATTCAGAATGTTCAAAATGGCCGACTTCCTGTTCGGTTTCAGCCATGCCGCCAAGAGACTTTTCTTTAAGTTGTGACATGATACAGGTGTGTACCGATTTTGGTTCATGTACGTCACACCGTATTCTGGGGCTTGAGGCGCAAAGTTTTTTCGGTCTGAACCAACCAGATGAAGGGTGGGCGCGCTTTTTGGCGTCTAGCGTCGCCATGGTAACGCTTTTGAAAGAGAAAAGTAATGCGTGTTGTCGCAGGATGGAGACGCACATTTTAATGTATAACACACCTCGGTGCACGTTACGGTTCGGGCCGTATTAACTGCCGAAGGAATGGCATAAATTGCGCCAAAGTGACACGATTAATTCAAAATGGCTGACTTCCTGTTCGGTTTCGGCCATGTCCCCAAGAGACTTTTCTTTAAGTTGTGTACTGATACAGGTGTGTAGCGATTTTCGTGCATGTACGTCAAACCGTATTGTGGGGCTTGAGTCACAAAGTTTTCCGGGGGGCGCTGTTGAGCCATTTTGCCACGCCCATTAATGTAAACCATTAAATATAAAATTTTTCGCCAGGCCTGACTTGCATGCAAAATTTGGTGACTTTTTGGCCACGTTTAGGGGGGCAAAAAGGCCCTCCTTTCGTCAGAAGAAAAAGAAAAAGAAAAAGATTAAAGCTGCAAGCAGCAATGAACGGGCCCTCGCACTCACGGCCACCGCCCCCCCATAAGCATATCAGAAATGACACCACCCACGACTTCCTTTGTCAAACCATTGAAAAGCTATAGCAGAAAAAAGGGACAATCAATCAGAAGAAGGGGCGGGGCTAATTCAGGCCAATGAAAGTCAAGGACTCCATACAGAATCTGATGACACCACCCACGACTCTCTATGTCAAACCATTCCAAAGTTATAGCAGAAAATCGGGACAACCAATCAGAAGAAGGGGCGGGGCTAATTAAGGCTAACGAAGCTTAAGGACTCATTACAGAGTCCCATGACACCACCCACGACTTCCTATGTCAAACCATTCAAAAGTTATAGCAGAAAATCGGGACAACCAATCAGAAGAAGGGGCGGGGCTAATTCAGGCCAATGAAGGTCAAGGGCTCCATAAAGAATCTGATGACACCACCCACGACTCTCTATGTCAAACCATTCAAAAGTTATGGCAGAGAAAAGTATTCTAGGGGGCGCTGTTGAGCCGTTAGGCCACGCCCATTAATGCAAGGCATGAAATATCAAATTTATCACCAGGCCTGGCTTGCATGCAAAATTTGGTGACTTTTGGAGAACTATCAAATATGGACCAATCAGATGAAGGGGGGGCGCGCCTTTTGGCGTCTAGCGTCGCCACGGTAACACTTTTGAAAGAGAAAAGTAATGCGCGTAGTCGCAGGATGGAGACGCACATTTTGATGTATAACACACTTGGGGACACGTTACAGTTCGGGCTGAATTAACTGCCGAATGAATGGCATAAATTTCGCCAAAATGACACGATTAATTCAAAATGGCCGACATCCTGTTCGGTTTCGGGCATGACCCCAAGAGACTTTTGTTTAAGTTGCGCCATGATACAGGTGTGTACCGATTTCCGTGCATGTACGTCTAACAGTATTGCGGGGCTTGAGGCACAAAGTTTTCAAGGGGGCGCTGTTGAGCCATTTTGCCACGCCAATTAATGCAAACCATTAAATACCAAATTTATCGCCAGGCCTGGCTTGGGTGCAAAATTTGGTGCCTTTTGGGGAACTATCAAATATGGACCAATCACATGAAGGGGGGGTGCGCTTGTTGGCGTCTAGCGTCGCCACGGTAACACTTTGGAAAGAGAAAAGTAATGCGTGTAGTCGCAGGATGGAGACGCACATTTTGATGTATAACACATCTGGGTTCACGATACGGTTCGGGCTGAATTAACTCTCGAAGGAATGGCATATATTGCTCCAAAATTACGCGATTAATGCAGAATGTTCAAAATGGCCGACTTCCTGTTCGGTTTTGGCCATGGCGCCAAGAGACTTTTCTTTTAGTTGCGACATGATACAGGTGTGTACCGATTTTCGTTCATGTACGTCAAAGCGTATTATGGGGCTTGAGGCGCAAAGTTTTTTCTGTCTGAACCAATCAGATGAAGGGTGGGCACGCTTTTTGGCGTCTAGCGTCGCCACGGTAACGCTTTCGAAAGAGAAAAGTAATGCGTGGGGTCGGATGATGGAGACGCACATTTTGATGTATAACACACTTGGGGGAACGTTACAGTTCGGGCTGAATTAACTTTCGAAGGAATGGCATAAATTTCGCCAAAATGACACGACTAATTCAAAATGGCCGACATCCTGTTCGGTTTCGGGCATGACCCCAAGAGACTTTTGTTTAAGTTGTCCCATGATACAGGTGTGTACCGATTTTCGTCCATGTACGTCTAACAGTATCGTGGGGCTTGAGGCACAAAGTTTTCAAGGGGGCGCTGTTGAGCCATTTTGCCACGCCCATTAATGCAAACCTTTAAATATCAAATTTTTCGCCAGGCCTGACTAGGGTGCAAAATTTGGTGACTTTTTGGGCATGTTAAGGGGGGCAAAAAGGCCTTCACTTTGTCAGGAAAATAATAATAATAATAATAATAATAATAAAAATTCCTGCAAATACAATAGGGCCTTCGCACTGAAGGTGCTCGGGCCCTAATAATAATAATAAAAATTCCTGCAAATACAATAGGGCCTTCGCACTGAAGGTGCTCGGGCCCTAATTAAAGCTGCAAGCAGCGATGAACGGGCCCTCGCACTCACGGCCACCGCCCCCCATAAGCATGTCAGAAAAGACACCACCCACGACTTCCTATGTCAAAACATTCAAAAGTTATAGCAGAAAAAAGGGACAACCAATCAGAAGAAGGGGCGGGGCTAATTCAGGTCAATGAAGGTCAAGGACTCCATACAGAATCTGATGACACCACCCACGACTCTCTATGTCAAACCATTCCAAAGTTATAGCAGAAAATCGGGACAACCAATCAGAAGAAGGGGCGGGGCTAATTAAGGCCAACGAAGCTTAAGAACTCAGTACAAAGTCCCATGACACCACCCACGACTTCCTATGTCAAACCATTAAAAAGTTATAGCAGAAAAAAGGGACAACCAATCAGAAGAAGGGGCGGGGCTAATTCAGCCAATGAAGGTCAAGGACTCCATAAAGAATCTGATGACACCACCCAGGACTCTCTATGTCAAACCATTCCAATGTTATAGCAGAAAATCGGGACAACCAATCAGAAGAAGGGGCGGGGCTAATTAAGGCCAACGAAGCTTAAGGACTCATTACAGAGTCCCATGACACCACCCACAACTTCCTATGTCAAACCATTCAAAAGTTATGGCAGATAAAAGTATTCTAGGGGGCGCTGTTGAGCCGTTAGGCCACGCCCATTAATGCAAACCATGAAATATCAAATCTATCGCCAGGCCTGGCTTGGATGCAAAATTTGGTGACTTTTGGAGAACTATCAAATATGGACCAATCACATGAAGGGGGGGCGCGCCTTTTGGCGTCTAGTGTCGCCACGGTAACACTTTTAAAAGAGAAAAGTAATGCGTGGTGTCGCAGGATGTAGACGCACATTTTGATGTATAACACACCTGGGTGCACATTACGGTTCGGGCTGAATTAACTGCCGAAGGAATGGCATAAATTTCGCCAAAATGACACAATTTATTAAAAATGGCCGACATCCTGTTCGGTTTCGGCCATGGCTCCAAGAGACTTTTCTTTAAGTTGTGCCATGATACAGGTGTGTAGCGATTTTCGTGCATGTACGTCAAACCGTATTGTGGGGCTTGAGGCCCAAAGTTTTCCGGGGGGCGCTGTTGAGCCATTTTGCCACGCCCATTAATGCAAACCATGAAATATCAAATTTATCGCCAGGCCTGGCTTGCCCCCATAAGCATATCAGAAAAGACACCACCCACGACTTCCTATGTCAAAACATTCAAAAGTTATAGCAGAAAAAAGGGACAACCAATCAGAAGAAGGGGCGGGGCTAATTCAGGTCAATGAAGGTCAAGGACTCCATACAGAATCTGATGACACCACCCACGACTCTCTATGTCAAACCATTCCAAAGTTATAGCAGAAAATCGGGACAACCAATCAGAAGAAGGGGCGGGGCTAATTAAGGCCAACGAAGCTTAAGAACTCAGTACAAAGTCCCATGACACCACCCACGACTTCCTATGTCAAACCATTAAAAAGTTATAGCAGAAAAAAGGGACAACCAATCAGAAGAAGGGGCGGGGCTAATTCAGCCAATGAAGGTCAAGGACTCCATAAAGAATCTGATGACACCACCCAGGACTCTCTATGTCAAACCATTCCAATGTTATAGCAGAAAATCGGGACAACCAATCAGAAGAAGGGGCGGGGCTAATTAAGGCCAACGAAGCTTAAGGACTCATTACAGAGTCCCATGACACCACCCACAACTTCCTATGTCAAACCATTCAAAAGTTATGGCAGATAAAAGTATTCTAGGGGGCGCTGTTGAGCCGTTAGGCCACGCCCATTAATGCAAACCATGAAATATCAAATCTATCGCCAGGCCTGGCTTGGATGCAAAATTTGGTGACTTTTGGAGAACTATCAAATATGGACCAATCACATGAAGGGGGGGCGCGCCTTTTGGCGTCTAGTGTCGCCACGGTAACACTTTTAAAAGAGAAAAGTAATGCGTGGTGTCGCAGGATGTAGACGCACATTTTGATGTATAACACACCTGGGTGCACATTACGGTTCGGGCTGAATTAACTGCCGAAGGAATGGCATAAATTTCGCCAAAATGACACAATTTATTAAAAATGGCCGACATCCTGTTCGGTTTCGGCCATGGCTCCAAGAGACTTTTCTTTAAGTTGTGCCATGATACAGGTGTGTAGCGATTTTCGTGCATGTACGTCAAACCGTATTGTGGGGCTTGAGGCCCAAAGTTTTCCGGGGGGCGCTGTTGAGCCATTTTGCCACGCCCATTAATGCAAACCATGAAATATCAAATTTATCGCCAGGCCTGGCTTGCATGCCAAATTTGGTGCCTTTTGGGGAACTATCAAATATGGACCAATCAGATGAAGGGGGGGGTGCGCTTGTTGGCGTCTAGCGTCGCCATGGTAACACTTTTGAAAGAGAAAAGTAATGCGTGTAGTCGCAGGATGGAGACGCACATTTTGATGTATAACACACCTGGGTTCACGATACGGTTCGGGCTGAATTAACTCTCGAAGGAATGGCATATATTGCTTCAAAATTACGCAATTAATTCAGAATGTTCAAAATGGACGACTTCGTGTTGGGTTTCGGCCATGGCGCCAAGAGACTTTTCTGTTAGTTGCGACATGATACAGGTGTGTACCAATTTTCGTTCATGTACGTCAAACCGTATTATGGGGCTTGAGGCGCAAAGTTTTTTCTGTCTGAACCAACCAGATGAAGGGTGGGCGCGCTTTTTGGCGTCTAGCGTCGCCACGGTAACGCTTTTGAAAGAGAAAAGTAATGCGTGTGGTCGCAGGAGGGAGACGCACATTTTGATGTATAACACACCTGGGTGCACGTTACGGTTCGGGCTGAATTAACTGCCGAAGGAATGGCATAAATTGCGCCAAAGTGACACGATTAATTCAAAAATGGCCGACTTCCTGTTCGGTTTCGGGCATGACGCCAAGAGACTTTTCTTTAAGTTGTCCCATGATACAGGTGTGTACCGATTTTCGTGCATGTACGTCAAACCGTATCGTGGGGCTTGAGGCACAAAGTTTTCAAGGGGGCGCTGTTGAGCCATTTTACCACGCCCATTAATGCAAACTATTAAATATCAAATTTTTCGCCAGGCCTGACTTGGGTGCAAAATTTGGTGACTTTTTGGGCATGTTAAGGGGGGCAAAAAGGCCTTCCTTTTGTCAGGAAAATAATAATAATAAAAATTCCTGCAAATACAATAGGGCCTTCGCACTGAAGGTGCTCGGGCCCTAATTAAAGCTGCAAGCAGCAATGAACGGGCCCTCGCACTCACGGCCACCGCCCCCCCATAAGCATATCAGAAATGACACCACCCACGACTTCCTTTGTCAAACCATTGAAAAGCTATAGCAGAAAAAAGGGACAATCAATCAGAAGAAGGGGCGGGGCTAATTCAGGCCAATGAAAGTCAAGGACTCCATACAGAATCTGATGACACCACCCACGACTCTCTATGTCAAACCATTCCAAAGTTATAGCAGAAAATCGGGACAACCAATCAGAAGAAGGGGCGGGGCTAATTAAGGCTAACGAAGCTTAAGGACTCATTACAGAGTCCCATGACACCACCCACGACTTCCTATGTCAAACCATTCAAAAGTTATAGCAGAAAATCGGGACAACCAATCAGAAGAAGGGGCGGGGCTAATTCAGGCCAATGAAGGTCAAGGGCTCCATAAAGAATCTGATGACACCACCCACGACTCTCTATGTCAAACCATTCAAAAGTTATGGCAGAGAAAAGTATTCTAGGGGGCGCTGTTGAGCCGTTAGGCCACGCCCATTAATGCAAGGCATGAAATATCAAATTTATCACCAGGCCTGGCTTGCATGCAAAATTTGGTGACTTTTGGAGAACTATCAAATATGGACCAATCAGATGAAGGGGGGGCGCGCCTTTTGGCGTCTAGCGTCGCCACGGTAACACTTTTGAAAGAGAAAAGTAATGCGCGTAGTCGCAGGATGGAGACGCACATTTTGATGTATAACACACTTGGGGACACGTTACAGTTCGGGCTGAATTAACTGCCGAATGAATGGCATAAATTTCGCCAAAATGACACGATTAATTCAAAATGGCCGACATCCTGTTCGGTTTCGGGCATGACCCCAAGAGACTTTTGTTTAAGTTGCGCCATGATACAGGTGTGTACCGATTTCCGTGCATGTACGTCTAACAGTATTGCGGGGCTTGAGGCACAAAGTTTTCAAGGGGGCGCTGTTGAGCCATTTTGCCACGCCAATTAATGCAAACCATTAAATACCAAATTTATCGCCAGGCCTGGCTTGGGTGCAAAATTTGGTGCCTTTTGGGGAACTATCAAATATGGACCAATCACATGAAGGGGGGGTGCGCTTGTTGGCGTCTAGCGTCGCCACGGTAACACTTTGGAAAGAGAAAAGTAATGCGTGTAGTCGCAGGATGGAGACGCACATTTTGATGTATAACACATCTGGGTTCACGATACGGTTCGGGCTGAATTAACTCTCGAAGGAATGGCATATATTGCTCCAAAATTACGCGATTAATGCAGAATGTTCAAAATGGCCGACTTCCTGTTCGGTTTTGGCCATGGCGCCAAGAGACTTTTCTTTTAGTTGCGACATGATACAGGTGTGTACCGATTTTCGTTCATGTACGTCAAAGCGTATTATGGGGCTTGAGGCGCAAAGTTTTTTCTGTCTGAACCAATCAGATGAAGGGTGGGCACGCTTTTTGGCGTCTAGCGTCGCCACGGTAACGCTTTCGAAAGAGAAAAGTAATGCGTGGGGTCGGATGATGGAGACGCACATTTTGATGTATAACACACTTGGGGGAACGTTACAGTTCGGGCTGAATTAACTTTCGAAGGAATGGCATAAATTTCGCCAAAATGACACGACTAATTCAAAATGGCCGACATCCTGTTCGGTTTCGGGCATGACCCCAAGAGACTTTTGTTTAAGTTGTCCCATGATACAGGTGTGTACCGATTTTCGTCCATGTACGTCTAACAGTATCGTGGGGCTTGAGGCACAAAGTTTTCAAGGGGGCGCTGTTGAGCCATTTTGCCACGCCCATTAATGCAAACCTTTAAATATCAAATTTTTCGCCAGGCCTGACTAGGGTGCAAAATTTGGTGACTTTTTGGGCATGTTAAGGGGGGCAAAAAGGCCTTCACTTTGTCAGGAAAATAATAATAATAATAATTAAAGCTGCAAGCAGCAATGAACGGGCCCTCGCACTCACGGCCACCGCCCCCCATAAGTATCAGAAATGACACCACCCACGACTTCCTATGTCAAACCATTGAAAAGTTATAGCAGAAAAAAGGGACAACCAATCAGAAGAAGGGGCGGGGCTAATTCAGGCCAATGAAGGTCAAGGACTCCATACAGAATCTGATGACACCACCCACGACTCTCTATGTCAAACCATTCCAAAGTTATAGCAGAAAATCGGGACAACCAATCAGAAGAAGGGGCGGGCTAATTAAGGCCAACGAAGCTTAAGGACTCATTACAGAGTCCCATGACACCACCCACGACTTCCTATGTCAAACCAATCAAAAGTTATAGCAGAAAAAAGGGACAACCAATCAGAAGAAGGGGCGGGGCTAATTTAAGCCAATGAAGGTCAAGGGCTCCATAAAGAATCTGATGAGACCACCCACGACTCTCTATGTCAAACCATTCCAAAGTTATAGCAGAAAATCGGGACAACCAATCAGAAGAAGGGGCGGGGCTAATTAAGACTCACGAAGGTTAAGGACTCATTACAGAGTCCCATGACACCACCCACGACTTCCTATGTCAAACAATTAAAATGTTATAGCAGAAAAAAGGGACAACCAATGACAAGAAGGGGCGGGGCTAATTCAGGCCAATGAAGGTCAAGGACTCCATACAGAATCTTATGACACCACCCAGGACTCTCTATGTCAAACCATTCCAAAGTTATAGCAGAAAATCGGGACAACCAATCAGAAGAAGGGGCGGGGCTAATTAAGGCCAACGAAGCTTAAGAACTCATTACAGAGTCCCATGATACCACCCATGACTTCCTATGTCAAACCATTCAAAAGTTATAGCAGAAAAAAGGGACAACCAATCAGAAGAAGGGGCGGGGCTAATTAAGGCCAACGAAGCTTAAGGACTCATTACAGAGTCCCATGACACCACCCACAACTCTCTATGTCAAACCATTCAAAAGTTATGGCAGAGAAAAGTATTCTAGGGGGCGCTGTTGAGCCGTTAGGCCACGCCCATTAATGCAAACCATGAAATATCAAATGTATCGCCAAGTCTGGCTTGCATGCAAAATTTGGTGACTTTTGGAGAACTATCAAATATGGACTAATCAGATGAAGGGGGGGGGGGGGCGCCTTTTGGCGTCTAGCGTCGCCACGGTAACACTTTTGAAAGAGAAAAGTAATGCGTGGTGTCGCAGGATGTAGACGCACATTTTGATGTATAACACACCTGGGGGCACGTTACGGTTCGGGCTGAATTAACTGCCGAAGGAATGGCATAAATTTCGCCAAAATGACACAATGTATTCAAAATGGCCGACATCCTGTTCGGTTTCGGCCATGGCTCCAAGAGACTTTTCTTTAAGTTGTGCCATGATACAGGTGTGTAGCGATTTTCGTGCATGTACGTCAAACCGTATTGTGGGGCTTGAGGCACAAAGTTTTCCGGGGGGCGCTGTTGAGCCATTTTGCCACGCCCATTAATGCAAACCATGAAATATTACATTTATCGCCAGGCCTGGCTTGCATGCCAAATTTGGTGCCTTTTGGGGAACTATCAAATATGGACCAATCAGATGAAGGGGGGGTGCGCTTGTTGGTGTCTAGCGTCGCCACGGTAACACTTTTGAAAGAGAAAAGTAATGCGTGTAGTCGCAGGATGGAGACGCACATTTTGATGTATAACACACCTGGGTGCACGTTACGGTTCGGGCTGAATTAACTGCCGAAGGAATGGAATACATTTCGCCAAAATGACACAATTTATTCAAAATGGCCGACATCCTGTTCGGTTTCGGCCATGGCTCCAAGAGACTTTTCTTTAAGTTGTGCCATGATACAGGTGTGTAGCGATTTTCGTGCATGTACGTCAAACCGTATTGTGGGGCTTGAGGCCCAAAGTTTTCCGGGGGGCGCTGTTGAGCCAATTTGCCATGCCCATTAATGCAAACCATGAAATATCAAATTTATCGCCAGGCCTGGCTTGCATGCCAAATTTGGTGCATTTTGGGGAACTATCAAATATGGACCAATCAGATGAAGGGGGGGGTGCATTTGTTGGCGTCTAGCGTCGCCACGGTAACACTTTTGAAAGAGAAAAGTAATGCGTGTAGTCGCAGGATGGAGACGCACATTTTGATGTATAACACATCTGGGTTCACGATACGGTTCGGGCTGAATTAACTCTCAAAGGAATGGCATATATTGCTCCAAAATTACGCAATTAATTCAGAATGTTCAAAATGGCCGACTTCCTGTTCGGTTTCTGCCATGGCGCCAAGAGACTTTTCTTTTAGGTGCTACATGATACAGGAGTGTACCAATTTACGTCCATGTACGTCAAACCGTATTGTGGGGCTTGAGGCGCAAAGTTTTCTCTGTCTGAACCAACCAGATGAAGGGTGGGCGCGCTTTTTGGCGTCTAGCGTCGCCACGGTAACGCTTTTGAAAGAGAAAAGTAATGCGTGGTGTCGCAGGATGGAGACGCACATTTTTATGTATAACACACCTGGGTGCACGTTACGGTTTGGG
Source organism: Cololabis saira (assembly GCF_033807715.1). NCBI lineage: Eukaryota > Metazoa > Chordata > Actinopteri > Beloniformes > Belonidae > Cololabis > Cololabis saira. Next base: position 27,018,904 of record NC_084602.1, read on the forward strand.
CTGAATTAACTGCCGAAGGAATGGCATAAATTTCGCTAAAATGACACGATTAATTCAAAATGGCCAACATCCTGTTCGGTTTCGGGCATGACCCCAAGAGACTTTTGTTTAAGTTGTCACATGATACAGGTGTGTACTGATTTTCGTGCATGTACGTCAAACCGTATCGTGGGGCTTGAGGCACAAAGTTTTCAAGGGGGCGCTGTTGAGCCATTTTGCCACGCCCATTAATGCAAACCTTTAAATATCAAATTTTTCGCCAGGCCTGACTAGGGTGCAAAATTTGGTGACTTTTTGGGAATGTTAAGGGGGGCAAAAAGGCCTTTACTTTGTCAGGAAAATAATAATAATAATTAAAGCTGCAAGCAGCGATGAACGGGCCCTCGCACTCACGTCAACCGCCCCCCATAAGCATATCAGAAATGACACTTACGACTTCCTATGTCAAACCATTCAAAAGTTATAGCAGAAAAAAGGGACGACCAGTCAGAAGAAGGGGCGGGGCTAATTAAGGCCAAAGAAGCTCAAGGACTCATTACAGAGCCCCATGACACCACCCACGACTCTCTATGTCAAAACATTCAAAAGTTATAGCATGAAATAGGGACAACCAATCAGAAAAAGGGACTGGGCTAATTGTCACCAATTATGGTCAAGGACTCAATGCCAAGTCCCATGACACCACCCACGACTCTTTATGTCAAACTTTTCAAAAGTTATGGCAGAGAAAAGTTTTCTAGGGGGCGCTGTTGAGCCATTAGGACACGCCCATTAATGCAAACCATGAAATATCAAATTTATCGCCAGGCCTGGCTTGCATGCTAAATTTGGTGGCTTTTGGAGAACAATCAAATATGGACCAATCAGATGAAGGGGAGGCGCGCTTTTTGGCATCTTGCGTCGTCACGGTTACACTTTTGAAAGAGAAAAGTAATGCGCGTAGTCGCAGGATGGAGACACAAATTTTGATGTATAACACATCTGGGTGCACGTTAAGGTTCGGGCCGTATTAATTGCGGAAGGAATGGCATAAATTGCGCCAAAATTACACAATTAATTCAAAATGGCCGACATCCTGTTCGGTTTCCGCCATGGCACCAAGAGACTTTTCTTTAAGTTGCGGCATGATACAGGTGTGTACCGATTTTCGTGCATGTACGTCAAACCGTATTGTGGGGCTTAAGGCACAAAGTTTTCCGGGGGGCGCTGTTGAGCCATTTTGCCACGCCCATTAATACAAACCATGAAATATCAAATGTATCGCCAGGCCTGGCTTGCATGCCAAATTTGGTGCCTTTTGAGGAACTATCAAATATGGACCAATCAGATGAAGGGGGGGCGCTCTTTTTGGCATCTAGCGTCGCCACGGTAACACTTTTGAAAGAGAAAAGTAATGCGCGTAGTCGCAGGATGGAGACGCACATTTTGATGTATAACACACCTGGGTGCACGTTACGGTTCGGGCCGTATTAATTCTCGAAGGAATGGCATATATTGCTCCAAAATTACGTGATTTATTCAGAATGTTCAAAATGGCCGACTTCCTGTTCGGTTTCGGCCATGGCGCCAAGAGACTTTTCCTTAAGTTGCGACATGATACAGGTGTGTACCGATTTTCGTTCATGTACGTCAAACCGTATTATGGGGCTTGAGGCACAAAGTTTTTTCTGTCTGAACCAATCAGATGAAGGGTGGGCGCGCTTTTTGGTGTCTAGCATCGCCACGGTAACGCTTTTGAAAGAGAAAAGTAATGCATGGTGTCGGAGGATGGAGACGCACATCTTGATGTATAACACACTTGGGGGCACGTTACGGTTCGGGCCGTATTAACTGCCGAAGGAATGGCATGAATTTCGCCAAAATGACACGATTAATTCAAAATGGCCGACATCCTGTTCGGTTTCGGGCATGACTCCAAGAGACTTTTCTTTAAGTTGTGCCATGATACAGGTGTGTACCGATTTTCGTGCATGTACGTCAAACCGTATCGTGGGGCTTGAGGCACAAAGTTTTCCGGGGGGCGCTGTTGAGCCATTTTGCCACGCCCATTAATGCAAACCATTAAATATCAAATTTTTCACCAGGCCTGGTTTGCCTGCAAAATTTGGTGACTTTTTGGGCACGTTTAGGGGGGCAAAAAGGCCCTCCTTTCGTCAGAAAAATAATAACGCAAATAATTCCTACAGATACAATAGGGCCTTCGCACTGAAGGTGCTCGGGCCCTAATAAAAATTCCTGCAAATACAATAGGGCCTTCGCACTGAAGGTGCTCGGGCCCTAATAATAATAATAAAAATTCCTGCAAATACAATAGGGCCTTCGCACTGAAGGTGCTCGGGCCCTAAAAAAGAAAAAGAAAAAGAAAAAGAAAAAAAAAAATTCCTACAGATACAATAGGGCCTTCGCACTGAAGGTGCTCGGGCCCTAATAATAACGCGAAGAATTCCTACAGATACAATAGGGCCTTCGCACTGAAGGTGCTCGGGCCCTAACTAGTAGTAATATTTTGCAGAACTACAGTCATATAATTCATGCAACAGCTCAAAAAACTGTTTTAATAACAGTAACCCAAATCAATATCGGAATCGAATCGAATCAAATCTTGATAATCGATTCTGAATCGAATCGATTCTTGACATTTGAATCGATCCCCAGCCCTAGTAACCCGTAACCAGCCCCGTGTATTACAGAGCTTTCAGACATAAAACATCCTCCCGAAGCTGAAGTACGGTGGAGGGAGCATCATAACTTGGCCTTGCTTTGCTGCCTCAGTGGTTGGACCACTTATCATCTTCTAAGGGGAAATTAATTTGCAGGTTTATCAAAACATCTCACAGGATAATGACAGGGTGGCTGTCTGCCAGGTGAGTCTTAGTGGAAGTTGGGTGATGTAGTAAAGATGTGGCTGAAAGTCAAGAGAGTATTCACACTTGATGTCGCACTAATGTATCTGGGCAGTACTGTAAAGAGCAACGGTCTCCTGAGCCTTGAACAAGTCTGATCCAGGACCACGGAAAGTACTTACTTTATATCATATCTGCCAGAGGGGTCACTTAGCTTTTACTTCACCACTTTGAATCTTTAAAAGGGAGTGTTCAATAAATTCACAAGAAAGCACAATTGTGTCTTCTGTGTCATCAGTTTAAGTACATTGTGTTTATCTATTATTGTGATGTAGAATAAGGTCAGTTCAGAAAATCTATTCTCAGGGGTTCACATACTTTTTTTTGCCACTGCAGTTGTATCTCAGGTTGGTGTGTTTGAATGTGACAAGACCCAAAAGCCTGTTATACGGTAGTTAAAACTAGCTCATCATATGGATTAGTTCATAATCCAGATGCGTTTTGAATGCATCTTATTACATTTATTTTCGTGCATTGAACACTACAAGTCAAAATTACTCTTATGTACCGAGTACATTTGCTCAGCAGGTAATTAGACGGATCTCTGCCCCTCAGACGGATCTGAGTCCGACAGAGCCAGCGGTGATTTACCCACCAAAAGGACAAGACAGACAGATGTCCACAGACGGTCCTGATGCTTCTGAAAGGCAGTTGTGGAGTTGGCATGTATGAGCTCTTGTCTTGACTACGTTTTAAAGGGTCACAGCCACTTGTTGCCAGAGGGAGGGATTTACCTGCAGCCCGGGTTCAGATTGGGAAGTAATGAGAATGAACGTTGCCAGCGGCAGTTTGCTGAACCCTTAAACTAAGGAAATTGACCTTACGATAAAGGGTGTCGCGTGTGTGTGAGTGAATGTGCGTAGGGATATTTGTCAGACACCTGCTCTACTGTCAGATGATGTTTGCTTGCTTTGCCCGGTGGGAGTGGCAGCAGCTTGGATTGCTTGTGTGTGTCTGTCACTGCAAAGGTAGTAATAGTGAAAGAGTGCCCTCCTGCTTCGCTAGTCACTCCACATATCAGTGTAAACTGTCAACAGAGATGAATTTACTGCTAAGACACGTGTGTCTGTTTGTATGTGTGGAACAGGGACGAGAAAGACAGGACCAGTAAGAAAACTAAAGAACCTGTCCGAGTACAGGAAACTGAAAAACAATGCACTGGTGTGGTTAAGGACAACAAGCCCCCCTGCCTTCTTTCTCTCCAATGAACGGGTAAACTTTGCACGCTTTGTAATTATTTCACTACCAATTACTGTGAAAACAAAGTCTCTTCTTTCATTTTATTTCTTCCCTTCCTCCCTTACCTCCATCCTCTCTTCTCTGTAATTTTTAACAAGGTGCCATTAAATAATTACGTCCAAATAAAACAAACAAGCTCCACGGTGAGTCCTGGCACTTTTAATCCACACCATTAATAATTCATAGGCTGGATCTTTGACGTGCTGTTCTTCTTCGTGTGCCGCTGAGAGAGGAAAGGAGGGAGAGCTAAATGTCAGCAGGAGCTTACTGTATACCTTTCCTTGCCCGCAGAAAAATTGTCTGTACTAGCTATGAATAAAAATGTAAAACAAATAAATGGTATGGAAATGCTGGTGCCGCTCAGGGGTTAGATGCATAATGTAACTGTGTGCAGATCCACGACTAAAACCGTGCGGCAGAAATGTCCATACGCTCTCTTTATATCTGATTTATAAACCCCTTTGTATGCATGGCCATCTTATTGTAAATCTCTAAATTTGAAAGCTGCAGCGACACACTGAATGTGAACCTTATTTCCACTCCAGTCTCAAGCTGGAAAATACTGTTTGCTCCACAACTTGGAGACACTCACTGGAGATGTGAGAAAAGACGATGTGTTTTTCCTGTTGATGCAGGGTTTGAAATCCTAGACAAAACCAAAATGACTTCATAGTTTTATTCTCTTACCCTGGAAAGGCTGCCAATATTTTGTCCGAGCTGCCAATGTTTTGTCCAGGCTACAAATATTGGCAAAGTACTCTATAACCGCCACAGCTGCCATTCTTGCATGACTGTAGCTACTTAGAGCACCACAAAAGCTAATGTAAGGCCTGTTGATCTTAAATACAGAATAAATCACAATGAGGTCGGGGAATTTTTTTTAACCTTCAATGAACAAGAAAAGCAGAACTATAGAAATTTAAAAACATCTTTTACAAGAGTGACCCAGCCAAGTTTAATCGCAGATGTTAAAAAAAAAAAAAGACAAGTTATGTGGAACTGGCCGTGGTGCTTTCTATGTCAAAAATGTACTTTATTTTAAAGGGAAAGAATCAAGTTTTTCAAGAGAGGTCAGAAGTGAAAAGTCAAATCTTTTTAACAGCAAATTCTCATCTACAATTTTAATGCGCTTAATTATAAACAAAAGGTATTAACTAATGCTTTATATCAAAAACAAGGAAATCTGTCAAATTTTGGCATTCAATTATTGAATTATTTATCAAATACATGTTCTCGTTCTCTTGACACTGAATAAGCCACCAATAAGGCACCATTTCGACCTTGTGCATTAGCCGCTGGCTGGCTGCTATGTTACTTCAGCGTTTTCTTCGGAGATTAATGTTTTAACAACCTGGGTCAGTTCAGTGTGTGAGCTGATATAAGCTTGAGCCAAACTGTATTTCGTGTTCAAATTGAAATGTGTATTGTAATGCAAATCTGTGCAATGATCTCAAATAAGTCACATTAGAAATGAATGTGGATGTGGTTTCAAGTGCCTCTTGGCCTTAAACAGGATGCCATGAACAGAGCTGAGGCTAAAGCACATCATATAAATATGTCTGTTTTAATTAGCACAAATCCTGCTTGACATGCTCGAAAAAATGTATGTGAAGTATGTAATGTATGACACAAGCACATTTCCATCCTCTCTTTAGGTATACTAGTTTCTGTGTGGAGAAGAGGTGCAGTCTTGGTTCTGTGCATATATTTTTGAAACATCAAGCCTCAGGTCATCTTCTGCTTATTTCAATACTTGTGTTGGTCCAAGTGTGGGCATATCTGGCCGTAAGGATGTATGACTTGTTACCCTTTTGTACACAGTGCAGTATGTGTGATGTTTAAAGATTAATTTTCCGGCATTTTGCCTTTTGTTTTTGGAGAGAATTAAGCAAAAGATGACCCTAACCCCTCAGCCACACAACTCCTTGAAGGTATATTTTCATAAACTTGTGTTTATTTATTTATTAATATTTCTCTTGGACATATCATTTGGGTGTTTTTCTTTTTTGTTGTTTTTAGCTTTAGTGTTTTTTAATTTTTATGATAATTCTTGCATCTTTCTGCACATTTTTGTAATTTATTGAAGTACTTTTAGCAATGAATGTGTGCACAATTGGGTGTGCTTTTATTTCAGTGTGAAGAAACACATCTTTTGTGTGTCTGTCTGATAACAGATTTCCCACTGGTACTACATTACAATTAGCAATTGTAACAACCAGTGGTGTGGCAATATGCTCTCTTGGATCACTCTACGTCTTTATTTCCCGTCAGTAATTAACACCTTCACAAAGATCAAGCTGCACAAAGTACTCAAATATGCACATGTGTTTATATAACACATCTTGCCACTCACCTTCATACATAGATGCACCTTAAAGCAGTAGGGATCAAATATGAGTACTTAAGTTTCTTTTACTTCAATTTTCACGAGGACATTGGGAAAGGTGATAACTATTGGAGGGCACCTAAAGAGTCAAAAGGCTTATTTACTCAGTGTAAAAAGTCCAAACTCCCCCATTTTCAACTTTTCCCTCACTACAGAAAGCAGGTCTGAAAGTAACGTGAAATTATTGTATTTTTCGAGATAATACTCCTTGCTAAAACCCCAACACACACTTTAAATTTCATTTGCACAAGGACTGTCGATGCAACCCTGAGTCTCCTTTGAAGAGAGGGAGTGTGGTCTTTGAAGCTTTTTTCATCCTGGTTTCAAACGCAAATGCTGATGAAGTTCAAAGCCTAAGGAGAGCACTTGTGGCCATATTTCTGTTTTGTTTCAGGGCCCTGGAAATATAAAGCTTAGGAGTTGCTCTGTATAGGTGTGTGTGTGTGTGTGTGTGTGTGTGTGTGTGTGTGTGTGTGTGTGTGTGTGTGTGTGTGTGTGTGTGTGTCTCAGTGAATGATGTTGATTAAGAAAAGCCTGACAGATATTCAATGAAAAGATCCATGACAAAGCAGTGCAGCTGTGTGCTTGCTCACATGTGCGTACATGCTTGCAGAAGCCCGTAGACAAAGAGACAGTGACGTTTTTTCTTGCTTGCACACATTAACTTAAGTACACTTTTTAGGCATTTCTCACAAAAGCAGAGCATCTGGAGCAGCGAGGGCCATTTCGGATAAAGTGAGGCAAGTGCGGAGAGCACTAATAGAGTGGCACAGAAGACAAAGAAAAGGCTGCTTCAGCAGCATCTTCTAATACAACCCTTAGGCCAAAAGGCGCGCACACCTGCGCCACCCAACAAACACACACGCCGAGGTAATACCCTCAATTTGAGGTGTCTTTAGGGGGAAGAGGCAGATAAACAGCGGGCTCCAATAATGGTGGTTTAGATCTCAATGGGTGCAAGTCAATGCCTCTCCAAGCCGGGGGCTAATGCCTGTTAACTCTCCCTGTGGGGGACGAACACAGGCCTGCAGTGGCTCGCAAAACAAGCTCTCTCCCAAGATCCTCATTACTTCCAACGCTGAGTAGCACTGTAAGTAAGGTAAAACTGCAGCTTAAGCTAAAAACAGAGGGAGAGGGAGCCATGGAGCAAAAGAAAGCAAGGAAATAGGTGTTGGGCAGGGAAATAATTGCACACTGTGCTCCTGTTAGGGTTTACCAGCCAGACAGATTTACAGTAGAATGGGATTTCTCTAAATGGCTAACGCAGCAAGCAAGTTCTTCACCCCAATTTTGGGCCGATGCAATGTTTTGTGAATATAATGCCCGGGCATTTTGCTGTTTCACTTTGAACTCAATTCGTCACCGAGGGGAATACAGGAATGATGGGAAAGAGTTGGATGGATGGTGGTGTGGGTTGTGAAGAGTGGTTGAGAAGGGAAAAGACAAAACAAAAAAGAGAATACAAGAAGGAAAAAAAAAGAGCTGGGGGGAAAGATGTAGAGAAATAGGAGGGAGGCAAAGAAGCAGAGATGTGGATGGAAAATTCAGTCTTGTTCCTCGGTGGGAGGCCTGTACCGCAGCCACGCTCTGAGCGAAGAAAGCAGATACAAACAGAGATGGGGAGGAGAGGAGAGGGCGGGGACGAGGGAACGAGAGACACTAGTAGGAACATAAGAGAAAGAGAATGGTAAAAATAATGAGAGAAAGAGAGAGGGACAGGCACAGCCAGAGGCGGTGTTCCCACCACACAGCCTCTTAGGGAGTGGTGTGACAAGAAAACTCGCCCAGTTCCACACAGCCCGCACTGCAAAACAGACTCACATTAAATCTCACCCCCACCCTCTGCTGCTGCCTTTTTCAGTAACTTTCACCACAAGCAAAGGGAAAAAAAAAAAAAAAAAAAAAATCAGGTTTAAGTTGAATATCCCTGTGGCGTTTTCATTTGCATATGAAAACTTGTTTTCTCTGTCGTCGGGGAAGTCGTTTACTGACATTGTTTTTAAAATGGCCTCCTTTAAGTAAGGAATCTCTGGATCCTTCTAGGCATTAACGCATGACCTCTGACCCCAGCGTGGAAAAGGAGCAGCACAACTGCACTTGTTTTGTCTCTGTGTGCACTTCTCATTACCATAATAAAGATAGAAATCTGTTTTGTTTTAATACAAATTGAATGCAAACCACAGGCTATGCTTGGGGATGATGAAAGCAAATATGAAGCCATTTGGAAAAGATCTGTAGAAGTAAGGACCCTTTAGCTACCAAACTGGACAGGTCTGACCTTCTCTTTGACCCTCCTTTCCTTCTCTCTTCCATTTGCCCTGACCTTTCTGTCCTTTTTCTAGGCCCCGGAAGCTCTTAAAGCGAAGCACAGATAAACAGCTTAAACTCTCCCAAGCGCTCGTCTGAAAGCTTCCATCACCTTATTAGAAGAAAACAAAAAATTTGCAGGAGAGTTGAGGAAGAGGGAGAAGAAAGACGATAGCTGAGTCGGGGAGAGCGGGGCGAGTACTGCTAACTGGACCTCGGAGGAGTTTGGAGGGAAAGAGACAAAGAAACAGAAAAACTGGGGGAGAGAGAGGTGTTTGTGATTTTCTGCAGCAGGCAGAGATGAGCTGGGCCGCGGAGGAGCGGGGATGTGCTCTGTATCAATTAGTGGCTGCAGAATGAGTAAAATATTCCAGTTTGGCTTTCAAAGACAAGTAGGCCCACCGACTTATGACTGTGAGTGTAAAACAAATAAATTGATCTTCATGCTGATGGAGACACCGAGATATTTATCATCTAAGTGGTTAAAATTGACAGCTATTTCTTTAAACACAGCTGGACTGGAGGACACTGGAGGAATTAAATGTAAAATGTAACATCTCTTCATGCTTAAACCCACATTCACCTAAAATCTCTCTGCATATAATCTTAGATAAGTGAATGAATGAGTAGAAAGTATTTTCAAGCAGCTTATTAAGAGGCACAGAGCATCAATCTCTTATTAAGACCTCCAGTTATAATATACCAGCACCCTCCTAGACAATTTAAACCAATTTTGCTGCATCAAGAGACTTCCAAGATAACTTTTAAATCCAACTGTGCACATGACAGCTTTAATCTTTTCAGATGTTTTTCAGCAAAATACTGGGTTGGTGTAAATACCTGGATTACTACATATGATTACCACATATTGTTTAAAGTGCATCTTAAAAGTTGATTTATTCATAGAGTATATACATGAAATTTTGTGGAAAATCATGTTTGAAAAGTTACTGATCATCATGTATTTTATGAGACATAAAAACTATGATGAAAAAGTAGAAATTCTTTTGTTTAAAATCAACATCTCATTATGTAACACAAATAAATAGCTGTGATTCAACGGTCTGCGCACTGTAGGTTATATTGACGTTTTTGTTCTTATGATGAAGCTAATTGCTCTTTTTCTTTTGTCTTTCCTCGTTTTTATAATTGTGAGTCCACAGTTTCCTTCTACTAATGGAGCTCGCTCTCCTGCCCAGAAGCATTTTCTGCAGATTCACGGCTGCCTCATCATTTTAGACCGGAGGATTATGTATCCAGAGAGCTGATGGAGTTCCAGATGGGATCTAAAAACCAAAATCATGTAAGATTTATAGCTGGCAGCTGTTTACTCCCAAGAAGTTGCAGTGTGTCCAATGGCAAAGGGCTGCTATGACACCGGCGTCCAAACCAGGGGAATGACTGTGGCAGAGCGCAGCAGAAGGGATTGTACTCTATTAAAGTTCTTTTAAAACATAACATTGTGTCTTCGGTTTCTCTTTACCCTGGTAATGAATATGTCCGAGTCATTTTTTGGCGGGATGTGCCAGACCTTCTTAAGCTGATTCCTGCAAATCCTGCTAATTCTGATGTCAACTTGACTTTTCATGAGCCCCGAACTGGATGACTCCTCTGAACTCCAGCCATAGTTCACAGTCGCTGATGGATGCTTTAACGCTGGCGCTCTCATTCCAGCACACCATCTATCCCCAACGAGTGACAAATATCTGCCTGTGTCGTCCTCGATATCTCATGGAAGAAGCAAAATATTCAGAGGATGCTGTGAAGCGCTTGAGAGACTTTTAGAAAGGAAGGGAGCGCGCATGTATGTTTTTGCGTGTGCGCGCGAGCTGGAAGAAGAGGAGGGGGAGGTTGGCGGTTGAGCAATGTGATTTCTGCTCGACTGTCACAAATCTAGCGCAACAGGAAAATCAATTTGGCCCTGTGTGTGCCTTTTTGGCTCCGGGAGAGAATCCAAATAGCAAGGCGAGGCCCGGATAATGTTACAGTGTATTGGATTTGCCTCATGGAGAGACAGACAGAGTGAGGGGGGGGAGCGAGAGAGGAGGACGAGGAGGAGCAGCGAGGAGATGAGGGAATCACAGGCTTGCTGTGGAGCTCCGACAAGATAGATTTGTGCTTGTGTATAGGTGCATGATAGGCTGGCAATCTGTCAGCATACCCCTCTTTAACACTCTCACTGTCTGACTCTTTTGTCACGCTCTCACACTCACACTCACACACACACCAACACTTCGCTGTCACTCATCTACGTGCCCATATATACAGAGATGATTTACATGGACAACAATATGTGAGCGTGTCAAACCATGAAATAAATATTTTACAGGTATATGTGGTCTTTTCTGCTGCTCTGTGTGCTTCCCTGTACCACTGTGTTATTTCCTGGTGTGTACATGTGTGTGTGTGTCCACATTTGTTTGACAGCCAGGTGAAAAGATGACATAATGAAATTGCTCTCCTCTGACCGCTGTCAAAAGGGAACGTGTGTGCTCATCCATGTGACATGTCGCATCACTCCAGCGGGTGAGCCTGACTGGTGTGCAGACTGACACACAAACATATGCATATGCATGCCAGCGCACACACACAGAAAGCTTGGGGTACCATTCCTCTGCATACTTTCACCTTTTACCCCTTTAGATCATCACTGTTATTATACTTAAATAATGTGCTTTATTTAAAGTGACAGACCGACTGACCAAAAAGATCCAAATGAGCATTTTGTAATCATTTCAACACTTGTCCAAACTCCATGATATCCTCTGGTGACATTTGTAGCACAGTTATAACTTGGTGAGAGGTGGGGGTCACCCAATGTCAACTGTCAATGCAAAGAACAGACATTTTGACAGCGCTTGAGGAGCAGAATCCATTTAAAAAAGACTCACAATTTCCATTTCTGCACTGACAATAGTCTTGATAGAGTCTCAACTTAAAAGTTGTGCTTTGATGTTTATCTTTATAGAAGCTGCAGCTGCATTTTCCCCCCCAAATGATTAAATTGCTTATTCGTGATTTTGATTTGAGAACATACTTTGGTTGAATAGTTGGATTACTTTTTCATGGCCACAGATGTAACAGTAGCGGGGAAGCGTAAAGTGCTCATATTAAGCCTTTTCATGTTTTATGGCAAATCTAAAGTGCTAAAATGTTGAATTGTCATCTTGGCGGTGAGGCTGAACAAATGAGGTAAATGTTCACATCGTTAGAAATCTCCTATGCATAAAATACAGGGTTTTCTGAGTGGTCTGGGGGTTTCCTTCTGCAGGATTTGCTCCCCATGACATCGTAGAGGGTGTAATTTCCTTGAATCGTCACATGGTACAGCCAATGAGGATCCACAACAGCAAGAGCTTCAGTGGAAGTTTATATTTGCACACCAAGAACCATACATGATGTCCATTCTGGTGGATCTGCTTGTATTTCTTACAGAGCATTTTGCTCTTGTTTTCAAGATGTCTACGAGGAAATTAGTTTCTGGTTGAGGCGGAAAATTGGCTGGCCATGGCTCAGCGGATGCAGTTTGACTTTCCTGGGGCAAATGTAGCAAATATACTTGTTTTCTCATGACACTTTACAGAGGACTGTTTTATAAACCAGACCCAGAACGCTGCTAGATTTCCAAAAAAGCTCAAGCTTACAGTCCGTATGGTTCCAGCATTGGAAGCCTGTGAGTCCGGGGCGAGATTCATATCTTGAGTATGGTGTTCATAGTTGCCGAATGTTTTATGCTCCGTCTCATGTTGCAAGAAAAAACAATTAATTCACTTCAATCATTCTCACTGATTGTCATGCAAATAAAGCTTCATTTCTTGGCAGCTTTGGAGCCAAATGTAGTGACAGCATCAATATCTACTCTATTTCTTGGCTGCAGACGGTTTCCCTCATCTGATTAACTTGACAAACCAAAATAGGACCCAATCTGTAAAGTTAGACAATAGCAGGTAATAAGTGCAGTTTTTATAAAACAGAGACGTCCAGCTATAATGTTTTTTGTTGTTGTTTGTCGTGTTGTCCATTTTCATATCTGGTTTGAATTTCTGGAAATGCATGCAAAGATTCAAGGTGTTGATGACATTTATAATAAATGTTGAAAATGTAGCATGTCGTGCTAAAAATGCACGTATCTGACCAGCAACAGGAGCTAATTTATTATCCATTAACTCTCCCCATCAGCAAGCCTCCAGGAACACAGCCAATCAAAAATCACTTAAGCCAAACGTGCTTGCTTTCAGGAAGAGCCTCTTTTTGTGATTGTTGGTCTTTGTTATTTAGAAAGAATTACAAGCTTTTACAATGATGGGTGCAAAGCAACTCTAAAGGTACCACAGATTTAGATAAGTGAAAATGAGAATGACCTCTTTAAGGTACAAATCTCAGAAAGCCACTCACACCTAAAGACACCATATAGCTTTCAAATTCTTGTCTCTCCTCACTCACTTGTACCAAAGTAAAGGTACAAAATTAAATGAAACGCCCTAACTTGTGATGAAATCTTACAAAGTGGGAGTTAGTAATCAGATGTAGGCTAACCACATTAGTTCTCCTGCGTCTCTCTGAAGATCGCTGCTTCTTGATCTAATTCAAACTGATTGTAGTACAGCCGCTAAAACATGCCAGATGTTACTCACTGCTCACCATTTATTTGGCATGGGGAATATTTTTGAAAATTATCTTATTAATCATGTCCCAGCGATCGGTTTCGCTTCCCATCTTTGCTGCCTCATTTCAGATTCTCGTCATGATTCTTGGCACGAGTGCCAAAAAAAAAAAATAAAATAAATAAAAAAACCTCAACACTGTCCCAGTTTTTCATTAATGTCAATCACTGCGGTAAGCGGCTGAGAGGAGAAGAAGGAGAAGAGGAGGAGTTGGGATCTCACTCGAGACACTTTGCCCCGCCTCATCAGAGTGATTGGCAGGTCTGAGACACACTGATGGGCCAGTCAGCCACTCACCCATGAAGACAGGTGGCAAGATGACATGCAGGCCACACACACACATACAGTATATATATATATATATATATATATATATATATATATATATATATATATATATATATATATATATATATATATATATATATATATATATATATATATATATATATATATATATATATATATATATATATATATATATATATATATATATATATATATATATATATATATATATAATATATAAATATATATATACGTGCACAGACACACACACTACTGTTTCAGGAAAATCAAATAATGTTTTCTTTATAATACTCAGTGTTATTTGCTCTGCTATGGCCTAACAAGACAAACATCATTTCTTCTTTACCCTGCTATACCTAAGATAAGGCTGCGACTATGACAGTTCTTCCACAACTAGTAAGTCTCAATTTATTAACACTCAGAGTGCAGAGGAAACAGCGTGTGTGGACATACATTTTTGTATGATCCATGGGTAGTCCAAGGAGGGAAGCCTCAATATCCTACTGAAATATAGAGAAATGTTTCTGCGATGGTTTCCACACACTTAACAAATCTCTACAACATAGCCAAAATAAATAGCGAAAGGAAAATGAATGAGACACGCTCCACAAGGAGCTGTGCACTATGAAGTGATAATCTTCAACTGTCTAAACCATGATTTCAGATGGACCAGAAATATCAAAGTCTAGACATGCAGGATAGATATTATTTGCTCCTCTATTGCAGTGTGGTCCCATCTTTGCTCTCTTGTGCAAACTGGGAGGATGGAAATGAATCTGGATGGATTACATAGAGAGCTGGAGTTGAAAAGGCGAGAAAGCAGATAATATATAACAAAGATCTGGTCAACTCTTTGCTATTTATCATCTGGACTGCTAATCTAACATGCAGTAGCATCACTTTTGATCATATTAAATTAAGACCAAGGGTGAAGTTGTTTTTTTTGTTCAGATGCTGTTGTGTGTGTATATAAACAGCTACGGTGCAGGAGCCTTATTTTTTCCACAGACTGCTGCAAAAGCCAAGCATGCAACATTTAAACCCAGTCATGTTGTTATTTGTGAAAATGTGTGCATCTACCGTCCACTGAGGTTAGTGTTTTACATGACCTTTTTAAAACCCTCTTTAAATGCACATATTTAAAAACAAATGAAAACAGCAACATAAATGTAAAGGTCAAGCAGAAATGTGGGTGTGATAACTATGATAGGTTTTCAGGGGCAACAAGTGCACCGATGGTACAATATTATTTTTACACATCAGGAAAAATAACACAAAATATTAACACAAAGCAACACTAAGCAAATTTTTCTCTAACTAACAAATTAAGCATTTCAACCACATGAAGTTGGGTTCCAAACCTAAAATAATGCTTCTTAGTGAGAACCAGAGTCCAGTAGGGTTTGAATGGAAGTAAATAACTGTTATGTGGATGCAAAATCTACAAAAAATGTACCTGACTTTAGTGTGGAGCCGGTGGAAGTTGTTTTTGTGTTTCTGAAGACAAATAACAAATCACAATGTGCACAAACAAGCCAACAAGCCCCAGGAACAAAAACTGATTCTGATTCTGCAACACCATAAAACAATGATGGGTCAGCTTTTTCTATTCTTTTAATCAGTTGTCCAATACACCTTATGTGCATTCAGTGACTTAGGTATGATTCGTTTGTTTTCTCATATGCTTTTCAACATGAATTGAACATGTTTGAGGGTACTAAGAAATTACCATTACAGGACTGTCTCAGAAAATTAAAAAAATGTGATAAAGTCCTTTATTTTCTGTAATGCAAAAATGTCATAAATTCTGGATTCATTACGAATCAACTGAAATATTGCAAGCCTTTTATTATTTTAATATTGCTTATCATGGCTTACAGTTTAAGGAAACTCAAATATCCTATCTCAAAAAATTAGAATATTCTGGGAATTTTAATCTTAAACTGTAAGCCATAATCAGCAATATTAAAATAATAAAAGGCTTGCAATATTTTAGTTGATTTGTAATGAATCCAGAATGTATGAGATTTTTGTTTTTTTAATTGCATTACAGAAAATAAAGAACTTTATCACAATATTCTAATTTTCTGAGACAGTCCTGTATAGCTGTACAGCATTTTGATTTATCTCCTAGGGAGTTCAACATTTTGGCACAAAAAGGTAAATTCAGCAAGTGTCTTGTCTTAGTGGCAAATCTGGCCAGAGATAGTCTGCTTGTGGTGAATAAAGTAATGCAATTACCTTCCTCTAAGTTGCACCTCTTAATCATGTTTAAATCAGATCATGAATATGCATGTGCACACATTTTTAGAGGCTCTAATGGTGGCCCTACCTGGCGCAGTGGTGTTTGTAGAGGGTCCGCTGGCGGGAGAGATGGGTCCTGAACCCGACCTGGACTGCTGGGACTGAGTGGAGCCAGTAGGGGAACCCACTGGGGAGGGAGAGGGCCCACTCCTCTGGCTGGGAAGGATAGGGGAGGCGTGAGGGGAAAACGGGGACTGTCCCTGGTTACTTGTGCCTCCCTGCTCCCCTTGGCTACTATTGTTGCTGCTGGAGGATCCACCAGCATTCATGGCTGAGCCCAGACCAGCCTCCGTCCCAGTGGGGAGGTCATCAATCGAGCCAGACAGATCCTGGAACAAAAGAAGAGGCTCACAGTGAGTATTTATGAAGCTCATCCAAGCATTTGATGAGAGCTGACATGCAGCAGGTGGCAAATTTAAATCTAAGCTCAAGCAAGCACATCATTTTCACACTGCACATTAAGTCATCATGTTGCAGTGCAAGTGCAAAGATTATTGTTAAAGATAACATACAGTATATTTCTGATGCCTTAATGAGCACCATAAGATAGAAACAGTCATGATAGAATAGAATAGAATAGAATAGAAGACTTTATTGACCTCCCAGAGGAGAAATTCAGTCGTGCAGCAGCCAAAACACACACACGCTTTATACAAAAAATGTAAAATAGAAATAACCAATAAATAGTTAAATAATAAAAAAGAGCAATATAAAAAGTAGAAAAAGAGTATGTACAAGAGAGAAAAAAAAATACAAAGAATTTACAAATATTTTCAAAAATACGTGAGGTATTTAGTGGTTATTGCACTTATAAAGATCAACTACATCCTTAAGAAAAATATAACCATAGTCTCACTGACCGCAGTAAATGTAGTAGCAGGGCACAACATCCTGCAGAAAAAGCCAAGACGCAGGAAAAAATGAATGTTATCGGGCTTTCATTACAACCATCGGCTAGTTCATATTTCAGTTTCCATTGCCTGTGGTTAGCAGAGTACTGTGTGGGTACTTCATTGAATAGATACTTCCTCTTGTCAAGTTATTGTAGGGAATCCATAATAATATTGGTAAGATTACCGACCACATAAAAGTGCACAGCACTTGGGGAAGTCAGACAATAGACAGGGAAGTAAAGATTAGAGCAGATGTGAGGTGATGAGACGGAGTGCGGCGGCTGCCCACCAACCACATGTCCCACACATTCACAGCGCTGTAGCTGTGCCTCAGCTGCACATGACTGTGGGGGGAAGTCACCTGTAAATGACCCCTGATCGCTGGCTGGTGCCCGCTCAGGGAAGAAACGGAAGAGTTGTTGGTGCATGCCAGCTGATCCTACCTGCTATACCAGGCCTGTTGACTCTCCGCTGTTGTCCCACCTGAGCCCCATGCAACCATCACTGTCACCACAGATACGTGTCTGCCCGTGTCACACAACCACATGCTTGTTGTAGAATAACACCAGGGTGCTGTGTTTCTGCCTCAGTTCATTGATAGGTGGCAACAGTGCACATATATCTATTTTTCATGCTGCAGTGGAGACAAACTGCAGACTTAAAAACTGTGAAAATTCTCACTCTCAAGGATTCAATGTAAACATACAAGCATCATCAGAGAATCCATCTGCCAAAACTGTGACAGCTCTGATGCGACATCACCTCTGAATCAGTGAAGATACTTTTCACATCACATTAGCACAATGCAATATCAAATAGATGAGGGACGCAGGCTCCCCTCGTCTATTTCCGTCCAGGGCGCTTGGCCTCGCCAGTGGAACAGACAACCAAATCAGTGTGGCAGTCTGTCCATGCCTGCTTGTTTTGGTTAATGCAATCTCAACTGTGACACATGAAGCCTTTGTCTGTGTATTATGCAGCCCTGCATGCCCACCCGCTCCGCTGGCCCGCCAGCCGGTCGGCTGGCATTATCTACCTTCATTTTACTCAGCACATGAGGCACTCGCTGTCCCTTCCTCAGCCGTGGTGCCACTCCCTGCCACAGCCAATCAAGTCACGCAGTGCTCTGAGCCCAGTGATGTCACACTCCGGCTCCGCCAATAGGACTGAATGTTATTCTTGAACCAACCGGCTGCCTCGGGTGCATGCCATTTGACACAGAGAGGTTGCCACGAGATTCAGCGTAACCATGGCTTTTCCAAAAACACTGGAAGCTAGCCGGATGCACAGCTAGGTTGTTAACCTACGGGCTAATTGTGTGAATGGATGGGAATAATTGCATTTCACCTAATTGGTTGCTGTTGCCAGCTTTTCCAGAAGCAGTTTAGGGGTGGGAAAATGTGTATCAGTAATTTGTTTAGAGGCTGTTAGGCTCATTTGGATTATACACACACTTGAGCACAGCTGTGTGGCCCAAGACCAAAAAAGTATCAGCTTTAACGTGAGAAGGTGGGAGAGCTCAATGCCCATAGGCCGCTAATTGTAACCTTCCCATAAAATCAAGTATCATATATTATCATTACATACTTCCTCCCTCAACAGGGTTCGTCTGTGGCCACAGAACTGTAACATGGCTAACTGGCTGTTATTAAGTCATGTGTAAAGAATCAAAGCCAGCTAACCAGCCAGGCAGGCATGCTGATCTCAGGATCCAAACGCCCAACAATCTGGGGCCCCAATCCAAAGTGGCCCAAATCCAATTTGTTTGGCTCGGGGCTGCAAATTGCTCTGTGTATTGAGTCTCCAAATAGCTGTCAACCACTCCCGCTTGGCGTCCTGTATCGCTTAATTCGCTCCTGGAGCATGTAATTGTCATAATAAGAAAAATATTGAGGTGATAATAACCAGTTACTTTGAGATGCACCCCGCCCGCCTCAAGACACACACACACGCGTACACACACTCATAATGGACCATCTACACATTTCACACAACATTGGAGAGGCAGTCGCTCGTGACCCTTCACCTTGCCAGTGTTGGAGCCTGCCTGCGCCCTCGCTCACTGCTCCTCCACTCGTGTGTGTGCGTGTGACAGGAACATAGGCCGCTCCGCTGTCACAGCAAGACATGCTTGAGCACTGATATGGCCGAAGGGATAGATGAGGCTCCGCACACACACACACATACACACAGTCCCCGGCCCACTCCTCATTCATGCTGCTGACCCACACACACTTACGCACACACACCAGCAGGGTATAAGGCATCAGAGTGAAGCAGGGAGCTGTCACATCCAGGAGACTGTAGGCCTTTTCCCCTGACCATGGTGCTGATGTTGTCTCCTCTCACCGCACACTGGGAATTAATCAAAGTTGCTATGGTAGAAGGAATCAAGTGTGTGTGTGCGTGTGTGTGTGTGTGTGTGTGTGTGTGTGTGTGTGTGTGTGTGTGTGTGGAGAAGTGGTTCTCTGTCTAGACAGGGAGGAGTCAATGACTGCAGCCTCCTGAGCTACAGGAAGAGAGGGCGACTGGAGAAACTTGCTGCACCACTCTTTTCATTTCATTTCCTTTCTCCCTATCAAGCACTCTCTCTCTCTCTCTCTCTGTCTCTCTCTCTCTCTCTCTCTCTCTCTCTCTCTGATATTTCAAGTTTCCATGTTTCTGTCTCTCTCTGTCGGCCTCAGTCAGAGGCGTACTATGGCTGAGGGCTCTGCGGCAGATGGCTAGCCAGCTAACTAGAGCCTGAAACACAAACGCAAATATAGTAACTGAGCACTGTGAGGAGCAGCAGTCTGAAACAACCTCCCTTAAGGCTGCACACAATGTTGCACTGTGTTCATATTTGTGGAAGACAGAAGTGTGACTTTTGCTCATAAAACAACTGAAAGTGCAAGTATTTCATCAGCTGATATGCAGAGAATATGTGTTTACTGTCACGTAGAGTCGGTGCAAAGAAGCTTATTTTACCCACTATTCTGAGATAATTGTAGCCATACTGATAGCTTTGACATCACTTTTTGTGATGTGAGATTCATGTCTGCAAATTTAGTTGGACTCTAATACAGTAAAGGTGAAATTAATTTTCTGTGCAGCTCAGTGACGAAAAATGACATTTTAAAAATTCTTCCGAAACGGCGCACCTCGACTGAAGATAATTGAAAATCAGATATCAACTGTGTAACAAGGACATTTTTCTGTTTCTGGAAATGAAGGTGCTGCTTTGTTTGAACGCTACTTTTTTAGTCCTGTGGGCGCACTGCGGATGCACCACAATTTACTTCTATTGAACTTTGAAAAGTCACAGAAATGATACCGTAGATGTTTTGGATTTTGTGCCTTACTTCTGAATTTCAATATTGTGACTGCAAGCTGAAATGTAATTTTTCAGGGTTTCTCAGTTTCAGTTCACATTTTCAGTGGAGGCACGATACAAACATATTCTGTCTTCAATACTCTGACTCTTCAGCTGTTAGAGATGGTAGGTTAATTTGGGGCTTTATAATCTCATACAAAGACTGCTGCAAACGCACTATTATTGGGTCTAAAACTGAGGAAATGCTCGTTAAAGCGTCTGAAAATTGAAATCCTTTCACATTTTTCATTGTTATGTATAAGGATTTGAAAAATGAACTCTTAAGATGTTATATTCCTGTTTGATAACGCAGGTTTAGCGAGCAGGATCTATTTGCGGTACCTCATGCGAATTTGCAGTGCGTTCGCTGTTTCAGGAGTCAGATCAGGCTTTAAGGACTACCATGAAAACTGTTTTTCTGCTTGACTTTTCAGGTTTTCTTTCAGTCGTGTTTTGCTCGTCATGCTTGGTAACTTGCCTCTTTCTTTTTTGTGCAAAGCACTTTCAAATCAAGGTTTCAAAAGGGAAAAAAGTGGTTTCTTTTTAAAAAGAACTATATTCAGAGACAGTCCCCTCACACTGTGCAGAAAAGAGTATTTTATGTCTCCTTTAGCATGTGTATAAACACCAAAGATATAGTAGCAGGGCATATATAATATACAGTGTGTGCATGTATCCATGCAGGACCTGTGTTTCCACTGTTCAAGAGAAAAACCCATGATCAGTTCACTGTGGTACAGTATGCACAGAAATAACACCTTCCTGACCTCAGAGGAAGGTTTTATTCGCTTCTTCTTTTTTCTGGGTAAATATAATGATGTAAACTGTAATTAACTCCAATAGCTATCATTTGTAAGCTGAGGGGCCTGAGGGACAGGTCTTCTCATGGCAGCGCTGCACTCATTTATCGGATCTGGGCGATGTACTTTTTATCTTTATGGTGCACTAGAGACTTAGAGAAAATGCTATTACACCAAGATGTTTTTCTTTAAATTTTCCTCACCCCAAACCTTCGATTGAGGCGAAATCCAAATGAAATGCCATGCAAATGAATCCAAATGGACTGCTAAATGTCTCTGTGTGGGTCTGTTTTAAAGAGGGTTTGAATGCAATGCCCCATGCAGAGCGCCGACTGTAATGCCCTTCAGTAAGTACCATTAAGCAGGGAAGAGGAGTCAGAGTTTGTGGAGAATTTCACACAACTTCCTCATCACAATTTCTTCCTTTCATGTCAGCCAGCTTGAATGTCCACTAAGGCTGGAGTTATGGTGAGAGTTGCAGATGATGATGATATAAAAGATGATTATTTATGCTTCAGCATATTGATCAAAACGGGACTGCCTACACAATACAGTGCTCCGTACAACTGCCTTCTTGTTTTCTGTTTACTGTCAGCGGGTCTGTGCAAACACAGCTTGATGGAGTATGTTTTTGCTGGATAGTGTGGCATTGAGTGTGCAAACAGGATGTGTGGAGATACGACTCACTGGTGCACCCCCAGAGGGTCTCTAAAATGTTCTTTGAAGCAAGGAGTCACAAGACAGACAAGCACAAGGAGGAGCATTCTTTGCGAACCACAGAAAAAAGGTTTGGTGTGCCTCAGGCTTGCCAAAAACTCAAGCACCAAACAGGCAGTCAAAAATGTTAGCATGCGACCCATAAACCTGCGTTCTGCAACAGGTTTCACGGATGAATAAGTATAAAGTGTTTCAAGTTTCCAACTGTCATTCACTTAAGTCTAAAAGCAGGTGTAACCCCCAGAGAACCAGAATATGACTGAAGTTACATTACATAAGACTGCAATAAGCAGGTCAGAGTGTAAAACCAAGATAATGACCACCGTCTTGCTGCCATTGAAACTGCTCCAGACTCAATAAAACACCATATCAAGTCAGAAAGACTGAATGAAACTATTTTGTGCTGCAAGTAGTAAAAATAAGTATAAAGGCCAAAGATGTGGAGGGAGAGCCACTGTTGAAAGAGGTCCCCTTTCTTTTCGAAGCCTGATAATTAAAATCCATTTAGATAATAGATACACAAAGAACACATGTAGACAATGTCTGTCGAAAATAACATTACATAACAGGATGATGGTTTGAATGCACATCGGTTTGGGACTATGCACATTCCGTCTCATCTGGAAAACAACATTGCTGAAAACAGTCATTTTGTTCTCCCTCTCTCTTTTTGTTTTTCAGAACAAAAGCCATCTAAGAACCAACTGTTTGGGGCTTCCCAAAGTTGTTCAGAGGAGAGCCGCGGCTGCACTGAAAAGCAAATGTGCTTTTCTTTTCAATTCTGCTTCTGCACACTTCACAAAGCCCAGACAATCTCTTGATAATACTGCCGCATCTCCATAAGAGGAAAAGAAAGCTCGCTCTGTGTTTTCCACAAGCAGATAAAAACCCCAGAGCGGTGCTGGAGTCAGGCGAGAGGGTCAGTCAGTCTTGCAGACTCCTGACTCACGATTCCACTAGATTTGCAGAATCGGGTAATAATGCTAACAGCAATTCTGCTGCTTCAGTAATTATTGTTTGCTGTAAGACAAGGGGTTCCCTGAGCGATAACTACCCCGGCTCCTAAGCCTTTGGTAAGGTGAGGATATGGGTAGGACCACTTTGAAAGTGACATTTGAGGCATTATTACCCCTAAGCCGTTAAAGATGGTCCAAATCTGGCACTTCTTGTCTCCAAACCAGAGGGATTAGTGTTGAGTTTCACTCCAATTTCCCCTGATAATATGCCAAGCAGCTAGAAGAGCTTAGCCAATGGGCCATTTTCATTTAAAGCCCTCCACACCTAGCTTCCTGCACCAACAATAACCCAAGTGACTGCTTTAATGGGCTAAAAAAAAACCCAAAGGTCGATCCCTAATTGAACACCCAGGTGTTGAAGTTAAAAATGCCACGCAGTTCACTCTCACCCACCCACAAGTTTGCTTTTTGTTTTTTACTTGCAAGGTTGGATTGTTGGTATTCTTGCCAAAAGAGTGTGAATTTGCTCTTAGTTTAGATAGCACATTTAAAGGCCCAGCCCGCTTACTGTCGCAGCAACTGAAACTTTTCAACATTCATTAGTCCGCAAAGGTTCTTCACACTTCAGTTTTTAATGCACGAGCCGGCCACTCACCAGCTTCACTTACGCCAACACACACAAACACACACACCCGCTCACTCTATTTGTTCTGCACATATTGGTTCCACTAATGTTTTTATTTATGGCATTCCAGCATGACATCCTGCCATCCACCCTCCACCTCCTCACCCCTCCACTCATCCAAGAGGGAGCTGAAAAACAACACATGACACAGAGAGTGGGAGAGTGAGCACATGTGTGTGTGTGTGTGTGAGAGAGAGAGGGATGGAAGGAGAGGAGCAAAATAAAGAAATAAATAAATGGCCCAAATTCCTCATTTCTAATTCAACTGCTCGTTCAGCTTAACCTCTCTCTCCTCAGCAATTAAAGCGAACACCACATCCTTCACGCTGCGTACAGCCGAGGCTAAATAATGCAGGGGGCATCCAGCACCCGCATCCTTTATCATCCCAAATGACAGCCATTTGCATATCTCCCCAGTCAATTAGAGCGCGGCGGAATAATCAGCCCATAATTGGGGGAGAGCGTTGGTAATCACCCGCCCTGGCACACCGACAGGGCCATAGGAGGAGTAATGGGGGGGTGCATGTGTGTGTGAACGTGTGTGTCACTGGAAGACAGTCCACCCAAGTGCAGACTCTTCTTCACTTCAAACTAACTCGTCCAAACAACCACTCCAACTTCTCCCCGGTTCCCTCTAAAGCTCTCTGTCCTCCCTTCTACTAATATCCAAGTATACAGACTCCCTCGGACTAACGCACTTCAACACATTAATACTATTTGTTATCCTTTGTCAAAACGGCTCTGTGAGGTGCTTTCTACGGCATTAAAAGTGATGTACGAGTGACAAGTTTCATTCCAGATGCCGTTCAGCCTCAAATGTTATCAAATGTTAATTTCTTGCCATTTACATAAACATGAATAATGACATCCTCTTTTGCTTTGCTGCTTTATAAGCGAGATTCAAGGGTTCATGATTGTTAAGGTCAATAACGAATTGTATCTGTCATGCTGTGTCCAAGGTAAGATTTGTCCTGTTAAATGTAGGCATTAATTCTTCGCATGTAATCTAATACTCCAGCTTTGGTTCAAAATAATAATAATAAAAAAGGAACTACACATTTTTCGTCCGCTTACAAGTCTTCTGTGAGAGCTATTAAATTCACAGTCTACTCCTTTTATATAGCAACAAAGCGTAACATTAAGAACAGCCAAGACCAATGGGAAAAAGTGAGCGCTGAGACACCAGGGAGAAAATCCCCCGCTTGTCCTCTTTAGATGCAGACAATCAGAGTCGTTTCATGGGAAGTTTTCAGGGCAGCTTTGAAGTGCACTAGCTGCACAGCCTCTGTATTTCCTGCTGAAAGGGGAATGACCATTTTTTTTTTTGTCAAACAACATTTCCTTTAATACACTGTAGCCTCCCATTCCTCAGATGCTTTGGTGCCATCCTCTGAACGAGACAAATAAAAGGACAAGTTGAGAGAGGGAGAAAGAGGGGTTGACAACAATGGGT
This sequence comes from Cololabis saira, assembly GCF_033807715.1. Classification (NCBI taxonomy): domain Eukaryota; kingdom Metazoa; phylum Chordata; class Actinopteri; order Beloniformes; family Belonidae; genus Cololabis; species Cololabis saira. The sequence continues at coordinate 27,043,872 of NC_084602.1, forward strand.
GCAGTGGAGGTGAGTGTGTGTGTGAAGGAACATCAGAGAAACCCAGGCAAGGTTAGTTCCCATCTGTAGCTCCATCCTTTTGTCTCTCCGTGGCTGCTTTCTTCATGCCTTTGTATTTACTCTAACCAATCCAGTTCAAGCCTGCGCTGTGTTTTAGCTTTACTGTTGCTTTGGAGAGATGAATCGCATGCCATTCGCATCACTCAGAGGGAAAGTTTGAGACAGGAGGAAAAAAGGAGGAAGAGGGAAGCAAGGACAGAGGAGATAATGATGGTGTTGATTTGCTTTGATTCAACCGGTACAGTTGATTTAACCTGTTACAGATGAGGGACACATCAGACCAAACCTGAACATGACATGAAACAGCTGAAACACACACAGAAAAAAATCGGTTTTGAAGAGAAAAGTCCACAGAAAACATAAAAGTGGCAGTATCCTGAAACAGCTCACTGTCCACAGAGAGAGGAAACATTGATTTCCTTTTCAGTTTTTTTTAAAGGGGGTGTCTTTCTCTGTTTAATCCCCCATTCCTCTACTCTCAGGGGATCCGTGGCATTTCCTGCCAGCCAGCCTGCCCTGTGCTGCAGAGACTTATGCATCACTGTCAAAATGGCTCTGATCAAAAGAGGGGGAAGGTAGAGAGAGGGGGGGGGGAGTTGTCTGATCGGTGCATGGCAAAACTCTTCCCCCACTGGACGTACTGCCTGTCACTGTGTCCGCCTTGGTAATCCATCAGCCTGAGCTGCTGATCAATAAGGGGAGTGGTGAAATTTGGAGATATATCTTGTCGTGGTCCGTCTCCATTAAGAGTACGGTGCTGTAAAAACCCAAATTTGACTCTGCCTCTCTCTGTCATCTGGACTATGCAATGCAGAAAATCAGGAAAATGACAGATTAGATGTATGAGTCTTCAAATTTCACACAAACATGCTGACATTTTTATGCATATTAGTTAACTTCACCATGCAAACTATTCCTTTTCAGTTCTTACATGTATACGTATATATATATATATATATATATATATATATATACACACACACATTTGGTTTACTTTTAAATCTTTTTTTGGCACCAGTAATCGTAGGCAAAGTGACTAATCCGACAGCTCTGAGTGAAAACTTGAGCTGTTAAAAGTTGAGAAAGGTCTTCTGTTCCTGACCTCTGAGCTTCCAGCAGCGAGTTGTAAGAGAATATTACCCATCATAAATGACTAAAAAAAATGAATAATTCTTTTGTTATAATTCTTCTATTTCACTGTGTTATTATGCCATATACTCTCTCTTAGGAAGCTCTTTAATCAAGAGGCTAACAGAAGAATAAAGAGCAGGATTCTCATTTCAGGTTAACAAAGTCAGACAAACCGCACGCACGCACGCACGCACGCACGCACGCACGCACGCACGCACGCACGCAGGCACGCACGCACGCACGCACGCACGCACGCACGCACGCACGCACGCAGCACGCACGCACGCACGCAGGACAGGCATCATCATCAACGTGAGCCCAATTTCAGAGCATTCAAACAAACTTTATGGAGGTGAAAACACATTGGGCTCACCATCAAAGAGACTTTTCAAAAAGCCATTTCTCTATGCCAGTTCAAAAGAAGCCCGGTTGGTAAACAGGCACGGAGAATTCACAGTGCAAGATGTTGCAGGATGTACAAACGGCTGGAGCTTCATCACAACAAAGGCAGAGAAGAAGAAGTGGAGTAATTCACAAGGCACTCAACAAAAGCAAGTGTGACTGACTGTCCGTGACTAAAGCAAGAAAACATCAAGAAATTCTTTTTAATTGGAGAAACTGTTTTTTTGTTTTTACTTCAAACCCACTTGATCCATTGTTTCTCGATCCCACCGATTAGTTGCTGTTCAGTTTGTCCTTGGCCTCTTCGTCTCCTCCGTAATATCATTCTCTCCTCATTTTTCTTCTCCCCTTCTCCACCGTCCCTTTTCTTCATTAAAACAACTGTGAGTTATTCCAGTCTCTGACTTAAATTAAAAGACAGCTTGAGCTGCAGGGAGAGACGGAGTGAAGCGTAGAAGAGGAGGCTAAAGAAAGGGGCCGGAAGGGAAGAGCGGGGAGGTTAGGAGGAGAAAAATCCTCTGGGTCCTTTATGGCTTGTGAGATTTCTTAACAGACAGCGAGGCAGACAGAGGCCTGCCTCCGTATACCATCTCTCCATCTACCTCAGGCGAAATCTCATTTGTTGGGGATTCAGCTGAAGACCAGAGGATAGAGAGAAGGAGATCGAACGCGAGCAGCAGCGGCTGCAGACTGGAGCCCGCCCCATCCACCGAGCCGTCATTAGCTATGCACAAGACAAACTGCTGACACAAAGTCGCACAGCGTGCTGCGCTGGGGCTTCTGGGTAGACAGGAGGAATCCATCCCTCCACCTGTCTATCGACATCCCTGGCTCTCCCTTGTCTGCCTTCGGTTTTTGCAATTACAATCTAACGGCAGCATCCAGGCCCCGGAGCACTGACTGACGGCTTGGATTAACGGAGATGTGGAAGGCCTTGGGATGGCGTGTGTGTGTGCGCGCGCGCGAGTGTGTGTGTGTGTGTGTGTGTGTGTGTATCTCCTTGTCAGCAACTCAGCTTGTTTGTCTCTACTACATTGCTTTGTATGTGCAGCATGTTTCAGCATCAGCATTGATGTGTGTGTTTTGTTGTTTTTGTCTCTTCCTGTCTGCCAGTTGATTTTTGGATGTAAAGTGTGGACTTGTCTGTGTATAAACGACAGGGGACGTGGTATGTATGGAATGATGCTTCAGTTTGAAAGCAGCGTGAATCACCATACAGCTACACATTTTAATTAAATCCAAATCTTTGATGTGGTTGGCCAAATTTGGAAAGTGTGTGAACAGCACATAGCTTCAAAGGCTGTTAGTAAGTGTAATTTCTGCAGCATTTGAACAACTTTAGCCAATTAAAGTCTCCACTCAGATATAATTTGCAAAATAATACATTTCCAAAATGCTTTTTCATTGACATTTTCTTACAAGTCCTGAGCAGTAATTTGCAGAACAATCTGAACTCGGCATTTTGAAGTTATAACAAACTGGGACGTGGAGAAGCGTCATGAAAAGTGACAACACCAGTAAATCTAAAATTTGACAATAAGGAAAGAAATCACAGGGCTGTCAGAAATAAAAGAACAAGCACACACGGCGTGTGCACCCTCTGAATTAACTTCACTGTTACGCTGCCACAGTCGAGCAGACAAACATGCAACCTACAGAAAAATCGTTCTTCAGGAGGCAGCGAATAAAGTTTGAGGAACAAAAACATGTCAATCTGCCGGGTCCAAAAGAATCTGAGCTGCTCTGCCGTGTCCTCTGTGGGATTGTTGCTTTAACTCTTCCCTGCTCGTCTTCGACGTCATCCATCACAGATGACAAATGTGACATGACAGGTCTGCTTAGGAAGCTGCAGTCACGACAGACACAGAACTAGATACAGGATGCGCAGCGTGCAACAGTGGGAAGTTTGTCACAGCAAAACTGCATATTCAAATCCAAGATTTTTGGTTCATACTAAAAAAAAGAGGGCCAGCACGCTTCAAGTAGAACAACGCTGACAATTAACAGATGGAGCTTAATTAGTTTGACATGAATTCATAGATTCCCATAAATAATATACTCCTCCCTTAGAAATATGCCAGAACTGTAATTCTAATTTTCAATATTTTCATCATAACACGTTTAGAAAATTGGTAAATTCCCACATGAGGCCCTTAGGGCATCTGAAATAATTGAATTTCTAGAAAAAGAAACCTTTTTTTCAGAGAAAGCATAATGCTTTTGGCGCATAGTTGTTGTATTTTGTGTCGTAGAAAGTTAAAAATCTATTTTTGACTCGGCCAGTTATTCATAATAATGAATTACTTTTTTAGGGCTTACTCTGATGGAAAAGGTCTAAGTGATAAGGACAAAAGATACAAAATTGTGACATCTGCAGAATGCATCCAAACAATAACAATAATCGTTCACACTCCAGATCCAGCATTCATTTCATATATTCACACCGTGACTTCAGATGGAAAGTCATCCTTCCTGCTCTTTTTTTACCCAGAACAGAGACTAGCTAACAAACCAGTGTCCTCATAGAGCTTGTGCCAGTGGTTGAAAGGCTGTGTGCGCATGAGTGTGTGTGTGATGTAAGCACAGGGAAAGGAGAGGTGACAGCGGTGCGAGGCTGATCTAATAAAATCGGAAGATGAAACGCTGTCAGATGCTGCGGCGAGCAGCTCAAACGCCAGCAACGTTTGGTAAAACACACACGCGTCTCCTCCTAGACTGTCGTCTTTGCTCACACACTATCTCTGCTTCTGGTGCGTATGCACGCGCTGATTCTGACACACATTTCTGTGTGATAGACAGTTTCATAGTGTCGTAGCTGAGGTGTTGGCCTATAAAAAGCAGTGCTGATATGATTTAATGGGTGAGTCTTATTATAAGACTGTCGCTGGGCCAGTGTAATCTGGCTAGTGCTCCGGGGCACAGCGCTGAGACACATGCGCTATAATACTCCGCAGCAGATAATATTGCTATGTGCTACATTGCTATTATAAGATAGAGCCATTTGCCACACTGATACGCTGCGTATAAGACTGTCATTTGGGAAGGAGTGATTTATGACTGTGAGGCAGGAGAATAAAGACAGATTATTTTTATTCATATGTCTTTAGAGGCCAACTTCATTTCTCTTTTGTTTGCACTGCACTTATTTTTACACTGAATCAAAGGGAAATCGACTCACTTGCAAAATACGTGCAAAAACATATGTGCTTTGTGGTATTTAAATGATCTCTGCAGAGTCTGGACCACCCACTCAAACACTGCACAGTGTCACTTTGACACTGATTCTGAATCTGCACTTAATGGAACATGATCCCTCTGTTAGCTGTCTTCCAATTTTTGCTGAGACTAAATTGCTATTAATTATAAATAGCGGTGCAGCTGTCTTAAAATAGATGACATATCTTCTACGGTATTAGACGCTGTGGTGATACTGCCTCTCCTGCCACTTTTAATATCAGCACCCTGGCTCCAATCATGGCCTAATAATGGCTTCTCATTATGAGGTGCACGTGTGAGCGTTCATGTGTGCGTGGGATGGGGGTGGGTTCAATTTCACTTCTCAAAAGCCACAGATGACACCTTGTAAAAAGTTAATTTCATTTTAGACATTGGCAGAATAGGGCTGTAAATTCAAGCTCTCGAGGTGCACCATAAGTTATCAGCTCAGATAACCGAGATATTGAATAATTAGATGTAAGCAATTTATTATGTTTATAAAAGCAAAGCAGGTGGGAGGGAGTTTAAAATCCACCTGACAACTATTTTCCACACATGCCGCTGTAAGAAGGTGAGAAGAGTTCTCTTCTTTTTTTCCTGTGGCCAGAGGAGGAGAGATGTCACTTTTTTTCTGCGATGCAGTTGTGGAGTTTAACAGGAGATGGCGCTGTGCTTTCTGAGAGTTCAGAACCACATGCCATCAGATTCACAGGGGCAGACTTGGGGGGGCGTTCAGGATTAGGAAACATCACTATCGGTTTCATAATGGGATTCTAACTACTGACATGAACCGTCATGACTACACATCACATTCAGAAACACAAAGTAAACAGCAAAATCACGATAATCTATCGCCATTTGTGAGATCTCAAAAGAGCTTATGGACATTTCATGTTTGGCCCAGAATGACAGTATTCTTAAAATACGGAGACTTATCTTTGGCAAATGTGCATAGGACTCATACAAGACTTTATTGTATGATGGTTTTCAGGGATTATATGTTGCTTTTGATAAATCACTTAAAATGATGACTACTTAACGTCTGCATAAATGCAACCTCACAAATGATAAAAAAAGTCATCTTCGCACAGTCCATGGTCATTAAAAGACAAGAGAAAAATCTATTTCTTTTACTTGAGTCCGCATTTCCATCTGCCTCCCCTGTTCCCCAGCCTTTTATTCCTCCGATGGCTCCTTTTTTAATGCAAAAAGGCAACAAAGGCAAACGCTGCCAGATCTATCTTTAAACTGCTTTAATTTTTTTTTGCTGTCAGATGAGATTGGCTTCGGTGAGAAGAGAAAGAAGAGGAAGGCTTCCACCTGGCTCCCTCTCGTGAACACACCATCCTTGCTCTTAGTCCCCCTCCCCTTCCCCCATCCCTCTCTCCCCTCCACTTTTCTCTCTCATGGCCTCTGTCTTAATTTCACAGGGGAATCATTTGACAGATATTGCCCTTGAAGAGGAAGCCTGTGCCTCACAACTGAGAGCAATGGTGGGTTGAGGGTTGTGAGGAGGAGGGGTGGCGGTGGTGGTGGGGGTGCGGGGAGTGATGGAGGAGAGGAAGCCACAACGACTGAGAGTGACGGGGAGAATGAAGGATAGGGGTAGGCGGAGGAGGAAGAGAGGGGTAGAGGAGGGTAAAAAGTTATTAAGTGGATGTGAAAATGCAGCGCAGCCAAAAAGGTTAAGTCTGGAATAGGAAATTAAAACTTGCATCGCTTTTGGCTTTAAATAGATTTGGTTTCATTACGGGCGCCAAGGCCAGTTAGAGTCAAATCCCTCTGGAGAGAGCGAGGGAAGGAAAGAGAGTGTGGAGGAAGTGAGATGGTGACATGGGGAGGCATGGGGAGGCAGGCGAGAAAATATGGAACAATTGGAGAACGAAAGGAGGCAGACTATCATCCAGTTCACATTCATTTTCAATCTCAGCATGTTTTTTTCCCCAAACCCCCTTCAACAGTCAAGCGAATACCAATTCTACATACCATTACTGATTTAGTACTTAGACTTAAGTGGAATCCAAGGCTGCCGTGAAGCCTGAATACAAAGCGAGCGAATGGCATTGGCTAACAGGTGTGTGACTATTTTTCTCAATCGCTCCCTTTCCCATTTGCATCGACATTTTATGAGTCTTGGGTATCTTGAGTTAATTTTTTGACCCTGGAATCTGAGAAACCTGCTCTCACCTGTCTGCTTATTTCTTTGCATTGCTTTTGTCGGATAGGAATATAAGGAAACGTAGGCCTTTCGCAGCTTATAGTCTTGTGCTCGGTGCATCTTAAAATTGCCTCATACATGATATGTATGAGGTGAAGGACAAGCCCATTTTCCCATTACACTTCAAGACTCCTCAAAGGGACCGAGCTTTAGTGGCTTGGTGGGTTTTATACCAACAGTTTGCGCGCACGCACGCACGAACCCGCACACGCACGTACACAACTGCATGGGTTACACAGACTGACCCTCTCACAGCTCTTATTTATTGCCTTTGTGGTCTCTCAGGGAAAGACACAATAGAGAGGCGTTATATAGATTGAAAGAGAATAGATGAAACCGAGCGGGGGAGGAAAGGATAGAGGAGAGACAGTAAAAAAAAAAAGTTTGTGAAAAAGGCAGCAGAGGAAAACGTGATAAAGATAGTGAAACAGAGACACAAAGAAGATGAGACCGCAAGGAATTGTGAGAGATACTGTAGAGATGGACATGGGGAGGATGCTCTCCATTTGCAGGTCTTTATCAAACAGATAAAGACCTTGACGTCTGCAGGTGTATACTTGAAAATAGCACACAGTTTAGAATAATTCAGGAGAGAGCAGTTGTCTAATGTTCTTTGTCTTTAATATATATATATATATATATATATATATATATATATATATATATATATATATATATATATATATATTAGGGATGGGCGGTATGGACTAAAAAATGTATCACGATTATTTCTGGCATTTATCCCGATAACGATAAAAATGACGATAAAAAAAATTCAACTCTCAGATCCGCCATGTTTGTCATCAACGGGAATTTATCTTTCTTTCTTTCTTTCTTTCTTTCTTTCTTTCTTTCTTTCTTTCTTTCTTTCTTTCTTTCTTTCTTTCTTTCTTTCTTTCTTTCTTTCTTTCTTTCTTTCTTTCTTTCTTTCTTTCTTTCTTTCTTTCTGTCCTTCCTTCCTTCTTTTTTCCCTTCCTTCCTCCTTTCCTCCTGCTCTTTCCTTCCTTCTTCCCTTCCTCTTTTCTCCCTTCCTTCCTCCTTTCCTTGTTTTCTCCCTTCCTTCTCCCCTTTCCTTCCTTCCTCCCTTCCTTCCTTCCTTCCTTCCTTCCTTCCTTCCTTCTTTTTCCCCCTCCTGCTCTTCCCTTCCTCTTCTCTTTTCTCCCTTCCTTCCTTCTTTCCTTGTTTTCTCCCTTCCTTCCTTCCTTCCTTCCTTCCTTCCTTCCTTCCTTCCTTCCTTCCTTCCTTCCTTCCTTCCTTCCTTCCTTCCTTCCTTCCTTCCTTCCTTCCTTCCTTCCTTCCTTCCTCCCTCCTGCTCTTTCCTTCCTTATTCCCTTCCTCTTTTCTCCCTTCCTTCCTTCTTTCCTTGTTTTCTCCCTTCCTTCCTTCCTTCCTTCCTTCCTTCCTTCCTTCCTTCCTTCCTTCCTTCCTTCCTTCCTTCCTTCCTTCCTTCCTTCCTTCCTTCCTTCCTTCCTTCCTTCCTTCCTTCCTTCCTTCCTTCCTTACTTCCTTCCTTCCTTCCTTCCTTCCAAAAATCAGCTTTACACAAAAACATCATCAACGGGAATTTATCGTTTTTACCGCGACATGACAAATTCTTATCGTGAGGAATTTTTTTGACGGTATATCGTGAACGGTAAAATATTGCCCATTCCTAATATATATATATATATATATATATATATATATATATATATATATATATATATATATACACAGACACACATATACACACACATTTGTTGCTTTCATTTACTTTTAGCTATTAACTGGATTTCCATACGTTGTACACAGCAGAGTCATGTAAGCAAGTAAAACTACAACAGTATCCTAACATGCCATCATGTAGATGCAAGCTCTGTGTTAACCAGACAGATATGGCATGAATAATTTATTTCCAGATATTACATCATCTAGGAATGGTAGAAGATTTATATTTTATGTGATTTTAGTTCCGGCAACAATAATCTTAATGTGAGTGTGCTAATGGACACTTCAGCTGAAATGCTATTTGCTTCTCCCAGGCAGGGATGCAAACAGCAGCATCGCCACGTAGAAGAAAAGACAACACGGCGACGAGAAACTCTCCTAACTCTCCTATACTCTCTCAGTCCCTTCCTCTGTGCCTCTGTACACAAGATTATGCAAATGAGAAGGGGCCAGTGACCCCACAACACTCCAGATAAATAAAAAAGAGAGAGAATGTGTACAGAAATAATGAAAGACAACACTCTGGCAGAGGAGCCGCAGCATAAACACTCCTGCCCAGTTTATCTAATGGGAGAAAATAGGCTCGACAGAGGAGTCAGAGGACGGCTCTCCAAAATTAAAACAGAGACACAGTCACCTCAGTGGTAGAAGTTATTTACCATTCATCCTCTCTAAAGAATAGGTTATAAATACTTGATGAAAGCAATGTGTGCAAGCAGCACTGGTGCAGAGCTCAATTACAGCATCACATGCTGTTCCCTCACTGTTGTGATGTGTGAAATAAATGTCTCACAGAATATAATGCAGTATATCTGTGAATCTAGCAAATGTAATTAGAGATGTGTTGATGTGCGCAGAACATTTTCTTTGGCTTGTGAACGGTGATTTGCGTGCGTTTGCTCATTTTCCATCTTTTCTTATCTGTTGTCAGAGTTCTTTTTTTAGGGCTGACTACAGACTTGCCGGCTGTGGTGGCTCATTGACAAACATGAGTTGTGTTGCCATAAAAACACTTGCTCCACACAGGAGGCAGATGGGAAGGTATTACATTATTTCAGAAGGACTGAATGGACAGTTTCTGTAGAGAGAAGAAGGTAGTGAGGTGGTGGAGTGAAAGAAGAAGGTTCTGAGATTAATACAGGAGCTGAAAAGTAAGAGCTGACAGCAGCAGCTGCCACAATGAACGACATGAATGACATAACATCCATCCATCCATTATCTATACCAGCTTTTTTCTATTTAGGGTCAAAGGGGTCTGCTCAAGTCTCAGCTCTCTTTAAGTGAAAGACAGGGGTACACTCTGGACAAGTCACCAGTCCATCACAGGGCTAAAGGACATAGCAACTAAGGAAATGTCTTTTCAAAGAAACTGTCTAAAATGATTGATTTACAGTTCACACTGTTATTATGAAGCAAAACCTTCGTCAGTGCTCGTCTTTGCTGTACTGGCTGTGAGTGCGTTGTGGTGGTAGTTTGCTACATCACTGGATCCTACCGAGTCAATCACTTATTGGAAATGCAATGGCCAAGGAGGAGGTCAGCTCTGCTACAACTCCAGCCTATGGTTTTATCCAGGACACTTGGGGCCTCATGTACAAAGAGTATGTGGATTTCATCGTGAATCCTTGCATAGAAATCATCCCAATGCAAAAATATGGATGTTTAAAACTGCGTATGCCCAAATCCACGCATGTTTCATTTGAACATCACAACCAACGTGAAACTGAACGTGGATGCGTGAGCACGAAACTCCTCTGTCTCCTCCCTCAAGTAGATCAATTTGAATATGATAATGAGGATAAATATCCATGAAAAACCACTCATCCAAACAAGGAACTTGCAAAATATAAATTAATACATCGACTGTGAGCTCGACACATTCCCCTCAGAAGTTGAGGCCTGGAAAAATAATTTATTTGGCGGCATGACGGCCTGATAGACATGTGCTGTGAATGTTACAACTATTTAAGAAGTGAGTATAAAATTGTTTGGAGAGTTTACCAACAAAAATTTCGACGTGTGATAGCACAAAAAAGAAGACAAGCATAAAGTAATACTTGGAAAGAGTGTCCAGAGTATTACAATTTCAGTGTCTGTACTAGTATGCTTGTCCTGCAACGGATCAAAATGTAAATAAAAGATGGCTAAAACAGAAAATCGGTTGGTTTATTCAAATTAAAGGCCCTGCACACCCACACACACACACACACACACACACACACACACACACACACACACACACACACACACACACACACACACACACACACACACACACACACACACACACACACACACACACACACACACACACACACACACACAGGTGTTTTACCATATTGTGTCTAATCAGACTTCAGTTTGGGTGAGTGCGCACCGACTGTTCATGACTAACATTTCCCTCAATCCCTTTTAATCTGTTGCACCTGTTAGAACATAATTTCCAAAATAATACCTCTGAGATTCATACTCACTCCTAAATACAGTGACAGTACATTTCAAACACACTCTTCACTATTTCTAACCTGTGAAAGCTGTATTTGGTGTGAACTGTTTCTACACTTGAAGGCAACCATCTCTTGCATCCTTGTTTGCTTTACACTTAAAGGAACCTCCCTTATTAAGGTTAAGCAGAGCTGAATTCATTTATTTCTCTCCAGCTGTCAAACCTCCCTGTTAAACAATGATGATACTGCTATCTCATAATGAAGTCCAGGTAAAATTGTGTTTTTAGTTCATAAAAAAATATGTATTTATTACGCAGGAAGCTCAAATCAGATACTTAGGATGGGAAAACGAAGGTCTTCTGATGCTACAGTTTTCTGGAAACACAGAGAATCACAAATCTGGCGAGGCAGTGTTGGTGATTGTGTGCGAAAGACAAAGAGCACAGGGTGAGGATGGTAAGATGTGGAGGCTGGGCTCCCTTTCAAGGCCTATACTTTGCAGGCAGGGAGCCGAGGCCAGGATCCGTGCTAAAGTGTCTGTGCTATCCTGTATATCATACAGAGCACATGCATACAACCTTCACAGAAAATTGGATCGACTGAGAGCTTCAAAAGGGAGAAAAGATAAGAAAACAAGGAAGACGTGCAGAGCAAGGAAGAAGACAGAAAGGAGAAGGGTAAAGATCAAAAAGAGGAAATGAGTGGAGAGAAAGGATTAAAGATAGGAACAAAAAGTGAGATGCAGAAAACAATTAGGGGAAGACACATGAGAGGCAACATAATGAAATCAAAAGAAGAGATCATAGGAGAGATTGCAACACAAACATGTCTGGGGGCTTCACTATAATAATGTTTAACTGATACTTTCAAACTTGATATGAAAGTTAAAAAAAGTGGAGAACATGATAACGGACTAAAAGAAAGAGGGATGAAAAACACAAGGAAATATAATGGTAAAGAACGACGGGACTACTAAAGGCTTGTGACAATTCAATATCTCACTTTTATAAATTATACAGGAGGCTGCTCCATAATGCATTTGCAAACAAATGCAAGAAAACCACAATCACTGCAGCTCAGTGCTCCAAATGTATCACTTTGCATGACAGATAGCCTATACAGACGGCATTACGGGAAATCACCTTGTGTCCGTGGGTGACCATGGGGATGTGGCATATAGGCGCCACTGTTTCCTGCTAACGGCCTCATCAACAGTGGCACGAGCACAGTTACCAGTCCAACCACTCTAACTAAATCACCAGAGTGAGCCGTTCGTGTTCATGAATACTGACAGAGTGTGCATGTGTTATTAAGTTGCAGCATGTTTATTTTATGCACGCATGTGTGTGTGTGTGCATGTTTTGTGTGTTTGTGTGTGTGGCATGTGTTATACAGCAACGGATAGTTGTACATCTGTATGCACCTCTGGCTGCCTATTCCTATTCCTCCTCCCTGTGTTTCCTCTCCATACAGCACCATCATGATGAAGTCCGTTGCCGGGTCCCGGACCCAATATCCAACGCCTAATAAACTAATACATCATTAATGAGCGGGAGGGAGGGAGAGATGGATGCTGGGAGTCCACTGCCGGGCTACAGCCAGCTATTGCTCCACAGCTCAATAGGCTTTCTAACAAGGCTCTGTCCTTGAGAGAGGCTGCATACTAAAAACTTCGCCGCCAACTGCCGTGCCGAGCAAGGGGAATTCATAAATAGAGGACAGGGAGGAAGGGAAGAAGGGTGGGGGAAGTAAAGCAAAGGAGATGAGAGAGAGGTTCTTAGAAATGAGAGAAAATGAGAGGAAGGAGGAAGGAAGATGAATTATGATGTGCTATAATTGTCCTTCTCTTATCGGACTGTTTGGTTTGGGTCAGATTGTACATCTGACGCAGAGTAATGACACGTGATCAATAACCAGTTTATTAGTCTGTTTGACTGACTCACAATGTCCTCTACTCCTAATGTGTGTGATCTTGTCAAAGAGCAAAACCCCATAAGTGGGTAAGAAGAAGGCAGCAGTTGCATCTTTGCAGCATCTCCATAACAATTAGTGAGGGGAAGCCTGGGATGAATCCTATCAGGTTGTGCACATACATATACAAAACTCCTCGGACATTACTGGACACACACACACACAGCTACACACACAGACTGTGAAATGATGTGAATTTGGAGGGGACATAGAGAGCTGAGCACCACTCCCGTCAGTAAGACTCATGCATGCACATAACGGCACACACACGCACAAACGGACCTTTCTAAGCAAATACAGCCGCGAGACTCATCTGAATAGAGATAATTGAAAATCAGACTTGTTTATCAGGCTAAATAGAATGACAGACCCTCACAAAAGAAGGCAGAGAGAGCGAGCTTAGTGAGTATTAGCATAATGTTCATGGCTGAATAATTTCTTGGTCCATTAGGCCAAGGAAGGACATTTGAGAAGTTCACTTTTTATAGCAGGGCTAAACGCTGAAATGCAGCATGAATTTGTTTTCAGGTTTTTTTTCCTGAAAAAAATTACGGATTGGCATTTTACTCCTGACACTGGTGTTGCAGCGAAGTTCAGGAAACATGATGCAATTAAAAGAAAAGGATCGAAAAAGAAAGGAGCACAGGGAGGATAATTACAAATACTCGAGAGAGATTTGGGAGACTGTCCAAGACTTTCATTATCTTTGATGTAAATGATCAGACCCCATAATTAGGCCTCTCATATCGCTCTCTCTTATTTCTCCTTCTACTTTTTCTGTCTCCTTGTGATCAATGAAGCGCAGCATGCAATGAAAAGGGGTGCCGTACCCCTCTTATGGTGTTTGTTTCTCTCGGGGCCCCTGGCACGGCTCTACGCCTGGTTGTTCCTTTCAAAATAAGTCGATCGCTGATAAGAGTGTGTTCAAATAGCCTCAAACACGCACACTATGAATGTGAAGCATCAACAGCTAAAATTGGAAAGGTAATGTTTGTCTTCATTACAAATTGTAATTAATTTAACTGTTGAAGTGAAGCATGACAAACAGACCGGGTGCTAAAAGGAATAGATAAAAAAAGAAACAATCAAAATGTTGTGATATCTGATAACAAAATTGAAAAAAAGAGAAGAAGATCAGGCCAGAATAACTACAAGACTTTGAAACATCAAGAGGGAAATTTATCATAAAGAGGAAATCTTCAAGCCAAAGCTAGTTTTGCCTCAGGACAGGCCTCGATTAATTACTGCCCTTGGCTTAACAAATTAGACCTACCCAAGGAAAAAAAGAAAAAGAAAAAAATCAAACCACCTGGAAGGAAAAACACAGCAAAAAGCAAAAAAAAAAGCATGTCTGGCTATGTCCTGTGTTTCATGGGGAATGATATTGTGTTGAGTAACATGAGAGCAGCAGAAGAGCAACAGCTGGGTGAGACACAACAGATAAACAGAAACACAGAGACTGAAGAGAAAGCAGCTAATGCTCTTATAATGTTACAGCTACATGTTCTCCCGAACTGAGCCCTGTTAAGTGCACAAACAGATGCTATTGATGCAATAGTGACCATAGAAGAGCCCAAAGTTCCTAATCTGGCTGAAAATGAGCAGATTGTGCAACACCTGAGAAACAATGAACCTCACCGAAGTTTTATAGCGCTTGCTCAATTTTCAGAGAAGCCAGTCTGTGCAAAGGTTCACCCATTTCTCCTCACTGCTAAAAACTGAGTACAAGTTTCTCACTTCAATCCGATAAGCACATGCATGTGTCAGTCATTACAATAATCAATGCTTCAACCAGAAGTGGCAAACAAAGATACAAGCTCCAAGCGCCATTTTAGGGGAAAGTTTAGTTTAATTTACAAATTGGAAAAAAGAGAAGGGAGTTTCGGGACACACTGTCTGAAATTAGCAGACAAAAACTGGACACAATTCTGAGGTAATCAGCTGTATTGTCAAAAATATGATAATCAAACACGTCGACAGGTGTGATGAGAGACCTGTCCTGAACAGCGACCTCCATGAAGACCCTGCAGCAACCCGGAGAAGAGGACTGACTATTGATTGATAAAACTGTATACAGAAAGTTGCCATGGTGAAACCCTCCAGTGAAACCATATATAATTCAGTAAAGCCAACCCTTAATTAAAATGATAATCCAAGATCATGATGGGGTCTCATGCATTTCTTAATACCTTTTTGTTTCAGCTTCTTCAAGTATGATGGGGAGAAGTAACAAAATTAAATCATTAAAGTAGAGGTGATAAAAACCAATGTAGACTGAAAATAGAGTGATATTAACAAGTGATGTGATGAATGTTAATGCTGAAATGTAGTGATATAAAAACAAAGCCATTTTTGATCATCTTCCTTTGAAATATTATTTTCAATCATTCACACCCCAACGTTGCCCTTTATCATTTCAAGACAGAGAAATGCAACTTATGTGAAAACTAGACTGTAATTTCCCAGTTGATGTGATGAACTTCATTGACATTTCATTTGATATTGTGCTGTTGTGATATTCTCATCCAATGTCATTTTATTCTTTATAACATTCATTGCTCACTTCATACTCTTTTTTAAAACCTGTAATTTTTGTTACTTCCATCACAGAACTTCCCAAAGCAGCAAATCATACCCGCCAAGTCAGCTTGGACTCTTTGACTTGAGCCCTTTTCATAAAAAGGTTGCACCGCGGTTTTGTAAATATTCACAATAATATAAAGTGAGTGGTGAACAGAAGATTTTAAAATAAAATGTCAGTTCGTTTCACTCTAGCTTTCAATTCATCTAATCCCAATAGTACTCTTATTTTAAATTGCAAGCCTTTTATTTTTCAATAATTTCTATTTTCACCATTTCTTTTTTGTTACTTTCATCCTCAAAGCCTCTTTCTTGAAATGATAAATGTTGACTTTATGCCATGAATGGTGAACTGTAGTAAAGGTTCATCTTAAATCGCTCTTTAATGCCAGTTAAATATATTCATTTGCTCAGATCCTTTTTGCAGGAGGCTCCACTGTTTCTTCATCATGATTTACATAAAGATCAACTAATAACCTTTTGCCAATGAGAGAAACGCGGCTGGTGATTAGTGTGTGTGTGAGTGTGCGTGTGAGACACCTGGCCGGATTTATCCTGACGTTTCAGCTTCAACGTCGAGGCATTGGACAATAGATATGCATGTGTTTGAATATGCCCTGCAGAAGATTAGAGGTGTAAAAGGGAAGACACGGGTCTTCATCAGCTGTACATATGTGTGTGGTTTGGGGGGGAGGATTCCCCTTCTTATCCCTGCGATAGGTTAATGGAAGGATTAGCTGTCTTTGTGGAGGAAGGGGAGCGGTGGGAGCCATCTGGAGGACTCGCTGCTCTCCCTCTTTTTTCTCATCTGCGATATTTATAGTTTATTTGGTTTAAATGTGGCTTTAATCAAAACAAAATTTCAAAGGAAGTGCTGTGAACATGACAGATTCACAAAACAAAAGTGAGTCAGATATGATATATGTGAAAGTAATAAATCAAAAGAAAAGCACATCTTTCCAAGTTAATATCCTAGCTCAATGCCCTTGTGTCAGTTACAGCCATCTGAAGATAAAAGTCAAGCTTCCCATTTCCCAGGTAAGATGGGGTCATTAGCAGAAAGAAGAATAATGGCAGAGTGGAGAGATGAAGGAAGTGAAAAAGGCTCCACATTAATATTTAAATCACTCTACAGCACACACAAAAATGGAAGAAGCTTAAGGTGTTTTAATAAGGAACCAGCTAAATATGAAGCAAGCTACCCTGGAAACCCAACACGTGTTGCTAAAGCAAAAGACACAGGCAGATGAAGTTGCCAAGAGAAAGAAAGAAAAAAATAAAACAGAGCAGACTGACACTTAACCTCCTTTTGGAATAGTAGGGAGGAGCAGAGGAGGGAAAGACAAGGAGGTTGTTAAAGACATGGAGAAGAGGAGGAGAGGGCAATTTGGTTCCCTCTCTACTCTAATCTACTATCTATAACGGTGACTGATTCTTGGTCTTAAACCAGAACCCCAGACGGAGGGAAAGGGCACCAAACTTCTCCACTCACCCAAGGGAGATGAACCAAGGAAGGGAGATGAGCTGAAGAATGAGGGAAAGGCAGAAAGGCTGAGCAAGAAAGGCAAAATAATGTGTCAGCTCTTGTGAAAAAGAGCGATAGAACCAATTCCAGAAATAGGAGCGAAATATTCCCAGAGCTTGTGCCTTATTGCCGGGATGTTGGACAAAGCAAATTTCTAACACAGTGCAGTGAATCCTCTGAAGGTGTCAGCGAATGTGTGTGTGTTGGCATGAAAGGACAGGGACTCCATAGAGGAGCACCAAACTAATTCTTCACACCACCGCAGGAACAAGCTGACTGTAAAAGGACATAAAGGTTTTTATATTTATATATATATATCTATGAGCCTGTGTGAATCTGAGAGTCTCTTTTGGAGACTTTCACTGTAGCAAAGCTAAGGCTAGCAATTTGCCCTTTCACAGTTCACAGACTGAAAAAAGACTTGGACGAAATGGGGAAATTCTGCTATTAAGACTTCCCAAATCCCCCTTTTCACCCTGGGGGCAATGCCCAGTATGGCTAGTATTTGCTTTGAGAGACTAATACCAACAGAATTGGCACGTACACACACAGACACACAAACACATGTGCACACATAGCTACAGCCGTGGCCCTGCATTCTCCATTAGCTTATTGATTTCAGGAGAGAGAAAGGGTTTAGGGCAAGCTATCTCTATGGGGGATGGCCCAAAAGGCAAGGTCAGCAATGCAACAGTGCTTAAAAAAAGAACACACATTGTTTTATCATCCTGTGTATTTTACACGATTGTTAAAATATTTTAAAAATAAACATCAATTTGTTAATATATACTGTAAATGCACACACACAAAAACAAGGCTTCATTTGTAGTAGCTCTAAATATCTTGTGAAAATGTTATAATTTATTTTAATGTGATTTAAAATAACTAACATAAGTGCCATGACTGCAGTCTACTAACAATAAAAAGATAGACAACTTCAAGTAAATAATAATAATAATAATTATTATATTATTATTAATAATACATTATTATTATTATTATTATTATTATTATTATTATTATTATTATTATTATTATTATTATTATTATTATTATTATTATTATTATTATTATCATTATTATTATTAATAATATTATTATTATTATTTGCCACCTGGATTAAACTTGGATTAAATCCTTTATTTTAGGAATGATAAAAAAAAGGCGGACAGACATCTTTAAACACAAGGTGCACTTCCTCTGTCGGAGTTACCCATAAAATGAAGGCTCACTGAACAAACTTGAAAACAAATGAAAACAGAATATGACATTGAGCTGATGCTTTTACCCAAAGTGGAGAAGAACATTCAATCTTCACTATAATAAGAAAAACACATCATACACATCCATCCATCTATCCATCATCTAAACCCATTTATTCCTATTTAAGGTCACAGGGGTCCGCTGGCTGGAGCTTATCCTAGCTCTCACAGTCATACTCACTCCTATTGGCAATTTTTGAATCACCACTGAACCTGACATACATGTGTTTGGAGGAGGGTGACGGAGTACCCTGAGAAATGGCAAGCATGGGGAAAACAAAAGCAAAGAAAAATTGATTTATTCAAATGCCAGAATAGGTCCAAAAGATACAGGACTTACAAGTAAATGTAAGACCTGTTTGGATGTAAAGAAAGGAGCTGGTCTCTTAAAAGACATGTCTTCAAGAGAGTTCTTGAAGGTAGAGACGCCCCTGCTCTGAGAACATTTGGTAGTTCGTCCCACCGTTGTGGGAGCACAAATAAGGGCTGTCTGGCCCTCATTTGCTTTGAACATATGATTTGGCAGTGGATGAGAAGGGGCATAAACCTTTATGACTGAGTTGGATGCAGAATCTGCCGTCACTCTGTCGGGAAGCATTAGTGACTTGAATTTGATTCTGGCAGCCATTGGTGTCTAGTAAAGGTCAGTGAGTAGTGGGGTGACATATGTTCTTTCTGATTGATCAAACAGTAGATTTGCATCTACAATTTGGACCATCTGTAGGGGTTTCACTGTCCATAATGGGTTAACTGCACAGCATAACTGAAACAAAACCTCAGCATGGCAGAAAATGGACATCTTGTGCTCAATCATGATACCTAGGTGTTTATTTGTAGCTAATGAGTTTGTGTCCATGTGGAGATGTCAATCTGACATACCTGCTGAGATCGTGGCATTCAAAAGAATGATAGGCACAGTTAGGCGTCATCTGCATAATAAAGCCAATGTGAGCAGATGACTGGGCCGAAGGAAGTAATGTAGGGATTTTCTTTTCCAAACAGAAGGGGCGCCCAGCACAGAGCCCTGGGGCATCCTTGATGAGAGGTATCGTGCCTGAAATGCCAATCCCAAAAAGTGGACATGGTAGGATGCCATTATTTACAAAAGTCAAAAGCTGTAGAGATGACAAGAAAGATGAGAATGAAGAACTGTGCTGTGAGCTACAGCTGCCTTTGTCACGGAAGGTAGAGTGGTCTGAGTCGAGTGGTCACACTTGAAGCCCAATTGATTTGGATCAAGGATGTTATTTTTCTGAGAGAACTCAGAAATGTATTTGAAATTCACCATTTTGATAAGCATGGGTTAGGAGCAGGCATAGCAAAACTGGTTGAAAGCTGTCCGATTGATGTTCGTTGTAGGCTTTTTAATCTGAGAAGTTATCCTATTCAGAAACGTGCCATGAAGTATTTATTAAGAGGTTTTGGGCACTGGTGGACACTGAGTCCAAAATACATGTAAAGGGACCAAAAGAGAAAAGAGAAAGAAATTGTGACAGGTGTGACAGTGAATCACTGGGATTGTATTACTGATAATCTAGCCTTGGTTGAGGATATGTAGCCTGCATGTGTTTCATCTTTTTCCCATATGATCTTCAGAATACCATAATACAACAGTGTCCCATCTCTACAGCCTGTGCAGCGCTTTTTGAAATCAGGTCACATCAACTACCTCTCTGACAGACAAGTGCACTCATATCTCACTCATCCTCAAGTGGACAAAATCCAACACATTCTTAATCCACAATGGCACATGATGGCCCAATCTCTAATGCAGCCCCCACAAATGTCCCTCACAGCCACTCTTACATTCTCACAATGCCTTTGCAGTGTCAAATCACAGCACCATCCAACCATACGCCTTTGAAGAGCACAGAGACAGAATCATTTAGGCATTTGGTGTGAATAATGTGGAGACACACACACTCTTGAGTAACCATGTGTGTGTGTGTGTGTGGGTGTGGTAGTGTGTGGTAAATATTCAGTATGTCAGAGATGAGTAGCCATGCACAGCTCTCAGATAAGGCCTGTTACGGGGGCCCTTAGAGGGACAAGCAGAGCAGGAGAAAGAACATCTGAAAAGGCACATTCTTGTGTGGCAATCAGAGGAACCCTCATTCACACAGCCAGCTCTTATCTGGATCACTCTCTATATTTGCTTCTTGCTCTCTTTTTTATTCTTACCCTCATTTTACCTTATCATTTTTCACTCCCAAACTGAGGAAACATCCCTACTCCTGAAGGTTGTTTATTTTAGTGTTTACTCTATCCTGCAGGAGAAAACACTATGATGTCCTCCTGTAGCAGGGGATGTTGTGATTTGTAAATTATATCGTTCTGTGTTTTACATTTGTGCAGCTGAGAATAAGAAAGTCAAAAGTGAGTGTTTTACATTTGTATCAAGGTTTATAATTTATGAAATATTATGTTAAGTTTGAAATACTCTGTGTTAAACTCGCTCTCTTGGGGGAGTTTAATCAACTTAATAGACTAGTGGGAATGTAAAAACAGCAATGTACAACATGGGAAATATAACTCACCTATATGATGAAGGTGGGGCACAATGCACAGCGACAAAGACAAACAGAAAGAAAGAAAGAAAGAAAGAAAGAAAGAAAGAAAGAAAGAAAGAAAGAAAGAAAGAAAGAAAGACCACACTTATATTGCAATCAGTACTATGATACCACTGTAATTATTCATACATTCTATAGCATTTGCATATAATTATTTCCATGTAAAACACGTGCAATTCATTAATTTTACATGCCTGCTTTACAACAGGCTATGGGTATTTAATTACATATACTCCCAGGAATGTTTTCCAACAGTGGTGACACTTTATTGTGTGATTTTGCATGTGTGTGTGTATATATGAGAGATGTACTCTATTTAAGTGGCTGTTGGATCATTAGCGCTTTTGAGATTCACAGTAGATTTCACAGTCCTGTAATGACTGTGTTTCCACATGATGTAGTGAAAAAGAGGGGGGAGAGAATTAGTGTTATTACCATAGGAATGCGGGGATAAATTGGATGATACACAAATAATCTATATATAAACATAAACTGTGTAATGAGCGCTCGAATATGAAAAAAGGGGAGAAGAAAAGGAATTTTCTCTGGCGTACTGATTGGGTGGTGTGATGACGGTCGCTAATTTAGTTCAACAGTGCGATAGGAGCCATCCACCATGACCTCAGCTCAGCACGTACGAACATGTATTCGCCTTTTTCTATTTTTTTTTTCTTTTTCTGCTGAACCTCTCAAGCTCCCCGTTTCTCGCCTCATCTCCCTCCATGCCTTCACTCCTCTTCTTATTTTCAATCTCCCTGCTCTCATTTTAATTACCCAGAATGATGGCGACAAGCCTTCGCGAGAAATTAAAAAGGAAAATGGAGAGCGGGGGAGGGAGGGGCGGGAGGGAGGGAAAGACAAGAGGGAGAGATGGAGTGAAAGGTAAAGAATAGAAGGAGAGAGGAGGTTTTTGTACTTTCAGATGGGATGATAAACAATCTATCCCTTTTAAGTGAATTAGAATCGGTGAAGGGGGGATTTAAAACAGATGAGGAAGGAGGAGTGATCTTTATCTGGTGATGGTGGCAGGAAAACGAAAAAGCAAGAACACAATGAGGTCAATCAGGATGAATACAAGTCAGAGGCAACAGTAAATGCAGTTTTAATTACTCTACACACGTACGCTTTTCTTTAAATATATTTTTTTATGAGTTTGTATGCAAGTAGCACATATAAGTGTTTGTTCCTTTGCCAGGCCTCACAAGGATAGACTGAAGTGTCCTTTTTCCCCAGGGTGACTGCGTCCCTGTATTCTGTCATGCTGAGCATTTATGTGCGTGCGTCGCTCCGAGCTTCACTGCTGGCCTCTGGATTTCTTTCAGCACGTCTGCGTAGCTACCACTGTTAGCCAGGCGTATAACTCGTCCGCACACACACAGCGACAGGAAGGAAGCAAAACAGAAAGGGGAACGGGGATGTGATTTCAAAAGCGCTGAAACGAAATCCTCCAGAGTTGAGATCACAGACACACTATAAAAAGAAAGAGATGAAAGTGCACTCGCTCTCTTTTTTGGCATTTTTTTTTCTAAGGTAAAAACTCCACTATCAGTTCTCCGTTTGAAAGCTCTGTTCGCCTATTACTCTTTTAGCTGGTCCTCTTCTTGTGTTGGAAAAATGCTTCACAACTCTTATCCCCCTAAAGACTTTCAATCATTTTTTCACTTGCCATTCTCCCTCACTGTTCTGTGATTTTACCTTTTAAAAGTGGAAGGACAAAGTTATTATGGCCACATTCACATTCCTTGCTGCCTCTCCTTTTTCTTCCAACCTGCCTTTCTCTCGTCTTCTCGAGAGTGAATGACACAACGGGATGGAGGAAGGAGAGGGATAATGAGTGTTAAGTGTAGAGAAAAAGGCTTCCGTGTAATAAATAAAAGTCGCTGGACAGTGAGTTCAATCCGATCCACGGCGAAAGAACGAAGGTGGCAGACAACTGACAGAGATGAGAACAGAAATGAAAGGGAGATAGTGAGAAAGGAAAAACAGAACGGAAGGCGAGAATGGAGCGGTCAGACAGCGAAGAAGCTGGAGGAAAAAAGCAAACATGAAATTGGGAGATGGTAACCTGGATTCAGAGATAGAAACAACTGTCCACATTTCCGATTTATTGAGTAATTCAAATCACTCTTGTGCTCAGGGACACCTGTTTTCCCTGTGGGAGAATAAAATAACTAATCAGTGTTTTGGTGAAGGAAATAAGGAGAGAGGATTCATCTTTCTTTACAAGGAAAAGAGGTTTAAGATGACGGGTGAAGAGGTTAAAATCAACCAATATATATCCCTTTCTCAGGGGAACAGCTCCTGTGGCTTGATGAAGACGGAGCTGAATGAAAGTGTGTTTTTCTACATGCAAAGACCAATATTTAAGTTTTTAGCTGGATATTACGGTAGCATTTGCCGCTTGACACAAGCCACAGATTACTGAAATGGATTTTGGAGTGTTAAATGTCTTTTGATGACATGGTGGACAGGAGGCACCAGAGGGTTTCTTGGTAGAAATAAACACCAGGTTTAAAAAAAAAAAAAAATCTAATTACGTGAAATTTACATATTTCTTTGACTGTTAAGATTGCAAAGATTCCATCACTGTTGATTAACTTAGTATTGACTTAAAACGGCAGTGATGAGATCGACGTATTAAACAATCAAACCTTGTTACAGCAAACAAACACAAGTTACCAAAGAGAAAATGCCTATCAACAACGCTCTGATTATGCTCTCTGAGCATTCAGATCTTAGTTGGTGTAAACTCTATCAAAAAATAAAGGAGTCAATTAGAAATGGAAATACAGTTAAATTATTAGACTAAAGAGACTCAGAAAAGTAGAGATTCATTAATTTAGGATATAAACTGGGGATAAGAGAGCCAAAAAACACAACAAATAGAAACTCAAAACAGAGAGAAAATCCCTGACAGGAAGACATGAAGAAAATGAAATATTATAATCAGAGAGATGATATGAAAGAATTATGGTTAGGGTAGGGTATAACATATGAGAAACTGTTAACAGATAAGTTTTAGAAGAAGGTATAACACTGGAACAAGACTGTAATACAGGCTCATACTCAATGTTGCATTAAGACCAGAAATTCTGGATTCATTATGTCATACTTTCTGACTTGGTGAATTAAAAAAAAATGTTTCTTGCATTCGAAGTAAAGAAAGTCAATCTGTTCACCTCGATATTAGTTCACTGGTGAGTAGCCACCACAAGAATGGCTCTTCATGTGCACATAAATTTGAAACTAATTGAAACATGGCTGCACGGCTGACGGGAGGGTATCTTCAAAACCCAGATACTGATAACGTTGTGATTTTGGGCCAAAATCAACTGAATCCATCAACTGCAAATCTAATTTGATCAAGTGACTGACTGTAGGCGTCATGTATCAGATGTGCACCGCCTGTGTGGAAAAAGTGAGTTTTTAAAGTCATAATTTCTGACTTTATAAAGTCAGAATTGTAACATAACAACACACGGCTCTGTTGGAGCGGAGATGCTCGTGTCTTTAATTTAGTTACCTTTTCAGTTGGATGTTAATATAAAGAGAAACTTGTTCAAAAGGGTCGTTTGCACATCTGTACTCTGTTGAGGAGGAAAGGAAACCTGGTTAAGCCTTTAAATAAAACTTGAGTAAGCGCCAGATGTGTGGCATTGAGCCAGTATTTATCGTGTTACTAAGTTTGTATGAAAAACAGATAAACGTACGTCGGCATTGAGCCTAAAAATATCAGCATGAATTTTTGTCCATATCGTCCAGCCCTAATTAAGGTTGTGCATCTAGGCTGCAGTGCGTGGGTTGCTCTGTCTGAACACAGCAGGAAACTCAGTGGATTGGCGTGCTTCATTATGCAGCCGAGGCACGGCGGACTCAGGAGCTGCCTGTTTATACAGCTAAACCAAAACGCACAGTCGACTTGAGTCCATCCGCCAGACACGCACGCCCGCACAACGATAGAAGCACTTAACACGCAAGCTTTCATATTGAAATTAACCTTTTTAAAATGCCCTCTTTCACACACAGACACCTTCAGATGACCCGCATCAAAGCTACATACATTTATTCTAGACGTAAACAGGTCAACTGTTTTCCTAAGGTTAATGTAAGCAGGAAAACTTGCAGAATGTTTACATTTGAATAAGCGCACACAGGGAAACTAAATGCAAATACACACAAAGAGAGCCATGCAGAATTAAATCTGACAGTGAAGACAACTGGAACACCACTGATACATTTTTGATGTTTAATTAAAAAATGAAAAAAGAACCAAACACGCAAGCAAAGGGGTGAGACAAAGAAAGACAGACTCTTGAAAGTAAACGTAAAAAGAAGAATAAAAGCAGTAAATTGCAAACTCTGTTACAGCACACATTTTTTTCCCCATAAAGCTGATTACGGTAAATGTGTGTACGTCTAAGCCTGTGCTGCCTCTCCTTCGACAGTGACGAATCTTTTTGTCTTCAAATTCACGGATCATTTCCCAAGGAGCTTATAGTGAGATGAAGAACAAATGGATGGTTACACACCAGCACTCCGCCATCGCCACACTGACACACACTTGCACACAAGCATGACGAGCAACATACGATATGAAGCGTGGATCCTTGCAAGTCAGAGCATGCGGAGGCAAAAGGTGGCAGGCTTTCAGGGAACGGTACACACACACACACACACAGACACGCACACCCACACACACACACTTGACAGCTCAAACACACCTTTGCCAGAAGATGCCAAATACAAAATAAAAGCAGAAAACACACAGAAGTAATTGTAACACACACATTTGCGTGATAAACAAAGATTTTCAAACTAAAAGATGGGACCTACTTTCTGTCAAGATACAGTATGTGATGCAGGCATGTCAGCTCTGATATAATGCACTTATTTATATATATATATATATATATATATATATATATATATATATATATATAAATGAATTGAATTGGACAAGCTTATATTTATATATATATATATATATATATATATATATATATATATATATATATATATATATATATATATATATATATATATATATATATATATATATATATATATATATACATAAATATAAGCTTGTCCAATTCAACAATTATTACACTGATATGTCTGAATTGATGTCTTAGCTACATGTTGCTTTATATATATATATATATATATATATACATATATATATATATATATATATATATATATATATATATATATATATATATATATATATATATATATATAATATAAGCTTGTCCAATTCAACAATTATTACACTGCTATATCTGAATTGATGTCTTAGCTACATGTTGCTTTTTTTATTATCAGTTTATCAGTCATCAAGTTTATCAATTGTGCCCTTCTGATAGACCTGTTTTCAGCCCTCCATAGCAACACTCAACTGTTGGAGTTATAAAGTAGAGGTGCAACGATTTGTCAGTGTTGTCGACAAAAATTGTTAATAAAAATAGTCGCAGAGGAATTTAATTATCAACTATTATCTGCAAAAAAAAGTAACACATTGAGGCATCTCCTTTCTTCCTTCCTATCTCTGCTGAGAGTTGCACATGCGCAATAGAGTACAGCGCTAGGTAAACAATATGGCGGCGGCCGACAGCGACTGGCAGTAAAGTTCTTTAAAAGATGTATTTTTGAATCGAGTGTCTATCTTTCATGTCTTTAATATATTTATATTTAGTACATCATTTCAACAGCATAATCCCAAATTTAAAGCTGAGAGCTAAATAAGAGCCATTTAATAATTATGAGATTCATGATCCGAAAAGTCGACTAGTCGTTTCAACAGTCGATGACTAATCGACTATCAGAATAGTTATTAGTTGCATCGCTACTGACAAGAACAGGTTCAGTGGAGCATGACTACAAAAATCTGTAATATAGACTTTTATTTTGTCTGTGTGGGTCAGAGAATGTAATCTAAATATAGAGACGTGTAGTAAAATTTAAAGACAACTGTGATACTAATAAAAAAAGAAAATGATTAGTTCTGATATAAATCTAAATACCGATAATTAAAAATCCTCTCTGAATAGTCTATACTGTGCTGGAAAACAAAGCTTATGGAATCAAATAAACTCTTTTCAAACACAAGACAAAACCTCAGCTAAAGATGAATTTATTCCAATAATTTATTTATTTATTTTCTTCCCCAAAATAACTCTGGATCTTGTTTACAGATCCTAATCCCTTAGATATAGCAGCCAGTGCGGCTGTGGTTTGGTATGTCTGTGCTGGCGGATGCGTCTAATGAGCGATCCTTTCCTTCCAGCGCTCCCAGTATCAAACATCTCCTTCCACTCCAGTCATTTACCCGGGGACTGATTCTCTATGAAGTCAATGCTCCTGCTTGTTCCAGCGCTTCGGCTTCAAACGCCAGCGTGCCTTTTGGGGCTCCTCACATATCTGCTCTCTTCCTCTTCCTCTCCCCCTCTTCCTCTCTTTCTCTACTTTTTGTTCCCTTTTTTCAAGTCTTCCCAGGCGTCTTTGTCTTCTCCCCCTTTCTTCTTTCAAGTCAAGACAGGTGGGAGCAAACAGCCTGGCAGTTTTCCTATCCTTTTTATCCTTTTTCTTGTTTTCTCTCTGTGGCTGCTCCTTCTTTTTTCTACCTCTCTCTTTTTCTCTAAATTGAGCTGGGAGAAGTCCTTGATCTACCATTTTGAAGGAGGGAGTTCAGCTTTGGTGTATTTTTGCATGCACATACACAAACACAAAGCCTCGTGGATTTGCCCTGCCATGCACAGACACCCGAGCACAGAAGCAAATAATGTGACTGAAACATTCATGAATGCTGAATCTGACAGTCTGACACACGTTTCATGGGTATGACCTATACCTTATTTTCTAGAAATCGGGGCCATCAGCACATTAAGTAAATACATGGTCGAAAAAGTTTTCATAAATATATCATCTCAAAATCAATTTTAGTAGTGTGGAAATCCCTGGTAATGAAGAGAACAGAAAGTGTGAATCAATTTTCTAAATAACTGAGAAGTTGATGCAATGTACACAGCCATGAAAGTATCTAGGGCTAACACAGGAGCCTGTGTCAACATAAAAGCATCACTAAGCCGATAAAAACAGCTATTTAACCACCCTACAGTCATCATAAGATGCTTAAAGCATTCATATACTACATCTGCACCTGCTTCAACTCTATTCAGGGTCACAAGGGTTTACTGGAGTCTATCCAAGCTGTCAACAGGCAAAAAAAATGCAGTATACATTATTTAAATAAAATAATAATTATCATAATGAAGAGAAAATCTTGAATAGATGAAATCATACTTGACAATCGTTCATTATAAGAGACCATCTGTGAAATATATTTTGTACTTTAACTTATTCATTCTGTTTCAAATCCCTGACAAACAGTGAAGCGCAGGAAGCCATACCCCCAAAAGAGGGCGGACCCATCCCAAAGAGAGAGAAATGAAAACAACACTCAGTAAAACTACATTGGATTCAAGGCTAAAAGCTTCACTTTTTCCCAGTGTTTTCCCAAAAAGAGAGAGGAGCAATAAAAGGAGAAATATATTTCTTCATCCACAGTGCACAGTGAAACTGTGAGCCAGCCATTACTGTATGAATCTAGTAATCACTTCATCACTGGTCATTAAAAAGTAATTGATCCCGATGTTTAGAATCATAGTAGTCAAATGTGATGCTTTACTGAAAGAGCACTGCACCACCTGGTAGCACATCAAAGGTTCACATCCTTCCATCTCAATAGTTTTTCTGTATAATGTGGGCAATCGTGGCTCAGTAGCAACATTGTATAATTTTATACCTACCAGGCCTTTTGATGGTTTATAGCTACCAAACAACACCTTCGTGTAAGAGTTATTGAGGATATTGTTGAAGTCTTATTGACCACCATTCAAGTGTGATGTGTTGTTCCCAACCCAAAAAAAGATTGGTCCTGAAATGTGTTGTTGTCCTTTATAATGGAAGGAGAAGGTTGTATTAATCTGAGCTTGTACTTGGCTTGTACTTATAAAACACACAGTGCTGTAAATTCAGGTTATTTGTTGCAAGCCTGGCTGATCTCCCAAAGCCAAACTGATGGCTTTTGGACAGCTGTGGGGGTTGCCGTCATCTCTATGAGTTATAGTGTACTGCAACAGTGTCACCATTTGATATCAGCAAAATAAAAGACTAGATTACTGACTGACAAACACACACATACTTCTATCGGCTTCAGAATTTCAGAGGCAAATTATTATTAGGGATGTAATATTGCAAAAAGATTGACCTAATCCTCTGAGGTCTAGTTTTAATGCATTGTCAAACATTCTTCTTTTACCAAATTGCACACAAGTTGCCACGCTAGCCTCATTTGCATGAAACTCTGATCTGCACCTCTCCCCTCTTTGCTCCACACACACTGTACCTGGCATGAAAGCAGAAAACTAAAAAGCGAAACATATTCAAGGTCAGAAAAAGAGCAGCATGTCGCAGCTCAAAGCTACTACAAAGGTACAGAAGATGCTTTTAAATGTGACTTTTTTCTTCTTTAAACCAAGAATAAAACAGAGAGATGAATATTTAATAAATTCTGTATTTTCCACCAGAACGTCTTTTTTTCCCCATGAAAAGGAGATAATCCTTTTTCTTGGACAATTGAATTTCAGTTGTCAAGGAAATATAGGTTGTGGTGCATTTAATAATAAAACAAACTGAAGAAAGATATAATGGAACAGTGAGTGGTCAAACAGCAGACTCGCCCCTCAAGTAGGACTGAGTTAATTTATGAATAAAAATCCTATTACTACATGTCTAGTGGCACAAAGCCATCAGAAATAAACACAGGGAAGAAAGCTCAATTTAAAATGAAATGCAGTGTTTGAGGGGGGAAGAAGGCTCGGTCTCCTGCTTTCATTGCTTCCTCTGAATCCTTTTGTTGCTCCCCTCCAAAATCATCCCAATTACGGAGCTAATCTTAGCCTGCAGATGGTGTGTTTTTACCTCTCCAATAGATCGACAATGAGGCTTAATATAGACGGCAGAGGTCGAGCTAACTAACCTTTCTCTGGGGTTCACACGCCTCACAAAGCGTAACAATGAGCTGTGTGCGTTTTTGTGTGAGAAACCTATATATAAATATATATGAAAACAACAGATGCAGCACTGTGTTCTCCAAAAAATGTGTGAGATCAGAAGACACCCTGCTTGCATGAAGATCCCCAGACTTTTGACTGTACATCTGTGTGTTTTGAACCTGGTGCATTATGTTGTGACGTGTTTCTGAGTGTACACAACTGCCAAAATGTCATTCCAGTAACACACCGATCATCAAAGCCTGCGTCATCTATCCTAAAGACCATCTAGTGATATTCATAAAGAGCATAGCAGATAACAGCCTTGTCATGTTAGTTTCTCTACAATCCAGACATCTCGCCTTTCATCTATACCAGTGTGTGTGTGCATGTGAGACAGAGAGCTGCCTGGAGAAGATGATCATGTATGCTCCTGTTGTTAGGGCTTATCTCAGAGATCAGAGTGATGTCAAAATAGCTGTGCGCTGGCAGGTGACGACACATACACACGGATGATGGTACACCAGGATATGTTCGCTGAAATGGTCCACGTGTTCACACATCACTAGGACGTGCACACCTAGCCTCATCAGCAAAGGTACACACATATTCCACAGTGTAAATTTAAGAAGACGAGGCACAAACAAATGCATGCACGTACATGGTTTTCCCTCTCCAGACAGGTGTAGTGGAGTCAGTCGAGGTATTTGAGCTGCTGTAGCGCAGCCAGCAACAGCCTCAGTCTAATTACCTCTGGGACGCCAACATCCTGCTAGCAGCAAAACCAGCTATACGTGTGTGTATGTGTGTGTGTAAGTTTAAAGAAAATAAATGCGAGTCAAGACTGAGTGTTTGTTTCCAAATTGAAATGTACTTTAAGGGAAAGATGTTAATAAAAGCATGGATCAATATTTCACAAACCACAGCTGACTGTCCTCTTAGTAGGCTCTCTGTTTTTGTTTTTTTGCAGGTTAAAATAAAAAGGAAAAAAAAATGCTGGGAAAATTACAGAACAAAATCTTTCTAGTGTGAAACTTTAAAGCAAACAAATGTCTCCTGTGGTGTTCTTTTATATCTAATTGGAGACTGATTAAATCTTTTAGTACAGCTGTTCTACAGTCGCAAAATTGCTCATTGGTAGAAACTTTCCCACCCACCCAAGTATCCTCTGCAACCATGAAGTGATGCTGTGGAGGTAACAGAGATCAGCTCAGTGGTAGCCACCGTAGCTAAACAGACAAAGAAAATACTTAATCAACAGAAAATACAAGGACGATCGGCATCACCCTGCTTAGCTACGGAGAGGTGTGGGAATACAAGAAAGATGTCTAGAGTATAATCATAATAACAAGAAAAACCTCACAATGTTACTGTTTCTGTGTTAAATGTGTTTTGCATTCGATGCTCTATGTCTATATATGTGAATTGTTGCATGTTTCAGCATTTCCATGAGAGATCAGCAGCAGCCTGCAGCCCAGTCCAATCAATAGCTTGTTACTGCGGCCTAATGTCTTTCACTGAGAGGGCAGACACACACAGAGGAAGATAAGTATCAGTGCACACACATACACTAACATGTGCTCAGGAAAACACATTCATTTATGCAAAGGAAAAAGCACACACACATGAGCGTTTCAAGCATCAAAATCTTTGACAACAATGTTTTCTCTAACGCTACCTCCCCTTATAAAATATGCTAATTTCCAAGGTCTCCAGTAAACAAATGGCTCTCAGGAGGGTGTATTTCAGCTTTACGGCCCAAACTCGGTCAGCCTAGAGGAGAAGTGTTAGACTGGGTTTAAAAAAAAAGAGAGAAGTGGAAATGAATTAAATAGGAGGAGGAGGAAAGGAGCCATTAATATATAGGAGAAACGAAGCAGGAAATGAAAGTTTAGATTCCTTCCTTCATCTTCTGAGATGAGCCTCATGGCTAAAACCCATTTTAGGAAGTGGATCTGTCATTATATTTATATGAAGAGGGAGATATTGTGCTGAACTGACATCCTCCTTTTATGTTTCACTTCTACGTACAGCACAGAGCTCAGGAAACAGCTTCATTTCCTTCTTTTA
Source organism: Cololabis saira (assembly GCF_033807715.1). Taxonomy (NCBI): domain Eukaryota; kingdom Metazoa; phylum Chordata; class Actinopteri; order Beloniformes; family Belonidae; genus Cololabis; species Cololabis saira. The sequence goes on from NC_084602.1 coordinate 27,076,087, forward strand.
ATGACTGTCATAAAAAGGTCAAAGGGCAAGCCATCTTGTTTTTACAACCTCCCTATGATCAATGCCTAATCAAGTAAAACAATAGTAATGAGTTAAGGTAGCCGCATACTGTATCGACAAAAAAAAAAAAGGGTATTGTTTTCGAGGGGAGACAAAGTGAGTTTTCAACTCATAACAGCAGATGCTGAGCGACTCTACTGCTCCAACTGGACTTTTAATTTCTTCACAGTAAACAAAGTGGGAACGTCTCTCCAGCGGCCCCTCTGCTGCTCACTGTAAAATAAAGACTCACAGTAGGAGACAACTAATTTGTGTGTGCTTTTTGAGAGTAATCATCACTGATATGCAACAGCTAGACACAACAAGCAGCAGTTAGATGTTGTGAAGTGGACGCTATCATTGTTAATCAAAACTACAGACGATTTTGTTCCAGCTCATTTGAACTTCTGTATCCAGTACAATACTGACCATTGTTGCTTGGCAGTGCACTGAAAGTACTAATTCAAAAACGCACAAGCACACATACGACTATCCGTTCCTCTTTTTACTTCCACTTCTGCACGTTTGCAACATACACACACGGACAACAGCACTGCATCCTTTTGTTTGAGCCTTTGTTTGGTCGTTTCTACGTTTTCTCTGGCTGAGGGTTTGAAAGTGATTACCGATGCGGTCCACTTCATTAGCATGAGAACAAAAACAGTGTGGGGAACACATTATCACTTCATAGAGAAAAGACTGAGAGCTGTCTGCCCGTTTGTTTACACTGTTGCGTACGGACATTTTCTAGCGGTGCTGCCACTGCCGTCTCACAAGGACGGTTTTCTGCAGCAGAGCCAGGAGGCATAGGAGGAAGAAAACACCAGTGGATAAAGACACAAACAGCAGAGGTGTTATAATAAATGTGTTTGTGTGTGCAAAAACAACGGCATGAATTAGCCAGAGTGGATATTCAAATATTAAAGCTAAAGAAACATGTTCAATAATCTCCTGCCCAGTTGGAACTAGTTTATTATTCACTAATGAACCAGAGCATTAAACCGACCTGTCTAATACTATGCAGGTGAGAACTTCCCAAAACTGCTCCGACCATTTGGGCCTTGGACATGAGACACTCCAGAGATGCTGAGACCTCATTCTGACACTCAACTAAATTTGGATCTGGGGAGGCCACATGAAAACATTTGGCTTTTTGTGGTGTAACTTGAACAGTCAATAAGCAGTTTGTCCTGCTTTGAGGGAGCTCTGTTGTTTTGGGTAGGGAGCTTGGCAGCAATTTGAAGGTTTGGGTGGGTGATAAATCTTAAAGTAACATCTACATGAATGCCAAGGACCAAAGCTTCCCAGCAGAGCATCGCATGGTAAAAGGAGATCATTCACATTCTGTCTTTAAGTGTATTTTGAGGAACAGATACATGGATAAACATTACATTCTGTCAAGTCAATTTATTCCACTGGTGGCAGTGTGTAAAGACCACGTGGTAACAAACCTTAGAAATATAGTACTGAAGGCATTTCGTCTTTCATCCAAAAGCCTTTCTCACTTCCTCAATCGAGAACTGAAGAAACCTTTTGGATGAATGGTGAAATGTCTTCAAAACCAAGAAAAGAAGTCCAGTTGCCTCCAGGTAAAGATTTTAGGATTGGAATGACGAGACGCTACACCAGCATATGCATGGCAACACCATAGCATTGCTTTTCCTTGCCGAGACCAGGTGTTTTAATAGCTACTGCAAGGACCGGTTCAAACTGGCTCAGAAGCAGCACTGGAACCAGTTCGACCTAAAAGAACTTTGACAAAATAATCCAAACTCAAGTAGACATTGTATTAGGCAGAATGCCTTGTTGAAATGCTATTTTAAATGTACTTTTCAATGTTTCTCTTCCTTTTTTTGCTTTGCCTAGCATTCAAACTGTAGGTTTAGCCAACTACATTGAGGGCAATTAAGCATGTCGAAATTCTCAAGCACAAGTTAAGATTCTAATAAATGGATAGATACCCGTGAAGTTTTACTGCACAGATTCTTAGCCACAATCTGGTTCAAAACCACAAAGAGCAATCTTCCACATTTATTTAAAAGTGATTAGCTGTAAGTGCTGCATAAAGAGATACAGTATAACAGCAGAGAGCAACATCTACACTATCCAATCTTACACTCATAAAACTTAGATTTTGTGGTATAATAAATTGAAATAATGCCTTGTTTTACTAGTCACATCAAGGACAGGACAGTTGCCATAAACCACAGCATAAAAAACCACAGGCTTTCTAAACTTTAAGGCCTATCCTTCAGTCCATCCCACTCTCTCTCCTCATCCTAGACAGCAGGAGGTGCGCTGAGGAAAGAGGGGTGGAATATAGAGCAAAGACGACTGTATCACTCCAGAAAAAGCTATTTGGAGCTGGTTGACCCTGAGGTCAGCTGGCTGGCTTGCTTCCTGGTTAAAGGGGATTGGTGGGAAATTGAAGCATCCAATCACAATGTGCTGAGCAGAAATCAATGAGTTTCCACAGAAAATGTCAGCAGGGATTGACCTTTTGGAGACTATAGCCTCCTGAGTCAGAGAGGGAGAGGAGGAGCAGGGGGAGGGAGGAGGAAGGCAGGAAATAAAAGGGGATGAGGTCAAAAGGAAAGAACAGAGTAAAGAAGAGGATGAGGTAGAAATAAAAGAAAGGAAGGATAATAAGAAATGAGAAATATGACAGGGATAGGTTACACGTGGAATGATAATAGTAATCATTATTTTTAAGAAAATCATGCATATGAAGTACCGTATTTGGTTGTGTTTTTGTGTCTGACATGGCAGTACTGTATTTAAGTGTGTAACTTATTTCAGTGTCATCATGCTTTATTGATTTTACTGCCTTATTGACACAGCAGATGTAAAAATCAAATACTTCTAATAACCCAACTTTTAATTTCGAAAGAAAATAAATTATAAAAATGGGGCCATCATCATAGTTTATGGTTTAGTCTTATTTTTTTTCCCCTTATTGCCTTTGTCCTGTGTTTTATTTTGAAAGTATTTGTCTGCCTTCCTGTCTGCCCCTACGTCTCCTTACCTTCCTTGATTGTTGACAACTGTGTCTTGTCAACTATTGTGACAATTGTCGGACTGTCTTTGTATTTGTTATACTCTCCAGCTGTGCAATCTGGTCTCCTGCCTGCACATCTTTGTATTAGTGTTTTGTATATTCTGTTGTGAGAGGGGTTTTTGTTATATATATTTTATTGGTTAATATATTTTATTGGTTGATAAAGAAAATTAAAATTACTCCTACATCCTTGGTTTTCTTCATTTGGATCCTCCACTTACTATTCATGACAGCCTCCAAGTAAACTAATGTGGTGCTTTTGTGCGATAATCGCACACATAAACAGGAAACTATAACAATCAGGATGTAAGCATTCCTTTACAGAAAAGATTCAGGACTTTTGTACTCTGTTGCATCATTTTTTTTTTCTTGCAAGGCTCTAGCATTTTTTTTCTCCCACCACAGCAGCAGAATTAGGTTAGCCAAAGAGTTTGAGTGAAAATCATTGCAGAGATGGAAAAATTGAGCAAAAGAAAGAAAGAAAAAGACAGGTTGACCTTTATTGTCTCCTTCCCTGCTGTTTCCTCATCTTAAACCAGCATCTGTGGACCCAGGAGGAGTGAGTAAGAAAGACAGAGATGAGGGAACACGCGCTCTCCATCTGGCTTGGTGAGGATGTGAATATTTTCTTTCTTGCAGTCCAAATATCTGGTCTGTAGCGCACGGCTATTTGTCTCTTTAACTCCCAAGATTTTTAAAACTCACTGTTACATCTTTCAGTTAGGTCTTCCAGCTCTTAATCATTTGTTCCCATCTTTTTCTTTCCCTTTTTAGTCTTTCCTACCTGTCTTTTTTAATATCGTTATGCCCGTAGTCACATTTGATAATCCGCTGTAAAATCACGTACTGAGCATCAATCTCAAACTGTCCATTGGTATCAGTGGGTGACCTTTACGTCTAAAATACTCCAACTCTCAATGCACAATTGGGTATGTGTGTTTGTCTGTGTGCACCTGTATGGGATGAAATTCATGTGTATGCACTGATGGAAATACATTTCAGCAGTACATACACAGATTGTACAACAACTCTGTGAGAAATGGCTTAATAAAGACCAAACACAGACTTTTGCACATGTGATTCTCAAAAACACTAATCACCAAATGTTCCACTTTGGCTCAAAGTAGGAGTCAGTGAGTGTCCACTGATGTAAAATCTCCATTTGGGAAATGATTCTCTCAAAGTTTCCCACCTCGGTTGTTGCCCTGCCCTGCTACTCTTCGGTCCTGCGCAGGAACAAGAAGGTGAGAGGTCACTGAGGCCCAAATGAAAACTGCTCTCTGCTTTTTCTCTCTGACATCACCATGATTACAACATCCTGAGTCGATTCACCTCCCCTCCTGTCACTCCCTCCTTTCCTTTGTTGACCTTGTTTTCATCCTCTCCCTCCCTTCCCGCTCTCCTCCGTCCCAGGTTGGTTTTAATTGGAAGGCGAGGTGATGGGAGAAGGACGAGCGCTCCTCTAAGCCTGGCTGCTCTTTGATGACGGAAAGAGAGTGAAGTCCTTTTACCTCTTTCCATCTCAAACCCTGCTGCCATTCCTTACACACGGAAGCACCAAGGAAAACTCTCCCTCTCTCCCTCTACCACACACACACACACACACACACACACACACACACACACACACACACACACACACACACACACACACACACACACACACACACACACACACACACACACACACACACACACACACACACACACACACACACACACACACGAGAAGGCATTTCTCTTTGAACTGAGTACTGCAGTGTGTTCAAAGCAAAGACGAAGGCAAAAATGTGGGGGTGGCGAGGGGAGAGAGAAGGACACTTCAAGGTGAATTTGATTTCCACTTCGTTTTAACCCACAAACAAGCCGACACACGTGCATGCAAACTCAAACGTGCTATTCAAGCCAAGCTGGCATGTATGCGTGTGCTTGCTGCATTACCGCCAAGCAGCCACATGCATTCAGCTACATACAACGACTGACGCACGTGCAACATACTTCACTATTTTAGTCCCTTATGTGTTGATGAAATTAACTCATAACACAAGATGCCCTTTAAGCATCTATTTTCTTCAAATTGTTTGTATCTGTGTACATATTGTGGGTGCAGGAGCAGAATGATTCATGCAAAAATTGAACTGAGGGAAACAAAATAAAATAACACATTTGCAGAAACTGTTGCACGGCAACACTATTTGTGTGTGTTGCCTATTAAAGGAATCAAGTCAAGTGCAGTTCACACGTTGTGTTGCATATAGAGAGGCTGGGCGACCGCAGGCCACCATGCCAAACTCCTCTGATCCCGGCGTACACTTCAATAACCAACGGCAACCAAAACCATGAGGTAAACACACCACTTAGCTCCGCTGCAGTCCGCACACACGGACACCCACGGTTGCAAACACTGGCTTGACAGAATGACAAATATTTCCTTCCATCCAGAACGAATGAGGTAATGACAAAGGGGTTAAAAAAAGGGAACAATCAACGGCTCATTAGAAAGATAAAAAACCTCCCAAAGCCTGGAGGATGAAAGAGAAGGTGATGAAAACAAGAAATGAAAAAGAAGAGAGTGAAAAAGACTCGAGATGATGACAAATCATAAGAGCTGTAACTCAATTCGGGGGCCCCGCTAAAGATGGCTTTCTTCATCCCTTTCACTCTCTCTTCATCTTGTTGTGTGTCTCGCTCTCTCTTGCTCCCGCTCTTCTCATCCCGGCTTCTTGGTAATTTTTCCCCGCTAACCAATAAGCCATTATGTGGCAGTAATATGATTGCTAATGGATGCACTGACCTGGGAGGAAGCACGCAGCACACCATTAGCCCAAATGCTATGCAACGCTATCACAAGACTTTCAAACTTAGTTAGATGGTGACTGTTAGCGTGTGTGTGTGTGTGTGTGTGTGTGTGTGTGTGTGTGTGTGTGTGTGTGTGTGTGTGTGTGTGTGTGCGTGCTTGACTCTATCCACAATTCGTGCAGCCTGGACTGTACCATCATGGATAATCATCTCGTGGTTCTTCTGATGAGTGTACTTTTTTGGCTGGATAAACTCATCTTTTCTTTTAATTTTTTTTTGTGTTTACATAGGATGATGACGTGAGAGATGACGCGAACAAACGCATTCACCTAATCAGAGACATATGAATGTACTGTGAGACTAAAAGTAGATGTCAAATATAATGAAATGTAAAAAGACATTATGTCTTGCATGGTCTCTTTCCGATTGTTATTCAATCAAATATGTAATTTAACTGGCTAAACTGATACATTTTGGTCAAGACAGAGCAAAGCATTACAAAATTCCTCATTGTGTTTATTTCTTTTAAAGATATGAATGAATCTTGTATTTAGAAGCTTAACAGGGGATGATAACCAAGAATTATCACCCATCTATTCACTCTCCTGGAGCTCTATAAAACTTTAGTGTTTTGTCTGTTTTCTGCAAAAAGCACCCTTTGTTCCACAGCACAGTGGACATTCACAACAGAATCCCACCTTAACAGACTGAGTATTGTAAATATCAGAAACGCCATTGAAAAAAAACACACACACATGAGGAGTGAATCGTTAACTTAGATTTTTGAGGGAGACAGACCCAAAACCTAGACAGGATTACAGCATATTATACGTGTATATACTATACATCTAGAGTTATAAGGGAAGACTTTAAATCTGGGATATTTTGGGGTCATTGTTTATGCGACCATAACCACATTCCTTTGTGAATCAATGGAAAACAATGTCTAATTGTTTGCTGCGTCTTGGAACGCCACAGTTTGTATCAGACAAGACTAAAATCTGGTAAAAATATTAAACATGTGGGATTTTATCCCAACACCTGGTGCATGAATGCAAAGGCCATAACTTAGCATGTCATATGGGCTACATTTATTCTTACAAGAAATCTCCCCCATTCACATTAAATATCGTAGAGGTCTGTTTGAATAAAAACTAGTAATAGATTTAAATATCTTTACAATATCTGTGCTTAATTGAATAAGATGGACTACTGCTACTCTTTTTACCAGGACTTTGGAGCTTAGATGGACTTAGAGGAAGAACGTAATACATTATGAAATAATGAAAACAATTCAAATGTTCTCAGTCATTAGAGGGACAACAATTAAAACTTAATAAGAATTAATTATAAAAACTAAAACTTACTTAGAACACGCAAATAGATTTGCAAGAATTAGAGCGCATAAAAAATCCATTAATACAAGATGTTTTCTGTGAAAAGAAGCAAGATTGTTTCTTAATTTCCAGCGTGGCGCATTCATCTAGAGATGGCAGTTTTATTTCAGCAAAACAAAAGACTACAGAGACACAAGCACACCGTTGGCAGACACGGTTTCCATGCCTCTCGGAGGTCACAGGTTGTTGATATGTGCAGAGAATCCAGTCACACACACTCGGAGAGGGAGAGAGGATTTGTTTAATCGTTCGGCCAACTCGGACAGATGGTCATGCTTTTCCAAAAGAGCAGTGTGACTGGAAAAACGGCCCACCGGTGACCCTCGCGGTGCGCGTCTTTGTGTGCGCTTATGCATGTGTGACAGTGTTACAAAAGCAAATGTTACACAAGCATTGTTTCCGAGACACTGTAACCCACGGCCAAGCCCCGACAGTAATAGGCTGGCAGAGCAGTAAACAGTGGAAGTGGTGCTGAACAACAGGCATCAGTCAGGGCTGAATGCCACGAGGACAAAAAATCCTCTACACTTCAATGCCTTTTCCTTCTCCTCTTTCCGTCAAAGTCTCTTCTCTCCACCTCCACCTTTCATTCTGTCTCTTTTGTTTTCCCTGCACCTTCCAAATACCACAGCTTTCTTCTTCTCCTCCTCCGATGTTGTTTCAGAGGTTATTTTTCCCTGTCCTTCACTCCCTCTTTTCCTACTTTTTCATCAATTAACATCGTAAACTTGTCCATGTTTAAACACGCACAAAAAAAGAAAGAAACACACACACACACACACACACCTAAGATATCACACACATACTTCTGGGACTAACACTTAGTAACATAAGCAATTAACACACAGCTGAACTGGCCTTGACATGAGCCCAGAGATCAATTACATATACACAGAGCAAAAGATCATGCACACACAAGGGCGTAAACAAATATTAAGCACTTTGGTGAACACACACACACACACACACACACGCACACACACACACACACACACACACAGTCTGGCCGGTGTCCAGGCGGAGTCTCGTTGCTTGTGTTTATAAAGCCCTGAGCTCCATATCGACAACTGTAATAACTGTGGCTGACAGGAGAGAGCAGATTACAGCAGCAATCTTAAAACTCACTCACTCACTCACTCACTCACTCACTCACTCACTCACTCACTCACTCACTCACTCACTCACTCACTCACTCACTCACTCACTCACTCACTCACTCACTCACTCACTCACTCACTCACTCACTCACTCACTCACTCACTCACTCACTCACTCACTCACTCACTCACTCACTCACTCACTCACTCACTCACTCACAAATATATATCTTCTCCTTTTCCTGAAAGCTGTCTCTTTTTGTCAACAAAACAGCTACACACACGTCAGGTTCATCCAATAACCTTTAAAGTAATAACGTTATTGCAGTGGACAGCAGACCGTCTACGGCTGGTCCGGCGGTCGGGGAATATGACTGAAACACGTGTAAAGTTATAGATTTCAGAACAGAAACTAAGAGTTATATAAAGAGTTATTTACAGGATTGCAGATGTTGTTTGGCTCTGCAGAAAATGGTAGCCTGCTGGGCTAATGGCTGAGTGGCTTCGTTTTTGTTCTTACACAAGCATGACATCCACGACCATAGAGCCAAATCAAGGCAGGAAAAAGGTCTTTAAAGAAAGAGGGAGCAATATAAACTAGTCAGAGAAAGAGCGAGCCGGTCGGTGAAGCTGATCATCGAGGGTCTGCAGCAGCAGCCGAGGCCACCAGTGGAAAATGAAAGTGGACTTTACTGGAGTGAAGGGAGCAGGCTGAGATTGGGGTCATAACTATAAGGTGCACGGGTAAAGGAAATACGGGAGAAGAGAGAGAAGAAACGTATAAAACACCCATTGCAAAGAAATGGCATATTATTGTTATGAAAACATAAGTATGCCGTTGTATTCAGGAATATTCATTTACTAACTCTTCCCCTCCTTCCTCTGCCGTTCCCACCCTTCTTAAATCTCGTCCTTCCTCTTTGTACCTCTTCTGTCTCTCTCCATAGGCCCCCTGACCAAGGAGAAGCAATTTGCAGCAGCAATCCGTCGCTAATTCACGCTCAGCATTCATGAAAAATGTATAGCAGGCTGACTGAAGGGAGATGCAGATTGGTGCCGGGCCCTCAGCAAGAGACGGGCTCTGCATTAATGGAACATTATTTTTCCTCTCTTCTTCCCTCCATCCAACTGCATACATGCCTCTTCTCCTCCGCTTTCTTGTAATACTGTCTCTGTCTGTCCATCCATCCATCCGGATCTCACAGAATCTGACAAAAACCCAAATCCTGGCGTATCCCAGAACCCGGTGTAGCTTTAGCAGCTTAAACAACCCCAAACACTTTTATCTGCAATCTGAACAACTCCGCATGAGCACGTGGGTTATCCGAGTGTGTTTTTTGCGCGCGCATTTGCCTGCGAGTGCAGTGTGCAGCCGGCTAAACCTTTACAAAGATAATAAGAGGGGAAAAAAACAACTTTATCTTAATCTTTAAAAGGCACGACATGAAGCTCGGATCCAGCTGTGAAATGGGACGCGTGTGTGTCTTGGCATGTGCGTGTGTCCTTCCTGGCTTGAACTCGCAGACGTGTTGGTGTGTGTGTGTGTGTGTGTGTGTGTGTGTGTGTGTGTGTGTGGGGATGTTTAAAACACACACATCTTACGAGAGTAGATTAATAACACCACTGTAATGCCATCAAGACTAGTCACAGTGTGGATCATGCATAATAAACCTCCCAAGGAGTATACGTAAACACACACACACACACACACACGCACACACACACAAACACACACACGCACACACACGCACTTCCTATCACTATAGCAACACTGGAACTGTTGCTGCCCTTAACTTCAAAGTCAGATGTAATTTCAGCCTCCCAACAGCCAGAGGGAGCCATGGTGATGACAGATCAGCCTCTGATGATTCCTCCTTTCTTCCATCCCTCTCCCTCCCTTCCTTTACTTACTCCTTTCCCTCCCCACCCAGCCCGCCTGCTGGGAGTCCGGTCACACAGGACCACACATAAAAATAAACCCAGCAATGCGGGTGACTGAGGATCAGGAAATGGAGAGTGGAAGAGGAAGGGGAAAATAAAGAGGGAGTTTAATAAAGCAGAAAAGGAAGAAGGGAGATCATGTCTTTTACTTGTCCTCTCCCGGTACAGCAATTTATCATTCTTGTTCCTCCCTTTCAGCCAAAACACAGAAATAGGCCACAGACAAGGTGGAGTGAGAACAGAAAGCCACTATCAGCTACAGCAAATGTCATTCAGCTTCAAATATTTGCTATTTCAACACACATTATCCGCTGTGGACGAGACATACTTGTAGATTCATACACTGACGTGGCATTTGACAGTGAAAACTCTCCACATGCAAACTATTAATGAATATAAAATAGATGTTTACAATCTTCAGTTCAGATTGAAGCCATTTTAACAGTTAATTTAAATATTAATGTGCTAACAAAATCCCCCTTATAATGGAAGGCTCGGCGTCAGAAGGGTGTATTTGGCATTTAATAGAGGGAGAAAATGAGATCTATATATCAAGAGAGAATATTTTCAAAAAAATATGACCAACTGAACTGAGGTAATATCTAGCCAGTACCTTAGATCAAGTTTTACCTTTTCAGAACAAAACTAGATGTAACACCCGCAGAGAACAAGCAAAAATGGCAAAGCACGCGGAGTGCCATGTCCACTTATTGTGCACATTCAACTTCCAAATATAGCAGCCTCTGCTTTCACGCCCTGTAGAGTCCACTCTCTAGACTGTCCTGTAGTGAAACAAGCTGTTAATGACGGTCCTGTGCTCCTTGAAAACTGTAATAAACACACTCGTACCGATGTGTTCTTTTCTTTTTGGATTTATCACCATCAGATACACAGATGCATACAAATGCATGTCCTCTCAAATACACATATGAACTCAGACACCGCTCTTCACTGGGTTGGTGTGTGTATATGTGACTTTGCTCAAGGAAACTAACTGCAAAAAGCTGCTGCCTCTCTTTCCTCCTTTGTCCTGAATTTGAACTAGTCTTCCAAATCTATTAGAAGAAATAAGGCTTGACAAAAGACACGAGCCAGGGGAGAGGAACTGATGGGCAAAAGATTTAAAAAAAAAGATGCAGATGGGGAAGATTTTTCTCCTTGTAGGGTCAGTCTTTGCTTTTCTTCCTCCTTCTCCTTCCTTATCTCTCCCCGTTGTCTCCTCCTTTGTAGGAGAGCTCGGTGGAGAGGCGCCAGTGGAGCTGGATGGGTGTTTTCTTAACCAAGTTCATCCCTCTCCATTTTCTTCTCACTCTCAAATCATACAGTTTGACACACTGGGAATGTACGGATGTGTAAGCATGGGAGCGGGTGTGTTTGAAAGAGGAGTACTTGGACAGAGTATGTGTACAAATCCACACAGGTTGACTATCTGCCCTCCGCTCTGCTGCACAAGGCTTCAAGTCAGTCGTCCTGTCAAGGGTGGTTGGACGTTACCGTGGTTTCCTCTGCAACCAAGGAGCTTCTCCCCACGCCTCCCCGTTCCACTGTTGCTCAGCCTTGTGTTACCCGATAGCTTTTACAACTTATACTGGTCATTCCTTGCGGCTAAAATAGTGTGCATCCATTAAATTTAACCATAACACACAAGTCAAATCCAATCCTGCAAGAAAAAAAAAAAGATTTCCACAAAGAAACTCCTTTTTGGCTCATCTCTCCTCTGCTGGGGATGAGAGTGCAACGTCAGCTACTCAGGAATGCTGCTAGGGATTATGTGTCCCACTTAAGGACACTTTAGCTGTCAAATACTAAAGTGCAAAGTTTGAACTTGCATGACGCAAGTGTAGATTATTTTTGTGGTCACCGCTTCAAAATTGATTGTTTAATTGCAGGCTCAACATGCTTAAAGGCAAGTATAAAGCAGTTAGCTATTTGATAATTCCTCCCAAGTTTTTAATGATTTTAAAGTAGTTATTAATAACAGGAAATGTAACTGCTGAGTAAGAACTGAATTTGTCTATGAATCAGATTTAATTTCAGATATCATCGCTGTTGAAATTTCTGGGTTCAAAACTATTTTGATGATGTTGTAAGAGATTTCTCTGCAGATCAATTCCACTTCTTGCACATCTGTGTTTTCAAGCTGTAGGGGAACAAATGGTGAGAGCCGGCAAAAACACATGTTCCCGCCTCTTGAGGGTCAAAAAAACTATGCACGTACATGAAACTGTGTGTGTGCACTGAATGATTCATGAGCGGCAGGCCGCCATAGAAGCGGAAAAACAACCTGTCTGCATTTTAGATGAAGTCAGAGTCGTTTGACTTGCTGTGTCATGATACCGGGTCTGCGGTGAAAACACAGACTGTGAACTTGGTGTAGTATATCAACATAATGTGAAAAGCATCAGTGATGAAAAGTGAAAGTATAGTTGAAAAAATCTCATTATTGCACATTATAAAATCCTTTGGAGCAGCTAGCTGTAGCCGACTCGTCTGCCTTCATCTTCCCTGAATGCCAGAATTTGCAGAAATTGACAGCCTACTCAGATTGCAGAAGAATAATGAGAAAAGAACAAGAACTGGATTATTCTGGGCTCTCAAAGTTGTAAGGTGACATTGCAGATGTAGGACTACACACCAGCCCGGAGAATCAGATTTGTGCTTGGATGGTTGAACTAGCTGGGTCCTTCAATCAACAAAGAAGTTTTTAGGGGCACGCTGGTAGTGCAGCCGTCTCACAGCTAGAAGGTCCTGGGTTTAATTCTCCCCCCCATGACTTCAGTGCCCACACCCTGGGTGGGGTTGGCGAAAGGGCCTTTCTGTGTGGAGTTTGCATGTTCTCCCCGTGTTCCCTTGGGTAGATAATGTGAGCTACCCTCACAAAAACATGCAGCAGTCCTGGGCTCTACATGCCCCGTCTGGCCAGCCGGGGACAGATGGGGTGAGGAGGATCTGGCCGGAATAACGTGATCCTTCCACGCGCTACGTCCAGCTTCTTTTCACCTGTCTAGTGAAAAGAAGTGGCCTCAAGAAATGAGGAGACTTGAGCTCAGTGTAGGGCCCTCCCAGGGTTGGCAGAGGGAGAGCAATGCCCAGGACTGACTTAGGTACGAGCACTGAGTGAAGAAAATGGGAAAAAAATCAGGGATATATGATTAAAAAATAAATAAAATAAAAAAAGGGGTAAAACTTCTTTGTTTTTTTGTTTAAAAAAAATGTAAAACGTTTTTTTTATAATTTATATTTTTATCTCTGGTCTTTGCATGCAACGGAGTAACACAATGATTTTTGGAAACAATTTAATTAATTAATTTAGTCACAAGCGAATGCTGCACCGCGGGGTTTAGAGGCCTACGCACCAACTGAGAAAAAAATAAGGTAAAGGCCTGAGTCGATGGTTAATGGACTCAAAGTCATGAAGAGTTGATGACAAAAGCCAACGTTTGCTTTAATTTTTACCTGCTAGTTTAACCAGTTTAATTCACCAGGACAGGTGAGAGATTCATCGCTGCCACATTTAATCACAGCCGGCCCGACTCCCTCTGCTGGTCACCTTGTCTTTTATTCACTAATCCCACAGCTTGAAAGTAAATGCAATATTCAATATCCGTAGCGTTAGTTTCTGATTTCACCTCTAAACAGTTTGTTTTTGTTAAGAGAAACTCTGCTCTGTTTGTCCTATTAGCATCGTTCATTTACGCTGATCAGGGAGCCGTCAGCATCCTCAGCAGACACGTCTCAAGCGTCTCAAGAGAGAGTGCTACTCATCATTTTGAAACCCAATTTTATAAATTTGGTAACCGCTTCAATCATTTATGTTTGGCTTGCTGATTAATGACATACGTTCTCAGATTTTATAGCTAACGTGACCATACCGTACACTCCAGTGTGAGACTGGTTTCAGATTATCTGTCCTTTTCTCAGAGACATTATAGCAGCAGTAGCAGGGAGCTGCTGTGGCCTTTATTGCTGCTGTCTGTTCTAAGAATAGGCAGCAAACAGTTTGGCTCTGCCTCCTTCTCTCCCCACATACCCTCCATGTGCTGACAGTATATTTTCTAACCATTCAACACCTATATCCATGTAATACATATGCTGAATCATTTGTATCTACAGTATCATTTACAATTTATACAAAACACATTCTGATTTACATGGGAAAAGCATCTCTTGCATTTCTTTGCTCTCACGACTCCCTTCCCCTCCTTTTTCTCCTCTCCTACCCCCTGAGCACTAATATGGAGGCTGAATCTAACCGCGCTGGATGACATTACTCTGGGCTGCCTGCTGGCCCTGTCTGTCTGCAGGGGGACTTTAAAATAAAACACAGCGCTGGGAAGAGCCACATACTAGTGAGAGCACATACTGTATAGGCAGCTTGACTGACATGCTCTGACAAACTACACACACAAACACACACACACACACACACACACACACAGTGTGTGTGTGAAAAAGGCTTGCAGAGGACAGTGTGCATCAAAGTATGGACTGAATGGGCATTTGCGCGCCAAGAGAGCTGTGCGTGTGGCTGCCGTGAGGGAGAGGGGAGGGGTGCAGGCCTCTCCAGCTGTGCCCTGTCAGTCATTTATGACCTCACACATGGAAAAACAGAAAAGGGCAAGGTGGACAGGAGTGAGGGAAGAGACAGTGATTATGTTTCTGAATTTTTCCTTTTGTTTGATGGAAAATAAGTCAACGAGGGGCAAATGAGCGCTGAATGACCTATAAAAACATTTTTTTTTCCCTTCATTGCGTGCCTGTGTGCATGTACGGGTGTGCATGAGAATAAGAGAACATGTCCTAATGTAAAAAAAAAAAAAAACTAAACACACACACACACTACTGCCAGAACGCCATAGCCTGAATTCAACATCCCTCACCCTGAACAAGTGACAAAAAGATAACCACGTTTCACTTCAGCGCTTCACGCCCTTTCTCTCCCCCCCTCGCTTCCTCACCTCACCCTCCCACCCCCAGCTCTCACTCTGTCTTTCCACATGGCTGGCCATCCTCTCCAATGTCCCAGAGGATGGGAGGCTGTGCGGCAGCTTGGCAGGCTGTCAGGGGAACGCAGGAGAGCAGGGAACATGTAGTGACTGGAACAGGGTGGTGGTGGGTTTCGGGGGAGAACCGGAGGAGGGAGGGGGGGGGGTCTGGCTTGGCTTAGATACTGAAAGCTAAAGATGCAAAGGGCTGAGGGTGATGAGCTATCACTACTTCTTTTTTCTCTCCTCCTAATACAAAAACATTCACTGCCACACAGAGCTGGAAATAACTAGGTAGTGGACAACGTGTCAGATGGTGCCAATCATGCAGTCCAGCTCTGACAAAATGTCAGCAGCCAAACATGTTAGCTTTTTATTGACCTGCAATTGCACACATCCTGGGGAAATCAGTCATTTTGGAAATGGCAGCACTCGGCAGAGAAAAGCTCGATTCCATCAAGTCCACATCCAAGCTAGGCAGCGACTTCTGATGTATAACAATCAGAGAAAAAATCCTCCCCAAAGTTATGGCCTAAAAGTTTCAACATAAAATCAAACCAAAACCGATGGCAGCCAAGGAGAAGTAAACAAATGGGTGTTTACGGACAACATTTTTGGAAAAAGGGAGTTTGCAATCAAGTCTTACTTCCTCTCAAAGGTGGATGTTTTCACTTGATCAGGCAGCTGATGTGATGATTGTGTGGAAATGGAAGAATAGACTCAGCGAGACTACAGAAGAGGCTGACACTGCTGAAAGAAGCTGAAATGCTAAATCCTCACTGAAAATCAGTTAGTAAAGCTATTGTTAGTTTAAAATGATGCACAGAGCCAGATGGTAAGCATTGCACATGCCGACAACTGAGGAGAGATGCTTGTCAATAATAATCTATTCACAGAAAACACCGCTTAAACATCAATTCTGATAGAAAGTACAAACTTATTTCCATGTAAGTTGAATTAAACTATTTTAATTTGATACCAGCACATTAAGGAATAAAGATACTGTACGTGGGATGCAAGGTCTTCTGTGTCTCCAACTCATTACAATAAAAAAAAAAACAAACACAAAAAAACAAGCTATGAGGCAGTGAGACTTGCATCTGTTATAAGCTGCTAAAGGACTTTTCTATTTGGTCTCCCTTCAAAAATCCCGCCACATTATACACCAGACTACTCCCAAAACAACAACATGACACTTTGCCGACCCGCTCTCCCTCGCTCCTGCTAGAGAGAGAAAGAGGGAAAAAAAGAGATGACAGCAGCTTTAGATCTGACATCAAACGCCGGCGAGAGAGAGAGTGTGTGTTGGGGGGGGGGGGCAGTTACATCTCTACTGTGACAGCTTGCTGGAAGAGCCTGGCAAATGCCGAGCAATTTCTCTCTTCTTCTCTCCATCCCCTTCTATCTATCCATCTCTCCCTCTCTGTGTCCCTCTCATCAAAACTTGCCACCGATTAGGATCTTGGCGAGCCACAGGCTTTGGATGGGATGTGAAAACACACGGAGAACCCAAGGGGTAAAGCGCCAGGATTAAAGTGCTGAGGGAATACGGGCCGATAGTAGTGCTGGTTCAAATAGAGCGGCCCCCGCGACGGCAGTGGCTCCTCGCCTCTCCGTCTTCTCTTCTTACAAATTCACACAGTTATACATCAAGGCACTTTCTCATTATAGAATGAGGAGGGGGCAGAACTTTCATGATGCTTCTTAACAGAGAAATACAAGGGCAGAGGGAAGAGAGGGTACAGAGTGTGGAAGAATGAAAATGAAAGAGTAAAGGAGAAATGACGAGATAAGGCAGATGACAGTATGTTAAGAACAAAAAGTACGGAAAGAGTGTGCCACTACCAGTGTGTGTGTGTGTGTGTGTGTGTGTGTGTGTGTGTGTGTGTGTGTGTGTGTGTGTGTGTGTGCATGTGGAAGAGATGGAACAGGAATCCCTTGACAAACGACAGATAAGTCAGTGCTGATTTAAAACAAAGAAAAGTTAACCATCAGAGTGTGTCGAGGCGACCAATACACACAGACTTTAAACGCATCACTATATGGAGAAAATTGTGCCTTAATTGGAGTTTGAACACTTAATTTAACTTTTCTTGCAGTTTATTTCTGCACTCGTGGAAATGCCCCAAAGTATCTGGTAAATTAAACTGTATTCACCCCAAGCGGTGCCAATAATTGTGACCATTTGCACATGTCTATTTATTCTACCCTTTAAAGGCCTGAGGAACTTATGACAGGGACTTTAGAGTAATAAGTGATTAATTTAGCCAAAAAAAAAAAAAAAAGTGAGTCCAACTCTCATGCTGCAGATCAGCCTGGTCACACCATTTCTTCTCAAATACTCCTCCAGCCAAGCTGCGCTATGTTTTTTCTTTTAAATCACATAAATGCCAAGAGGATGACTTTGAGGGTTTGTTTCTGCGTAGAAGGGATGTGCTGGTGCATATGCTTCACCAGGCACGTGGGTGTATGGTGTTCAGACCATGGGAGGACACTGAACATTTGATTCTTCTGCCTTTGGCGTATACGCCAGTCAAAATACAGATATAAGCTCTTGAATGAACAGTCAAATCCAATCAGATGTCTGACAAAGAAGCAGGGCAGAAGAGTGTGATTGGACAAAAGAGCTCAAAGCTGAACACGGCTGGGTCAGATGGACAAAAAAAAACGAAAGCGTTGAAGAAAGTTGTTCAAAAGTAGTTGACTAGTAAAAACACTTTGTCACCCTTACACAAATAAAAGCCAGGTCTGTCTCAAGTATCAATATTACGGAGCTCTTGGGAGGACACGTCTGATCACTCACCGGCAGACTAGACGGGCGGTCATGGGAGACGCCGTCGTCATTGTTGGTCTTCCCAGAAATCCCTGGAACAGAACCTCTGATGCTGTAGTTTTCCTGCTGGGCCTCCTAACAAGACCGACGCAGAGAGAAGACACAAAACATGAGGAGGATAAACACGCGTGCTTCCGATCATTATTATCTGCACGTGTAGCTTGATTTCTACTCAGATGAATTCTTCTTTTTTGAAGAGAGACTTAAAAAAATAAGATTTAGTGAAGTAAAAGGTATCCTGAATTAGGGGATCATAAAATCCAACAAGTGTGAACGCTGATAAAAGAAGAAAGGAGAACCAAGTCATTCAGCACAGTAAGAAGTGTTTGGGGTAACTTCAAAAGAGTCATGTTGCAACATGCTGCGTCTATAGACACGCTAAGAATAATAATTTCACGGTTCAGTTGTAAAATAACATGCCTTCAGGATGTATTTGTTGCAACTCTTTGATATACAAATTTGGCCATCTAAACGTATATATAAAAAACATACATGAGTATCTTTGAGCAAAAAAGAGCAAACTTTTCATAAGAAACATTAGTTACGTCTCATTAAGCGTCTTCAATGACACACACGGCTGTGACAACAAGGGCCTCGTGATTGTGTTTGAGAGATAAGTCAAAGGATGGGTCTGGCGAGCAGTGTGTCTTGTGTTTCCAGGGTGGTAATAGACTCCCAGATTCCCCCGTTAGATCAAGTCACGACACAAAGAGGCGTGCTGCAAGGAAATACACAGACATGCATGCTATTACAGCAGATCCAGGCTGAAAAACCGCCAAACACACACACCCATCAGCACACTACACCCACCAATTCATTTCAACCAAATCCCGGCCTAACCACTCACTAATCCTCGAAACATACACACTCAGACAGAAGCCAACATCAAGACACACACTCGGTCCTATTGTTCAATCCGAGTCATTTTCTTTCCCTCTGTAATCACAAGCCTATCTAGTGTAAACCAATTTTCTCCACATTGACGGAGGTGTTGCCCTCTCCCTCTCCGTCTGTCTGAATCTCTCCCTCCTTCCCTCTGCCCATTTCTTTTCATTCAGCACCAAGGTCATTTCTCCATCATGTTAAGCGTCAAAAGCACAATGGCAACTTGTTAAAGAGCTCCGAGTGGAGGGATTAGTGATAACTGATCAGCGAGTTGCAGCAGGAGATCACATGCGAGTGCTTGCACACACGGCCAGATGCAACATGCATACACACGCAGCCACACTTGTAATGTGACACACACACATCCGCGCAGGGGTGTCCTCAGGTTTATGCTCTCAAAATCCATTTCTCCCTAGCTTTTGATTTTTTTATCCGTTGTGTGATTATGTAGTAGGTGAGCAATATTCCTGTCAGCTGGGTGATATCATTTTATAGCTGGAGATAATCCTTCACAGCAGGAGATGTATCAGGGGAAAACCGAATTATTATTAACCGTGTAATCATTTGTGCATCCAGGTTATGTATCATGTTAAAATGATCAGCGCCTTTGTAGACTGTTAAGATTTCATTTCTTTCCCATGCACACATTTTGCAAACTGCTTTTAAACCGACATAGGAAATAAAGTAAATGCATTCACCCGTCAATTATTAGTAATGATGTCGATGTCTTTATAAAATAAACATTTACATTTGAGAGCTTCTCATACATGTGTTAAACTATAAGTCAAATATATACATGTCTCCATCCCAACAATGATACAAATATTAGTCTTTAAATGTGATGTTTCACAGTTTGTCACTTCGCCGAACACAATTGCTCTCTGGGAAGCGCAAACCGCGTCTGTGTCCATTGAAACGCTTCTTAGGTTTTAAACTGCAATAAAACAGTAGGAGGAGAACAAAGTGTTTTGTTTTTTTGGATGGAGTAGCCATATTCACAGCTTCTGAGTGGCAACGGTGGGCGGTTAGATTCAGTTACCCTACAACCAGAATATCATGCGACTGATTCCCAGCCCTGTCAAAAGGCTCCTGGGCAGAACACCGAACCCCACAGTGGCTAGACTTCCCCGTCCACTGAGGAGTCACAGACAACCGGTGGACTGTTTTGTGTCAGGGTGTGGGAACCACCATCTCATCTTCTCCGTGAAAAAGACAGAGGAGATGATTGTGGATTTTAGGAGAGACTAAAACCCCTTTTCCACCAAACTGGTTCCAGGACTGGTATTGGGCCAGTGCTGAGTTTGGAACCGGGCTTTCTGTTTCCACTGACAAAGAACTGGCTCCACATAAGGGGAGGGGGCAGAGTTGTTAAGACCAACAGCAATAACAAGACTGCGAGATGCCGACATTTTCAAAAAAGCGACAAATGAATATAGATGCAGCAAAGCAGCAGTGATCTGTGGAGGAGACAACCTGTCTTTTAGATATCGATACGGTCCACGGAGGTTGCTACGCGTCCAAGTCCGTATTAGAGCAAATACGTTGTTGTTGCTTCAACTTTCGCGCCAATGCAAACGCAGTCACGTACCTGATGTTTACAGTGACGTAATGACGTGGCTCCCTTTAGCACTCGAGCTATGACAAAGCAAACCGGTTCTCAGCTGGTTCGCAAGTTGAACGAGTTGTGAACCAGCACCAGCACTGGCCCAGAACCAGCTCTGGAACCGGTTTGGTGGAAAAGGGGTATGAGTGGAATAGTTTTCTCCATTATGGGAAAAGAAGTGGAGGTGGTGGAGGATAGTAAATACCTCGGTGTTTACCTGGACGACAGACTGGGGATACAAAACCGATGGTGTCTACAAGAAGGAACAGAGCAGAGTATTTCTGGCGGAAGGTTAAGTCTTTTAGTGTTTGCAGCAAGATGTTGAATATCTTCTACAAGTGTTGTTGAGAGTGTAACGTCATGTGCTGTCATCTGTTGGGGCAGAAGCAGCAGAGCCAGTGACTTAAAGAAACTGAGCAAACTGATAAATGAGGCTGACTCTTTTCTGGAGCTTTAATCAACACCAAGCATCCTCTTCACAATAATTCATCAACAAAGCGTCTTCAATCAGCGAGTCTTCAAATCTATCCAAACACAGACGGCTACAGGGGACCATTCCTTCCCACAGCTATAACCGTCTGCAATGATTCTTTGAAGAAACGTAAATAGACATTTACTGCAACATGTAATTTCCCTTTGGGGATTAATAAAGCCCTACTGAATCGAATAGAATGAGATAAAAAAAAATTTTGGCTGCCCTCTTAGCTTTTTTTTTTTTAAAGTGAATACTTCAACAAGTGCTCGTAAAAGTTCCCTCTATATTTCTTTGACATTTGCTTGTTGTCTATACACAATGTGTATTATGTGTATTACAAGAGTACACACAACTTCAAGAACTGATAAGTAAACATCGCCTATCATTATTTTCATATTTCTAACTAAAAGAAAGAGGGTCTTACCAGTCAGCAACATCCACATTTATTTATATTATCAATAAATAAAACAAAGCGTCATTAAGCATTTCAGCTTAATCCCTCTGAGCGGAGGGGTCGCCACAGCAGCATCATAGTCTGCACATCAATTTGGCCCATTTTTGTGCCGGATGCCCTTCCCAATGCGACCCCACATGCACAGGTAGAAACTAACAACACATAACGCTCGCACAAACACACCTACTGGCAATTTAAAATCAACCTAGACATACATGTTTTTAGACTGTGGGAGGAAACCGGAGTACCTGGAGAGAGCCCATGCAATCACGGGAAGAACACAAACTCCACAAAGAAAGTTTTGCTTACAAGTTAAAAGGTAACACAGTTTTCCTGTGGGAGCTTATTTCTATCCCAAAAAGAGTCAGAAATGTCACACGCTTACTGACATGTTGTGATGTGAATAATGTTTTCAAAAAGAGGATTCGTCTTCTGTTATGGGACATTTATTCATTTCAATACAATCCAATTGTTAACAAACAATAAATGTAAACTACACTGATAATAACTGCGATTATATCTGTACAAGTAAAATAACTGGGGGATGTTCATGTCTACAAGCTGAATATTTATCTGATTGATAACTGTGTTGTGTAAATTAATTGTACTGTTGCGTTGCCGACTGCTCTCGGATCCCTCCTGCAAATTCTAGATATATTTCATGACAAACACTGTATTTCTTTCAAACACAAAACATGTTTCTCACATTGAAATCAGTTGTTAAAATGAATTTAATAAGCAGCAGCAACATGTCTCTTGTTTCAAGAACCGTTTTTTCATAAAGGAGCAACCAAAGGAAGAAGAGAAACTCTGGAAACCCAGATTGGGTTTAATCAGAGCGTCACAGATCCTCCCAGAGGTGGGAGGGTGCAAACAGATGTTTGACAACAGGAGCACAGCACAGAACTGAGCCCACCCCCCCAAAAAAACAAAACAAAAAAGCTATGTTGGTTTCCTTGTCAAAGCCCTGAGCAAGCTGTGTGTTTGTGTGCCCTCCCCCTGGACTTGTCCTGGATACATGCCAAACATCAGGCTTTTATTACACGGTCACCAGTGTTTCGTTTGAAGCTGAAACCCCGCTCGGACACAAGTACACCTCCACGGGTAAACAAAAGGGAAGGGAAGGAGGGAGTAATCACATTGGAGGTGAAGAGGAAGTAGATGTGTGCTGGTCTTCTGATGGGTGGACACACACGTGCAGAGTTTCAGCTCCTAGGCAAAAATGCACACACAGTGAAGTAAGAAAAGAAGACAGGCTGCTGACCCTCGTCCAATATTTACCCACACAAGCCTTTAGTGTGTGTGTGTGTGTGTGTGTGTGTGTGTGTGTGTGTGTTTGTGTGTACTCTGGGGGACTTTTGGTTTGATGTGGGTCAGAGTTAGGTTAGCATCATACTACTGTTTACACTCTTGTTCTTACATCATTACAAAGCTGTAATGTGAACAGAGGGCGAGGAGATAGGGGCTGCAAATTTGAGATGAGAGAAAAAAAAACAAAAAGGTGAAACGGAAAAAGAAACAGAGAAAAAGAAACGGAGGTAAAGCGGCTTATGAAAAGGGGACTGATGAAAAAAAAACAACAAAACTTGAAAAAGTGAGAGCAAGAGAACATCAGAGGCAAATGAAGGAGTGCTGCGAGTGCATCCTTTCATTTGAGTTTTTTTCCAGTCCATTGTCTCAAAATCCCATTTCCCAGTTAATTTAGAAGCCTCTAAAATACACTCCACTCCGTACCTTAAGCCTAAGGCCAAAGCTAATCCTGTCTTCGCACACATGCACAGACACACAGGCACGCTCATTCATCCTCTGTGCTTTTGAAAAGACTTCATCTTGGCATAGTAGAAGCGAATGAAGGATATTGAAGGCAAGCGTTTGAAGTACATGAGGGAATGCAGGAATCAAACTGAGAGTTAAATGCTATTAGACAGCAGTGTGGAGAGGCAGTGTAATATTAGATTTGATTGAATAGATGACTGCTGAATGTGGTGTAATATATAGAGTCGGAAAGGCTTTATGCAGAAGTAAATCAATATTGCAGTACCACCTTGATCCCAGCCACTCAGGAGGGGAGCCAGTAAGTGAGTGGTTGGTGTTTGGAAAGCAGAAATATGACACTGTTGCACACAGACGTTTGTTTTTGAGTGACTTGAGTGCACCTGCTTTCAAAGTCAGAGTCCAGCTTTTAAGTAAATTGGTGTATTGCATTATCTGTTTGTAATGCATTGTTTATCATTTCACATACAGATAAAAAAAAGCTTGGCTTTCAGTTCATTAGCAGCGGAGGCAACAGTAGTGCGTCAAATAGTTGTAATGACGGAATCAGGTTTTTTTCCATTAAAAAATGTTGGACTGGGAATTTTTGGGTTGGTTGACCTCTGAAATTATTATTTTAAACAGAGAATCAGGTGAAGCACTGCCGTGTTTTTCGTGTTTGATTGCCTGTTGTGGAATAAAAAAGGAGTGAAACTGGCAAGAGAGCAAGCAAATATTTGATGCCACCACTTGACAGAAGAAGAAAACGCACAGAAAAATTCCCAGTTGTTAAGCTGAGCTGATTTTGATCTTGATCTTTGTTTCCATTGTAGTGCATAGTAGAATAAGACTCCGCTTTCCGGTCGATCTACAGTATGTTCCTACTAGGGCTGGGCGATTTTGGACAAAAATAAAAATGTTTTCTCTGAAAACCCGATTTTCGATTTCGATTTCGATTTTTTTGGTAAAACTACAAAAGACAATGAAATAAATTGTTTCAAATATCTTATCTTTATTCTTAAAGAAAAATAGCAAACAAATTTCCCTATTGGGAATTAAGTGCAATTGAAAGATACTGTAAATCCTCCTTGAGTTTAGTAAAGTGACAACATTTACAATTTTCTTGACCAAACAAAGATGACTAGACGAGCTCTGTCTGTAATGCAGCCAGCTGCAAAAAAGGAAAATCAATTTTCCGATTTTCCTTTTTTTAACATCGATTGTGATTAATAAATCCGATTTAGATTTAAAATCGATTAATCGCACAGCCCTAGTTCCTACCCTCACCTATTGTCATGAACTGTTTAGCTGGAGTCTCCCTTAGGGAGAGGGTGAGAAGTTCATTCATCCGGGAGAGACTTGGAGTAGAGTCAATGCTCCTCCACATTGAGAGGAGCCAGCTGAGACCTCCCTCAGGAGACGTTTCGGCACGTCCAACCAGGACGAGACGGCGAGGCAGACCAAGGACACGATGGAGAGTTGATATCTCTCAGCTGGCCTGGGAAAGCCTCGGTGTCCAGGAAAAGGAATGTCTGGGTCTCTCAGCTTAGGCTTAGATGTAATTCGCTGTGGATAAAAGCATCTGCTAAATGACAGTAGTAGTAGTAGTAGTAGTACTAGTAGTAGGCTGCTGCGCCCACGACCCAATCTTGAATAAGGGATAAGGGAAAGTTAACATATATAAAGCTCAGGTCCTCTTGAGGGCTATGCAAAGTATTTTCTTCTGTTCCTGGCCACTCTCCCAGCTTGGAGGACACAGTTCCCAGTGCTCCAACAACTATCGGCACCACTGCTGTCTTCACCTTCCAGATCTTTTCCATTTCCTCCTTCAACCCCTGGTACTTCTCCAGTTTCTCGTGTTCCCTCTTGTTGATATTGCTGTCAGTTGGGATTGCCACGTCAAGGGTCTTGTCTGGTGCATAGGCCCTGGCCTTCATCACTCTAGTGCTCAAGGCCTGTTCTTGTGTTGCAATGATTAATGCCTCCGTGCTGTCCTTCAGTCCAACCTTTTCAAGCCACTGGTAGGATTTCTCAATGGCACCCACTTCCTCAATCTGCCGATGGTACCGTATTTTCTGCACTATAAGGCGCACCTAAAAGCCTTTAATTTTCTCAAAACCCGGCAGTGCGCCTTATAATGTGGTGCGCCGTATATAGGATCATTACGGTAATTTCTGTTATTGTAGTCAGAGGGATTGTGGGTACTGTAGTTGGTGTCGGCGAAGTAACGGCGCTAAAAATGGCGCTAAAAATGGCGCTAAAAAAGGCGCTTAAAAAAATGTAATTTATTACAGTCCCAAATCACTTGTGTAAAGACCCCCTTTAAAGAGACACGTTTATGACGCAGAGTTCAAACTCAAGGCTCAAGCCGGGACCATGGGCTGCTGCACTCGCCCAGCTGTTCTATTCCGACACGGAAGAAGAAGATTTCGAGGGATTCGTGACTGGAAAAGTTCCCCTTCGCGTTTGTTTTGGGAGTGAACAAAGTTTTCAGAAAGCTGTCTTTTATTTTGTTAATAAAGTTTTGACTTATTACTTTTTTTCTTGTTTTTTTTTTATTTTGTAGCGTATCCTGTAGCGCAGCTCCATCAGGTAGATACGTAACTCAACCCCAGCCACTGTACTACGGTATTTTACCGTATATTCCGTGCGCCGTATAATGCGGTGTGCCTTATATATAAAGATATTTAAAAAATATTAATTTATTGATGGTGCGCCGTATAATACGATGCGCCGTATGGTGCGGAAACTACGGTACATGCCGTCCAAGGGCTTTTCTGTCCATGATGGTTCCTCCTCCACATCTTCTTCTGCACTGGATTTCTTGTGTCTGAGACATTGACTTAGGAGCCTATTCTTAGGGGTCATCTTCTTTATGTATTCCTGGATCTGTATTTCTTCATCCTGCCTGGTGGATTTGATACTAACTAATCCACAGCCTCCCTCTTTCCGCTTTGTGTTGAGTCATGGTGTAGGACTGGGGATGAAAACCTCTGCGCAACGCGAGTTGCGTCCTTGTCAGTGGCTTCCACCTCTTGGTGGCCAGGTTACCATGCCAGCACATTACCTGATAACTGGCGGGGCATACGTGTTGATGGCCTGGACTTTGTTCTTTCCGTTCAGCTGGCTCTTCGGGATCTGCCTGACTTTTTTCAGGTACTTGTACGTGGCCGACTTCCTTGTATTCCTTGTAGTTGCCATTTGCTTGCAGAATACCCAGTTATTTGTAGCTGTCCTGAACATCTGAAATGTAACCCCTTTGGTAGCTCAACCCCCTCAGCAGTGATCATCTTGGCCCCTCTTCTCATTCGCAATTCCTGCCCCCAAACTGATCACTACCACCTCCATCCACCTGTCCTCTCATAAGTAACATATGAATTTACTCCTCCCTCTATCTCTGCATCTGGTCTGACGCACATCTCCACAAAATGTCATGCTAATGACATTAATATTCATTAAAAATTAAGATTAATTGCATGTCTTACAGGCCTATATTCATGCAGCTGACACTGTCTCACCACACACACCGTGAACACCAGTACAATTGGCCTCCACCATGTGCCACTTTACATCAAGGACAAGGGAACCTCTGTTTTCTAGGTGCCCTCACGTTTGTACGTGCACAAAGAATTTAAATTTACTGGGTCAATATTTTAGAAAAAGTCTGTTTCCTGGTCAGACAGATGATATATTTTTTACTATCATTTAACTTCCATTTGGCTGAGATGTCACTAAATGTGATGCTAATTGAAAAAAGAAAACATGAATGGTTTTAACCTAAAAAAAACCCAACATAGCATATACTGTATATGAAAAGGTCCTACAATCAAGAAGAGCGATGAGGAAAACATCCATATATGCACCCTGGGTTCACACACGATGCTTCTGACGTCGACATAAACACACATGTTCACACCAATCAGCTTGACTCATGACTCAATCATAATTGAAGCAGCAATCAGAAGTGAGACTCCACAACATCACCCTTTGACAAAGGGGAAAATCAGGATTTGATTCTGTTGTTTTTGTCTTTCATGATGTCTTTGTGTTTTAATTCATTTCAGAAAATTTGTCCAAGATTGCAGCTTCTGACTATAGCAAGTTATTAATACTTGTAGGGGTATTACTAGTTTTGTCTTTAATGTTAGAATGGAAATAATGTGTGTGAGGATGCCTGTGTCCATATAATGGTGAGCATTGTGTGTGTGTGTGTGTGTGTGTGTGTGTGTGTGTGTGTGTGTGTGTGTGTGTGTGTGTGTGTGTGTGTGTGTGTGTGTGTGTGTGTGTGTGTGTGTGTGTCCAGCCTATCTTAATAGGTCCATTTGTAGCAGGGCCTGTTCTAGTGCCGTCCTTCAGATTGGATTCTATCTCGGCAATCCCCCTGACCTTTAGCACAAAGACACTACAAGAGAAGACCAAAGCTATGACACAGGATGCCACACACACACACACACACACACACACACACACACACACACACACACACACACACACACACACACACACACACACACACACACACACACACACACACACACACACACACACACACACACACACACACACACACACACACGCCTTCATATCTGCCCATGCAGAGAGGAACACACAAACACTTTTGCAGATTCAGAGGGAAATTAACATGCACACGCATGTGTGCATTTCAGTTTTCTCACACAAACACACACACGCACACGCATACACACACAACCGTATGTTTACAGGCCTTACCTTAGGGATGCTGTCAGTCAGATACAGCTAACACTGTTAGCTGCACTTGCCATGGCCAGGCTTTTCATTCCTATTCGTCTACACGAGGTAATCAAATAAGAGCCAGCCTTTGTACAATCTTTACTTCATACACTCTTTGCAAGTGCCTTTCACCACCAACCTCCATCCGCGCATTCACTCCAATTGCTTTGGCACACCGTTAAAGAGGACATTTACTCAAACTGTTGCACACCCACATGACTTTTGCGAAAGCAGAGAGGAAGGATAGCGGTGAGTTGGCAAGCTCGACTTTGACTGTGACATTTTTGGGGTATTTTCTCTTTCTCTTTATGTGTGTGAAGTCTTTATCCAGGAACAAATGTAGCGGCATTTCCTAACAAATGGCAGCTAAATGAGGCCCCGAGGGGTGCCGCGCCGCTAATTATCGGGCCCCTTTTTTTCTGAGCCATTATGATTGTCCTAACCATTCCAAAAACACCTCTCTCGCTCTCATTCATTTGCATTTGAATTGCAGCTCAGCTGTACAAAAACAAACATAAATCAAAAAAAGAAAAAAAAAGGAGGAAAAAAAACATTGGTGGATTCTGGCCGAGCAATTAGTGTGTGTCAGTCAATGTGGAGGTAAAAAAAACAAAAAACAAATTAAAAACACAGTCTCAAACGCGTGCAAACACACACACACACACACACACATACACAGAAAAAACAACTGACATACTGTATACAGCTTATACATGACGTTTTTTTTCTTTTTCAATTTTTATCATTTAGTTTAGAAAACTCATCAAGCTTAAGTGCTTGTCTGCAGCAGCCAATCAGAGTCCAACAGGCCCAGGGTTGCCGTGGTGATACGCAGGGACATTTAGAGGACTCCGATAAACTCTGCCATTTAAAAGGTTATGACAATTAACGCAGCTCTCTGCAAATTACCACTGCCAGACCTTTACCCGCGGACGTCTCTCTCCCTCTTATCACCTCGTGCCCAGCCTCTCTCGCTCTCTCTGCCTCCTCCTCTATATCTCGCCATATGCCCTCCATTTCCACAGCCTCTCCTCCCTCACCCCCGCCCTCCCCCTGTCCACCCCCTTCCAGCCAGCAGCACTTTTATTATCCCCGTAATTAACAGACTTCTTCACCTAATATTCAAATGCTGACCAATTAATGACATTGAACTTTAGGTGCTCCACCCACATGGCACGCCGTCACCTACACACACCTTCGCTTCAACCCCCACCACCACTTCACACACACACACACACACACACACACATTGCTTCCTGTCTCTCATTTCCTCTGTTTCGTCCCCATCAACCTCCCCTCCAACACCAAGGTGAGCTCCCGTTTCCGTGTGATTGAAAGCGTGTGCATGAGGAGGAGCGGCAATAGTGGCTGAGGCAGCAGAGCCAGTATACGATGAGGGGGTAATAAAGCCAGAGAGGCAGGCCGCAGAAAGGCACGATGGCCTTTTAATTAACCTGGTGTGATTAAAAGCGGGGGTGGTGAAGGATGAGGAAAAGGGTCTGATGCTGCAGCCGGATGCAGGCTGAGAGGTGACAGACAGGAAATAGAAAATAACACTGTATTTAATGAATAGTACGAGATCCAGCTGATGTACCAGTGTATGAGCAAGCTATAGCTTTTATAATAGTCAAACTTGACAAATAATCACATCAATTAAACCGTTCCAACTTCTTAAACAGAGAATTAAGAAAAAAAAGTTAAATGACAACTGAGCCAAAATTGTCAATGAGTAAAGATCACATGACATGATTTTAGTTTTTTTTAAACAAACATCTATTATGTAAGCCTTTTGATATGTTTGAAAACCGTTACAGTGTTTGTAATTTGTATCTGGGGGACTTCCAAAAGTGTGATTCATAATTTACCATACTACCTAAATCAAGAAAAGCAACCTAAATAAAAATATAGCCAGCCAAAACACTGAACACAGAGCTATTTTTGAAAGCTTGACCTGCAAGCATGAGAGCGTTTAGTTTGTTTTTTTGTGTGTGTTTTTATTTCTTTTGGTGGGTTTGTCAGCTGACGTGGGTGGGAAATGTGTGTTTTGTCCTCCAGAGCATTGCTGAGAAGCATGGAACCCAAGTGAACCGACTTCCACGTCCCTGTATGGAGAGCGTGTCTCCTCCAGTCAGCTCGGAGTTAATCTATGTGAAAGTGCAGCCGTCCCCAGAGCCTACTCCCAGACAGGAAGAGGAAACAGTAAAAAGTCAATAGAGCAATTGGGATCAGTTTCACACAGGAGAGCAGATAGGTAGTTTTTAGTATGAGGAGTGACTCTTATAAGGACCGACTTCCTTTTTCAAAGACGAGCCAAATTCTGACAACCGCACTACCCACCCAAGTACATCACATGGCATATCCCACCATAGGAGTTTAAATAGCTCTGAAGCGCGGCATGGCTACATTCTGTTAAATGTTATTACTCTATAAACATCAATTTAACACACTGTTTCTCAGTGTAAAATTAAATGGTGTGTGCTCTACGGAAAAGCTGATCAAAGCCAGAACCATGTTCTCACAACATTATGAGTTTAAATCTGGCACTTGGCCAATGTTGCATTTCAGATCCTTTCTGTCTGCACGGGCTATCCTGTCACACTCTGCTGTAGCCAGCCCGTAAAGCAAACATGCCATAAAATATTATCTGCAAATTCTTGAAATTATAGCTCTCTCATTTCTGCTTTTATGAGCTTGGATGTATTAAACAGTAACACAATATAACGTACTTCATCTGCTAAGTGTTCCTGTAGCCACAGAGAGAGAGTAAAAGCACAGGGGTTGCCTCCTTGTAAGTGATTTTCTTCATGTTGTAACTGAAGCCATCACACTAAAACCGTTTGATATTTACAGTGTATCTACAAACTAGAAAAGGGTATTTAAAGTGTTTTTTTTCTTCATAGGATAAATTATTATTTTAATTACAATTTAAATGGTCTCAACAACTTAAAGCAGAAGGCGTGTGTTTGCATATAAATATCACGGATATGACTTCGAAACATCAGTCTTAAATGTAACAACACGCTGTTTCTCAATCAGTTTAAAAATATCTGGTGCTCTCGCACACAAAAGGCATTTAAAATCCAGCAAACCACCCACATTCATTTTTTTATAGCCTCCTCCCTGATGCAATCTTCCATATTATTTTTTCTTTTTTTCTGTGTGGGCCTTGATGTCTTAGAAAAGTCTTTTTAGCTTGCTTTGCTCCTTGCAATCAGTGGAGGTCACAGCAGTGCAATAAACTCAAAGAAAGGCGGCATTTTCGCTTCTATTTGTTACAAAACCAGCTAATAGCAGTCAGTTGCAGAGCAAATTCTGTGTCAAAGGCAGCTGGAATGGTTCCATCAACTGGAGGATGTCCTCTGGCTAGGGTTAATGGGAGTGTAGTGGGGGGAAAAGGAACTGCTGAGTGCCGGAAGACCAAAATAAAGAACTTTTCAGCTTGGATTTCTCAGAGTAATGCAGGGTCAAAAAACAGGGGTCAAAACCACAATGACATCGTAATCTGGCGTGCGCTTGCAATTGTGTGTATGTGTGTACGCGTAATCCGTTCTGTACGGCTCACATCATGTCTCATTTCAGCCCAGAATCACAGACAAAGGTCACTGTTTGACCTTTTCACAGCTCAGAATTGCTGCAGTGCACACTCGGCTGATTGGTGTACACACAGACAGGAGCGGACGCACTCATACGAAAACTCTGCACATCCGCTCAAAAACAGAAAAATAAAAGAAGTACAACAGACAAAGTCTGCAGAAGTTTTTGTAATCCTGGCCAGTCGCACTGTGTAAGTTCAATTTCCGGACATGCTTACCTATGGATCAAAAATAAATAAATAAAAGGCAGGAATGCGGTTTCTTTCTCATGTAAATTCTTTTTGTTGTATTTTCTTGTATTTTCATTCCCGGTCTAAATTCCTCTCACGCTCAATCAATGAACAATTAACGTAGTCTCAATGCCAGCACACAAGCTTGTTTTTGTCCTGTGTAAAATGTCATAGTTTTTAATGATCAATAACGTATATTTTCAGTAATTACTCTTGAGTTTAAAGTGCAAGCTTGAACCTGGATTTTACACTCACAGTGGAACTGGTACAACTGAGTATACAACAAGACCGTTGATTAATAATCTGTCTGATGTAAATTTAAATGTTTGGGGCGCCAGGAGATGGAGAAGAATTCATTTATTGAGCAGACAGAAACCAGGAGGAGTCCATATATATCGCTGCTGTGCTGCCGGGGCATAGGATGCTGTATAGCTGCAACTCATAGAAAGGATTTCTTGATTATAGATAAAGACAGCAGGATGCAAAATTGATGCTGTGGCTGCTGAAGGTGCTGAACCTTTTATGCAGCTTTAGCAGGAATGTGTGCTGATTGAAACATCTTCCTTTTACATAGAGCCGCATGCATGCATTCCAATGAGAAAAAGCTGGGAAACCAGCTCCCTGGTCACCCCCAGAGGTTGGCATAGCAACCAGTCTGGCACCTATCAGCACAGGTGAAACGGGGCTTCGGCCAATCAGAGTGGCCGGTTAGAAGTACCTGGGTCTGTAAATGTCAGCGTGGGTCAATTGCCACCACATCATCAGCGATGATGAAAACACACCATTACTGTCACAAAATGTCAGTGCGGCCATGGATCTCAGCCTCTCCTTGTTAGAGTGAATAATGTTTGCTCAGTAGGCTGCGCAGTCTGTGTACGTGAGAGTGTTAAGTGAGGAAACAAGTCTTTTTCAGAGAGACACAAAAACCATGTTGGCTGAAACTGTTAAAAAACTACAATGCTAGTTGATGCAGTGACATTTGACATTTGGCTTTTCTGATACACAAAGTGTGCTGAATATTAAAGCCTGTATAAATGGGAGTTTTTCCCATTACTGTTACAGATGCCCCTTTATATATATATTCACCCATTTATATATATATATATATATATATATATATATATATATATATATATATATATATATATATATATATATATATATATATATGTACGTACACACACACACACACACACACACACACACACACACACACACACACACACATAAAGTAAAAACTGACCTTTACAAGCAGCATGTTTCTTCGAGAAAATCCTGATTTATGAAATGTTTTATCTACTGTTCAGTACAATTACTGTCAAGACATGGACTTGTCATCTGTCAACATGATTATCTACACCAAACTTCAAGGGCTAGAATCTGTGTATTCTACCACGAGTAAGTGTTACCAGCAAATAATGACAAAAAAATGTAAGATATCAAATAGCTGAACAGTGTAGATATTGTTCATTGCAGCCGCTGGAAGTTGTGTTCCTAACAAAGCTTCAAAATTAATGTAATTTTTACGCATTACATTAACACAATCTCATACTGGCACTATAATTTATTTTCTATTTCTTTTATCTCTACAACCCTCTTTGAATCAGTTAGCTTGCTGTATAATGCCAAAAACACCACTAGCGCCTGTCCTGCCAATATTACATATGACCATACTTGCAGCTTTATGCCAAACAAAGTCCGTTATACACTCTAGTTACACGATACAGGATCAGTCCTATCCAAAAATGAACCCTGTGTTGAGCTCTGCTTCATTACAAAGTTTTCATTTCAGAAAAGTTTCGAAAAGTAAAGGAGTCATGACATTCTCATTGTTTGACATCCCGTGTAGGATACTCTTCTAAGTCTGTATAAAATAGTATTGTAATTAAATTAAGGGCTCAAATACAGTAATTGCTATGGAGTATACAAGTAGAAAAATAAACATACATTTACTCTAATTTTATATTAATTCAAAACACTACTGCAACTCAAAATGGGGCTTAAGAGCAAAGCAGATTTACTGCCATGTTCTTTGATGCTTTTCCTGTTTGCAGCTGTATGCATTACAACTGGATATCGACTGATCCGCCTAAACAAGCTTTTACCAGAAATGATGCCAGGTTTGCGTGAGGGCCTCGAGGAAGCCCCACTTTACTCGTCTGTCCTGTTTAAATTTATCTTGTCTTCTGCTTTCCGCTGTGTTCTATCTGATCTATCCTTTCCTGTCCAGTTCTGTTGCACATTCCCCGTCTTGTCCTGCTCTTTCTCTTGTTCCGGTTTGTTCTGCTCAGTAATGATCCAGCACAGGGCTGTGACCCAGAGTTACTCCACTCAGGCTCATAGACCCCGTTGGCTGCAGAGTGGATGAGAAACACATGGGAAGCCTTCACGCAAGTTACAAAACAACTGCTTGAATCCCAACTTCAAAATGGAAATCTTTTACAGAAAAGCATACTCCAAATTGGCAAAACAATTCCTGATCCATATCTGCACACTGGACCATTTTGTTGCTTTGAGAATTTTGTTTGCTCTGATGGAATAAAGTGCATTGAAAATGTTCAACAAGTGTGTATGTGCAACAACTGGCCTGTCTGTGATTATGTTTTGCATCGACTGTTTATTGATTTAGTGTTTCATCTTACTTACCCTTTCTTTTTTCCTTTTTTTTTTTTCTATTTTTGGATAAGATTGTCAAATAATACTGCTTATGAATGGAATGAGGAAGAGATGTTCCTTGCCCTTGCACAACGACATGGACACAAATGCACAGACACATTTATTCATTGAGTTGTGGTTAATTCCCACGTTTGCTCAAGTAAATGTTTGGCTTGCTCTCCTCACAGGAAACCGCTGTGTGCGTTACTAGTTTGGGCTTTTTAGTGTGTGTTTGCACCTGTTGTGGTGTTGGTCGAGGCTGCAGGTAGGAACTGGGGGTCGGGCCTGGAGGGGTCTGCTGAGGGGGGCTGAAGTATGGAGGAGTTCCCTGCTGCCCCCCCTGGTGCTGCTGCTGCTGCTGCTGCTGCTGCTGCTGCTGACTGTAGCCCCCCATCGGCTGCTGCCCGTACGGTGCCACCTGCTGAAACAATCAATCACGCAACGATTAGAGGGCAGATATTGGGTCAGGACTGAGATCATCACAACAGTTTCACTTTTAGTTAAGGCAGCATAGATCGGGAGATCAATACGTATGATATTACAGCATGCACTGGGTAGCACGCTTAAGAAATAAACAAAAAAAAGAGAAAGAGGACTGGAGGACTGCTCTTAGAACGAAAATCAAACCAATCTCATAAGGGGCCTTCACAAACTATCCCAGAAATATTTTCCACTTCTTCAGCTACAGACTTAATTTAGCTGAGAGCAGGCCGACACCCGTCTCCCAGCAGCCGTCTTCCTAATGAACTCACACTGCAGAAACCTCTACATTTATGTCCTCAGGCTGGGCAAATGCATCCTCCTCTTTACATTATCTCCATCTCAGTCAGCTCACAGATGGGATGATGTGTGTTGGATATTACTGCGGGCCCGTCCCAGGCCGTAACCTTAATGAGAGACACATGGGTGAATTCTTCAGTCCAGGGCAATGCAGTTAAAAAAAAGTGACTCGCAAGGACGAACCCTCGCCGAGTGGCACTGCTGCATTACGCGGTGGCTGTGAGGGAGATGGGGAAGAAGAGGGAGTGTGTGTATCAAGTTGGCACAAATACAAATGTGGTCTTAATCCCTTCTTGTTGTTTGTTATGACTACAGACAGTGCCAGGTGCTCCTCACTGCTGTAGGGATTTCCTGCGGTGGATGGGGTTTTCTTATTTTTTCCACACACAGCATCAGCGGAGACACATTCACCCAAAGGCCAAGAAAAGATTATCGAACTACATTTACGACCACTTGGGAAGCAATACAACAGCATTTTTTTTATGTGATATTTCTTCCCCGTCATGTCAGGTTTTTTTTTCTTGTTTTTTTTTTTCTTATTCAGTAGACAGAGCTGCCACAAGCTCATTAAATGTACATACAGGCTGTAATTTGAGTCATTTGTCAAGCTTGTAGTCCACTTCCAGCTTCTGCCCTAAGTCCTAAACTTTTAACATGCCACCTTAAATCTTCCTTTGCAAAATAAAAGTCTCACACTGGGGCTGATTTATATGGTAGATGACGGCGTTATGAGGGGCCACTGACATGACGTAACTAATACACTGCTGCCTTGTCAGATAAGAACACACAGCCTGTGCTTGAGAAAACCCGCATATACAAGTCATGATGAAACTCCTGGCCGGAGTCGAATATAGTGAAATTCAATCTGGTTGCAGAGCAACAGTGGAGATTAATACATCTGAAACTGTTTTGAAGAGTACTTCCCAGTGTTCTCTAAATGCTAGTAGAAGCTTTTTGACTCTGAGTGGAGATGATTGGACAGTGTCGAATACTTTTCATTTCATGGAAATATGATTAGCAAGGACAGGTTTGTGTGTGAGTGCCAGTGTTGTGCTTCGAGTGTGAGAGTGTGTCATTAGGCCAATGAGACGGACAGACAGGGTGAGATCAGTCTCGCTGGCAGAGAGGTTAATAGCATGGCCCTGCACATGCCAACAGCAACGCTGGATTCATTACAACCAGCCAGACACACACATTCGCACATGCCTACACACACACACACGCGGAAATTAGTTGATTGTGAAATACTTAAATGAATGCGTTGCAGGCGTTTACTAAAGTGAGGAAGACAAACTACAGCTCTAAACCTCTCACACACATACGCATCATTAGATGGGGATCAAAGCCATTCATTTTTTTTTTTAAAACAGCACTATCCAATGATCAGTGATGACAGTCTGGTGCAACACAGTGAGTCTCAACTGTTCTGGGATTGTTGAGGATAAGGTCACCATGGAGATGGAGACCAGACAACTGTGGGTGGGTTCCTTTCCTGCTCAGACGGATGCAATGACGGGCAAACAGATAGATGCAGGCCGATTGTGAGAGGTAGAGGTATAGTTTCCAAAATCAGACAAATAAAAAAAACAAACTCTTGCAATAAATTACAATGAATCAAAATTAATACAGGATAAGCCAGATTTTGCTGTCTGTTTAATCTTTAAGCAAACAAATTGAAAACGATTAAACGTAACACATTGATGCTACATCTGATGGCTTTTGTTTTT
The DNA here is from genome assembly GCF_033807715.1 of Cololabis saira. Classification (NCBI taxonomy): domain Eukaryota; kingdom Metazoa; phylum Chordata; class Actinopteri; order Beloniformes; family Belonidae; genus Cololabis; species Cololabis saira. The sequence continues at coordinate 27,113,142 of NC_084602.1, forward strand.
AACCTATAAGAGTGAAGTCACTGCATGGGTAAAAATGTGTAAATATAGTTTCTCACCTCAGCGTCAAGCCAGGTATTTATTTATTTAGGTATTTAATTTAGATATTCCTTTATTCATCCCTCAGTGGGGAAATTCACATTGAGCAGCAGCAGTACACACAACACACACATGCATATATATACAGAGAAAAATTAAAAAATATATATGGTATATACAGAAGAAGAAAAATTGTGCATTTATTTATTTATCTATGATGATTTAAATTTTTATGATGTTCGTGATTATATTTTAATGTCCATGTGGGAGGGTGTATGTGTGCTGTGTGGGTATTAAAGTGAGGATGTGTGTGAAAATTACCAGATGTGTGTTTTTAACCATGAGTGTGTGAGTGTTTCTATGTTAAATGTTGATTTTATTATGTAAAGCACTTTGCGTTACTCATTTTATAAATAAAAGTTTGATTTGCTTTGGTAGCCATGTGATGTCCTGGATTTGACTTAATTTGGGGCCAGTGAGGTGCACACCCGAATCACAGCTGTTTCAGATTCAGATTTCTCTATTGTCACTGCAATGAGTGCAACGAAAGTAAGGTGCAGGCCTTTCAGTGCTGACATACTGTACAAAAACATAACTTTAAAATGAATGTACAAAAAAAAGCAACATAAAAAACAATATGACTTTATATTTAAAGAAAAGAAGAAAATGATAGTGTTTAACAGATTAATAGAAAACTTGAAAAGCACAGTTGTCATCAACAGCAGTCACAGCTATGGGAAGCTTTTTTATTTTTTCGTTCCTGGGGGGTTTACGGTGTGCTGGCACCCTGACAGAGGTTACTGTGACCGTTCAATGGCCAAAAGCTATTGTTAATGTAATTATTATTATTAATTAGTACTATATCAACCTCTCCTGCTATGGAAATAGGACTATTTTGTCCTTTCAATAAGCTTTTAAAATGCCACTCTGTACCAGGAAAGGTGCCACTTTATTTGTTCTTACTTTTTATTTGTACTCTTTCTTTTGTTTCTCTGCAATAATCTGAATTCCCTTTGAGATTATTAAAGTAGCATTCAGTTCATTTCAGATTATTTTAATGCTTTTTAAATCAACTTCCCTCCCCTCATGATACTCTGAGAACCCTCCATTTTGAACGCCACCGATTGTGTGGAGAATATATGTAAACAGACACAGATGAACTGAAAGAAACAAAGCCTTTTCAGCTTTTGCACCTTCGTGGGATGATTATAAACTGCAGAAGAAAAAAAGACAGCAAAATCCACTCAACATTTAAGAAATAATAATAATAATGATTATAAGACAACTTTACAAAGCAATTACAGGAAAAACAATTCGGCTTAAAGGAATTAACCTTTAAGCTGTTTGAAAAGCATTGGGTTTCACTAGATAGGAAGTGAAGGTCCATTTGATTTACTGATCACCCACTGCTCTTCGGCAGCTCTATGAAGTAAAACTGTCTAGCATAGTTTGTTGTTATATCATCGTGAAGCTGATCCCTTGTACTGTATATCATGGTAAAATGTAATTATTCCACGGTATAAACGGTAAAAAGTGTAAAAAAAAAACCTATTTCTTTAGATAAACTGTTTACTGGAGCATCTGAACAGTGTCTGTTTTCTGCAAGTGAGTGACAAATATGCAAGCAGGAACTAAGGCAGGCAACCAAGTTAGCGAGCGGAGAAGCGAGACACAGAGACGAATGTAAAAGGAGACAGAAGAATCACCAGCTAGTCAGTCAGTGAAATAAGCAGAAAGGCAGCAGGCAGACTGGAAGTCTAACAAGTAGTAACCTGTCAAAGTGGCTTTGGGAGAGGAAAAAAAAAGAAAAAGAAAAGTGCTATTCAAGAGTTATTCAAAAGCTGCTTCTGTTTGATCGCTGGGGCAGACTGCATTGCTGTACCGTACCTGCTGAGTACACACCAGCTCAATGAAACCTGATGCCATTTGACTGAGAATATGCTTAGTGAAAAACAGACTCGCTGTGCTGCTGTTACACCAATAAAAATGACTGCTGGAAAGGAGAAAATAAGACCATTTTCTGCCTTTTGCTTTCAATCAGGTGTGTGGAAGAGGACTAAATAACAGTGTGATTTATCCGGAGTGCCTTGGCAGGCACACAGCGTCAAATAAATGTCTGTAATGAAATGACAACAGATATGAAGTGCTGTAGGGAGAAATGACAGAATAGATGTCCTGTGAAGCAAATAATTCAAAATAAACTGCAGCAACGGTGTGATGGAAACAAAAGCCTCGGTGGCACAGTAAGATACAAAGAACGAGAATAACCATCAAAAATCTATCATAGCAAAAGTTGTATTAAAAAGAAGGTAATAACGTCCTTTATAGAAAATAGTGAAAATAAATAGCTGTACTAACCCCGTTTCAAGGCGAGCTGTGCGTGCACGTTTTCAAAAGAAAAAGAAAAAAAACTTGCCACGGAACAAGGCAATGCTTGTAATTCAATCGAGCCAATAACCAGGAGACAGGAATCTTCATAATTCTGTCAAAATATCGATACGCCTGGCTGGTGACCGGGACCAGAGGTTGACCCGCTTTGAGTGACAGATGGGCTCAGCCAACCAGAGGACTAAGCGCTGCCACCGACCCGAACCTTCTCGCATACACACACTGACAGGTCTGACAGGCACACACACATCTGCCCATGCATCACCCTCAGCATTCGCAGCAGTGCTCAGCAAGCAGCACCGGCTTCAAACCGAAAAACAGCAAGAAAAGTGCAGCGGACAAAAGGAAGTTTGGACACAAGACAAATTACATGAAAACGACACGACAGAGTGGCAAGGGAAGATGTTTAGAGAGATAGAGATGGAGAGATAGCCACAAAGGAGATAGAGGACGAGTGTTAGCACACTGAGATACTTAAAGGCAAAGATAAGCGATGTTGCAGAGGATAAAGACAGACAGAGACAGATAGAGATGCTGATGCAGACAGAGAGATATGTGGAGAGAAAAGGGCGACAGAAACAAGAGCACATGGAGAGCACAGAGGAGAAGCTGAGATTTAGAGGAGGGATAGGGACCATGTAAAACAGGGACGTTGCATGAAAGACAAACATATAAGGAAAGGAGAAGGTGAGGCATAAACAAACAGATGTACAGACTGGTGGCCCCCCGCTGATCAGTATGGCGGCCTGCAGAAAACAGCAGGTAAATGTAACTAATCAATCACTATTAGAAGTGGAGTGAAAAATGCTGCACGTCTCACATAACATGTTAATGTCTGGCAGTATCTAAGAATTTAAAACACAACAAAATGAAGAGCTTGCATGCTTAAAGCAATTCTTTAAAATATAAATTAGCAAAAGTGTAACATTGGAAATTTATTTAAACAACAGTTCACGTAATGCTGTTTTATTTTATATTTCTGCATCATCCTAGGGATCAGTATCTACGTTTTGGATTGATTTGTAGCACATCTGCTGTGATTCCTCATACATACAGTATCTGCACTGTTTACTGATGGAAATCTTTCTTAGTTCCACCTGCACCTACAAACTGTTTGTGTTTAGAAAGAAATGCTTATCAATTTCCTCTGCATTAAGCACAATGAGACAACAATGGCCACCACAAGACCACAAACACATCTAGGAGTAGGTTTACTGTGAATACTTGCTTCTTCATCAGCGCAGGGCGGAAGGAAAAAGGGGGTTTATTATACTCTTTGACTGTCTACTACTGTCTGTCCTTGTCAGTGGTCTGTGATTTGAAACCACTGATGCATATTCTGTTATGTCTGCATGTTCACTCTAAAAGCACAACAAATTTAACAAAATGAATCTATAGATGTGAGGAAGTATAACAACATTCTCCTGGCAGCCAACTGCTCTTTTCAACAAAGTTCCAGCCACATGGCTTCACTGCGATACCGCTGGAGGACTACATGCGAATATGCTGAAGCCAGTTACATTTAAATGATCACATTTGCAAACAGAGTGCAAATGGAAAAAGATGATTTATTCATATTCACGTTTCCCCGCAGTTCGGTAAATCTAAAAGCAAACTTAAGGGCAGATTATCAAAGGACATTTCAGCAGGGAACACAACAGGGAAAAGGTAAAACAGGGATGGCAGTGTTGACAGATGTGTCAGTCAGGAGAATGAAAAAGTGTGCCGCTATCAAAATAACTGACAACTGTGGCAGTTGGCTCACTTTTTTTTTTCTTCTTCAAAGCTACTTTGCTGCAAGTGGTTGAGGTATTTGAATAATCCAACAGTGGCAGTTTTCAGTTGACCTGCACTGTTCGCTATCCACTAACTGTCCCACCTATCGTGCCCTTAAGGTAAAATTAAGAACAAAAAGAGAAGAAAAACATCTCAATAGGTGAAATATTGAAATAATGTAATAATACTCCATTTGCAAAGTTATAATTTCTAAATATGGATTTAAATCAAAATACAGAGTTGAAGTTAAGGGAACTGAAACAGAGTAAAACTACAAAAAAGTGTATGTTTCCATTGTGGAGGGGATGGGGGCTTTGCCTGTGAGGTTTGTGAGTCTAGAGGTGTGAGAATTGGGTGACCTGAAGCGGCACCAGAGGGCAGCAGGTCAAATAGGTGATGGGCAGGATGTGACGAGTCCCCTGCGATGGCCCTGGTTTTTCTGAGACAGGAGACCTGGAGAGGTTCTCCAGGGAGGGCAGAGGGCAGCCGGTGATTCTTTGTGGCTGTTTTTATTTCCTTCTTTGCAGCCTTTCTGTTTTCAGCAGTGGAGCCGGCGTACCACACACCCAGACGGTACGAGAGCACGCTCTCCACTGAGGACTGGTAGAAGACCAGCAGCAGCTTCTGGTCCAGGTTCCTCAGGACACGGAAGAAGTGCAGCCGCTGTAGGTCCGTCTTCACCAAGGCGTTGGAGATCAGCAGAGATGCCGGTGCCCAGAAACGTGAAGGGGAAGACCGTTTCCAAGCGCTCTGCATTTATGGGGGGGTGTGGTTCTGTCTGTGTTTCCTGAAATCCACTATGAGCTTGTTGATTTTGAGGACATTCAGTTTCAGGTTGTTACTGTGCAACAGAGGGACAGATAGAGTTTAATAAGTAGCCTACAACTAATACTTCATCATGTTTGTCTCATTTTATATAAATATTAAATATATTCTAAATCACTACATATATTTTATATACTATTTTGCAGCATTTACTATTGATCTATTCATGGATTTTTTAAATATTATTAATGATTTTTGCACTTTAATTCCTCAAAAAGGTCTGGAGGTGATTAAAAACCAAATCTGTGAGGATAAAAAGTAAATACGTTTCAGTCAGCTCTAACAATGAAGACTTCAGTTGCTTTCTTTATGATAAAACACAATCAGTTCTTATTTATTAGCCATGTGTAGAGATATTGGGGTTCATAAACATAATTGAACGCCCCTCCCCAGAATCAGCACCTGCTATTACAAAAGACATGTATTAATTCTGTTCCTATTTTTACTGTATTTGTGTTCTTTAGATGTTCAAGTACTTTGTTTGCCTCATTTGTGGGTTATTTTTACTGATGCAAATGTAACAGGTTGTTGTATTATTTACATTTAGCTGAAGATGTCTTTTTTTTCCACATGTTTAGAAAGTAAAGCTTTGTGGGAATTTTACCTTTTCTCAAATTTTAGCAATTTAAATATTTTTTGGCATAATTGCATCCGTGCTTTGTTGACTGAATATACATTTCAGTTACACATATAAAAGTTAGAGAACATAAGGAATTATAGTCACATGATACAACACACAAACTGGCTACTGCTGGAGCCTGTCATTTATGTAACATATAAAGTTTACTAGAGGTTATCATTACTCTCTGGAGCAAAATAAATCAACCAGCTTCCCCAACATTGTGTGGTGATAAAATCAGACTGTCGCAGCCAAAACCCAGCACAGTCGTGAATCATAGACGAAGGTGAGTCCCATCATGCCGTGTGAAGTGTTGGAGGGAAGGATTAGCATCAACAGGCTCATGATTAAACATGAGGAAGAGAAGAGGGAATGCATTATTGTTCTCGTCATCGCTCTTGTATCTCTTCCCCAAGGTGACGCTGCTCTCCGTCTCTGTGCACCCCTCTTTCATCTCTCTTTCTCTCGCTCTGGTCTCTCCTCCTCATACATCGGGAGGCCCTTGACACCTCAGGAATGAGCTGCCCTTCGAGGAGTGAAAGAAAGAGTGATGGGCAGGAGAAGCGATATGCAAGACTGAATGGTGGCATGCTCGTATCACGCGAGGCCAAACTGAATAACCAAACCCGCTGGAAAAACTAGGGCGCACATGAAATTGCTGGCATTTTATTTTTTCCATATAAAGAGCACGTTGCACTTGATATACTGCAGTATTTTCATTCTCAAATGAGAACCCCAGCCTGTCTATTCAGCGAACGTAACTTATTGACCTGTTGATAAAACTCCCATCTCACAGCACATAGTGAGCACATAGTGTAGCCATCAACTGACACACGTGCTTTTTATTTTACATTTTTAACTTGGACCCTTTTTTGAAGACAGTCGAACGATGCTCTCCGTGCCCTCTCAGTCCTTCCCTCACTCTAATTTTCAGGTTCTGCCGGCATCAATTGATAAAACAAAAAGGGTCTGCTTGTTGCAAGCGCTTTATTGCCGACTGACTGCAACTGGCAGTGGATTTGTTGTTCCAGGCAGAGCCGTAATGGAGGCATTTGGAGAGGCAGAGCAGGCCAGGTTAATGCTCTCCGTAATGTCAGTGTGAACAGTGATTTATTTATTTTTTTACTTTTTTGCAAGAGACTCTGGGCTCTGTGCCACCAGCTCAAAATGTTTTTCCCCTACTAAACTCCTGACCCCAATCTGGGCCCGCGCAAGACAGGGGAAAGAGGAGAAATTGAGAAAGAGGCATTTCTTTTGGGGTTGGGAGGGGGGCAAATGTGATTCAGTGAGGGGTCAGAAATGAACCTGGAGTTAAAAATGCTTAGCCTTTGATATTGAGGGAGCTAATGGCAGTTTTTAAAAAGTACACAAGAGACTAACAAATTGATCCGTGATAAACTCAAATGCATTCACACAGAATTTTACGGTGTTGATACGAGTCATTTTAGAAGGGAATCTAACACAAAGTGTAGTCTTGACAGATAAAGAATAATCATCATTACAAGTGAAAGAGGGCTCGTGACACATGTAAACACCACAACTGAGCACTCAGCAGCTCTAAAATATCTTTCAGATCAATCATTTCTGCACACGGCAGCTCGGCTCATTTTTCACCTCTAGCTGCGATGACAGGCTCCAACTCGTGTAGGAGTCATGTCAATTACATCTAAACAGGGAAAGGGGGGGTGGGGGCTCGGCACTGGGGGGGTTTCAGTTGAAATACACTTTTACACCATCAGCGGTCACCAGGAGCTCAGGGTATTATACTTGGATTCTGCATCTCCTGCTGCGAGGCTGTCTCTTTTGTATGCGGACACATAGGGGCGCCACTTTGTTGAATGACAAGGACACAGTGAATTGTTGAGCTCCTCTCTGTTACAGATGAATCAGCTGTTGGTGATGTGCTGATATCAAGGTTAAAGGGTGAGGGGCAGGCAGCCATACACTCTCCATGACACTTTTGGATGGATCAGCATTTAAAAAACGGACAAAAAAAAGGCTACATCAGTAATTAACACCAACTTACTGAATTAGTGAATTCATGCTGAGCTGCTCAAATGTGTGGCTGTAATTCCTGCAACACTGATTCTGCAGGCATGGCAATTTGACGAAGGCATATATTTGTATTCAGGCTTTGACTTAACAAATTTTGCACAGAGAAATTTCATGTGACTCTCGGTGTCCTCTAAGAAGCTTTAAGAAACCCTCACCCAGTTAAATCTTGTCTGTAAAGCTGAGACACCAAGATGTCCTATAGTCGGTATACATCACACGTGAAAATCTACAGTCCTCAGGCAGCCGTCTCAGGTTCAAATCCAGGTCTGTGCCCCTTTGCTGTGCGAAATTTCCTGTCTAATAATTGATAGTAAAAGAAAATATAAGCCACTAAAACCACTAAATCTTAAAAAAGGAATAAGCTGATCAGAATAAAATTATACTGCGGGGGTTCATCAGGACAACGTTCCTACAATAGGGCCAGAAATTAATTTTCCAAACCTTGGAGCAATTCCCATTTTATGTAGGGGGAACTAAAGGAGACTTATGAGGGTGTTTCTTTCTCAAAAATGGACACAATTTGCTGAGTTTTAAATGAAATGTCTGTGGCATGCTTAGTGAAACATCTTTTCAGCTCTGTTCACAGCAGCAAGTTTCTGGGGGTGGAGTTAGCAGCTTCACTCTAGTCCCTCCCCTTCTGTGCTTCTTTTCAAAATTGCAAAACAACTTTGCACAACAGAATTCACAGGCAAACGCTGCAACATGTGCAATTAGGAATAGATAGAGATGAGTAAACTGGATATTGCTACTCTGATCTGGGTCTGTGATGTCATAATATCCTGCAAATCTCAACCACTCACTGAAATGTAGCTGTAGGTAGCTCAAGACAGGTTTTTTTTGTCAACACTCACTCCAGACAGCCACACATATGCCTTTAAACACATTAAGAAAAAAAAAGTCATAAACTGTTTCAAAATAATGTAAATATTCTATTTTTGTGCCTTTAAATCCTTTAACTTATTATTATCCTGGATTAAATATTTGTCAGTGATAGATATACATGTGCCTTCAAATTCAGACTTTATAGCTGTATAAATAGACCCTAATCATCATCCTCTCTTCACGCATCAATCTTACAGCAGCTGGATGAATGCAAGCAATGCGTTTAAATCTAGGTAACACCTTGATCCTCACAGTCTCTTGCGTCTCTGATCTGTTTTCAAATGTTGATGATGTGTCACATCTCACTTCCCCGTTCAGCAGTACAAATGAAGAAGCTAAGATGCCAGAGCAGAGTTGACCTGCGTAAAAATCTATCTCCAAACTGATATGTATTCTCCGTGAGCCAATTAGAGCAGCAACTAATCCCCTTGTAACTCGCTAAAGATGTGAAACATCCCTTTCTTTTCTCCTCCTTGCTCCCTCCATTTCCCTCCACTTTCATCTTTTGGCTCTTTTATCTTATCAATAGACACATATATAGCGCAGCAGACACAGAGCGCCGAGTCTGGATCTTTCAAAAACACGCTGCTTGAGATGTTTTACATCTCTTGCCTGAATTTGATGCCAAATTATATTAAATTTCAACATGAGTTCACCTTTCTGAGCAAAAAATGATGGAGCTTGCACCTCATGCAACTAATGCAAGAGGAAGAAATACATGACAGCTGAGTATGCAATACAACTGGTTTATTGCATCTACTTCCGCCCACTTATATTATGTACATCATAACTTACCATTACATATTATTCATGCTCTGAAATTGATAGCATTACTTAAACCAGTCTGTGAACAAGGATGGGGATTCTCCTCCCTTTTCACTTAATAGCCACATAGCAGGGGCTTCACGTGGTATTTTGGTTGGCTGAGAGCCGCTAAACCGCAGTGAGGTAATAAAAGTTACAAATGAGAAGAGGCTATTAGAGTCATTGACGTGCGTAGGCTAGCTTGCTAATTAATTGATCTTGAAACTTCATCTGTTCTGGAGTCAGATAGGAACCCTTAATTAATCAACATTTCCAGATCGGTGTTCTCCTTTCTTTCATTCCTGTTCTCCTGACTCTTTTACCCCCTAATGTCTTTTTTAATTATGAGTGAAAATACCCAGGGTCACGTGCGTCTCTGTGAAGTGCAGGTTTGGTATTGTGGAGGGGCCACTAGAAAGGGGAAAAAAAAAAAAAGTGTGTCATGTGCATCAGCATGACAAGATGTGCACTTTGAACAGAAAGCCTGCAACGTTTCAAGAGGCTTTCAAAGAGGGAGGGGCTTTAAGAGGCTGGAGTGCTCCCCTTTGTAGCGCCCCCACCTCTCCTCTCCCTCCATCTTTCCTGGCAGAGGAGCTGATTTATTGGGGCTTCCCAGTCATCCGTCAGAGCCAGCAGCACTGGCTGCATTAACCCCAGAGACAACCCGAGCACCCGGGCCTGTAAGTGCTTCCAAGTGGCCCTCACTCGCCACACTGGTGAGAGCCCCCCCACACCACCACCACCACCACCCAACCCCTTGTTCAGACTCAATCGATGTTATAAATCGACCATCTAACTCCTTGAAGTCAAAAGCCCACAAAATGATGTTTGGACAGACAGGGATTTTTACAGCTTTTTCTTGTAATGGAAACATCAAATCAGTTCTTCCTGCTAATGTGAGGTTTTATTCAGTACAATTTCAAAGTAAAGCCGATTTTAAATCATTATTTAATGGGGCTGTATCTTCAAATATTTTCACACATATGTAAATAATAAAAGGAATGACAGCCGAATCCTCTTTGGTTTCGTCAGTGTCACGGTGCAGGTTTCACACGAGCATATGAGAGCAGGATTGCAGAATAAAAATGTCATGTTAAGGTGGTGAAACCCAAGCAACAGGCTTAGAAAATAGTTCAGTCATTTTATTCCCGCTTGTGTGCTCACAAGTCATTACTAGTGTTTCCTCTGTCCTTGTCAGTATGTAGAAACAGAAACATGGTAAATGAATAAACCCTCTCTAAACAATTATAACAGTTATTGATGCTCCGAGTTCAGACCTGTAAATATTGCTCTAATTAAGCATCTATGGAGAAAGTACAGAATATACCCTTCTCTGTTGATGCCAATGCTTTTTCTGTCTGTTAATGTTGTAGCAACTGACCTTCAGCAAACCCGACGTTAATAAAACGCTGGTTAAGAGTCCCACAGTGGCCTGAAAATTTCCAGCTCTTCAATTATTCTCTAATGTCTTAATGTTTACACTCAAAAGTACAGAAATAAACTATGAAAGCATCAGCCTGAAAATATTTTCCAACCATTTACTAATTGATTACTTACAATATCATCTGTGACAGTCTGTTTTTTGTTTTTGCAGACACTTTGAGTTGTAAAAAACACAGAGGTGTGATGTATAAAAGGCGCTTTGTGATACTATACCACAAAGTGAGACGTGTATCTAATTACAGTTGCTGTTGAACCAGTTAATTTAAAGCAAAGTTGCTTCATTGAGGGTCTGCAAAAGCACACTTGACAGCTGCTTGCTGGTTCATGGTTACAGCTTCAGATGTTTTGCATAAATGTGACATATGAAGTGAATAAAAGAAGTGGAGCCATCACTGGATGCTTATAGTTTAGGAATGTACACAGCTGTTGCCCAGCTGAAAGGCTCACAGACACGATATTCGCGATACAGATGCATTATTTTCCTGCTTCATTCCACTAATGACTATTGAATAAAGAGACAGCTAGAGAACAAATCTTTTAACAAAGATCGGGGCTATTAAAAGCTGCACAGAGCTATGAGGGACAGTGGTAAAGTCAAGTGGAAATGTGGTTCTCGTGTGTACAGAACAGGTGGCGGGTCGACCACATTTCCACTTGACTTTAAATGCTTGGCCCAGCGTGGAAGGAACAAACAGCCAACACTGGTAATGGTTTCTGCCTGACTCGTTGACACATTCACCTTCCTCCATGCATGCACACACACACACAAACACACGCACACACTCCTTCCTTTGCTTTCTTTCACTCAACTATTTCCCAAGATATCTTTCTTCTTCTGCTCTCTTTCTCCCACACCATCACCCCTCCCTTCTTTTCACATCAAACACTAATGTTTCCTTCAAATTCCTTTTCCTTTCCGTCTGCCAACTTTGACATCACAGGAAATTATGCTTGGAATTGGCGTCAATGTGTTTTTTTTTTAGCTTTTTTCTTTTTTTATTCCATTTTCGACTTCATTCCACTTCCCAAACAGACGCTTTTCTCGTGTGACCTGTCATCCCCAAGACACCCGCCTCCTTCTTCTACTTCCTCTTCTTTTTTTTCTTCAGCTGATATATTTGTTCTGGCTTGCATCACGCCACATAAACACACACGGGGCTTCTCTCGCTGTTTCACAAGCACACACACACACACACGCACACACACACACACACACACACACACACACACACACACACACACACACACACACACACACACACACACACACACCACAGACACAGACACACACACACACACATCATCTCTTAGCCCCCTCTGACACACTCAACCTGTCTCTCTCAAACATGCATGCAGACCCAGCTTGACACTAACTACAACTAATGCAAGTTCAAGGCTTATTTGCTGGAGGCTGGAAGGTTTGGGAAGCCTGTGGTTTTGGGGTTGTTGTTTTTTTTTTTCTTTTTTTGAGCATCAGCAGTGAGACTGGTGTTTGTGTTTGTCTCCTATGGGTGGCTTAAGAAAAGGAGGCCAAGAGCAAAATACTTACTTAGTAGTGAAATGCAGTGGTAAGAATGACTGTGTGTATAATCAACAGCCCAACATTGCAGGATTGAGGGCCTAAATAGCTAAACCTAGTTTAGCACAAAGCTTAACTTTTAGCTTCAAGATATATATATATATATATATATATATATATATATATATATATATATATATATATATATATATATATATATATATATATATATAAATAATATAATAATTCAGCAAGTCTATATAGTCATTATAATGAGAACAACCTCATTATAATAATAGCTTAGTCACTGTGGACGACCTAAAAGTATGTGTCTCTAAAACATTGCATATAATAAGCATTTCCTGTAGTTATTAGTACTCAAAGTTTGAGATTTGTATTTTTTTTTCTCAAATACATCATGTTGGCTATATTTGAAATGGGACACTTCAGATTTCCTGAAAAGGTATTTTCATAAGGAAAATAATATTATTGACCTCTGTTACTCTGAAAAATATATACATAACTCGCTGTCAATAGTATTTGACAGCAAAACCATTTCTCAAAGAAAGGTAGTCATTTTAATATTTCATATCAAAGGAATCTAAGATTTCATCTACATTTAAGAACCAAATATGAGGAAGATGGTGTGACAAAGACAAACTAAATACCTGGTATATAGTGCTACTCTAATCCGATGTCATCATATAATTCTGTGACCATTCTGAAACCAGTCAAATAAGGGAGTTGTGGAGATTTCAGCCTTCATTATGGAGAGATTAAGCAAAGGAAATGTGGATGAGAGAGGAGGAGGAGGAAGTCACGTGCAGTAAAAGGTCTGGGGTCAGAATCAAAACCCAGGTGTGCCGTGGGAAGGCTTCAGTCTCTGGAGCTGGGGTGCACACCTCACAAGGTGAGCCTCATGAGAGTATTACTCAAAAGACAGAGGTGAGCTTCCACATGCAGCCAAGAACTCAGGTCGATAAAATATTGCTGTGGAGAGCTTATCTAAAAGGAGGAAAGCTTGATTTTAGCAGGAATATAATCACAGTAATGAAATGTAGTCAAAAAAGACTTTTGGTTCCAATGTTAAAACCCTTAAACGCACATATAAATACAGTTGTTGAGCCCCAGAAAATTCAGTAAACACATGCCTTTGTTGACGTCACGTTGCCTGGCAACATCCCAGCATGCTTGGCTGTCACAAGCTGAGGTCTCAGCCCTGAAGTGTGATGCATCATGGGGGATGGTGTGTTGCGTGTCTTACATCACCGACATTCCCCCTTGCTGTTGCAGCTGCAGTCGGGATTGGTCTTTACAGCTGATCCTTGAAAAGTTTCATAACATCCAGGCTGATGGGAAGGCGTACGGGTGGGAGGACATCGTTTCTGCTCCTTCTAACAGCTGCGATCATGTCCGTCATAACTGCATTCGGAGCATCTTTTCATATGTCATTAACAGCCGTTTCAAGAATTGATACGTTGTACATTTTGCAGGACACATTTGGAACACTAATTTCCTGTCCCTCTCTGCTCCTCCCTGATCAGACCCCTGACCGCTTTTCTGTAGGTGAGACTCATTACCTTCATCTGAGAATGTGGAATTAAACCTCCTCCTCCGAACTCATTACTGTGAGCTAGATCTCACCGGCTGCAGATAGGCAATGTGGTGGTGCTGCTTTTAAAGCCAGAGCCAGATAATTAGAAACTTTAGAAGCGCAGTTCCCATGGCTATAGCCAGAGCGAACAACTAATTCTATTTGAACTAATTACATTCCATAACGCTAGACAGTGATTGCTAACCCAACCACAGTATCCCCTATGTAATACACCGGAGGATTTCTTTGTGAAATAGTACCAGAGATGTATTTTTTCTGTGTGTGACTGGCTGCACATCCTCATGCATTGGTATTACTCTCTAAGCACGGCAGGTCTTCCCATATACACCCCCGCTTGCTCCCCATTGTGTGTATTTCATAATGCAAAGCCACTTACTGGGTTCGGTAATTATAATTTTGGGAGTGTGTTGTTATCACAAAAATGCATCAGAGGGTGTTTAGACCTGCAGCAATAAAGTCTGAGATAAAGTGTCTGACTTGGGACTGCAGTATATTCATCCACCAGGACAACAGAACACCACAGACACACATTAAATAATTAAAAGAAAGCGACTTTGGAACCACAAAATATGGCAATCTTTGTTGTCTTAACACGTAATGAAAATTACTATTTAGTACATCTTTTTTTTTAAAAAGGCATCTTGTATTAATGGTTCATAAGAGCATAATTAAATAATTTGAGAATCTCATAAAAATCATAATTTATACACAAAGGGACCAAAGAAATAACATTTTATAATTTCATGAAAAATGTTTTTTCATTTTAAAATTTGAAAAAAGTTGGGATATGGGCAACAAAAGGCTGGAAAAGTAAGTGGGACTGAAAGGAAACACCTGGAGGAACATCTGGCAACTAATTAGGTTAACTGGCAACAGGTCAGTGCCATGATTGGTATAAAAAGAGCATCTTAGTGAGAGAGAGCCTCCTAGGAGTGAAAATGGGCAGAGTTTCACTTTACTATCATTTACAGCACATAATTATCATTATTGAACTCCAAGAAACCTCTAGACACCGGACAGTGCCACAAATTTGCACTGAATTCCAGTGCTCTTTGGTGGTATTGCATTAAAAACATGATTCTATAATGGAAATAAATGTATATGCACTTGCAGAAATTATTGCCTAAAATGCAGTTTGTTGTAGCATCCAAAATAAAGATTTACAAGAAAGATCCAGACATTTGACAACATCCCTCTTCTTCCACTCCGACAAACGGTCTCTTTAGTTCTCAGGAGTACATGGATTAGTACTAAAAGAAAAGAGAGTCTTCTCCCAAACTTTAAAATGTTTTTCTTTCCTAAAGATGGTAAAGTTCTCATTTTCAGCACATTTTCAATGCTCCAACCTGAATAAATTGTTGCTTTATGAGTTCTGAAAGTCCCTACCTTCTGTTTTTTATCAACATTTTTCAGAGCGTTATACCTTTACACAAATACTGTTGCATAATCACCCAACTGTTTTCTTCCCATCACGCCACTGTTTTCTTTAAAACAATATAGTAATGAAAGGCGCATTAGTGAGAACTGTGTAAGAGCTTTTTCTCTGTCACAATATGTGAGCAGATTTGTTCAATACTTTTAGACAAAGCGGTAAGTCTGTCGGCCCATATGTGCTCCTCTCCTTCTCTTCTTGTTGTTTTGCTGTGTCTGGAAACTAAATAGCCTCAATGCGAAGTCTCCAAGTCCACTCCAAGAGACCAGGGTCTACTAAATATAGCACCCAGTGACAGCAGGAGACACCGCGTCCCCTCCCCGGCCCTTCTAACTACACTGATGAAGCCAAATTGTCATCCACACGCACACATACACGGGAGAAGTTCCCCGTCTGCCAGAAATGTGGGACACACGTCATCCACACAACACAAAACCATATTTTCTCTCTGTAACGCCATTTGCTGAAGCACGAAAATAAACACACATACACACACATCCTTTCAATCCAAATGGGATTTACTTAAGACTCAATAAGGCAGACAGAAGCATTATTGTCTCAAACACAGACCTATTGTGCTAAATAGAGATACCAAGACGTGGGCTGATGATACTCGTGAGCATTCTGTGTATGCACCCACAGAAATCCAATAAGTGTGCATATGGACACACATAAACGCAGCCGGTATGATGTGGAAGTTAATAGAAATGCTAAATTAAGCATACAAAAAAAAGTGAGAATGAACATTAATCATTTTGTAAAAGCTGCATTGATATTCGCAACAAAACTGCCGGGTGGGAGGGGGCCCTCTAATTCACTTAGAGGAACACATCGTCAAAGTTTTAGCCTTTTTGCTGGTTGACATACCTGCTGTTGAGGATATTGCATGCTGCCCAAACCCATTTGGCTTCTCCCCTGCATGTTCATCGAATATCGATGTGGGGGAGGCGAAGTATATGGCTGGTTAGAGGGGTAATGCCCACCTCCTGCCTGTGGAGGGGTGGAGTAAGGATTGCTGGCCATGCCATACAGCTGTGAGCGCTTCATAGCCATGAAATCCATGGAGGACACCTGTAGAGGTAGAAATAGGATTAATCATCAACAACAAGCATTTCTTTATTAACTAATATTTCACATTAATTGATACACGTGATTAGCCGAGATCCATTTAATGGCTTCGATCAGCCATCTGCAAAGTTGGAACTTCTAACTGAAGTCCACTTAGTCCAAACCACAGCCACTGCTGATTTATTTTGTAATTGCACAAGTGGAAGTTTCAAATTGATGTTTGCAAATAAAAAAAATAAAAAAATGTTTAAATTGCACAACAAATGGAATTAGGCAAGCAAAGATGTTTATTGCTCAGCTACTCAGAGCAAACTGTTGGAGGGGGGCCAAAATAAAATGATTTAATTAAAACCTAAACCTTGTATCTTTGTTTTAATGTATGAAAAGGTTTTAAAGTGTGGTAAATGTTATTTAAAGTGATGGGAAGCAATGGCAATAAAAACCCCTTGGCCTTGTTCCCATAACCACAAAGCAGCGATGCCAATAATCACTGTGCAGTGCTCCCTTTTCAGATGCTATGTTTTTGCTCATAGTAAATTGGCAGAAATGGGATGGAAATAGTTCTTACATTTACGTTTAAGCGTTCACAGGAAGAAAAAAAAACGGAGTTGGGAAGGATCCAGACTTTACATTACATTTGAGACAAGGCATTTCAAGCTTGCAGGTTTTAATCCCAGGAGGGAATTCAGAGCAATCAAGCAGTCAGTAGCTGCTTTCAAAAGGCAAGAGACGCACCTCGAGAGCTGCTTTCTTATAGATTCACACACAGATTAAAAAAAGATAAATAAATACATAAATGAAAGGTATGGAAGGGAAATTGTCAAGGGCAATTTATTCCATTGTATATTAAGTATTTCTGAGCCATTGCAGGAGCCGTCTGGGGTCTTAAGGAGCCACTGGAAAACTCCAGTCCAGAGTATCGGCCTAATGCTAATTCGTCACCAACTGTTTGTCTGTCTGCCAGAGAGATAAACCGATGTCCTTCTTTCATTACTTTCGCCTCCTATCCACTCTCCCTTTTGTCTTTGCCATGTAGGATCACGAGTGATTTATTACATTTTGCTCCTGCTGTTTCTTACACACACTTCTGTCTCACTCGTCTCCAACCACCCCCCACCCATCACCACTGTCCTCCTTAGTTTCCACTCCTCTTCCCAACTCAATATCACCTTGTCTAGTGTAGAGGAGAAACAGTCGCTTCCCTTATATTGCGAGGCTAATATCAAGAAGACATGTCGGGGGAAGGGAGCACTTTATTCAGCAGGTTACTTGTGGACAGCAAAGGCGCTCCAGCTTTAAAAGGGTTTTGCCCACGGAGGCATGTGCATGGGGGTTTGGACTACTCCAGAGTATGGAGAGGGAAAAGAGAACGAGAGTGATTATTAAAAGAAAAAAAAGAAAGTAACAGGACAGAATGGGGTAAGAAAGCCTGAGAGCCATGTACGAGTGCTCTCGAGTGTCTGAAATTATTTCACAGCATGGAGGTGTACGAGAGCGTGAGGAGGCTTATCCTGCAAAGATTTTCATGACCAGGATTTCAAGAGTCTAAAAGATGAAAAACATCTTCCTGCCTCCTGATTCTGTGTGTTAATACATGGTTGCTGTGCTAATTATAAACTGTAGCCACTAATTTCTTTTTACTTAATGCATAAGTGAATTATTTCCAGTTTTCCAGAAGATCACAGAATTCAGCAGCCGTTTTGGTCCAAGATGAAACACCTAAATGGGCATTAGAATAAGACCCATTAGAGTCATCTTTGTTGTGATTTGTAGTGATTTTTTTTTCATCCAATAGTACTTTGAAATTATAGAGTATGAAGTAAAATTGATCCCAGACAGCATCTTTTCAGAGAGAACACTTTATCACATTATTTGTCTTTTGCTTCTCCTTATTTATCAGTTAGACAGTAAAGACTGAACAGGAACAAGTTATTAATTTAATTCAGAGTGCAACCATAATTGAGTTAGTCTTTAAGTGCATTGGAACGGAGTTAAACAAACTGAAAATCAAAAGAGCGATTTGTTTTTAGTGTTCTTGATGTGCTCAGATTGATGCTGGTCATGTGTTTCCAATACAGTTATAATGGTGTTTTGGAAGGGGCGCAACGCAGCACATGACCTGCTTAAACTGTACAACAGCCGCGACCTTCAACGAGGCAGATGCGCCAAGTAATATCTGTAGTAAATACGGCAGCACTCTTGAGTTTCCAGGGCAATATGCGCCTCATGATATTGGACACACATAACCCTCCATTTCCCAAACTCCATCCAGTTTACCGATCCATTCTCAGAGGTCTTCCGTTTGCCAAAAACGCTGAGTGCAACACACGTAAATCCCTTCACACAGACGCCAAGTATACATGCATGCTAGGAAAAAATTTAATAAAGAATTAAATGCTGCACTTTAGAAGGCACTGAGCATAGAAATAAACCTCAGAGTTTGGGGAGTTTTTAGGAGGAGTGGATTAAACGCACACATGCACACACATGCAAGCACTGCAAAGCCCTCATCTCTGTCTCGCTTTCTCACAAACTCAGGGAATTATTCAATATAACACTCACAATCAAATTATATCTGTTACTTTGGACCATCTTGCACGCATGGCATCATCCACACTCATCCGCAGAGGGGGGGGGGAGGAAAAAGAAAGAAAAAAAAAAGGTAAAAATCTCAAATCTGCTTTCGTGACAAGTTCTACTAAACGAAATTTCAGCCCACGACAGCCTTTTTCCGCGAGATGTGCCCATCGTAGCCAGCACCAGGCACAAACAACAATTCTTGACAAATTGGAACTTTTTTTTTTCTTACCTCAGAGAAATGACTGTATTTACAAAAAAAATATATATATATAAATATATAGACGAGAAATATATATATATATATATATATATATATATATATATATATATATATATATATATACATATATATATGAATATGACACACTTGAACAAATCATGTTTGTCCCAGGAGGGACAGCTTATAAAAACCAGAGGGAGTACAATGAAATTGTTTTCTTTTTTTCCTGTCACTTTTGTTCATCTGGCCATGCCATTCAATGCGAGAGCGGGACGAGGCATGGAAGACAATAGTAATTCACCAGCTAAATTTAAAATTCAATTTATGAACTCTTGTGAGCTTTTTTTCAGGCAAAACAAAGCCATTAAAAGGGAACATGGGTGAAATTACCGTGGGGTGAAACCTGCCAAATTGCCTCTCTGAGCTCAATCGACAATATTTTTATGTTGCAAAAATGATTTTACTCCTTCTCGCTTTAATGTGCTAAGTTGTTAATCGGAAAAAGACACAATACTCGACAAAAAGAGGCTTGGATACCTGGATTATAAGGCACACACTGGGATCAAAGAAAGATAAAACAATATTAGTAAATGGTTATTATTCTAATTTCATTTTGAATGCAGGAATCGTTTGAAAGAAAGTCTACTCACTGATTAGCCTGGGTGAACATGGCCCGGCACACACACACACCTTCAGGATCTCTGAAGGTGTGACAACTTTTACCCTATCTTTGTGGCCATCGTTCTCACTGGCTGTGTGCATTAGTCCTAAATATCACTGATTAACTATTCAAACACACAAATCAAATCAAAGGAAGAAAAAAAGGCAGAAAGGCGCATAATAAAAATAACTCTTCCCCCACAACTTAGCTAGTTCTTGGTAACAATATAGAAAGTTACAGATTCCAGCCTTCAAGGCTGTACTGTCGCCACCGAAGTCTGTGCTTTTCCTGTAATCTCTATACAAACAGCAATGCAATAAACGATGTTCCTTCATATGTTCTTTATGGGCTACAAGCTGCTTTATTGAGAAACAGCTACTTCAGAAATTGGCTAAACCCCAGAAGAGCAATTCAGGGAACTCTTGTGATCTTGTGATGTTTTTTTTCTTTCTTCTTTTCTCTATTAGACAGGTCAGAGCTTTTACAGAGCCATTTCAGACACATTGAACTAGTGGATTCAGTCAGGGTTCCTATTTTCCGCCATAAGTGTGTTTCTGGCACCCACACGGTGCAAATTAGTACAATTTTGAGGCAATTTCATCACGTTAAAAAGAGGCATCAAACATCATTTTGTATGAAAACTGGCCTCAAGATGCCTTTTAGTATTGATTATTTTCTCTTCTTCTTAAATGGACCTTTCCACAATGCCGCCTTTAACTCGTGTGTAATGAAATCATTTTAGCCTGTGTGTATCTGTGAGAAGAAACAAATACGGATAATTATTGTCAACAGATCCTCTTTATCCTCGCTGCTACGTCCGCCTCTGGAGATTCAGCATGCTGCAGCCAGAGTTTGCCGGTCTGCCGGGACGAGCAGCTTTTATCTTTTTATGTTATTTGTTTGCAGCATACAGCCGAGCACGCTGCGTTTTTTGTTGTTTTTTTTGCACTGTGGGGTCCAGAGATGTCTCGGCCTCAAGAACAAAGCTCCACGTTTCAGTTTTGAAACCCTGTGCATTGGGGCCTACTGTCTCAACACAGATGAAAAGAAAAGGGTGGAAAGAGAAAGATGGGAGAGGGGGAGGGAAAAGGGGGGAGAAGATAAACTACAGCAGTGGGCGAGTCCAGATCGAGTTCCATATTAATGTGTGCAAATTCCCCCGCTCCTGCTGACTAAGATTAGAAAAATTAATTTCATGGATGCAGAGACAATACTGATGTCATCAAGCGGAGAGGAGAGGAGCAGCAGCGCGCTGTTAACTCCTCCCTCCCCGGCCTCCAGGAGAAGCACATAACTCAGTTCATCACTTTATTTTGCTGCCAAGATTCGAGAAAGCCGAATAAACCCTCACAACAAAACACAGCTCTCGACTTTCACAGATTGTTCTTATAAATCAGTGTCACCCTAAAAACGGGACTTATTGTGCAAAGACGGAGGGAGGCAAAGTGAGCTATGTGTGTTGACATCCCCATGTGCCTGCTGCATCACCAAGAGGAACAAATCCGCTGAATTATGTCTTGAAACACAATCTGATCCTGAGCCTCAGCATTCATGCCTTGTTAGTAAAAAGGCTCATAATGAACGACAGTGTGAAGAGCAGTGCTGGTCTGCGGGGAGTTGCGAAGAGCCAAATTGCGTTTCCTCAGTCCAATATGCCTGGATGGCGCAGGCAGCTCCCTAAGCAACGGCAAGCATGGAATTATCTCAGAAGAGAGGTGAAGGGAGTGACAGTCATAGAGGAGGCGGGCAAGGTGGTTACATGTTTCCCAGTGATGCTGTGAGATGAGGAAAGGCAAACAAAAAAGAAGCCAGATAAAGAGAGTGTTGTCATGCAGCCGATCGGTACTGGAGTGCTCAGTACAATACACATAATTGCCCGCTTTTCTGCATCATCCTTGGTGGAGCTGGTGATCGGTGTGCCCTCTCCGTTTGACACCAATATTTACACCACACACAAACACATACTCGGAAACTCATCCACCTCGCTGAAAACCCCTTCCATCCATGAGCAGCAGAAAAAGTTGCAGAGCGTTCGGTTCATCACGGACCAGGACAAAGACGTCATTAGGAGAAAGGATGAGGGAAATGGAAGAGAAGACAGAGCAGGGAGGGAAGAGAATGCGAGAGGCTGCTTCATCTGTCTCAAGTGAGATTGGGGTCATCGGGTCGCCAGAGCCCCTTTTCATTCGCTTAGAGTGAGAGCTAAAGAGGCGGCAGGAGGGGGCCAAAAAAAAAAAAGAGAAAATCTCAATGACAAAACGAGATGCAGCTGACATGCCTGTGACACGTCAGAGAAAACGAAAACAAATAAAATGCAATCGTCTGCAAACAGTCAAGGAAGAATGTGTGAATGAACACACACTCCCATTTTGGCAGGAGAATCTCACTGCCTGGATGCCGCTTCGCCAGATGGAATTCATTCAGATTTCCACTGTATAACAAGAAGGCACTCATGGATGAAAACAGATAAACATGCACAGGTCTAGTTAGAGCATGAAGCTTCATTTCCAAGATGCAATCTGCAGGGTTTAAAGCGCAATATTCCTCCACTCAACCCCAACTGTGCTCAGACGTTTGCTTGGTTATTCACAAGATAACATCCTGTGATAAAAATCTTCACAAATCCACCCTAAATAATAACAAAACAAAAAAAATATTCAAGACAGAGTGATAGTCGGAGTATATTTCTTTCTGTTAGCCCCTTCTCATGGTACCTGCCACTGATATGAAGATAATATGAATGAGTAAGAGCTTATATATATATATATATATATATATATATATATATATATATATATATATATATATATATATATATATATATAATTATGTCTTGCCGCTTAATTATGTCTTGCCAATTTTAATGTCAATGTAAAGCACTTTGAATTACCTTGTGTTGAATTGTGCTATATAAATAAACTTGCCTTGCCTTGCCTATATATATATATATATATATATATATATATATATATATATATATATATATATATATATACAACTTTTTATTTTTTAATCCCTCAATATGGTTAGCCAAGTGCTACTAGACCTCCCCCCAATCTCATTGACAAGTCCTAGTGAATGAGAGGAATGCACCTCTCTCCAACTTCCTCAGCCTCCAGACTCCTCAGAGAGATGCTGTTACACAAGCAAATGAAAGAGAGGAAAAACGGGGAGGTCGGAGCATAATAACAATAACTCTATTTGGCGCACAGAGAGACCGGGCTTTTAGAGTAAATGTTCTGCCCTTTTGCTTCCCTCGTCTCCCGGTGCCAAGCAGTAATGTTGGCATTAAATATGCAGGCTAAATTCCTTCTTTATTCAAGGAAATCGCCACCTTTGCTGAAGAAATCATTTGCGGGGGTTACTGCCTTTCTGCTTATGAATGAGGTCCTGCATCACCAAGTGTGTTTACGATTAGCAGTGGTTACTCATGCTGTTTAACTCAGAGAAGGATGAAAATACATAAGTGAACTCTAAGCGAGCCGGCCAGCAGAAATGATGCTAAAGGTTCCTGAGGGGGCTTTTCTTCCTCCATCCATTAGCCTTCCTGTAAGGCAAATCTTAACGAGCTCTTCAGACCGGGAGACTGGCCGTTGAAGACGTGGGAGCTGTTTAAATTATGAATATGGAACCATCTAAAGCAAGACCACAATAAGTGCCCCTCCCCTTTAAAAGGCTTGTCTCCATCCTCCCCGCTTTATTTTGATTGGCATTTCTGAAGCACAGGTGGAGTTTTTCAATTAATAAACAGCAATTAGGTCACTCCTGCGGTGCAATCAAAGCGGTTCTCCACTCCATATGCTAACGATTTACATTCAGGCTGTTTGTTTTGGATCACTTCCCCATCCCTCTAGGTTGAACCCTCCATATCCCTCTTACAGGTGATCCATCACTTAAAAAGAAAAACACAAGTTATCAAAATAGTTATCTGGACTTTCCATCCTCAGGCAGATATTAGATACTCATTAAAAGTCACCTGAAACATTATGAACCTAATTGATTTCATTATCGGACTCGGCACGACACGCGGGGCTTCCACGTCTGACAGCTCAGCTGGAAATATACAAAGTTAATTAAAAAAAATTGATTTTCATATAAATGTGTCCCCTCTGCTCCGCTGCTGTAGAGGGACATGACGAGAGGCCTGTCGAAGCATGACAGCAGTGATGTTCACTGCGGAAGGAAACGCAGCAGGTTAGAGGTTTGAACATAGTAACTGGAGAGGGAAAATGTATCCCTGCTTTCAGGAACTGTGGGACTGCGTGTGAGTGTGCGGCTATGACAAATTGTGTAATAGCCCGTTAGGTAGTGTTCCTTCTCCTCAAACCCCCACACACCAATGTCTCTTTACCTTTTAATCTCCTGCATACCTTCCCCTGTCTCCCCCCATAGCTCCACACAGTGGCTGCAGCAGCAGCAGCAGCAGAAGCAGCAGCAGATGTGGCCTTAATTTTCTCCTTTAATGAATGTGTGTCCCATCTCTCCACCCTGCTGTGAAGCCTTCTCCAGAAATTGTCTCCTGGATTTGGATTTGGAGCCCTTGAAATAGGTTTCTCTGCCCCCACAGTCCCTTTAGGTCGCCCTCTGGGAGGCCCCGGGCTCTGTCGGCCCAGGTCAGGCTTCCCATCTCCTGGGCTATGACTGGGAATCAATCACTGAAGTTGTCCAGGAACGTGAGGTGGGGGATGCTGGGTCAATCAATGAGGGGATCCAGGCCTGCGGGAGCCTTGATGCATGGCCTGGCTGCACATACACTCTGACTCACACTGAACACCACCATTTACTCCCATTATTGCTTAGCCCCAGGGCAGCTATGTTTAAGGTGGACTAGCTTCGCTCAACCATATGAATAACATATGACTGAGAAAATTGGGTAATAGTGCAGTTAAAGAACTTTAATTATAATTCAGCATAATCAAAATGAAAATTGCATGTGCATCTCTTGTACTCACCCGTATACAGTATACTGTATATGAAATGGGTTTCCATTAATCTAATGTGTTTTTTTACGAGATAAAAGATTAAAAAAAAAAAAACGACAACTGCTAAACATGCTATACATTTTGCATTTCCAAAAGTGAATCCACTCACTGAATTTCCTTCAGAGGGAACCACTATAAGTTACCCTATCATCATCTCAAACATGAACCTTGACAGAAAAAGTTGATGTCCAGCTTTATATCTTCAAGTCTGACTAAATAAAGTTTGCTCCATTACACTGGTTACGTGTGCACAGTTTTGTATATGCAGTTTTGCATTTATTTTCACTACTATAACTAACATGAATTAACTATGTCGGCATGTAAGAATGACTCGCACGCAGAAAAGAGTGTTTCAAGCAGCTGTGAATACAAAGCATGCCTCTGAATGACTGCCAGTGGCAGTAAAACATGTATTCTGTGTGTGTGTGTGTCTGAGTGCGTGAGATCAGTGCACCATCTGTGTCCAGATGTTGCGTAGAGTGCAGGCTGCGTGGACAGCCAGACAGTTGGCAGGCCTTCTGATAGGCCTGTGTTCCTTATTGATAGAGGGATCACAGAGACAGAAGAGTCAGCCGTGCTCAGCTAGACCACAATATTGTCCTCTATGCTGTTATTCATCTCAGCCGGCCAAGAGAAAATGGGATGTTCTGAGCCAAGTTTATAGCTGTCAGAACCGGGCCAAATAAGAGTTGAATAGATTTCCAACAATCGGAAAACAGCATGAGGAACGTTTGATTTGTCATACAGATGCGGGCAGATTCTTGCATCAAAGCTAAAGATTTTTCTTTACAAAAAAAAAAGGCAGGCTTTTTTTCTTTCTTTTTTTTTTAATACAGGCAATAGCAAAGCTGAACGTCTAATGTGTTAAGTTCATGAGGGTGCAAGGCAAAGATAAACATGTTGACAGAGTGGATAAACTAGTTCCTGAGTCTTATAATAATACCTGAAGCTATTTGATTGTCTGCAATGCTTTCTAGACTTAACCCAATGATTCATATGTGTTTATATGCCTGGTATGCAAAAACACATTCAAATATCACCTTTATAAATAGATATGTTCATAAAAACCCCCTCAACATACAGCATGGCAATAAAACAATGAACTAAAGCTTGAATCTTTCTGCACGAGACCCCAGTCTCTACTTTTTCATGTTTTATGAAAGGCATCTGTTGACTGTGCAGTTTCCATTACTGCCTTGCAGAACTGCCTCCCTGACCCTACACCTTATGCCATCTTTCTTCCCTCGGCTCCTGCCAGACTTATGGAGCAGCACCGATGTTTATGGAGGCCAGACACTCTTCCAAGAGCTTTGATCCAGAAAGTTCTATAGCATATAGTTTTGCAGGGGTCATCCACGGAGAGCAATGTGGATAGCACCGTTGGTAAGTGAAAGCACACTGAGCAGCTTGTTTTGAGGGTTTATGAGGTACGTGTTGGATGGGTGCGTGTGTGTCTGTAAAGACTACAAATGTTGCATGTATTTTGCTAAAAGAGAAAAAGATACAACACAACATAAATCCAGGAGGAAAGAAATGCATAGAAAATCAAAACAAGTGCCAGAAAACTGAATCAGAGGCCAACCCCAAAAATTTCATCAGGCAACATAAGGACTCTCATATCTGTCATCTCTCTTTCATCAAACTCTTTCGTCCCGTGTACAAATTATTCATGCTACCAGCTAAATATATTCATACCATTCTGTTTACTTTATTACTCCACTTTTATTCGTCTCTTTTCTCCACATTTGTTTACAAGAATAAAAGCCTACTCTGACAGAATTATCCCTCTGCACAACAAAAATAAATCACAGCGCTTGCACACACATCATTCACATTCAAAGAGCATGGCTAAATTATAGATGGCCCCTTTCTCCCCAAATATGCATTTCATTAGCATTTCCTTCGCCTGTTGTCTTTTTTTTCTTCTTCTTCTGAACGCCTGAGCACAAGAACCGCTGATGTGTGTGGGTGTGTGCATGTGTGTGTGTATGAGTGGAGAATGAGAACAGACTTGCAGCAAAGCAGGACACGTCCCCTTTCCCAAGCCTTATTTAGGATTCAATTACAATACTCTTTAAAAAGCGTCGACTTCGCAATTAATTATTTTAAGATTAGCTTGACAGTAATGGGCCTCCCACTGACACTAGCTAGTGTGTAACGCTTCTGGAACACACACACACACACACACAGTATATATATATATATATATATATATATATATATATATATATATATATATGTAGATTCACCAAATATACATTATATATGACACAAATCTCCCTCCTCTTCTCCCTCTATTCTTTCTTTTTCTGCCCCTTTGTTTTTGCTCCATTACACTTTGTTTCTTTTCACAATGTCTTTTTCCTCCTTTGTTTATTTATGTTGTGCGTTTCAATACAACAAACTACTCTTTATGACCCACAAGGGTCTTCTCCCACATCTTCCTGCATTCCCAGGATACATCACGTGCACATGCACACAAACATTCGCACCCGTACCCTTGTGCGCAATCATAACCGTCTGTCACCGCTGCTGCCAGGCGTGAGCGAAAAAGCACATCACCCTCCTCCACCCTGCAATGCTTTTTCTTTGCGCTTCATCTCCACCACTGCTGCAGCTTTTCCTCCCACTTGCACCTCTACTCTTTTTTTTTTTTTTTTTCCCCCTCGGTTTGAAAATGAATGTCATCATCCATCCCCATTCCTCGAGCCGCTACAATTCCCACCCCTCACCCTCGGGCTAAACTCAGCCAAAGCCCCTGATTCTGTTTATTTAAATATTTGATATGTAAGCAGTCATAAAATAAATGTTAGGAGACGGAAGAGGAATTATTATGCAGGGTTGAGGGGGACAAGGCCATTATGGGTAATGATGTTCTCTTATATGTGTCGCCCCCACATTGTAAACCCTCCTCTCCCCCCGCCAACAGCGGCATACAGATCGACCTGCATATGACAGGGCCTCAAG
This sequence comes from Cololabis saira, assembly GCF_033807715.1. NCBI lineage: Eukaryota > Metazoa > Chordata > Actinopteri > Beloniformes > Belonidae > Cololabis > Cololabis saira. The sequence goes on from NC_084602.1 coordinate 27,141,014, forward strand.
ATGCAGAAGCAACAGGGGAATAAAGATGTAGAGGTGGCTTGAGCAGCGTCAGCGCATGTGTTTGTTACAGAGGTTGAGATGCAACAGCTCCACACACACACACACACACACACACACACACACACACACACACACACACACACACACACAAACACACACACTTGTTTGGCTAGTGATATGGAAAATAGAGACTCCCATGCACTATTGACTTCTAATACATTGTATACTCTTCAAACCATCCATTTACCAGGTATTGCAATTTCAGGGCTCTGAAAGCAGCACTCTGCTGGCACTGTGCAAAGTATCTTGAAAAAATATCTGACCTCCCCCTCTCAGTAACTGCCAATTCTACGATGCCTGTTAAAGTAAGTGCACAACATTTCATTGAGGTATAATGAAGAGATTTTCCATGTCGGGTACAAGAAAAGACTCTATGCAACCTGCTATGACCAAATGCCAACTATGTGCATGGCTGAAAAGTAAGAGTCCCCACTAGTGACACCAAAAGGATTACATGCAAGGAAAGAGGCGGGTCATGTAAATCAAACGCAGTCTCTGAGAAGGAGAAGAAGTGTAGAGGAAGAGTGTAGTCGGAGTCCCTCGCTGAACAACCTTGAGCTTTTCTTGATGCTGACATGCTGAAATAAGGCAGATCAGCAGAAATAAAATCCCCAATTAAGAACAAAAATGATCACAAAGCATTCATTAGCGCTGGTGGTATATTACCTTGGCATTTTGGGCCCTTTTACTCCAAGACCTAACAATCTCCCAGGCTACACCAAAGAGGGGAGGGAAAATGACTTGACATCAAGGGTCAAAATTCAAAGAGGAGTTGCCCGTTATTGACCTTGTCACCTCTGATTACTTAAATGTGTTGGATCCCGATGATATTTTCCCATCTATCAGCATACTTACTCTTATAATGAACCTAAAAAACACGCACATACTTCTCAAACAGCTCCTTTAAAACTCACATTTTCACACCCGTGAGCCCATTCCCATCACAATAAACCATGCATGTACACAAAAAAAAAAACATCTTCCATATTTTATCACAATCACAGAACTGATTCATTCTCCCACATTAGAATGCAAATCTATAATCACCACCCTTATCGCATAAATTCATGTCCAAATACACACATTTCCATGCTTCTATAACTAAATCTCCTTCACACACATGCCCCCTGCTCCTGTCTGCCCCTCCAGAGTCCAGGTCAGGGTGCCCTCCAGAGCGCATCGCCCTCTCCGCTGTTAATTACCACTAATTGGCCCTGCTCATTTTTCCCCCTCCTATAATGGAACCATTTATCTTTACTACTTAATGAGTAGGCACTGTAGTCACCAGCCAAGGTCACCCACAACTTGCATCAGAGAGAAAGAGAGACAGAGACTTGGAAACAGCTACATGTAAAAAAAGAAGGAAGGCAGAACAGAAGGGAAAGATGAGGGTTGTTCATATTCTTCTGCTCATATGGATTTGCAGAAGTCTCCACACATGACTTGGCTTCGTCAAAAACATGACCAATGTGTAAAGGAAAGGAGTTGGGAAATGCCTCAAAGATCTGGGATTCTGCAGCGTCTGACAAAAACCACAACACATGCAGTGAATCTCTAAAGACAGACTAATTAAAATATGAGTCATGTGGGAGAAAACAATGAACTCCTCAAAACAATGCTGACCAGTGCAGTCAAACCGAGTTACAAATATAGAAAAGGCTTTATTCCAAAAGCATTGAGAGTCTTCTTTGTGGCTTGTGCACATGTACGTATAAAACATTCACCCCAACTGTTGGTGCAGACTCCAGCCTCAGAGAGTGAGAGGGCAACATGTTAGCTGTCCAAAACCATCATAAAACATCTAATTAACAATGAACGCTTTTAATCCCTGGCCAGCAGTTGCTTTGTGTCAATTTCTGTAGTGCTTCCAAATGGAAGAAAAAAAACCCCAACAACTATGGATAATCTATTTCTATAGTGATACTAGAGTGATTATGGAGAAATAATCCCCTTTCTTGTTGGAGAAATTAAGCTCAAAAAAGGTTTAGTCTTATTTAAACAGTCGTCTCACTGTCAATTAACTTAAGATTTCATGGTGCAGCACAAACTTCTGACACGTGCTCCCAGAGGCCACGAGGTCAGACGAGACAAAAGTTTCTTACATGTGTCTGGTGTTAGAGTAATGTAGAATGACAGTTTCTGTCTTAAATGTAGACATTTGAGGCCTCTTTCCAGAGAAGTGCCATTGTTTTGCAGCTCCCCCCCATTTAGTTTCACGCAGCGTAGCAGAGGCATGAGCAGTCATGTGCTCCAGCAGCGCTATGGCGATCAGCCCAGCATGGCGATGTGTGTAAACGGGGCAGTCTTCTATGGATTATGCTAATGTGGTATTCCACGCTCCCCTCTGGCATGTGTCTGACATTACAGTAACCTTTGCATGTTTAGCCAACAGTAACTACGGATGTTCATTGAGCAAGGGGTGCACACATCCGTGCACTGAGAAACACAGAAGCACGCTTGCAGAGGGAGATTAACTGTGCACAGCAAATATCTGCTCCGGCGATTTGTATTGATATCCTTTAGACAGAATTAACATCGTAAAGGAATAAGACATTTATACTTGAAAATAAAGTTCACTTGTGTCATGGATGTCATGATCCGGTTCATCCGGTTTATGTCAGAGCAGCGGCAGGAATGTTGAAGACAAGTTTGGCCATATCAGAGAGATGCGAGAACTGAAAGAAAAATACCATGAGCGCTTTGCCGCTCCTCTGTGCATATGTCTTTGCAGAGAAGAGGATGTGGTGTGAAGTTGCCTCCTAAATTGCCGAGTTAAAATTGATCTGAATGAAGAAGCATCCTGCCAAGAATGACCACAAGTGTCCTGTTGTGACCACAGTCTATAAATTACCAGTATATTCCCACACACACACGGACACTAAGCTGTAATGGACTTGGAATGGGTTTGGTGGGAGAAGTAAAAGATGACAAGAAGATGTTGTGGCTCAGGAAAATACACAATCGACCAGTCAGGACAGAACACTGAGCTGCAAACACAATAAATCACAACTGATTGGAAATCTGGCTGAGGGAGAAACTTCATGGACGACCTCACTAATCTCAATAATGCTTGCTCTTCATGATATGAAATCCAAGTTTGATAATAGGCCACAGGACAGTCTTAAAATTGTTGAGCGAGTAAGGTAGCAACCCCACTTGCTCTCATGTAATCTACGCAAACAGGAGGTGAAAACAGCATAGAAACCTGAAGCAACAACCCGCCGTTATATCAGAAATACTTTGCGGCGAGACAATAGATGCACAGAACTAAAAGAGTCAACAGGGGTTGTTTATTCTTCGGTGAGAACTGGGGGTGAGATTTTGAACATCAGTTTTAATTTTCAGGAGACGCTAATTAGCCTAAAGGATTGTAATTGTTTGGCACGTCATCAGCTGCTAATCCCTCAAATTTCTAGTATCCCAGGAGGTTCGAAATGTGTTTCTGTAAAAATGCCACATTTCCTAAGTTTTAAAAACAGATATTTGAGAGACATTTGGAACAGAAGATTGGGGGTAAAGGGCAAGAGGTCACTCTATAACACTTTATGACCCCACAGATTTGAAAGCTGCCTAAGTTGTGGGGATAAAATTAGATGTTTAGGGATAAAATTAGATGTGTTTAGGTATTTAGTTTTGAAGGAAAAAGTAAAGTTCAAACCCTTGACACTACAGCCTGTTAATTTTGATATTAAGATGTGTTTAAGTGTATCAATGAAATGCGTTCCTCTGGAAAGAGCATTACCAAAAGAGGTTAATTAAAACTAAACTATAACTGGGAGACAAAAAGAAACATCCCCAAAATCTAGACAAAACTCATTAACAAAGATTTGCTGCACTCTTATTTGATCATTTTGTCCTTATATGCTTAACAAATGATGGACGCCACTGTGCTGATGTTTGGTTGTGTGTTTCAGCAAGAAAAAGAAAAAAAGATCTCACCGTGCCAGTGCTGATTAAGATCAACTCAAACCAAACTGAAAGATGTGTGACCAACTTGCACAGCCTACAGTCTGGTAAAAACATTGAGAAGTGCTGAGGCTTTGATGTGTGAAGTGGCAGATGATAGTGGTGGTGGTGGTGGTGGTGGTGGTGGTGATGATGATGATGATGATGATGATGATGATGATGATGATGATGATGATGATGATGATGATGATGATGATGATGATGATGATGATGATGATGATGATGATTATTATTTTCTCCCAGGCTTGTAAGAGGGTGGTTGTAGCATGAAATTCACACACACAATTATAGGCTTTGGTGTTTTGTGTCGCACTTAAAAAAGGCAATCACTGAATGTTTCCTGAATCACACATAAAAAGCATCTCAACTGCAACCTTTGATTTAACTCCCGTGGTCCTAAAATCTTAAGACCAAATTCAACCCTTTTCAGGTAAAACTAAATTCAAACAATGTAGGGGCCAGATAAAAAATAACAATGGGTGCCAAATAAATTCTTCTGGTTTTCAGTAAAGTAAAACTTCCAACTAAAATTTGCCAATTATTTCTCTCCCATTTTCTTGAGCTGAACTGTTTGACTATTGGTTTTATTACACGGGGGAAAAAGTCAGGGCAGACCTTAAGAGTGGTCATTAATTGCTAATTTAAGGTTAAACTGAGTTGGATATTTCCTTCTGCCTCATCTGTTGACTTTAGAGGGGGGAAAAAAAAGGCTGCTTCAGCAGTCCACAGAACGGTTCAGCTTTGTGTATGAATTTTCGATAGGATGTGCTTTTTGTCTAAATACCTCTGAACTGACTGCCGGTCCCTTGGGAGACCTGGATAGCTGCTGACAGCCAGGAGTAGGGAGGGAGATAATAGAGTCTATTTAGAGAGAAAACAGAGAGAAGAAAGCAAGGCTTTGAAAGTGAATGTAATCATTGTAGTGGGCCATCTGTTTAGCGTGTGTCCGGTTTTCTCCACCATACATTAAAGAAAGAGAGGAAGAGTAAATAAAGTAAGGACATCCCCCTCTCCTGGGATGGACGGAGAAGCTGGGGTCATTCCATTCAGGAGCGCCACGTGGCTAATTAGCATGTGTTAAGTTCAGGGTGGGGGCTGTGGTGGGGTTGGGGGAAGTAGGGGACACCGCCACCTGGCACCGTGCCCACCGCAACACACATACAATTAAATCACACATTTGTGTGTGTGCATGTTCAAGGCTGACAAGTCATAAAAACTTCTCTCTCTTCTCATCGCTCGCAAAGCTGAAGTGGGGTAGGATCCAGAGGGAGAGGATTTTAACTGTGCTGACATTTGCCAGAGTTCACTTACTGATTCTCTGTCTCCCCCTTTCTGTCTCTGTAAAGTCGGTCAGGCCCATTCCTCAGAAGTCAGCAGCTCTCCATGTGACTCACTTCAAATATCGCCTGCATTTCCACATCTCCGCCCCTCCCACTGTGTCTGTGTCTCTGTGCTCACACAGACAACACAGCCATGAAGTCTTTCTGCATGCGTGTTCGGGAGAATAAGGAAAAGCAACAACGTTCTCAAGGCTACTTAAATGTTTAAGGAATGCGTGTTGAATTTGGCTGATTTAAAAAAAAAAAGGGCTAAAAGCAATTGATATTTCCACTGTTTTAACAGAATTAACCTCTATGGGTCACAAAAGAACTGGCAGTAACACATTAATAACTGTCTGACTCCAAACCTGACAGATCCTGTAAAATTTGAGATCCATGCAATCCAAGATTGAGAAACAAAACAGTAGCCATCAAATAAATTCCAAAAGAACTTGGACTGTTTGATCAAAATGGAAAAGTCAAATACTACCATATGAATGAACTTTCTTTCTAAAAGTGCTTTGGTTTCTGTTTTACAGCAGCCCCCTGTCTCAACATCGGCAGTTTGGATAAGACAGACCTGAGAAAAAGCTGACACAAAATCAACACCCGCTCGGAGTAATTAAATCCTCTCTTCAGGGCGTTTACACACAAACCTTCCACTCAAGGGGATGTCATGAATACATAGTGGAACAAGATAAAAAAATTAAAACAAGAACATTACAACTAGTTTATCACCCAGCTAATAATATACGAGCAACTATCCAGTGAGGCAAATGTATGGTTTTTTTTTATTTTTATTATATTTTTAAAATGAGAAATAATTGGTGTTTTGAGGACAGCGCACACAGACCAAGGATAACCCCGGCCTGCCAATTACCTGAGCCTGCTCCGTGTTTCATCCGAGGAAGATAAAAAACGCTGCACAGGGCCCTTATCTGTGCAACGGAGCAAATTAAAATTTCACTTTAGTGTTGCTAATCAGCACAGCGCTGGCTGGCCATCACAGAGTCGTAAACAAAACAACATAAACAACCGGTTGAAGGGAGGGGGCAGAGAGAGAGAGAGAGAGCGAGAGAGAGAGAGAGAGAGAGAGAGAGAGGACCACGAAGGGACGAGAGCTGTCAAGAACAGACACACACTCAAACACACACACTAACGGAAAATCTCAAGGCATGTTCAGAAATAAAGCGAAGCCCCCGAACACACACACACACACACACACACACACACACACACACACACACACACACACACACACACACACACACACACACACACACACACACACACACCTTAAGGCTCACTTCCTGACCAGACCCCGTGGGCTGTCCATCTGATGCAGAACATGTATCATAAATTAAATTGCAGCAGCCACAGTCAGTCCCATCACTATGCACGAGGCTCCCTGAGATATCCGCATAATACAAAGTGACATTGATGCATTGCTCCCATTATAAAGTCTTTGTTCATATCACACTAATAATTCATAAGAGAGAAATGTAAACAGTATGCACTGGAGAGCACTGCGAGCAGGGATCATTTAGAGCTAAGCATATTACCGAGGATGGGATTGGGTCTAGACTTTGATATTCAGACCCACTGAGCTTTGATTTCAAATCTGTGAGAAAAAAAAACAACAGAAAAACATTGAGAGTAATAGTGATATATTAGGGGAAACTGTACCATTCATTTTTATTTCATTAGGTCAGACTTTTAAGAGTTGCTGTTGTAATTATCTGTGCAACAACATTATTTCTCACTCACTAAACCCTCATTATTATCTACTAATTACTTTTACTGTTTTGTGCATGTGCTCTGATTAGTTTATAACAGACGGGATGCTTGTTACACATAGGCCTGAAATGTTTCATTTATGATGTAAACGGAGTAAGCCATTAAAACAACACATATGGTGTTATGTCACTGCTATATAGGTACAGGCTGTACATGAAGGAGAAACACGGAGCCAGACACTAAAATGGCCCAGATGGATTTAAATAAAGTGAAAAGAAGAAAAACATCAGGCGGAAAAACTGGACACTGAAGACTGTTCAGTTCTTCCAAAAAAGAAAATACAATTTGACTGGTAAAAGGTCATTTTCACGAGACTCCATGTGTGACCCATGCTTTGAAATATCTCAGCTACCTCTGAGGTTTGCAGATAGAGAAGAGACATGCACTCTTGTGAGGTTCTGTCTTCATTCTGATGAGCTGCTGGAAAAGTGAGTGTGAGGGAGTACGGGGGGGGGGGGCAAGCACTGCAAATGAGGCACGGTCCTTTCGCTCACAGCTGGCTCCTGAAGAGAGGCAGTGGGGAGGGAAATTGAATTTGAAAGCGGGGAAACTGTGCCAACAGGTGACAGAGGCGTTCTTCGACCAAATGCAGTCTGAAGTGAAGCGCAGTCATATCACGGGGCCAATTTGGAGGCAGCATTATGCACTACACCGCTCGCCTTTTTTCACACAGCCTGTCAGCGCACAGAAGAGCAATGCTGCTGCTCCAAATATGAATTAAACATAGGGATTTTTGTAGTGTGAATATACTACTGCTCGAATTTTGGTGGAGTCAAGAAAAAACAAGCACTTGATCCTAAAGACGAGACATGCTTAAAGTGCAGAACGAACTGCTGGGGCAGGAATTTCTGCATCATCTACACTTAAAGTACTGAAAAGATGTGGATTACAGCTTATATAACTATGATTTGGTTAATGTCAAGAATTAATTTAAGTGTATTTTATGCATTTACATATTAAACACTAAATCAATGTAGAGACACTGTACACTAAGAATTGCGTTTACTGCTTGTTTCTTGTGATCATCTAAGCATAATTTCATTCAATCAATACTACAGCAAGCCCTCCCCCTCTAACACATCCACCTCATTTCCTCAACAGCCAACACAATTTCCTTTGATTGGAACAATGTAAGCCAACACACTGCTTTTGTTTTGCATTAGGCAGATAGTATGCGATACACTCAACCTCCTTGCCCTCCAGCCGTCCAGATGTGCCATCCAGCAGCGCGTGTAATTTGGTGCAACAAAAACAACAGCAAAAAAAAGAAAAAGGAAAAGGTTCTTCCTGAAGAAGCACTATGATGTTTTGCTTCAGAGTTCTGAACTGGCAACAGAGTTTGGGGGCTACGTAAGGACCCTTGAAGGCAGTACCCCAAACAGAGAAAGGCTTCTTAAATAATTAGCAGCACCTGCATCCCTTCCTCTGCTAAGGTGGCCTCAAGGGAGGCTTTAAGCCTTATAGGAGCAACAGCAAGGAAAGTGAGCTTCAGCTATTGTTGTGCACAATTGTGGTTGTAAATAAAGTACCTATATGGCAGAAAATGAGTCTTTGCTTTTATTTTGAAATATAATAACAATGAAGTGCATTTACATCTAATGCAGAAAATAAATCTGAAAATGTCTTTATGAAATAGCTATATTTGGATATATGTTTCTTTTTTTTACATGACAAAGCCACCTTTGGTTGTGTGTGGGGAAGAAAAGAAACCTGAGATTGATTATCAATGGCAGGACGATATTCATAAAGCATCAGTTTTTGTTTTGGACAGCTGCCAAGTGTGAATATTCCCACTGCTCCTGAACGCAGCATCACTGACAATACCGTGGTCAGAAATCTGCAAAAAATCCTCCTTTTTCCTTCTCTCTCGCTCTCGCTCTGAATGCAGTCTGCCCAGCGGGGCCAAGGGGAGCCAATCAGATGGCAGACAGGGTGTCAACTGTGAGACATGCAGCGCTTTTAACCAGTTTACCTCCACTATTCAAATTCTGCGCGGAGCTGCAGGGGAATAAACGAGGCGCACGGAAGCGCTCCAGCCGACACGGAGCGCACGAAGGACGGGCGTTTTTCTTCAACGGCCGCAGTGTCTAATTGACACGTAAGAAAATGTTTGTTAAAAGCAAACAAAAACAAAAGCGATGATATTACAAAATACTACAGCTTTTCAACCCTGAACATTTGTACTTATTAATTTAAATATTTCACTTTGTTCGTGAACGCCTCAAACACTGCACGTCCCTGAAACAGGGCGTTTCGAAACGTGTCTGACACCACGTCGACAGAGCGGTGGATTTACCCGACAGTTTACTATTTTAATCAGACAATATAAAAAGCATACACACATCTGAAATATAAACCCTAAGCCAAGACTGTTGTGATAGATAAATAACAAAATGTCCCCTTCATCATGAGTCCACACAGCCTGTGGCTTTCCCGTGAAAAAAGTCACACTTTGGCGAGTTGTAAACATTGCTTCTAAAAAATCTCCAATCCCAAAATGTAACTTTTGCAAATGTTCATTTCACTCTATTATTTTTGTCTATCCACACACAAATGACTAACGACATCGCTGAAGAAATCAGGCTGACTAAAGGCTGATTTATGGACCGCGTTACACCAACGCAAAGCCTACGGCGTAGGGTACCGCGTCGACGCGCACCCTACGCCGTAACCCTACGGCGTAGGGGTCTGCGTCGCTTTAACGGGGAACCATAAATCAGGCTTAAAGCGCACCTGAGCTCCTGAGTTGAAGTTTCCAAAAACTCACCTGCGTCCTCCCGAGGCCCTGCCCTCCGCCGCCTGAAGGGTTCATGGAGAGTGGATGGCTCCTCTGCTGGCCCCCCCAGGGGCCCGAGGTGGCTCCGTACTGTGGCCCCCCCACGTCCTTCCCGAGGCCCATGCCGGACTGCTGCTGCGCCGCAGGGCCGCTGTAGTCTGGATAAGTCCCTCCGTAACCCCGCATCATCGGGCTGGGGGCCGTCAGCAGCTGGTTGAGGGTCGGAGTGGCCCCTGAGGGCCCATGCTGCTGCTGCTGCTGCTGCTGCTGCTGACCCTGGCCCGGATACCTCTGGAAGCCACCCGGGGCCGCTCCCAGGGGAGACTTGCCATGGCTTGCTGAGGAGTTGCTGCCCACCATCATCATGCCCCCCGCCTGCCGGCCCCCAGAGGGGCCCCCAGAGGGGCCCCCCATCACCCCGTAGGCCCCGCCGCCGTACCCGGCCCGGTACGCCGGGTACTGGCCGTACTGGCCGCTGTGGAACCCCGCTTCGTGGGAGTTCTCCATGCTGTTGTGCCCCATCCCACTGCCTTGCTGCTGCTGCTGCTGCTGCTGCTGGCCGTGTTGATCATAACAGGGCCTCGGAGTGTAATAATTGTTATTAAACTCGGAGTTGTTGCCAGGTGGCCCCTGCAGGTTGGAGTGTTCAAACCTGGCGCTCATCATCCTCTCCGAGGGCTTACAGGTGAGGGCCCCCTCACCTTTCCCCGGCATGTGCTGCTGCTGCTGGGACTCGTCCTGCCCCCCCAGCAGGTTCTCCTTGCCCCCGTGGTGCTGCTCCATGCCCCGGTCCCCCCGGTCCCGGTGTTCCCCCCGGTCCCCTCCCCGGACCTGGCCGTTGTTGTTGGCGCTGTTGTGACTTTGGATGTGTCGCTGCTGCTGCGGCGCAAACTGGTGGAAGTGCGGCTGCTGCTGCTGCTGCTGCTGTGGCTGCATGGGGGGATCTCCGCTCCCGACGCATTTCAGCTTCGCTATCAAGCCACTTTCCATCGACGGGGTGTTGGAGTTGGACGCCGACGCGGAGGTGATGGTATTCCCAGCCTTGTCGCCGTGGCTCGCCGGAGTTGGATGGACCATGCTGAGCTCGCCGCGGCGGTGATGGTCTACATGATTCAGAGTCCCATCGCCCGGACCCAGCATCGGTCCAGCTCGCTGCCCGGTCCCTCCTCCTCCTCCTCCTCCTCCTCCGGATTTCCCCGAATTGAGGTCGGGACCCAAACCGCCAGATAATTTCTTATTTTTATTAGTTCTGGTCGGAGCCGATGCCACTTGCGCAGCCATGGTCACTCCAACATCTCAGCGCGCAGTGACAGCAAGCCCCGACCAGCCTTGCGCACAGAAAAATACTACAAGAGGGGGAAGAAAAACACACACACGCACGCACACACAAGCTGGGAGCTGAAAAACACACTCAATGGGAAATGAGCCTTGTTCCTGTATCGCTGTTGTTGTTGCTGCGGTGCAGAAATGGTGCGTCAGTGAGGCTTCATGATGAAAGTTTCTCTGCCAGGTTTAAACGAAACTTTTTTCCTTCCCCCCTCCGCCTCTTCTCCATCCCGGTTCTCAGTAATATGAAGCAGCAGTCTCCCGGAGCCCTTGTGGCCCAGCATGGCATGAGAGAGAGCGGCTCCACCAGCCTATCCACCTCCAGGGCTCCGGCGCGCCTCACATGCAAAATCCGGACTGGAATCACGAGCCGCTGCGCTCCATATGCGCGTTTCTCGCTCTGTTTCCCACTTATTTACCGCGTAAATGCATAAAAAACAATTTTTAGACTACTTATGTTGCAGAATAAATCAAAATGATGTAGTCTGTATGTCACTATTGTCATGATAAGGGTCAGAGTTATTGCAATAGCACCTCACATGGGGGGAATTTTAAGCCTTCTTTCCATTTTGGGGTGTATTTCTACTTGTAAAACAACCGTGACTGCTCGCACGGGTCAAAATTACGCACCTTACGTCTTTCACCACTCCACAGTGATCATCCATGACCTCAGCGAGTTGCTACTCCATTATCCAGGTCTGCTTTTCTTTCTCCCCAGCCTCTCTGTCCCTCGGCTCCAGCCAGTTTCTCTGCAGCTCTGACAGCAGTCGGACACGCAACCACAAATGCTTTGCAATAACGTTGACATTGGAACAGCGCAAAAAAAAAAGGAAAGAAAAAAGAAAAAACGATGTAATCCCACTTTAAAACAGCTACAACGCAGCAATATCAGAGTTTTCATAAAAGACGAATGTTCCCGTGCTAAAAAAGAGGATTAGATACCTTGTAATGTGAGGGAGAGCTTTTCCTGTAATAACTTTAAATATATCGAATTATTTGATGCAACTATACATAATAGGGCCACATAAACTTCAGTTTTGAAAGCAATGCGATTAAAAAAAAACAATAAAGCAAATCTAGATTGCTACATTGTTTAATTTACCCAAAAGATTTAGTTTATCAAAGCTGAATTTGTATGAAATGATCATGTAATTTAAAAAAATGATGCAAAAGAAAAGAAAATAACCTCAGGCTGCAGTGTAGGACCACACAAAACCAAAGTCTACAAGATATTCTATCCCATCGATGGTATTCAAACATGAATGTAAAATAGTGCTTAGTAAAGAAGCCAGGGTGTCTGTTGGGACTTGAATGAGCAGAGGGTCCGCTTTGATGAGATCAGATGCATTTGATCAACAGAGGGAGCTGTGGATGAAAGAGGAGTGGAGGGGAGGATGGAGGCGGTGGGAAGAGAGGGTTTTGGGGATGAGAGTTGTGCTGAGGATGTCTATGATAATGATGATGAGTGGCTGTGGTGGGATCAAATGTGAGGAAGATTGTTATGTCAGTTATGGAGGTAAATATGAGCATTACTGACATGATGACTACAGGGATGGAGGTGATCATATTTTAATAACATCTGTCACTTGTGAAAAAAAAAACAAAAAAAAACGGAGTGTTACTTTCTCTTTTCCTGTCATGATAGAGTTTGTTGTGGGATAATTCCCTGAAAGCCATGGCCACGACAATGGGAAGACCCCTGCTGGACACATAGTGTTAGTGCAAGCTGAAGGTGGGCAAAAAATATCCAAATAAATATATAACACAAGAAAATCCCACCTTTAGTTTCAACAGGGCACTGCTAAGATAATGAAAAAAAATCCTGAGTTTTTTCCATGTCACAAAAAAAAAAAAATAAATCACATTCATATTCCAGCATGATAGCGAGAGGTTTAATCCCACCGTTCTAAATGGAGCTAAGTCATTGGAGACAAATAAAACACAGCAACATCCCTGGAAACCTTTTGCAACCGCTTGTCTTTATGAGCCCATATGGCAGGGGATAAAAGCAATAACGCTCTTATAGTGCAACTACAAAGTCTCCATGGTGTTCACATTTAGTATGCTCAGGCCTTGCCTATAGCATTACAGGGCCAGATGGCTATTTATCTATAGTGCACAGTGAGAAGACATCGCATTTACATCCTATGTTAATGGGAGTATGTGAAATAATCTGTGCAAGTGAAAGAAAGGGACAGACGACAGTTTGTATGTGAATATATAAACAAAATTATATCTCTTTGAATAAAGTATATTAGTGGTTAAGTGCTAAACTACAGATTCCTTGTTGGTTATGGCTTTTTTTTCCCCTTACTTTTCTTTTTTTCTTTTTTTATTAGAACAAGCCTCAACTGCGCTCTTCCTGCTATCTGTACTTTGAGCACGTGATGATTCTGGCGCTCATCAGCATCCCAGATCAAAGCCTCAGCGCTGATCTCATCCAGAGCAACACTAAAGCTGACAGTGAGGGGACCTGGGGCATTAGCATATTCTATGATGGCGCCTAGCTTTTCAAGCCGTTGCCTCGGCTGCAGCTCTGGGTGTGCCACGCTGTGGCTTTGCAACTATAATTTCCCTTTCTTGCTCATTAAAAAAAAGCCCACTGTTCTCCTATTAATTCACAGACACACTGATGTGTTTGAAAGCTGAAGATGGGTGTGTGTGTGTGCGTGTGTGTGTGTGTGTGTGTGTGTGTGTGTGTGTGTGTGTGTGTGTGTGTGGGAGGGAGGAGGGAGGTAGAGGAGGGCAATGGCTCAGCGCATTTGCATTTATGTTTAATTTATAACCTTCAGGGGCCCCCTGATGCAGCAAGATTGAAACAATAACTCCAGACAAACAGAGGGAAGAGAGGAGGAGCCAGAGGAGGGTGGATGGAATTAAAAATATACAGATACAGGATGGTCGGCTCTTTGAATGTGTGTTTGAGTGCAGTTGTGCATGGTGAAGGATGCTGTTTCTGTCTATGCACCGTGTGCATTTGGTGAGTTTCCGTTTTTTTGCATCTGCATCAAGGTGCATGTGAGACACACACACACACACACTAACAGAGAGGCAGAGGTCTCCAATCTGCAGAGGGATAACATGCCACGGTGAGTGTCTGTCAGGAGGAGAGCTGGAGCCTGTTCACGGGGAGTCTGCAGGGATCTCCCCCTTAGCAGCACAGTGCAGCAGACAGCAGCAGCACAAGCCTGGCCAAGCACAGAAAGTGGGTCATCCCAAAACACACACACACAAACATCCACGCATGCACACACACAACTCAGATATATGCAGTCCTAATGTCACAGTGTGGGTGTGTTTGAAAGAAAAAAGACAGAACGAGGGTGCAGAATGAGAATGCACAGATGATTGTGTGTATGAGATACAACGTAGCAGTCTATTTTGCATTGGTGATCTTGGAGGGTGTGTGTGTGTGTGTGTGTTGGGGGGGGGGGGGGGGGTCTTATTTAAAATGAAGACTGGATGGCTGAAGAAAAGGAGGAGGAGGTGTAGCTGACACAAAACCCAACCAGCCATTGTGAGCACAGTGTGTGGAAGTGCATCTAATTGATCCATAGTCTTTTCATTTCAGGCTTGGGTAAATAACAGCATTTGCATTGATCATTCTGCAAAACCAGGCAACGGTGGTCTTGGGAGCGTGTGCTATGCGTGTTTTGGTGTATGTGTCAGTGTGGCTCGTAACAAAACACATCTCTTATTTCGTTCAGTTTCTCACAGAATTGAGGGCCTCAGCAGAGCCCTACAAGCGTCAATGATGGATAAAAGGTTTTCAACAGCATTTCAGAAGAGTGGATGCTATTATGTCCGCCTGTATACTGAAACACAAAATCATAGAATTCCCAGGACACCACATGCTCTATTTATGTGTTATGAAAAACATGACTCAAAAGAAATCGGAAAACAGCCATGCTCCACTTTCACTGTCAGCTATCATGTGAAGTGTGAAGGAGGGGATGAGAGTGAGACAGAGACAGGGAGAATGAGAGTTGAATGATTTTCTTCATCCACAGAGCCCATACTGACGGTAACAGGGAACTGGGCTCTCAGAAACCCCACAATCACCCCCTACGCACCCCATCCACCCCACACCTCCATTCCCTCCTCCCACTTTGATGCCTGTCACTACTTACTCCCTCCCTTCTCCCGACTGAAGGAGTGTGTGAAGTGTCCCCCCGAGAGGCACTGACTCAAAGACGGTATTTACAAGATCCACACTGAGCCCACTTTTAACTGCCTGTGAAGAGCTTCTCCCGCTGCCTTTGATGTGCCAACCTAATGGGGAAGCGCTAGCCGGCAGTCATTGCATATGTTAGCGAGTCAACGTGAGCTAATCCGCTAGCATTGCAAGGTAGACTTTATGCTGTTTGCAGCAAGTGAACACTTCAAATGCTGTACAGCCTTGGTGCATTGCTACGTCTGGTAAAATTCCCAGTGGCCAACAGACGCTGACGCTATGCGTCAACTTTTTTTACAGCAAATTAGTGACACCAGCGGGGATAATGCATGCATTTTCCTGGTTTTAGTGAGGGCTCTGCATATTTATGAGTTGATATGGACACACTGTGTAATAATCAAGACAAAATTAAAAATATAATGGTGCGAAAACCAATGACAAGACTATTTCTCGAGTTCACATTCATTAGTGAATCCCATAGATATTCTTTATTGTTGAAAAATGGTGCAATGAATCTGCTGGAAACATCAAGAAATGTATCAAATAAACAATAAACCTGCCTAAATGAAAGGAGCTCGAGCTGGCAGGCGATGCCCCCCTACCCAACCCCACAGATGCCCTTTCTGTCCATTTAAGGCTCAACAATCATGCAAGTTATCTAATCTGGTACCCACATACTCACACAGACACAAACTGCACTCACAGGCAAATAAGCAGAGGTAGCTCGCTGACGCTCGTCCAACTTAGTTTTATTTTTAACAAGGGTAGTGAGAAGGAAGGCTTTCATAACAAAGTGAGGCATTTGGAATGATTCTGAATTAGGCTAATTAGGTTTGTGTTTTGTTTGTTGTTCAGGAAGCATGATCAAAGTGATATTTCACCAATTTGTGTCAGCCCGCGAGTAGAGGAGGAAGAGTTTGGAGAATGCTGCCTATTAATCTCCCCAGGTTTGGCGCACTGTTGCATTAGGGATGGTAATCAAAACAAGACAATTATTAATAATGAAAAGTGTTGATCAGAAATTAAACAAAATAGTAGATTTTTGTTTTATTAGAGGTTTATTAGTCACAAAATTAGACGATTTCAATGCATGCCCAATCCTCCATGCTGAGACATAAGTGAAAAGAGAAAAATCAAGAGCAATGTCAATGACTTGACCATGGAGCTCAAAGTCTGGGAGCAACTGGCTGTTTTGATCTTATCTTATATTTATGAATAACTTCCTTGATATTTCCTTCACTCTATGAAGCCGTCTGCTTTTACAGTATTACACAATGATGTCTTCAAGGGGCAATGACGAAGATCAAACGGGGCCTGGGCTCAGAATACAGAGCGCTTTCTCTCTCTACATTGCCTGCGAGGAAACACAGCAGCAAGCTATCTAATGCTCTGTGATTGAAATACAAGCTCCAATAGACTGCAGCATGCACTCTGATGATATTTGTATTTGTGTCCCTGTCTAAGGAATTTGAGCACAGAGAGGGAAAACACTGGCACGATTTGAGCTTAAATGTGTATGAGTTGTCTGCAGCTGATGTGATTCTGAAGCCTGTCTTTTTGTGGGTTTTCACAGACACAGCTGCCACAAAACCATTCAAGGCTGTTTGGATCAGTAATGGCCTCAGATGCTTTTCACTATCTCTTCTCAAAAGTCAAGTGTTCTCAACATGTTATTTTCCCAAAGTGGCCATGTTCCAAGGCTCTATTGTTAGCCTAATGGAGGCAAGATGACACTAAGACTCTAATTATGGACACCAACGATCAGCCCTGATAATATTTAGAGTAAAGTGGGTAATTTGTGGCTGTTGTGTGGAAGGGTTGAGGGGTAGTCGAAGAAAAGGGGTGGGAGGGGAGAACGAAGGTGAAGGAGTTGTTTTCTTGTGTCATCGTCTCATTGTCTGTCAGCCTAATCATTCCCCCAGAGCAAAGAGCAGAGAAGTGGGCACAGCAGGAGAATATTAATGAACCTTGTGACATTATGGTTCCTGCCCATTCAGAAGATATGTTCTTTTACAATGCAGGCCATCAACAGGTGATTTCTCACTGCACACTAGAATTCATTGAAGTATACTCCTATTTAATAATGAGTCATCCATAACACAGTTCAAGTGCCCATTTATCTTATACAATACAGAGATGCAGAGGCCTCGGAGTGGATGGTGATTTTAGATCTTTTTTAGATGCTCACAAACACCGCTATATTTCATCTCAGCACCCTTAAAAGAAGAGCTATATAATTATTAATATGTTTACTTATCAAAATCAATTTAAATGCTCTGTTACATTCCACAAATGTGTCGTTTAAAGAAAAGTGTTTAAATAGGTACACGTGGTGCTGTGCAGCTCAACACTGAGTTGGTTTAATACTACATTAACATCAGACAAGTGTGCAGTATTGCAGAGGAGATGATAACAAAAGAAAGTTGAAAAGTTAGCAAATAAAATTGCTGAGTGTTCCAACTGACATTGTCAGTATTACAGTGAGTTTGAAATTACCTGGCTATAATCTGGGACTGAAATTACCACCAGCTTGACCATTTTTGGCTCTCTGAGACACGGTTTTGCACACTTGCTAACAGAGTTACATCTTCTGTACAGAACTGTAATTTACAGTTTTTGAGATAACCATTTACGTTTGCACTGCAACTGCACAGTGTTTCTTCTTTTGATAGGGAGGAAATTTAAAATATATTGACAGTGCAAAAGTAAACAGTGAATGGAAGCACTGCAGTGAGCATCATCTATGAAAATACAAATATTTTCATTGATAGATGGTTCATAGATCTGTCTTAGATCATTATATCTGTATATCTGAGTGTGCTTCTTGTTTTACTGAACAAATTGGACAGATGTGTGTATTATAACGTGCTTTTTACACTCTCCATGTGGTCAAGATGCCTAAATGATGTTTTCTAAATTTGTCTGCATGTCCCATTTATTGTAAGATGACAGCGGCTTTATATTTGAATATAGTTATTATTCATCATTAACAATTGTTGTACGGTACAATTGCCTGGCTTTTTAGGCTATTTGGGAAGTAAACAGTGAATCTATTTGTTGTCATTAGGGCTGGGAGGTGATATGAGGGGGGTCAAACCCCGGTGAACATGTTTGCAAGGGAAACATTTACAAGATCCGAGGTTGAGCCCCGTTCCCCAGGGTCTGATCCTAGATTAACCCCTACTCACACTTATAGCTCAGTGCCTTGTTTGACACCAGGTTTCCTCAAATTTATCTAAAAGACAAACCCAAAGGAATGAATTGTCAGTTAAGATTTGCATATCCAGAAGTCAAGAGCAATAAGTAATCTCTGCAGGATTCCAGCACTTTCTCGTGACAAATTCTCCCCCAGCAATAGCAGCCGTGAGGGGCTGGACAGAGTTTGGCCTTTAACTTAAATCCAGCCTGAGGTAAACAACCTATCATGATCAATAAAGTGCAGTGACAGTAATGGCAAGACAGACACCAAAGTAACTCAGCAAGACTGTGCTTATTCTGTCAACACCCAGAATCAAAGCCTCTCTCTCTTGAGTGATCTGTCCAAACAATTAAAATGGAACCTCTTTGTACCATCGCACTTAACATGTCAGACAGAAAAATGAAAGGAGCCTCGTGTATTGGAGCTGCATGCCGTGGTGCCTCCTGTGACAAGCCCCACAGAGAGAGCGGCACACCACAGGAATGACGGCACTGTTCAAATTTTAAATATGTTTTGACACAAAATCAAAAGTTGCTCACCATAATGGGGTTGAGCCCCCCCCCCGCTTCTGTGTGATCACTTATTAGACCCCAAGGTGAACCAGCCAGAAAAACTGACACCTGAATATTCTCTTTGCGCTTTCTTTGACATTTCTCATTTAATAGATCTGGGAATCATTTCAGATTGGGAGATATAATTTCTAACTAAGATTCAAGCTCTGATCCTTCCAAATCTGAGGCCCATGAAAAGCCATCAGTGATCAATGAGGTTTCCTATGTGAGTTGGTAGGATTTATCTTCCTTACACTCCCACTTCTGGTGTCCGGGGCTGTGTGTCTGTTGATGTTCAGTTACTCATGATTCTAATAAAGAAGATCTGACAGCTTGACAGCAAATGTTGGTCTATTTCTAACAATCCTGAAAATACACAGAGCGAGAATTACCAGGATAGTGCTGTCTGGTAGAAAGCTGATTGGTTTAATTAATTTGATCCTGGAAGCATAGTGAGTGGACAAGAACTAATCAGCCGCACAACCCCATCACTCAAAATAGATGCCATCTTGCTTCGTTTAAATAATAAAAAAAAAAAAAATCAAATGACAGTGGTATTACGTAAAGAATAATACATTTTCCTTGAGCATTAATAAGCTTGAATGGTTTGAAACATAATGGAAAGCAGTCTTTTTCATGGGGTTTCAGTGTAGTATATGCATAATCCTGAAGATGAAATTCCTAATCTTATTCCAAACAGGAGAGAGGTGTTTAAAGTAAGACCCCAATTATGCCCAGCTTCAAATTAGCATGTTTAATGCAGCAAAATGTTTTAATAAAGAATAAAAGCATGGCGGCAGAAAACAAAAGGCAACTGGGTAATAAGATTATCTCTGCCAGGCGCCCAGTGCACATCATTGTAGTTCACACAAATGGAAGAGATTATAAATCACATTCAAAACAGCCTAATCCGTGAAAGACTTGCGATATGATTACTTTCTATTATGTTTGGTGACTGAGTGCGATGGACTTATCTGAAATCCTGAGGAGTCTTTAAAGTACAGTTGGACATAAAGGCAAAGAGCCAGTTGAAGATTAGTTGAATCCATCTGTGATAAGCTTCTGCAGTTTGTCCACAAACAGAGATAAACACAAATCTGAAGACCAGATGATATAATACACATTCAACAGATATGGATTATCCCCACAGATCAGAAATTTACATAATGTATCAAAGGCACTTTCCAAAATACACAAATGTATTATTTACTCTTTTCTGACAATCATTTGTTTTATTTTAAAGTTTTCAGTAACTACACATCCACGTGGATGTCACCTTAACTTAACTAATGTTTTGATTGTAGCGGTGCCCTTTATGATTGTTGTAGGTGTTCTTCTGCTGTGTCACATTTCTCATGGGACTATTACAGCCTCCTTCATCCCTGACCTCCCCCTTAGTTCCTGACAAGGTCAAACATCTCCCATTAGGCAGAACCAGGCCTTGCCTTTTGCCAGCGTATCCGAGTCATACATGGTGAAGGTCAGGGGCTGCATAATGAACTGGAAAATGTCAGTTATATTACTCCTCATTTAAATAGCGGATTTTCCGGCACCGGGAACAAGGGTGATATTTACCCTTTTTTCCTGTGCAGGCCCGGAGCAAAGAGTCCTCTTAATCCAGCTAAGGGTGTGAAATTGAGTCGTATGTGTGAAGGAATGTGATTTCCTGGTTTCCAGAGCAGAGAGTCTGCTGTGTTACAGCACACTAGACTCAAGTCTCTTCAGCAAGAGCTTCGCATAAAGAAAAAAACTGTAATTCCCTCTTACCTGTACACCAGCGGTGTCCACCTTTTTCAAACAGACAATTTTCTGCATCAGTTGCTGTTTGCTAAAGTACAGAAATGATGACAGTAATCATCACAGGAAAATAGCTAAACAGGGTATTGAATACATGACTGATATCTCTTATGCCACAATATATGCCTACTGACCCAAGTACTAGTCAAAATATTCACATCTCCCAATATATTTAACATACTGAAAAGAATCTATATGGTTGCATACAATAGCGTGAGAAAAAACACAGTCGAGCAGGCAAGGATGAGATGACAAAAGGGCATCCACAGGACAATGTTAATAATGACTCTTCTAAAACAATTTCCATTAATTTTCAGCTTTCTCGCCTGGGAGTAATATCTACATGCCCAAGGCAGGTTTAAATTGCATAGTCTGCCTGAGAAAAGAGACAAAGGCTCCCCAGCGTCCGTCCACTCTCATCAGAACAAGAAGACTCGGGGAACACCCAGGAGACAGCACCAAGATAATGGAAGCTAAGCTATTAGCACAGAATCACACCAGAGAGAGTTAAACCTGGACGGGCAATGTTTTGAAAGATGCTGTGAAACAGCCTACGAGACATTTGGAAACTTCTGCTGGATTTCCTCAGACACATTAACTCAGGTGGACAGCACTGCCAGATTGTAGCTCTATCTTTGCTTTCTGCTGCACAGATAACCGACAATGTCAAAGGTAGGACATGAATAATACCATCATTTCATATTCTGACTCCCTGCCAGGGAGTATGTCACTTGGACATCAGGTCACATACTCAGTCAGTGTGTGAAGGTGGAGCTGGGGCCGTAAGCTCTGCTGAAAGGAGAGGGAAAGCAGCCAGCTAATGTCATGCGTATCAGCGTCAGAGATGCTCTGAGTACCCCCTAAAGGTATTCTGTGGCCAAAGTGAGCCCACTTTGATCGGTCACACTGGGCAGGTCTCCCGGGTATGGACGCACCTGGCAGACTGTCAGCTGGCACAAGTTTTTAGAAAGGGCAAGAGGGGCAAGATGGAGGTGGAGGTGCTCTGGGATATCTTAATGCAAGAGACTTCTGCCTGCTATATAGAGTAAAAGTCCTGCTGAGTGTAAATCAGAACACCTTTGAGTCCTTTGACTAATGTTTGTATTGACAGCAGCTACAAATACTGTATCTAACAAAAAAGAAGTACTGTATAGTATATGATGCAATTTCATCTTCTTTATCAGCACCGGATAGATTTTATATACATCATTAACAGCTTCATATCTCAGGCTGAACACAGTGTTGGTAGCAGAGTGTGCAAAAAATAAGTAAACACTAATACTGCAACATGGTTTCTCCGGAACAAAGATAGAAGTCTTCTTTTTTAACTGCTGAGTGTCCCACATGGTACATAATTTATTCTAAACTCATCTAGAAACATTGAAGGAAACTCTTGAAATGCACAATCTTCAAATTTTAAACTGAATATACAGATATTTCAGTTAGGGCTGCCACTAACGATTATTTTCTTGTCGACTAATCTATCAATTATTTTTTTAGATGAATCTTATGATGATTCCCCCCCCCCCCACTTTTTCATATATCTTTCTGTTAAATGCCGACAAATAATACATTTTACTATTCTCACAATTTTTTACTTTTGAAAAACTAAAATAAGTTTCATACATAAGCCAAAAGTGTCTTAGGGCATCATTTGGTTCATTCAGAATAATCTCCATAAATCTAAAACAACTTATTCAAAGCATAAAAAGTGCAAATACTGTTTAAGACATCACTTTGTGTAAAAGTCCATAATTCTAACATAAATTATGCCCAATGTTGTAAGTCTGTTTTCCATCACAAGTGTTAATCACTGCACAATTCACGTTGAATATGTTACTTTTTAATCTTAAATTATATTTTACCAGGTGATGGTACAAAAAAGAATGTATATTAGCCAATGGTTATACTGACAGACAGCACAAACGTACCATTAATAGATATCAATATTGTTTAGTTTTAAGTGCTCAAAAAACACCCAAATAGGCTGGAACACTTTGAAGAAGGTTACCTGTTAGCATCTAACAGCAATTAAATCTTTTACACCAGAAAATGATCACGACACAACTTAGATGTGAAAACTATCAAATAAACTACAATTAATGCAGCTTATGCCTTTCCTGTCACTTAATAATTAGGTAAATGCTTATATTGTTGTAGTGTCGTCACTTTGAAGTTTGAGGATGTTTTCTTTTGAGATGCTTACACAGGGCGTTTGTGTTGCTGTGATACGTTATTTCGATTTTACTGAGCATACAGAGCAACATTTTGTTGGATTTCTCCCTGAAAAAGTCCCAAACCTGATACTCAAATACGATTTTAAGAGGTAAAAGTTTCATGGGATTAATGTACTTGTACTCGCCATTGTCAAGGTGTTGAGTACAGTACATGCGGCATGTGACGCATCGACGCACGCTATGCAAGTCGACGTATTTACTTAATCGGCGTAATCGATTACGCCGACGTGTCGTTGCAGCTCTAATTTCAGTGTTAAATTCCAGGATGATTTGAGAATCTTGACTTGCCACAATCCACACATTTATCAGATATGAAAGATTCACATTAAAGATCAATTTAAAACCAGTCAAGTGCAACAGAAAATAACTGAACACCATGCACATTTAGCCTCTCACATACTCCAATCACTCACACAAGAACCTATAATGAAAAAATCCTTTTGGAAAAACCATTTATAAAACCCTGTCCCTCGCCAGCACCAACAGGTTGGATTGTCTCATTTGCAAGTGAGGGCCTGGAGGAAAGACGGCTGCCCAGCAGCGAGTCTGTCACACAAGCCCTCGGGGAAGAGCGTGCGTGCGAGTTCGAAAGAGTGTATACGTGTGTGTTGATTAATATCAGGAGGGCAGGGCAGTGCTCAGACTGTGGCTGTCGGTCAGAAGGAGAGAGGACAGTTCTTTTCACTGTCGCCCAGGGAGAAGTCTGCTGGCGGAGAGGGTAATGAGCCAGAAACAGGCAGAGAGCAGAGCAGTTGAGGAGGCACAAGGACAGGCCGCTACGCTCCATCACTGACCTCGCACATACACCCTTCACTCAGTCTCTCTCCTTACGGTGCACCCCCCTGCAGGAAGCAAAGAACCATCAAGGTTTTAATTTTTTCTCTATTTTTCCTTCACCATTTCACTCCCCTTCTCTACTTTCCCTCTGTGTGACTCTGTCTGTTCTGCTCTAGATCACACACTAACCTGAAAACTACATTTGTATGTGCTTCCACGCACATGGTCACAGGTTAGGCATATACGCATCCTTGCACTCCTTTTCACATGGGTCCTCTCCACTGAGTAAGGTTACATGCACGCTATGCACAGTACACTACACCCAATTACTGTGGATAAGGTAGCAGTTTATCAAGGTTGCTTGGTTTAGAATAAAATGGTTTTACGAAAAATTGCCCTTAAATATTTGTGCATTCAGGTTACCGTTGTGGCACCAGGCTGAGTTTAAACCAAGCATGAAAAAAACATACATTTGCCTTCAGCAAAATCAAAAAGAGGAAAGAAAGAAAAACACCTTCCAATAACTATAAGAACAATGTACTTTTTCCTTTTTCTCTCTTGCATTCTCCTTGCTAGCTACTAGGCTGTCACATTCTTTTTGGAGATCTTCAAAGGTTTTGTATTCACAGAACAAACAGTGGAAAGGGATGTTGGTGTTTGTTGAAAAGGTAGATACAATTATCCATCCATCCAATCATTTTCGCTAATCCATTTGGCTCATGGGAGCAGCGGCCAAAGCCGAGGGGAACAGACTTCCCTCATCCCCGGCACCTCTACCAGCAGAAGAAACGCATCCGTCTGCATCCACATTCTTTCAGTCACTTTTGCACAGTTTGTGACCACAGGTGAATGAAATGCATGTGTATGATAGAAAAGAAGTCTTTCATAATAATAAACCAAACTCAAAATATCGTCACACTGTCCTTGTGTCTTTCAGCTCATTGTTTTGGCTATTTTTTATGTTTCAGGTTTTCCATCCATTCATACCAGGCTGTTAGTTACAGGAAATTATTATGTAAAACCAACATAATATACAATGTCAGCAAGAAGTGTTCTGGTTTGATTATTGGCAAGGGGTTTCTCTGCTTGGAGTTTGCATGTTCTCCCTGTGCTTGCATTGGTTTTCTCTGGGTTATGTTGGGCTAATTAAAATCTAAGTTGTCCATGGGAGGGCGTGTGAGTGGCTGTTTGCATGTTATCTATATGTGGCCCTGCAGTAGAAGGGCAAACTGTACCCCTGGCTTTAGTCCCGAGAGAGCTTGGATATGCTATAGCAGATCTCACATGACCCTGAATTGGAATAAGTTAGCAGAGAGAACAGATGGATGGATAACAAATAATATGACCCACACTCCACGGGTCATGGGCCTTTTAACATAATACTAAGTAAACAAAGTACTTCCATGTATAACCCACAGCTGCACTCAAAGATGAACATGACTACAGTGTCAGAACAAGTAAAGGTTTAGGTGATCCTCAATTAAACTATCTGGAAACCAGTATGATGCAATGTCATAAACCTGCAGGGTCAGTACACTATTTATGGAATAATTTGTTTCGATGGAAAATTGATTTCACATCCACAAAAATTTAATATTTATTTAGTGTAATAATGGGACATCTATTGAATCCTGTAGTCTTGAAAGTGTTTGAAAGGAAGATGATGTAATGATTTTATTGAAAGCATCTTTTCAAGCACTTAGTCTGGCTCGTGTTTCTATTATCATTATTGTCGCACTGACACTTTAACGGGCACTTTAAACTACACAAACTGACGAGACATGGAAGGGCATCCCAGTAGCCTTTGCCCTGTTAGACTCATTTACCCCAAAAGGTCCTGTTGAAGATTCACACTTCAACTGGAACTGATGGCGCTGACAGAGCTAGCAGTGTAATCGCCAAGCGCCATCATTGCAAATCATTTATAGCATAGATGATGTGTGTGCGTGTGTGTGTGTTTCCATAGTATGTGATGATCCCGAGGAACTAATGATGCATTGCAAACATGTATTTGTCAGCTGGTCTTCATTTTAGAGGTAGCACGTACATGTGCGTGAATATTCAATTCATTTCAACTCAGCTTCATTTATACAGCCCCAATTCATAAATGTCATCTCAAGGCACTTTCACAATACAGTTCAACACGTTTCAAGGTAGTCCAATTGATACAAAGCCATTAAAATAATACTAATAATTGGTACTTGGCAAAGGAAACCAACAGAATGCATCAAACCTTTTTTTTCGATACAATCCCCTGTCCTGAGCACCGGGCGAGTGTGGAAAGAAATAACTACATTTTAACAAAAGTACATTTTAACAAAATAAGTTACTTTTGTTAAAGAAATTATATATAAAAAACTTACGGTGTTAAATGTCTGCTTTGGATTAAAATGCAAACTTACCAGAAGATCAACGTTTACATTTGTTCTAAATTAAATTAATGCTTTTGACTCAGCTAATGTTACCCGGAGTTATTTATTTGCAACATTATGTTGCAACACAGCCTTGCCAGCAGATAAGTTAGCGAGCCAAAGTCAGCTAACATCGCCACTAGTGTTCAGAGTTTACATCAGACAACGAGGCTACCAAGCACCAGGCACAAACTTTAAATCTAGTGCAAGGTAGGTAGCAGTAGGCTATTATGTCTGCATAATTTCAGATTTCACGCTAGATTCTTAACAACAGATCTGAAGTTGTGTAGTGCAGAAAATTCAGATGTACTTCTTGTAGCACCAGATGTGAAGTTCTGTAGCACAGTAGATTTGAAGTAATGCCTTTCCAAATTCCACTAATCAAATATAATCATTTAATCTTACCCTTTGGTGCATAAGCAGCGTTGATCCTGATGTTGTCATATGCAGTTGTGACAACTGTAAGACGAGGCTCCCACTTACACTCATCTGCAAAACCCTCGCCTGCAATTTAGTCTCTTTACCAACTACTGTAGATCTATTTTTAGATTTTGAACATATCCCTCCATGGCATATTTAAGTTCCATTTGAATGCTCCTTGATGAAAATTGATTCTTCTGTGTCCTATATTTGTAAGGTTTTCACACATCGTCATTGTAAAACTGTATACAATGCAGATTGTCCAAGTTAGAGCGGGACTTACCGTTATTTCAGTTGAGATCAAGCTCAAGCAAAGTTGGAAACTATCTAGTAAGCATAAATAAGCATTTAGGAGATGGGATCCAAATATTGATGAGTATTGGCCTTAAAACTGAAAAGTAGCTCTTATAGTAATCATTTTGCCAAATGTGTTCAGGATGGCTATGCAGGTAGCTGCGTGGCAACATGCTCTCTATGACTTATATCATAAGTCAACATTGGATTTACACCTTGCGCCGCTGCCCCCATGTGGCCAAAAACATCCAGCTTTGGAAAAAAATGTAATTAAAAGCCTGAAACAGTTAGACTGCTTCACAACTGAATGAAGAAAACTATGTCTTGAGGCCCTGTAAATCTCTCTGACCACATCGTCTGTTGAACAACACTCATAATATGATGGCTTGAGAGCAGTAAGCCATAAAAAAGATACAGCCACAGGGTAAAATGGGATAGCATGTGCCTTTTCACAGTGGCCAGAGGGCGACGGGGTAAACAAAGGCCAGAAATGACGATTAAGAACGCACGTTCAATGTTGAGCCAGGGTCATCATGTCAGGGGCTAGCCGTGCTGTCGGGGAATATTACCCTGCGGATGATTTTTTTTGTTTTTTAGGACTATCTCAACAGAGGGGATGCACTAAGACTTATGAGGATGAGTTGGCCACGAGGGGTGAGGGGCAGGAAATAACATGAGCAATTTCATAAATGGAAGGGAGCGGCTGTGACTTCCTAAATTGTCTGTGAAAGACAGAGCGGGGGAGATTGGGTAGTGAACAACAGACAGAGAGATGGAGGGAGGTGAGAGTGAGCGTGACGCAGAGTGTGAAAGGGAAAGAAGGGAGGGGAGGGGACAGTCTCGGGTTGGTGGTAAATGGATGTAAGTGGGTGAGGGAGGCAGGGGCCAAGTGAGAAAGAGAAAGGTTGGAGAGATGAAAAGATGTGGAGGGCAGATTTGCCACCAGCTGAGTGAGCACCTCTATTACTCTTCCACCCCACCCTACGCTCTCCTTCCCCCCTCTCTATCTCTGTGTCCTATCAGCCTCAGTGTGGCATCCTCTCACATCAGATTAGCTCCAGCCCAGAGAGACGGTTCAAACTCCTCTGTCAAAGTTATTTAAAACACATCCAACACTCCATTCTGCTCCCTCCCACCATCCTTCTTTCTCCCTGTTTGTCCTTGTCACGGCCCAAACTTAGGCTGAGGCTGGAGCGCAGTCCTTGGCAGCTCAGCTGGGACGCATATCTCCCCATGGCGTTGAAAGTCACTATCAATCAAACATGAGGGTGCGGGGGAGGACCTGGGTGTGGCAGGAGGCAGGAAGGAAGGGACACTGCAGGAGACCGACATAAAATCACCAACCAGGGAAGAGATGTCAAACATAAACAAGGCATGGGTGTTCACAAAAAACAATTTATAAATGACCAAAGGCAAGATTTACATCTTCATTGTTTTCATCCCACTGAGACATTTGATGGTTACCACAGAGCATAACAGCTTACTTGGTGGAGTGTCCACTTTTCTATGATTAAAACATATAAGGGGGTAGAGAACATGGCAATTCAATAGAGCATTTAAGGGAACTTTAGCTGTATTCGTGGACTGACCAGAAAGCTATATGGATGACTCCTGTAAGTAAGAGGAACAGATCACATTGTGTCACAGAGCCATTGTATCAAGGTTTCAGTCCCCCAGTGAGAAAGGCAAGTTTGGTGTGGCACAGCCCAGGCTGGTTTTCCAAGAGAGACGACGGTTTGAGTTCTCCAGTCATGGCCTTAGTGATGAATGGCCTCCTCCGCCAGAGAAAGAAAGGAAAAGGGGGCCTGGGAGCTCTCGGAGGATCAATACGTACGTACGGGAGGACCTGCTTCGCATGTTAAAAACCCTGATCCAGCCCCAGCCTCCCTGCTCTCTCCCTCCGCTGTCTCCTGCATCACTGATGGACAAACCGTTGGGAGCAGGCAGGCAGGGAACTGAGGTGAAGGGAGGGCTTAAGTGTGTGTATATGAGGGTGCATGTGCTTCTACATGAAGTGTGTCAGCAGATTTCTAGAGAGGCTGGCATGTCAGCAAACTCAAGGTCAAGATCGCACGCCGAAGCACCAAAACCCATCTCACACAACTCTGCAAATCCGATACCCACTGTTGATGCTTTGAAAGGGGCCACACTGTGACATGGTAATTCAGAGGTGTCTAAGGCGATGGATATCCTATTAATGAGCCCAAAACAATGGCTAGACTAATGAGATTATAATGGGAATATTGAATGCATGGGAATGGGATTGGGCCTTGTGTGAGCCAAGAAGCGGGGCCATTGAACGAGAGCCAATGCGAGAAGGCTAGAGGGCTAAAAGCTTGAGACGAATACAAACTTCAAGGGGCATCTCTGAGGCTGGAGGGGTAGGGCTACATAGAGGGCTGCACAGTCAACCCAAATCAATACACCACTACCCACATTGCCTCGTTGGGTCTGTGATATACGAGAGCAGGCAGCTTCACTGACCATAAATAAAACATGAAAATACTACAAATTATCAGGTCGAATGGACAGAAATCTATTTATTCAGCAATTCTGCATTTTTTTTCTATTTGTCAGACCACTCTGGGGTAGAAGGGACCGAGGGTTACTCTGCATCCAATTTGTGACGACGCATACTGAAATGTAATTCAGCCTCTGTTTGTGAATGAATGAATTAATCAAAGATCAGCTAGTTGAGAAGGGAGACGAGAAATGAACCAAGGAAAGGTGGGGGGGGGGCGACAAGCTGCGACGGGCTAATAGCTGGAAAAGAAATTACAGTCCAATTGCTCCATCTTATTCTGGCCCTAATTTTGCGGGGGCCCTTTGCGGCAAACCAGACAGCCCCTCCGTGTGATTTGATTCCATTTGGAGAGCCTTATTTTCCTCTTGATCTCACACATTAAGGACCTTGCTTTTCACAAGAGAAGGAAAAGGGGGAGGAGAGTCGGAGCAACGAAATGGATTAGCACACAGCTGTTGAGACCGGTCAGGTCAACGTTTTAAATCTCTGGCCCTGTCCAGTTAAATCTGCTGGACTGTTCTTCAGAGACACTTGTGGATAAAAGGATAAATAGCTCTGAGCAAGATGGGAGTGAATAAAAAACCTCTGGACTTGCAAAGGGCTGAGGTGCTGCCCTGGTTGAAATGGAGTTTAGTGGCAAAGTTAGATAATCCACATAAGTGGTTTAAAAACAACAGAGGCTGCAAGGAACAGATCCTTATGTGGAGCAGCTGACTCGTCCTGGGATCTCAAAAGGAAATCTTACTCAAAGTACTGTCTGTACCATAAAGCATAAAATCTATCCTCGATATACTGGGCGCTTTTGGCCTGTCGTCTGCAACTCCGTCTTGTTGTCCCAGATAAAACGCTGACCTTCATCGTACAGATGTCTCGGCCATGTGTCTGCAATGCCGGGCTACGGGACAAACATTACCAGCAGTGCATGTCAACCCGCAGAGCAGCCAGCCAATTATTCCTCTTAATTATCTATTGACGAGATGGAATTGATGTTTTTGGAGCGCTGATTGGATAATCAGGAATGTTGGCCACAGTTATTCTCCTTGGCTGGTCTCACTCATCTGTCCAATCTGGTCTCCTTGTTTCAGTAATTTGCTCAGCTGCACAACATATTCCTGCTGAACAATAATTCATGATCACAGTGAGAGGCATGGGAGATGTTTCATTTTGCTACAACCGTTAAAGTTTATGCTCTTGAGCGTGTGTATTTAGTGAAAGGCCTTACAGGGCTTTCCTATTAGAGAACCAATGTATTCAGTAGCACAAATGGCAACGTTTTCAACTCTTCTTCACTGATTAACCTTCACCTTTATCTGCAGCCAGACACCTTTCTTATAGTGCTTGATTCCCAAAACAAAAAATGTAGCCAAGTTATTTACTACACCACCTTTTTCTCTATTCATATCAGCTTCCCATTTTCTTTAAATTCTCCTGGAGAGCGTGCTGGCACAAGCTCTGGCAGGAAACGGGAACACGAGCGTGAGTGACACTGATTGTGCCTCCTCTAATTAAACCCTTCCTGACCTTAGTGTTGGGACATCATTAGTTCTACCTCATAATCATCACACAGCAGCAATTACATTTTGTTTGGTCCCATTTGCATTTCACAAGATTTCCTTGAACAATCAAAGAAGGGTTTGGAAAAAAGGAGGAAGCCAAATAAAGCACAGAGCATTAAAAACAGCTAGATTCAATTTCACAGCACTACAGAGCAATGGATTGTTGTAAAATATCACGGGAGTATTGAAAGTAAAGGTTGAACAGCCTGAACGTGATAGGCTAGGATTGTAGTTGGAACATTTTCTCAAAAAGCATTAATCCTTTGGGCATGCTCTCAGGTGGGTCCTTATACACAAAAACTATGACTCCAACAAAAAAAGATAAAAGGAACTTATTAAGGTGCCAATAAAGGATAAAAACAGGTTTACTTTAACCTTTATTTCAATGCAAACAGCAAGATTCAAGATACTTTTGGTTTTATAATTGCTTAATGAAATTTATTCCATTTGTTAATATACTTTGTTAATATAATATACTATATTTTGGCGTTTCAGGCCTGAAACCCATTCTTAACAAATTTGAAATGACAATGATATCACCATTTTGCAAAGGTCCTCATCTTTCCATGAACACTTAAAAGACATTCTGGCATGGAGAGACAAAGCAGTGATTGTTTTGAAGCAGTATGGGGTCTTGGTTATCACAATTTTCCACACCTTCTCTACAGGGGACAGTTAAGGACTGCATACAGGCCAGTGCTTTACCCCCTGTTTCCTTCTACATGCCTTTATAATGTGTTCAGAAAGTGGTCTTTCTTTGTCTTGCTGAAAAATGCACGTATGTACCTGGAAAAATATTGTCCTAAAGACAAAATATGGTGCTCTACAATGTCAATGTTCTTTGTTAAGTAATGTCGTCATCACCGAAGCGTGAACTGCTTTTTTCAGCGGCATGGATACAGTCCCATACAATCACAGACTGGTGTTAGGACTTGTTCCTGCAAAGTCTGGATGTTTCTTTTATGTTACTTATTTTTATGTTTCTATGGTGTGAAGAAAACAAAAGGATCTGGAATGATGGTTTATCTGACTAATTTACACGATACCACTGTGTGATGGTCCATCCCAGAGGCCTCTGAGACCAAAGACTTTAGCACTACCTATGGACAAAGTTAACTTTTCTGCAAAGCAAAATTTGGCATTTGAGAGTGAGGCGCTGAATTTTAGTGCCTGACAAAAATGTCTGTGATCCATTATGTCAGCAATCCCTGAGTTATGCCATCTGAGAGACCCGAGATGACAGCTGTCCAACTTAGATTTGTGTCTTTGTCCTTCAAGCACTAAAATTCCTCAAGATTCCTTTCAATCTTTTCATAAAAAAACTGCACTGTTGAGGCATTCATATACAAATCCCTTCCAGTCTGTCTATTTTACTTTTCATTTGATGATTTCTCACACATTTGATAGCTCTTTGTTGATTTTGAATTTTTTACCAAATTATGTCTTCAATCACATGCTGATATCACCCAAAATGAAATATCGTCACTTTTTTTATTTGTTTTGACCTCTTTTACTGGTCCTAAACTGACACCATTCTAACTTTTTGGGGAATGTGATGTTGGCCTGAAAAAACAAAATGTTCAATGTGTTCAAGTAAATCTGAGAGCTACTGTTTTCTTTGCATTATTTAATTTTTTTCTGATTTGGACTTGTACAAAAGAAAAAACATGTCACTAAACAAAATGAGAATGTTTGTGAGCAATTCTCCCAGGACCAGAAATATATTTTTCAGTCAGATGGCTGCTTCAGCTTCATACCAGAAAGATGAGGACAAAAGGAAATGCATGAAGCATATATCTAGCCACTTCTAGTAAGCAAAGTGCACACATACACACACCAGTGCATCTATGTAAGTATGTACATCGGGCAAAGTGCACAACAGTAGATTCTCCATCTGCACCGTGGGCGACTGCAGGGTTGTGCTGGAGCAGCATTTCTCTCCCAGAGATGCCGTCGAAACACAGAAGCACTCATACGTCACAGACATAAAAGAGAGCCCTTTGAAAGCTCCTATGCACAGCTGGCATTCACACAAGCCCAAGACTGTTTCCTACCAGCTCGTCTCAAGTGTCTGCTGTTACTAAATCTGACAACAACAGCAGAGTAAGGTCGATGTGTTGAGATGAGAATTATGCTGGAAAAGACCCCTGGGGCCTCTTGCTTTCTAGGCAGAAGACAATCAGATGAGCATTCTAATTTTCATTCTGCTCAAAAAAAAAGAAAAGGAAATTTTCCATTGACGTGGAAATTAAACCACACTATTAGGAAAGATGAAAAAGTGAGATTGGAAAACCCAACACTTGTCTTTCGTAATATTACTCAGGCAAAGATCTTAGGAAGGCAGCATCCTGAAATCTTCAAGGGAACAGAGGAACAGTCATAATCCTAATTCATGATGTTGTTACCATGGTTTCCGACAGAAGAAAAACAAGCGTGTTGATACCAGCTGAGCCAGAAAAACCTAAAAACAAACAAAAAAAGTCCCGTCTTCTACTCCTTTACATCACAGAACATAACCCACATATGAATTCAAAGAATGTCTGTAAGTGTTTATTTTTCCCCAACAGCCTTAAAGTTAATGTCACCAGTATAGTTTAAAGTAATGCCTTTTGGCAAGTGGATTAGAAGCCAAGTTTGGGATGAACACATCTGTGTTATAAACAACTTATTTTACAGTCATTTCACTGATACACAACCACTTAACATCACTTCACCTTCTCACATGCTCTAAACGGATTCATCTATTCTGAAACCAATCTCATCACACCTGCTTTGATTCTTTGATTGCACAGAAAAATTATTAAGAGATGCACCCATACATGTGACTTAAGATTATGTGACAAAGATGGTCTCAGGTGCATTTATTTGTTTCAAGTATGAGCTTTGAAATCAGGACATGGTTGCACTGTGACGCCTACAGACTACATTGAACTCTGCTGCACGGCAGTTCAGTCTGTAAAAACAACCAAGAGCATCAAAAGGACACTGCTCAGCAGGTGTTTCCAAAGTCTGCTGGAGGTAGCACTACTCAGTAGCAGTTATCAGATACAGGTACCACTCTCTTGGTGTACTTGAAAGCACTCATGTTCATGCACCAATACAACACGCGGGCAGCCATTCACCAAGACCATAGATCTCCCTATGAGTTAAAAGAAGCAGGCTCAACATGATCCTAGCAACAAACACTATTTAGTGCCTTCAAGTTGAACTTTGGAAGATTAACTGTAAAACTGAAAGTAAATATTTCCACTCCTCATCTAGCTGGAATTAAACTAATAAGAAAGCTGTTTCTCCTCTTCTTTTTTTTAGGGGGGGCAACTAGCACTTATTTTCATTGGGTATAAAATCAAAAGCCAAATAAAATATTATCAGAAAATATCTTCTACTTCTGATAACATCTAAGTAGCCCTGGGATGAACTGGCCTCGACCTGTCCAGGGTCCACCCCCAACATTTGCCTAAAGATCTGGAAAAAGCTCCAGCAGGCCCCTGTGACCCTGAGTAGGAAGAAGCCGTTATAGATAATAGATGGATGGATATTTCACATCTTCACATTGTTATTATTATTCATGCTCAATTTTAAATTAAGGACTTAACTGTTGTATTTGTTTGATGGTGGAGTTTATTTTTAACCATTTTTATTCCACAAATTGACAAATCCTTATTTTGACTCGGATAAATCTGGCAATTATTCTTCAGTTTGGACTTAGAGCTGTAAAAGTAAGAACATACAGACACACAGCAATAATCCTCTAAAATATGCTTTTTTCTGTCATTTTACTGGCCAATTAATCAACTCATCGTTTTAGCTCAACTGAAAAATCATTGTGTAAAAAAAATAAATAAGAAAAAATATCTATATACATAGTTATGAAGTAAAAAGCACAGTATGTCTTACTGAGATGTAGTGAAAGAAGAAAAGACTCAAGTATGTCAAAATTGTACTCGTGTACTCTATTTTAGAAAATGTGATTAATTTAATTCCATCAGTCTTTGACAACTAGATATTTTGAACGCTCAAACTTTTATACAAAAAAGGCATATGCTGTATGAGATATCATGTCATATTACCTGAATTACTTAATAGGTTAAGTCATTTTTAAAATGGCTGTCAGTGAATTTGTATTGATCAATTAATAAGCTAATTGCCAATCCTTTGGTTAATCCTTTTTCTGCATGTGGTGTGAACATCACAGCTCATAATGTATAGCTAATAACTGTCAGTTATTAGCAAAAGAGATAATAAAATCCAAATTAGAACAAGGGAAATGAAGGCTGCTCAGTGACACAGAAAATGATCTTATTTCTTCCTGCATTCCAGTGCAACTCTATGAGTTTGGTGGCAGCTATTTTAATCTTGGCATTTGATGATGCAACCATTTGTAAAGAGAATGTGATCATTTGAGAATAATCCGTTATTCCGCTTGTATCAGATAGGGACTCAAATTAAAAAGAGCTTGGTCAGTCTTAAAAAGGGAACCACAGTGAGATATTCCAAAAAAAACCTTTACAAAGTGATAAACCCTGATTACTTGTAGAATACATCAAAAAGGAAAGAGGAACACATTATTGTGTTGAAACTGAGTTTGATGAGCATTACCGTTTATTCAGTCCTTATATTTTTACTTCACTGGTCCACAATAATCTATAAAATAAAATGAAACCGTTTTGGAAATTGCAATTACTTCTGAGGAAATTAATCATATAAAAGGAACAGCGTGATAAGAACTGCTTAGGTTATTACAGCAAGCCGTGTTCATCATGAATAAAAACTCACCTCATAGCATCACGAGAGAACGTTCTGGAGCCAGAATTCACATTAAGGCAATTTAAAATATTCCAGACTGCCTAATTTAGAGGTCAAACTTCTGTGTAACTTAATTTGACAAGATTAATTATACAATTAAATCCAAACTTCTCTCAATTATGTGGAGAAATGTTGCCTGCCTGCTCAGGCCGACCCTTCACCTTTGCTGAGGCGAGGCACCTGATAAGCATAATTTTAAACAGGAGCAAAAGAAATTGCTGCCTATTTTGTTGCTGCGCTTGACTCAGCACATTATAGTTCTTAATTGCTCTCAGACTTCGCAACTGTGCCCTTGACATGGAAAAGGAAAATGTTATGCCATTCATTGGCACATTACCGAAACGCGCAGGAGCTCTTTCCTGATTGACAGGACAATCCACTCAATCAAAAGGTTTAATTGTGTGTCAATTGATCCCGTAATTGCAATTGGCAGTTTTGCCACTTCTGCTTCTTTCATCTGTGACGAGCAAATACTTAATGACATAAAACGGTGTTAGCGCTGTAGAAGTCAAGGTTATCTCCAAGAAGTGGGTCAGGCTGATTTGACACACTAACAGCAAACTCCCACATGTTTATGTTTAAAACTCACCTTTTGTAAGAAAAAACACAAATGAACAAACACACTGACTAACATTTACTTCTCACTGCAGACATTATGTACACAAGATATTTTATGTTTCTCCATCTCAACTTCATTGGATTCCTTAATATATATTCATATTGGCATTTCAGGCAACACACTGCAACTGTAACACACTCCAAAAAGTGTTGGGATGGGACAAACAGTGCCAGTAAACAGGCAAAAGAAAAAAACAAAAACATTATTTCAAAACAGGTGGCAACTTCAAGCTGTTATAATAAATGATTAGGTACATAAGAAGTATCAATGAAAAGCTGAGGAGCACAGATCCACAAATACATGAGATAATAACTCTGTTCAAAAACAGTTCAAAAACAATGTTCCTCAAAGAAAGATTAGTTGGTATTTGTATATCTCTACCTTTCATCACAAAACATCAAAAAATTATGAATAAAAATAAATGGCAAATAAAGGGCATGGGTTCAAGCCGAAGATGAACACTTGTGATCTCTAATCCGTCAGACAGCACTGCATCAAGAAGTGTCATTTCTCAACCGAATAGAACAGCCGTTATTGTTATTGCTCATAACAATGATAAATGGGCAGCATGGTGCTCTGGCTTCCTCCCACAGCCCAATAACATGTATGTTAGGCTAAATGGTGGTTATAAATTGCGCATAGGAGTGAGTGTGAGAGTGATTGTCTGTCTTTATACGGTCCTGCGATGGACTGGGGATTTGGACCTGTCCAGCCTGTACTCTGGCTTTTTGCCCAAAGGTGGCTGGAATGGGAACCAGCAGATTCCTTTTATCAAAAAATAAATATAGGCAAGTATAGATAATGAATGGATAGACAATAAAAAAATAAATAAATAAATATACACAGTCATCATAATCAGATGGGTTTAAGACAAATTCATAGATCCTCAGTGCATCAATGCATGGACACAAAACAGTTTTTCTTCTCTGCATTTAATGTATTAAAGCACAGCAGTAGGGGTGGGCAAAAATATTGATACGGCAATATATCGCGATACATAGTCTCCCGATACGATATCGATATTCAATGTATGTATCGCGATATATTGCCGTATCAATATTTTTGCCCACCCCTAGCTGCACTTTATTTTGTGATTTCAGTGTGGGTGAGACACTGCATTTTATTTTTGTAATTTTAAGTCAGTGGCAAGTAGCTGCACTTTATTTTGTGATTTCAGTGTGGGTGAGACACTGCATTTTTATTTTGAGTATTTTGTATCTAAGAATAATGCACACACTGCACTTTTCATTGTGTTTCAGTTTTTTTTTTCATGCAAATATGTTGCATAATTAAAATGGAAAGTTTGAATTACATTGTTTTGACTCAGTCTGTCCAATGCATTATCACTATCATCTGATGTACATATATACAACTTGGATTTTAAGATGTGTAATGCATTTTTAAATTTTTCGGTGAATTATGTAGAATATCGCGATATATCGGGATATATCGGGATATATCGCATAATCGGGATATCGCAATTTGTATCGTATCGTGGCTCAAGTATCGTGATGCATATCGTATCGTGAGGTCCTTCCCAATACCCACCCCTACACAGCAGCCTGCATCATTTTGAAATGGAAGAAGTTCAGAACCACAAGCAACCCTCTAAGTTTTGACCACTGAGTAATCAGGCAGAACAGGCTTTGGTCAGGCAGGTAAGCAACAAGCCAGCGTTCACTATGATTCACACCCAGAGTTCCTCTGTGGTGATGGAAGAACTTCACATGCAGACATGGACCAGTGCAACACTCCACCAATCAAGCGTTTATTGTTGAAAGGCCAGCCAGAAGCCAATCCCCACTGAGCATCACGCAGGAACATTACAGCCTGCTGGACTATGCACTGACGTTTGAGAGCGTACCACACAGTTACATCCTCACCGGATCCAAAACACAAACACGAGAAGTTCCAAATGATTATGGCAAATCTGTTTGTGAAGAAAAGTATTGTGATCTCCTCAAAGCCTTGTTTGGTGAGGATTAACTGAAAATGTGGAGGCTTTGGTCACTGCTGAGCTACACCAGTATTGCCAGGACACATTCATCCCTCCAAACTGATCAACTGGACTGATGCAGGAAATGCAATTTGCGAGAGATGCAATGAAAATACCCACATTGGACAAAAATATATAAAATAGCACAGGCCAACTTGTGTTTAGGTCCCTCTGATGGTCAGCTTCTATGCTAGGAGAAAGTGTTTTTTCTTTCCTGGGACAGGACTTTTTCATCGTATTTTGTCATCGTAGAAGTGAAGTAGAAGTGTGCTAAAAAATTAAAAAGCAAGAGTGGAACATTCTTCTTACTCAGGTCTGTTTGGAATTTCTTAACGTTCAAATTTTATTAATAAAGCTTAATTAAGGTCAGCACACGTTTCACTGGTGCATGAACCTTTTAAGTTATATTAATATTAATACCTCAACACAAGGCCACTACTAACCCCCTGCTCCCACCCCGCTCCCTTAGTATGTATGTTGAGCTGAACCAGCAGGACTGAGTTAGAAAGAGCAGGTGGGCTCATCCTCCTTGAAAAGCAGCCATTATCAACACAGTTCTCTGAGTGAGAGAGGAAAACCCCCAGGATGGTTGTAAAACCTCTTTCAAAGACCTTCAAAATCCCACTTTCTACTCTCGTCCTCTCTCTCTCTCCCAATCCCTCCTTGTCATCATTTTATTCGCCCTCCCTCTGCTCCCTCCAGAGCAGAGCAGAAAAAGAAGGTGGGGGAACGGTTTACTTGACCTTAATCTCCCCCGTAGTGAGTCTCAGTAAGATGACATTCTACTTCAGAGGTAAAAGGTGGTTGTTTTTCTTTTCATGTTCGTTTTCCCCTCAGAGCAAATTTACAGAGCCCAGGTATTTTTTCCTAAAACTGGGAAATAGTTACGGTTCTGGCTCTTCTTCCTATTTAATTTCCTACATTCTTCCTTTAACAGAGCTCAGCGGATAAAGTGGTATTTGCATTTCATGGATTGCTCTATATGTAACATATAATGATTTTTTTTTTTTCTGCTTCCAGTAAGGGCTTATTACAACAAGTAAATTATAACATGAATCTCTCAGATGCCCAACAACGACAGAGCGTAAAATGCTAATAAGTAAATAAATCCAACTGGTGGCGTTCTGCCTGTGGACGTGAATAAGAAGTGCCATCAGCAGCACTGGATGAGGCCTTATTTATGCCTCTGGAAAGCTGCATCAAAACCCAGAAAACAAGAACCTCCAGGACCGACTGCAAAGTTTTAACGAGCAGACGCAGGAAAGCAAACAGATTAAAGCAGCATATTAAAGGAATTTTGTTGAGAAGTCTCTTTCAAGTTTGATTACGTGTACCTGTGTGAGCTGAGAGAAATGTTAAAAATTCCCATTGAAGGATGTTTCAGAACTGTTTAGGTCAATTATTTTTTCTTCTTTAAATTTGAGCCACATGACTGAAGGCTCTCCGGATAATTTAACAGCGAAAAACTTACCAGGTGAATGGATAAAAAAGAACCACATGAAAACATATTTTTATAGCTGGACTGATATGCTGGCAAATAAAAATAAGCTCGCTAGCTCATGCCGGATGAGCCAGAAGCGAGACTATGGCTCAAGTAGCAGCTCTTTCTCATGAAATGCTTTTAGAGTTCAGGAACAATTTTGTTGTTCCTGTAACTATTGGAAATAGTCCCCCGGCTGTGTAAGCACCACATGAATTTGTACTCTTTTGTAACTGCTCCTCCAGGGTGGCTATTCCTCCAGGTTGACAGGAACTATCTGACACATACAGTAAAAGTACAATGGCTGGTTCAGACAGTAATCGACTGAATATGTCAACGTAAAACTGGAAACTGCAATTACAAAAAACACTTCTAATGTCTCCAACAGTAATTCAGTCTCCAGTGTCCTCATGTTTAAATGTTCAACCTTGCAGAAGGAACAGACATTAAAAAGGCTGGTTGAAAAAACAGTTTTTCTAGATTTCTACACATTTATGCCTGATTAGGGGCATGCTTTTCTTATTCTAGTGACAGCTCAAAGCTACCTGTTGTGCTCACAGACTGCTGCAATCTGCACTGAGTGGGCCTCGGAGGGTTCAGAGCAAAGGCTCTGCAAGCCTCAAGGGAGGCAGCGAGCACTTCAGCAGCAGAAGTGGCAGTCAAATTGGCCTTCTGCTGGGGACGACTGTCGAGGACCAGCTGGCAAGACACCTTCATCCCCAAACCATTCAAGAGCAACCTGGACGGGGCTAAGTGGTAGCTGCAGTCCAACTGCTGCAGCCCAGCTGGAGCCATCTAAGTTGACCGAGGCTAGGCTTACAGGGGCGACCAGAGTAGGTCAGTCAGAGGTCGCTAGAGCTCCAATAGCCATCATGTCAGCTCTCGCACTCCCCGTTTCAGATGCCACTACCGTATTGACATCTGAAATGAAGACAGATTCAGTCTGAATCTATTTAAAGTAACTTAGTTTAGCATCATAGGTTTATATGAGCTACACTTAAATAGGTGGCTTTTGACTGGCAGGCTTGTTTGTCCTGCTAATTTGAGCTATTTTGATTAATTGAGATTGCCACCTATAAACTGTTATATAGTCTATGCTTGGAAACCAGTGGTTGAAAAATACTCCTATGGACTTCAAGAACAACATCAGTAGTCTCTGATGGCTTTCACATAAAGGCCGTGTTTTGGCCACAATTTGGGAGAAGAGACCACCTTTGGGTGTCTCTTTTGAAAAGAAGTGGTACGTGGTATACCGTGATGCGTTTCTGGCTGCCGATACAATCTTTACTTGCAATGCCTTCACCGTGTTGACTGCACCACAACTGCACCAATTCTGATTCTGTGTCCTGAAGCTCATAAAGCTTAGTTTATTTTATGTTTTGCTATTTTTACAGGAGTTGCGCTGGGTCACGTTAATATGTTATTTCAAGTCAGATTTTAATTGACTAGTCAATACATAGAGATGTAGGATTTCAGGCACGGTCAGAAGATTTAATCAGACAGGAATGGAGATGCTACATTCTGCACTGTATTCACAGGTGGTTATTTTGCTCATAAACAGCAGAGAGATGTCAACGAAGATCTGAACAGTACACAACATTGTTATCATTAGCATTTATGGAAACCAAGATATCAATAGATGGCAGGTGATAATTCAGTAGAACAATAAACTAGACGATTCAACAGCCGTCATAATAAAGTAATTAAGAAGTATAATGAAACTGTTTAAAAAAAAAACTGAAATACTCTGAAACTGAAAAATTCAGCATTGTAAAGTGTCAGAATGCAAAACTTCCGCTCAGACTATCCCACTAAGTCAGAAAAAGCTCTAACGTTTTTGCCAAGTGCTCATATAGAATAGTCAAGAAGTGATGCATATTTAACAGTGTATAAAGGCAGAGAAATTAACAGAGATAAGTCTTTTGCTGAGCCAGTGTGAGCCATGAATTAATAATTTGAACCGAAGTTATTAACTTATTTGTTAACAGTAAATATTCTGCATGTGTCCCTGAGAGCGCAGCTTTTTAATAATTCTGAGTTTTTAAACTTTAATGTTTTTCCCCCATCCTAGAAACAATGGTGCTTAGTTGTAATTGATTCTTCCGGCATGGAGTAATTATGATGGCTGTGTTAAAGTGAAATTTGATCAACTTCGCTCTGGGTAATCGGAGGGAAAGAAAGGGATTTAAAAAAGAGATTTAAAAAGACAAGAAAGAGAGACAGCATGGAGATGTAGCTTTGTGTGTATCTCTTGACAGACAGCCTGACTGTGGTGGGAATAGCCTCTAACCCTGAGCTATCCATCTTCTTATCCCACTGTTTTCAGGCTTATTCAGTGCAGTACTTCATATCCGCTGGACTTGTTTATTGAGATGGTTTGAGACTGATAAATTCCCCTCCATGTTTCTCTCCATCCTTATATCACTGGGAAGGCCACTCTTGCCATCTTTGCCTCTGGAAGGATCCTGTTGCTGGTCGCTATGCCAACAGGAGCAGACAGAGTCGGTCTCAGTTGGGGGGTACTTAATCCATCAGGGTTTGAGTGTTAATTACTCACACAACCACAGGGCTCTTAAGTGAGGCTGGGTTGACATCTTGGCACTGGTCTTTAAATGAAAGGATCCTGCAACATGTGCACAGGCTGTCTTTAAACTTGGTACAAACGGAGATGCACAAAACATTCTCTATGACCACATGAGGCTCACAAACTTACATAGTTTATGGAAGGTCAGCAAAGTAGATGAAGCTAAAGTAAACACACATGGCAAAATCTCCCTTAGGTAAAGATGGATGGTCATCTGCGACTGACGGGATTTCCCACAGGTCAGTGAAACACACACACACACACACCGTTTCATGGG
The DNA here is from genome assembly GCF_033807715.1 of Cololabis saira. Lineage (NCBI taxonomy): Eukaryota > Metazoa > Chordata > Actinopteri > Beloniformes > Belonidae > Cololabis > Cololabis saira. The sequence continues at coordinate 27,183,960 of NC_084602.1, forward strand.
GGACCACCAGGAGAAAAATGGCAATTGTCTTGTAGGCCGAGTCTCAGTAGCCAGTACACAGACATAGAAACACACACAGTGTTGTGTCTGGAGTGGTATAACAGGCCCTGGTCGCAGCTGCTCTCCCCTGCCTCGGGAGGAATTGCTTCCATTTGGCCTGTCACTTTGGCCAGGGCCACTGCGGCTTTTCTCATTTGTCAGAGAGCGGGGGCGATCCTCTGGCACTCATGGCTAATTTGCAGCCACAGGCTAGAGGAAACACACATGCTCACTCTTTTCTCATATATAGTCCTGGTTCACAAGGGTCTTTTTTACTCTTTCCAGTCAGTGGAGGGTAGACAACAGCAGCAAACAAGAGACAGAAATAGAAAGATGTCAGCTTTATCAAGGTCAAAGATACAAGTTCCTTTGAATAGCCATTTGAAACTGAAAGATATTATTTACACTGACTGAATCCTGATAACATTACTTTCTGCAATGTAAGGTCATTCTTGCTACTGACTTGAGGAATGACACATGGATAATTGGACATGGTTTTTCAGTAATTATCCTCTGATGGAGAAAAAAAAAACCTGTTACTCTAACTGTGACGCCAAGGAGTTTTTCATTTGTGGATGACCATGAGTGCTCAGATTGCGCTCGGTGAGGAAGAAATCATTCACTATGCCTTGGAAAGTGGTACCGAGGCTCAGATGAACACACAGTTGCCGGTTTTCATATAGGGCTCCTTGATTATCTTGGAATAATTACAGCACAACAGCGCAGCAATACTTCCTGGTATTGTGTTACAGCTGAGGGAACGAAGCTGTCCAATTAAAGAGCTGTCACACATGGCTTTGAGGGAAACGTTGCCAACATGCTGTGCCAAAACCAATCCCGTCATTAGAGGCTGCCATCGCTTTGAGGTACAAATGCTTTCAAGTCTGTCTTTAAGGTAGCTTCCGCAGCAGTCAACAGGTGATGGCTCTAGTCTAATATCAGTCTGCCTTGAATCTACTGCCATCAGTGTGCGGCTACCTGTGAGAGCCATATTAAAATGAAAATGCGATCCCATGTTCAAAGGCAGTTCAAAACCGGTGTGTCCCCCAAGGTAAAAACAAGCAAGTCAAGGTTCCCTTTATTCTTTTAAGACAAACAGATCATTTGTCTGTACAGTATAAGTTAGAGCTATGGTGTCAAATAAAAGTAGTTCGAAAAGTTACACGTTTGCAAGCTTGTTTTCTATTAATACTGTAGAAAAAGCTTTTGCAAACCACAACTTTATTCACAAACACTTGAAAGTTGTACAACTCCCTGTTTAGAAAAAGCTGGGATAGTGTAGGAATAAACTAAATATTTCTAGGTTCTGCATCAGAATTAACCTAAATCGAAGTTCAGCATTTAAAAGTTAAGCCTTTTTATCATAAAATCATGGATTTTACATCTGACAGCAGCATCAGTCTCTAAAACGACAAAGAAAAGAAAGATCAAGTGATCATGTATCTTAGCAACTACCCATTGTGCCACAAACCGTGATCAATGTCTCATTTTTAATTTACAAATTTCTGCAAAAATATGTTTGAGGAAACATAGTTTGACTGATGATTACAACTTTTTAAGTCTTTCTGACAACCTTAATATATTCCCAACTTTAATTATTTCTTATTATTGACATTTCTAATTAAGCGGGATAATTGGAAAGCCTGTGCACAGTGGCAATCACTTCTGCAGTCGCTGAAAAATTAATATAAAAATTATTAATGAATACTACCCCTTTTAATTGCTGTGTACCCATATTCATAATTGCTGCAGCATCCTCCTTGAAATGACATGATGACAAATACAAGTGTCATGTCAGCGCTTTCTTCCTTCATCTCGCACCTCAATCAGAAGCTAATCCATTTCACCTAGCAATGAACACTGAAACAAATTAAAGTCCCATTTCATTTCCCACCTTCATTAATGCATCTTGTTTCCTAGGTTACAATCATTCAGTAACAGTGGAAAAACAAATTTAAAGAAGCATGCGCTTTTTATATTTTGAGTGGAGGACGTGGAGCTTACTGGGAAAACAAATCAGCACAGAGTTTTAATCCTCCGGGCTCTAAAGTATTCTGCACATTTATCACAACACAAAGCCTTTTTCATCTGAACAAACATTTTAATATCAGACTTTAGAAGCTTATGCCCACAGAATTATGTTCATGATTTAAACTTTGCCTTGCCAATCCTACACAAGTACATCCTGTATCCACAGGCAACTGCACAGTGTCATTATATTCATGTTTCCTCCTGCAGTGTGATGTGCAAACACAAACACAATGGCCCAGTTTGCCTGAGTGGCTGTACGGGGGCGCCAGTGGTGGATCGCAGCATAAATACCTCACAAAAACAAAAAAACAAAAAATATATATAAATAAATATGTATGTATATATATATATATATATATATATATATATATATATATATATATATATATATATATATATATATACACACATATATATTACTAGTATGTATTGCAAACTGACAAAATGTCATATTTCCAGACTGTTTACTTGCTACATCCTTCTTCATTGGTAGCATGTAAAGAAAAAAGATAGAGAGCCTACAGAAATTAAGGGTTGGAGGTGGTGGGGGCACTGATGAGTTCTCAGACTAACCTCTTTCGCATGCAAATTATATCTGAATTTCTCATTAGCATAAATGCATGAGCAACTTTAAATGCTTTTAATTTTCAATCTCGCCAAGCAGAGGAGTAATTTGTCACTGTCAAGATGGGAGACTAAAAGGGGGGGACCAGAGGGAGCCAAGGACTCCACGCTAAACTGGAATCACAGAAAATTTCTGATTTACTAATTGACTGATGTGTAGCTCAGGCGAGTTGCCTTGAAGGTGTAAATAATTTTGTGTAAATTCAAAGCGGCAAAAATGAGAGACTGCGGGGTGGATACGGAGAAAAAAAACACATTACATGATGCTTTTCCTCAGGCTATACTTTTCTCTGGTGATTCTAATTTCCTGCCTTTTCCATTTCACTCTGTCTCTTTAAAGGGGTGCAAGTTTGCTGTTTAAGCACATAATCACAGATAATCAACTGAAAATTAAAAACAAAATGTCACTTTTTTTTTACATCCTTTCCATTACAGAAAAAAAGAGGTTGTTCAAAGGTTTTCATCAGTGAGGCACAAAATCATCTCTGCAGCTTATCATAGAAGCTGTTGGACATCATACTTTCTTTTCCTTCATGCTTTCAAGATGTATAATCAATTGACATTGCCCTCTGAAGTCTAAACTACTAAAGCCTCATTTAAAATATATATAAAAAAAATGAAATTGAGATTCAGATAGACCTCATTAGCTAAATTTAGCTGTAAGTAAAAACAAGCACAGGAAAAGCAATGGCAACTGCAGGTTCAGGGAAACCTTTTACCACAAAAGAATACTCCATCTGAGATGTTGATGGACGTACCATAACTGTGCCACAGCTGATGAAAACGCATGCACTCACCACATACTGTAGGTCCTGATGTTTGAGCTTGAGACTTGTTTTGGTTCCAGAACCATGAGAATTCAGGGAAACCAGACCAGATCACCAACATCTGTTTTACACCTCTTGTTGCCATTTTAAGGCAAACTTAAGAAAATAAAAAGAAACAGCAGAGTATTAGTAGAGTGTGTGGTAATGATCAGTTAATCCTTTAAAGGAGACTTACTGTAATGAAATGTTTGGAATTTAACATTTTCAACCCTAAAGGGTTATCATGAAATCTTACTTACTTAACTTTTTAGATTTTGTAATTTTTCCCCAGGATTTTTTTAGTTTATGTATGTTGGCTGAAGCTGCCAAATATGGAATTTGACAAGTAAACGTTTAGAACAGCCAAAAGAGAAACTTGTATCCCATAGTTAAGCTTTATATCAAATGTAAGTTAGTCAGAGCTTTTAACGCAGTGAATGATAGTTTCAGCTGTTTGGTTTTAATCAAAAGGCAAAACGTACATTTAGATTTTCCCTTGCCAACATCAAAGTTTGAATTTAGTCACAAGTATAGCTGAAACAATGGTTTTGCATTTTGCCTCACTTGAATTAGTTTACATACAATAAAAGAGCACACAGATGATAAAGAATAAATAGCTTTTTGATCGTTTGTGATAAACTGTGTGATTTGCTGATAAAAGTTTTTTTTTCTCATTTTCCTTTTTTTTGAACACCATTTTAATGCTAACCTTTAATCTGGCTATGATTAGACAATATTAATTAATCTTCAGTTACTTCTTTACCTATTATCTAATCAATATTTTCACATTAAAACTGTTAAGTTAGTATGGGATGTCAAATATGACCGCCCCCCTCTCTAACAGCAAGTAGCCCTTTTGTTAATGATGCACAGTTTCAAAAGATACAAGTTCATGAAAATTAAAAGAACATTTCTAATAACACAACTAAAAAAGCCTAACAAAACTAAAAACAAAAGTTCATTAATATGTTACAATATTTTCCAAAGTCAACAAAAATGGAAATCATTACTTTATATAAAAATTTTTGATTGATTGAATTGTTTATTTCGAACACATAAAAAAATATAAGATTTTAAAACAAATTCAAAACATACAGAAAAAAAAGCAACAACAAAAAAAAAACGTAATACAAACAGGGGAAAAAAAAAACAGTGTCCGAAAAGGAGCAGGTTGAAGTAAAACTTAACTTTATATAAAAATAATATGATCTTTTAATTACAGTAACTGTATTATTTTGAAAGTGTTTGTGTTTTAGACTTTGCAGATACTGAAAAGACTTTCTCCAATGACGGACTACTGTACCTTCGCTCATAACTCCTCCAGCAAACCTCCGGGTGCATTTCAGGAATTGAGGCAACCTTGGAAACCTTTTGCTGTGATTGATTTTTGTCTCAAAGGCAGGAAAACTGAGGAGAATTTCAAGGAACACAAAATTCAACTAATGAGACGAGTTTATGGCTTCAGAAATGTTTCTGTTTCATCCATCTATCTTCGGCCACTTATCCAGGACTGGGCTTTAGAGGCAACATTATGAGCAGACATCTATCTTCCTTGCTCCATCCTTTAGCTCTTCTGGGGTCACCAAGGCTTTCCCAAACTAACATAGAGATGCAATATGTTTCCTGGGTCTGTCCCAACACATCCTTCCTGTGGTCCATGTCCGAATATCCTCCCTTGGGAAGTGCCTGGAAGTTTTTTTTATTAAAAACACCAAAACCACCTCAACTTGCTACTTTTAAAGAAGTGGTGCAGCAACTCTGCTCTGAGCCACTCTGAGATGACTGAGCTCCCAACCTAAAAGTTAGTCCAATCATCTTTTGAAGGATGCTTTTTAGCCACTTGTATTTGTGACCTCCTTCTTTTGGTCACTACTTTAAGACTTCATGACCATAGGTAAGACCTAACCATGAGTCAAAGGCTAAATCAATAGCTTTGACTTTCAGCTCAGCTCTTGCGTCACCATAACAGAGTGGTATTGGGCCTGTAATGATACAGCAATGCTGCATGTGAATCACTACATTTCACTCCCAAAAAACAAACACAAGAGGCAGTTAAAAACCCTAGTGCTTTTTAAGTGAGTTTTTTTTTTTTTTTTTTTATTGCACCTAAGGGATACTTCACACTACCAAGAGTTTATCTATCAGGTGCATTTAAATTTTTTTTGTTCATATATATATATATATATATATATATATATATATATATAAACAAGAGATATATATAAGGTTATAATAAAGGTTAATAAAGGTTTAATTGAGCTCGTTATGCCAATGGGTTAATTAGCAAACAGCCAACAGCTGTGAATAGCACATAGCCTACTAGCTACTGTAAAATTAGCTTAAATTAGCATGGGCTATTGGATAATCTATCTCGGCCCAAATGTAATCAACTTCATCTTAAATTTTCAATCACATTTCACTGAATTCACGGACAAATGCAACTAAATCAGGCATTGGCTACTTCTGTTAACAACTTTAGCTACTCACAGTAGTCCACAACGTCAGATTAAGCATCGGTCACGTGACCGGTTTGAAGCCCGGTGTTCTGCCAATCCTTGCTACCTGCCGAGAAATGCTACTTTGTGGTTCTGCGCAGAGCTGGGTAGAGTAGCCAAAAATTGGACTCAAGTAAAAGTACTGTTACTTCAGAATAATATGACTCAAGTAGAAGTAAGAAGTAGTCATCCAAATAATTACAAGTAAAAAAGTACTTGGTGAAAAAACTACTCAAGTACTGAGTAACTGTTGAGTAACGTCTGATTTATTTTTTTAACACAACCATTCAAACAAACAAAAGTACAAAACAATCATCTTCAGGCAAATTAAATCAATAAAATAAAGTAAAATTAATAAAAAAATAGCTTATATTAAAATAAGCCTAAAGTAAATTCAAGTACTTATAAATAATAAAATAATAATAAAATAAATAATAAAATAAGAAAAGAATAAAAAAATAAATTAAGCACAAATAGCACAAAATTTCAAGCCATTGTACTTTTCTTTTTTAACCAGGCAGAACTAGAACAAGCCCATGAACTCATAGAAACTCTGTGTGTGTTTGAGTCTGTGTAAATGTGACAAAACATGCAAAAACAAACATTTTTCCCAAAGAATCACCCAGTGATGTCATGGGATTGACGCGTACGTGGATAAAAGGGATAAAAGAAAAGTAAGAGCTCAACGTAGCCTAATGTAGCGGAGTAAGAGTAACAGTTTCTTCTTCACAAATCTACTCAAGTAAAAGTAAAAGTATAGTGATTCAAAACTACTCCTAAAAGTACAAAATTTCCCAAAACTTACTCAAGTAAATGTAACGGAGTAAATGTAACTCGTTACTACCCACCTCTGGTTCTGCGCACGCACACAGTCGACTTTCAAAGTTTGCATAATTTCTTGCACGATGTAAAATTGATAATATGGGATGTTGAGTATTTGAGCCTTCAAAATACACTACCCATGACATGAATTGCATTACACTTTGTGAACATTATACGATAAAGAGAAAAAAAAACAATTATATGGCTTTATTTGATATTCATTCAGTCATTCGCCTGTATTTAGCCAGGCAGGTCATTAAGAACACATTCTTATTTACAATGACGGCCTGGCAAGCGACAAGGACCACTTGCGGGGAAAAGGACGTGGGCTAGGGAGTAAAACACAGTAAAATTGAAGCTCTGCAAAGGTAGAAAACCATAAGGTAGCATTTTTTGGCAAAGCAGCAGAAATTGTCAGAACACTGGCACAGCCGTCAGTGCATGTCAATCAAAGTTGGCTTTGCTCCCAGCTCCTTCAGACGAATCCCACCAAAATATCTACAGAGGCGCTGTGAAATGTTTACCGCTGGATATATCGTTTTAACATGTTGACTCGACGGTGAAATCAAAAATGACCGTTGTGTTAAGCGTGTCCAAAACGCGGTACTAGCGTGACGATTTTGGATGAGGAAGTGATGACAGCTCGCCATTGGCTGAGCCGACTGCCAATCAAGTATATTCTAAATAAATGTATAACTGTACTTGAAATACACAAAATTCATCTTCCACCCTCTGGGTGTAAAATCAAATGTCATAAACTAAAATGTTTTTTTTCACCAGGTTGTAAATATGTTTATCTCTGCTCTAAAGTCGGACATGTTAATATGGAGATTAATGGATATTGACCCGCTTTAGCAGCCAAGTCTTTCACATCTCACTGTGTATCATGTTCTTTCATTTGACAGAATAAACGACAAACTATAGTAATACTAGCAATCAAACACCTTTCTTTTCTTTTCTTTTTTTAAAGAAAAACACCAGACTACTGACTTACGGTGTGGTTCAGGTGAGGAGAACTGTCAATCACTGGAGCTCCATGGTAACAGGGTGGAGGAGAGTTACAGGTACATGTCTGCAACATTATCCTCATGAATCATCAGCACAATGAATAAGTATTAAATATTCTCTCTTCCTGATATTTAGTTGCAGTGAAGCTATGTTAATTCTACGTACTATATATATATATATATATATATATATATATATACATATATATATATATATATATATATAATACAAACTCCACAGCTGTGCTCAAGATATTTACATATTTATCTAAATATCTAACAGCGAACTCTCAAAACTGAATCAATGACACATTGATGTAATAGATGAAATTATTAAATTATGAGATGTGCATTGCTTTAGAAATTATTCAACTTTATACATCTATGAGGCTGGCTGAAAAGGGTTTGGCCACAATATCTGTGAAAGCAACACTTTCATTTTTATTTGACTACAAATCAACTTTGATGTCGACCATTTGTGACAGAATCCAGTTCGATATGAACCCGAGTAGCTGCAGTACAGCAGACCTTCAATTTATGCTCATACTGACCTCCAGTGCTGGTCCAGGACATTGCAACTGTAAACCATTTCAGGACGACGATGGGATTAAAAATATATGCTTTTTTAAAAAACAGTGAAATGACCAAACAATCACAAAGAAAAACAATATTTATGTGCTGTCATTCATGATGCAAAAATATGCAAAGGGCTTCACACCCTTGTCAGTATTATTCCAACATGACACTTAAGGGCAATACTGCAAATGAATTTGTAATATATATAAATATATATAGATATATACATAACTACTTGATTATTATATTTATAAAAGTTCTGCCCATGAATTGCTCTGAACGAATACCTTTAGGGGTATCACTTTTCTTTTAAATAAAATAAAGCATGCAACAAGTTAAAACTTCTTTTAAGACTATGTCCTGCCTCCATCTGCTGATCTTCTCTTGTCTTGTGACTAAAGCGTTAAGTGCCACTCGCTCCAGGAAGGATGACTATGATGATGATCATGTGGGTGTTGACACTGCTGAACGATAATGTTCTGTGAGGTAAAGCACATGCTGCACCCTCCAGCTGTAGCAGGGCTCCAAAATGGACTTCGATGACCTGCTACCGAGGCTCTATGTTTCACTGAGAAATAAAAAGAAACCCTGAAGTGTGTGGATTCATCGGAGGCTACAAACGCACAAGGAGTTAGGAGAATCTACCATTTTTAACAGTCTTTTTGGAGAATAAACTATGTTTGTGTTTTCATATGAGTCGGTATCAGTTGGATGATTTCATGGGAATAGTCTAAGAAAACATCAATAAAGAACAAACAAACTTCAGAGTCTATTTGTGCAAAAGATCACTTGGCACACTTGACAGTATTAGTCACATAAAGCATGATATATTTTTTTAACTGTTCGCAAAAACACTCAGAAAGAGATTTCAGCTATATTGTTGTATTTTTGTTGTTGTTATGGTGTGCACTTATGATTGTACATACATATATATATATATATATATATATATCCTTTATTTCTGTTCTGTACTGTCTTCATTAAAAAGCCTGATGGATGCAAATGATGGATGCAAATGAATGTCAGCTACCAGACAGCTACATGCAAATATATTCAGTCTCAGTTTTTATTTAGTACCATTTAATCCTTTGTAGTCATATGACCTGCTCCCATGCTGCTTGTAAACGTTCCTTTATCCTTTATCTGACATAATAATTTGCTTTCATTTACTTATTAAGCTTTACCATTATTGTTTTACTATTCATCTAATACTTTCCTTAATTAACTTGAGGGCGTTTGTAATTGCACAAACACAAATGATTTCAATAACGTCCCTTAGCGCATGGTCAGAGGATTTGTTTCTACAGTCTAACATGAGCTAGTGTGTTAGAATGACTCATTTTCCCATTACTTCACAGAAAAAATAATAATGTTAGTCAATTTTCTATATGCTTATGATAACAGTCCACTTTAGTGAGGTCACCTTCAGACATTTAGACGCAATGAATGATTATCTTAGAAAATAAAGGGCTATTGTGTCCTTATCCTAAAATATACAACTAAAAATGTCTTTCTCTCAAGCCTGTAATAGACTCAGGGGTAGACTATTTCTGAGTCTGAGATACTATTTCTGTCATCATTTTCATTATAATGCCAAAACGCTTACAAGGGGGTGAGATTGAGTGCATTCACAGAAGTACCAATTCCCCACGCTGCTGTGTGCACTAATGAACCATCATACCATTGGATAGCAGCTTTTGGATGACGCATTCTGGAGTGTCCCCCTCTTCCCTAGTCAGGAAGACGGACTCCATAATTTTCCAACAAGAATGTTTGATTCGTCAGACCACAGGAATGTTTGCTTCACCCCCGTCTCTTAAGACTGAGCTTTGATCCAGAGAGGGCACTACCACTTATGAATGTTGATTATACGGTTTTATATTTACGTTTACATTATTGCAGGAACATAGTCCTGAACGTTCTATATCATATCACATTTTTCTTAAATGAAAGCATAAGCAATTTGCTCACCAGAGCCCACTGTAGAGGATGCACATGTAATTTGAGAGGCTGAGAACGGACTGGTAAGTAAACGGTTAAAACAGACTCTCTATTAACTAAGAATTTTTTATTTGTATTTTTTTTTATAGATTCATGTTAAATATCTCTTGAATATACCAACTCTGAGCCCCAGTAATAATTTTGACATACAACTGTATAATCAACCTCATAATTCTAAAAGGCCTATATGATGCAGTATATTAACATGCAATCTATATTATAAGGTAATAAAGCTGTATAAGTAATTAAAACCACTATGAAAGTCTTGAAAAGTGGTTGAAACATTGATTTAATATTCCAACAATTACTGCACACTTATTGTAAAGAAGTAGCCGATAAACAAACACTGTTAATCTTTTGGGAGGTGCACAGATTATTCTTGTCTCATTGGATGCGTTTACAGGTCATAACCACTAGGTGGCAATGTTACTCCATGCTTGGTCAACCAAAATAAATAAAAAAGACACATTGGCCCTTTCCCACTACTCAAAACTCAAGATATTTGAGAATACATGATTTTCAGACAGAAAATATTTTATTTGAAGCACTTCGTTTCAACTGATAATCATTATCCAACAGCTAATTTGATAGCCCACTTCAAGCACCGTTAATAGGAAGTCTTTCACTGTATGCTGTTCATCATAACGGCAGATCCAAAAATCACCAACATCCAAACAAAAGCGCACAAAATTACAGATGCCATCCAGCAAAATATCAATACCACATTGATTTAACCTGAATCAGATCAATACTTTGATTGAATATTGACAAAAGCACTCTGTTCCAATAATATACCAGCATTAGCTTGCATACAAAACTCCCACTGTGCTATTGCAGCTGAAAAAACAATACTGCAGTTTCTTTACAAAAAAAATGCAACAAAATAAAAATTTCAAGGGAAATCTGCATAAATGTCTACTGATGCAAGAGGAATATGGCTTATTAGTGTCATAATGAAGAGAATGGAGCTGTATCAATATCATATTTGATTCAACGTTTGACTTGGAAGAGCACACCAGTAACCTGGTAACAGGGGAACAACCAGCAGATTATTAAGGGAAAAGAAAGATGGCACAAACATCTCTTTTGTGTTATGAAAAACCACCATTCCCTTTCAGAACCTGTTAACAGCATAATGAGCTTCCTCATCTCAGTAAAAAGGCTATTGCTTTAGATCTTATGTGTGGTGGCATGAGTTGCAGAAATATCTTATTTTATTTTCTGAATAATTTAAGTCTCAATAAAATTTAGTTATTCTCCCTTAATATCTTCTGACTGGATGGTTGTTTTTGGTAAATGTGCGAAACGCAGGAACTGTTGACCCATTAGTGTTCACTGTTAGAAAAATATAATGTTCTGAATTAAAAAATATATGCAGTTTATGAACTTTAATAATAATGTGTTTAATTTGAGTTGACAATGTTTAAATTATAGCTTACTGAAAATATCATCTGAAGAGTTATAGGTATAACAAGCTTCTTAAATTCCCTAAAATAGATATTTGTCTCATAAGGAGACAACTTTGGATGATTTCATCAGTTTGTTTATATACGTTTTTATGGCTCTGATTTACAGATTTAATTAAAAGCTGGGTCCACTCAAAGAAACTACTAAACAGCATGTTATTACAGAGAACCCACCAGCATTTTTTAATTCATTTGCATAGGGCCTGTGTTGCATCGCTCATAAAGCGCACTAAAACACCTGTCCTTGTTTGCAAAGCCACCAGGCGTCTATATGCTTTAAACTGCTTCTATTCTAACTACAAAAGGGCACCAAACAAAAGTGGACACAAAAAAATTATCACTTTCATAATGTCATTGTCTACAGTCACATACTGATACTGTTGCATTTACTCAAATAAAAAAGGTTTTCTTTTAAGGCTTAACCCTGTAGATGCATTAAATAGCCATGCAAATACACACATTCCATTGTAAGCAGGCGATGAGAAAACAGGAGAAAGAGCTGACACTGAAGACTTTAAGGTCGCCTGCTTATTGCAGTTAAGCTAAACCACATTTATTTTTGTTATTCTGGATCACATACACACACACTATGTAGCTTTTTCCGGCTTTTCAGGCAAACTAAGAACAAAAGGGAAAAGAATGCCCTTCGCCTCCAGAGGTGCCCTCAGGGTCTCCTCCACGAAGTAGGCGTTCTCCTCCTCCACCACGAACTGAAGAGTTTGACTTTTGTTCACACAGTAGATGCAGTTCCCGATGACGGCACACCTGAAGGGCAGGTGACTGCCGAGCCTCTGCGACGCGCAGTCGTGCCACATTTTCACTATGGTGTTGTACTTGAAGACGGTGATTCCCTGCTCGCGGTTCACGTCGAAGCGGTAGATGAAGCTCTTGAGCGCCACCATGTCGGTGGACTTCTTCCTGCTGTTGTTGTAGGGGCACTCCTGCCAGTCGTCCCGCTTCGTGTCGTATTTGAGGAGGCGGTAGAAGAGGGAGCCGCCCGAGACGTAGAGTTCTCCGCTGCAGGTGGTGGCTTCGTGGGCCACTGCGAAGGCTCCCTTGGGCAGCGGGGCCACCGTCGTCCAGCGGTCCATTCGGGGGTCGTATTTTTCCACCGTAAACAAACATTCGCCTCCGATGGCGTACAGATAGCCATCCATAGACACGAGCTTTAGCTGGGCGCGTGCTTGATTCAGAGGTCTGATCTCAGCCCAGCGGTTGGTGATGGGATTGTAGTAGAAGACCTTGTCTGAAACCTTCCCCTTATCTCCGAGGCCTTTTATTCCCCCTGCCACAAACAGGTAATTGTACATGGTGCAGATCCCACATCCTTTGGTGTTGACGTCCTCAGGCATCGCAGTCAAAGACCGCCAGTCATTTTGTGCTTCATTATAGTAATAAATCATGTGATTCTCTTCCAGAGACCCAACAGACAAGGGGCTCTGGGGTCGGCTGCCGCAGCGACTCGGCGGGCGACTTCCAACGCGATCGAACACGTCGTTTATCTCTGCGGCCATCAGAACCTTCCTCCCGTCCATTCTCTTCTTCAGGATCAAATCCCTCTCCGAGCCAGTCAGACGACCGTAGACACTGGGGTCTTTGAGGATCTGAAGGAAATTGTCGCTCATGAACCCGTACGCCGTCTCCTTCAGCTCACTGAGTCGCTGCTTCTTGGCGATGGTAAGAATCTCGTAGCAGTTCCCTGCAGTGACCTGCTCAGACATGGAGTCCATAGCTGCCTGGACGGCACAGGGGATCTGCAACACTTTAGCCCCTGTAATGACATCAACCACATTTTCCTTGCTGACATGGATTTGAGAGGTGTAGATATAATCTATCAGTGTTGACAAAGTCTTGTAACTCAGGCCCTTTACTTTCAGGATGTTGCGTGACAGCCGCGCTTTGAAATAGTCACTTTTCTCCGCCAGGACAGATTTGTGTGCGTTGATGGTCTGCCCACCCACTTCGATGACTAAATCCGTCTCCTCTCTAGACTGTGCATTCTCATCTTGCAGGCTGCTGCTGTCTGTATGTTCGTGGTTTGATTTTAGAAAGGAACCACCACCGTCTGATTTAGCCTCGCTGGGCGAGAATATGGAAGAATCTGCACCAAAAGACACATTTTCTCTTCCTCCATTGTGGATTTCTCCACTTGCGCAACTTTTCTGCACGCCAGCAATGTGATTGGACACAGCAGAGTCGGTGTGACGAGGGTCATCTGGAGCTTTTTTATCTCTATAAAGATGATTTGGATCCCCTCTTGATGTGAAGGAGCTGTTACCTTCCTGATGACCTATATGGTTATTATCCATCAGTCTTCCATCCAGCAGGTATTCCCGCTCAAACGGTGGAGAAGAGTTGAAATCCGGGTCATTCTGAAGGAATCCGTGGACAAAATCGGGACATACATTCCTGTTTTTATCAGTAAGCGTGACGAGGTCGGGATTCACTGTGTGGAGGATGGAAGTGGCTGCCACGGCGACATCCCTTCCTCCCTGCCTGTGACCCTCATCCATATCACTGGTGCTCACTGGTAATGGGAGCCGGCAGCTTCAACGATCATGCTGGGTGAACGGACCCACTTATGACTGTGCTCCTCTTTTCTGCACCTACATGGAGAGAAACAGGGAAGGAATTTACCCAGGAAGGGGGGGGTAAAAAAAGCTTACAGCTGCAAAGACAAATTCATTCTCCAAGGGGCGCCCTTTCCCTAATGACAAACACCTTGGAAACCCCAGAACCTGGGGAAACTAAACGAACAGGGCTGCGCTTGCCAACACTGCAGGGTCTAGTTATACTAAGCTTCCTTTGTCATCCTTTAAGCCAGAATTTTCCCACCAACGCTGGCGGTTTAGTAACAGGAATAAAAGCCATTCCAATACATCTTCTAGTAGTCGGCTGCATTTATGACTTGACCCCAAAAAAATTCTAACAAAAGGTTTTTCAGTGGATTATTGTAGTACTAGGTGTACTTAATGACATCCTAAAAGTCTACCAAAATCTGACCACCAGAAAGGTGTATTTTTCAAGATAGCGACCAAGTTGGCCAAGAAATCCCAGGTGAATAGGGTAAAATTTTTAACAAACAGATATCATCATGAAACTTCCCCAGTTAATTACTTACATGAAGACAAAAAAAAATAGCATTGGAAGTTTTTTGAAATTGTATGTGTAACTATGCAAATTAGGCGTATCTCATTGAATATGCGCCAATTCGCATAAAATAACCATTGCTCCTTATTCTTTAACAGAGGCAAGCATTTTTGGTGCCAAACCCCATGTTTTTTGATAAAAGCATCTAATTAGAATATTTAAATTATAGTGACATTAATAGCCATTTTTTTTTGTATTTTTATGTTTTTTTTCATTGTTTTTTTGTATTTTTATCTTTTTTTTTTACCCTATTCACCTGGGATTTCTTGGCCACCTTGGTCACCATCTTGAAAAATACACCTTTCTGGTGGTCAGATTTTGGTAGACTTTTAGGATGTCATTAAGTACACCTAATACTACAATAATCCACTGAAAAACCTTTTGTTAGAATTTTTTTGGGGTATGATGGTTTTTTTTCATATATGCAGCCGACTATAGTGGCTGCAAACTGACCTACTGCAATAATAATCACCCTACTGTCCTTACATGTGTTAATCTGGACACATCCACGACGCATGCGCAAATGGCGTTGCTTTGCTGGAAGAATTTTAATCTTAAATGACTGTTTGACTGCACGTTTTTGCAATTAGATCGACAACTTGTAACGTAATCGAAGACGGTGTGCGGCAAAATGTGGAAAAAGAATGCACGTTTATAAAGACATGTGATTAGAAAATCGTTTTTGACGACGTTATAGATTTGCAGGCTGCGCGTCTTAGTTAAATGTGCGGATAATGTGACCTACCTGCGCGTCCTGGTCGGCACCGGCGCTCCCGGTTCCCTCCACGAAGCTCCCTTACGTAAGACTGAGCTCCGTGTCAATGACTTCACCCCTGCAGACGCGTTTATCCCTCCCGTATGCGCGTATAGGAGCAGCTCCACGGCCGCGGGTCGCTCCTCCGAAGCGAGTCCGACTGGAGGGCTCAGGCTGCGGGCGCAGCTCCCTCACAGGAGCCGTCGCCGTGTCATCTGCTCCCAGCACTCGCAGCCGCTGCGCACACACCGCATCTTCCTCGGGAGACTCCCAGCTGACAGCTGATGCTTTCACTTACGTTTGTTAGTTGTTGTTTTTTTTGCTTTTCTTTTCTTTCTTTAACAGATTGATCAGAAACCCACGCCCACTTCCGACCGTGTTAACCCTCCTCTCAACTCCACGATGCTCCATCTGTCGGAACATCCCAGATGCAGCAGTCATTCCTCCACGCATCATCCCTGTCATGAGGACCACGATGAGTGCGGGTGGGAGGGGGGTGAGGGGATTAAATATCCCACATGAAGAGTCCCACTCTCCCACAGTACTAACACACACCAGTCTCTCGAGAACCTTTTTACTTAAGGCAAGGCAGTGTGTAATAAAATAAAAATGAACGGGCCCTCGCGCGTGCAGTTTTCACCAATAAAAGTCAAGTACTCAAAACTAAGTCTGATGACACCACCCACGACTCTCTATGTCAAACCAATCAAAAGTTATGGCAGAAAATAGGAACTATCAAATATCGACCAATCAGAAGAAGGGGCGGGGCTAATTCAGGCCAATGAAGGTTTAGTACTCAATACCGAGTCTGATGACACCACCCACATTTCTTTATCACAACCCGTTCAAAAGTTATGGCAGAAAGTAGGAACTATCAAATATGGACCAATCAGATGAAGGGGGCGCGCTTTTTGGCGTCTAGCGTCGCCACGGTAACACTTTTGACTGAGAAAAGTAATGCCCATCGTCGCAGGATGGAGACGCACATTTTGATGTATAAACACCTGGGTGCAAGTTACGGTTCGGGCTGCAGTAACGACTGAAGAAATGGCATAAATTGCGCGCAGATTACACGATTAATTGAAAATGGCCGACTTCCTGTTCGGTTTCGGCCATGGCGCCAAGAGACTTTTCTTTAAGTTGTGACTGATACAGGTGTGTACCGATTTTCGTACATGTACGTCAAACTGTATTGTGGGGCTTGAGGCACAATGTTTTCTAGGGGGCGCTGTTGAGCCATTAGGCCACGCCCATTAATGTAAACCATTAAATATCCCATTTTTCTCCAGGCCTGGCTTGCGTGCAAAATTTGGTGACTTTTGGGGCACGTTTAAGGGGGCAAAAAGGCCCTCATTTAGTTGGGGAAAAAAATAAAAACAAGAGAAAAAAAAATTCCTACAGATACAAGGGCGAAGGGCCTTTGCACTGTAAGTGCTCGGGCCCTAATAACAAAAGTGTACAGATAGGGACAACAGGTCAGGTCAGTGAACTACTCTGATATCAACAGCAAAGGGAAAGCCACATGGCAAGCATTGGAAGTGCACCTCCATCAAAGGTCCCAAATATAAGGCAAGGCAAGTTTATTTGTATAGCACAATTCAACATAAGGTAATTCAAAGTGTTTTACATCAACATTAAAAGTAGCAAGAAACAATTGAACAGTAAAAAACAAATAAAATGAAATAGAATGATAAGAAAAGAGGACAAATAATAAAAAGCACAAGTTGTTAAAAAGTAAGGGCAGTAGAGTACAGCAGGTAAGTATTTAATTTAAGAATACGCTTCAGTAAACAGTAATGTTTTTAGGCCTGATTTAAAGGACAGATGAGCAGACCTCAGGTCTACAGGAAGTTTGTTCCACCGGTGAGGAGCAGAATAACTGAACGCTGCCTCACCTTGCTTGGTTCTAGTTCTTGGGACACACAACAAACCAGATCCAGATGAACAGATCAAGCTTGTATTTTGGTCCAAGACCATTCAGTGCTCTGTAGACCAGCAGTACGATTTTAAACTCTATCCTTTGACTCACTGGAAGCCAGTGTAGTGATTTCATGACCGGTGTAATATGGTCCAGTTTCCTGGTGTTTGTAAGGACTCTGGCGGCAGCGTTATGGATCAGCTGCAGCTGCCTGATTGATTTCTTGATAAGGCCTGTAAAGATGCCATTGCAATAATCCAACCTACTGAAAATGAAGGCATGGAAGACATGGAAAAACTTGCATGAATGCATGCAAGTTTTCCATGTCTTGTTTAGACAGAAACCCCTTCATTCTAGCAATGTTTTTCAGGTGGTAATAGGCAGATTTAGTGATAAACTTTAGATGGCTGCTCAAGTTCAGGTCATTTAAACACGTCATGGCAGAATCTAAAAAACAAAAACTGTGATTTTTGAATTTGTTTCACTTTTTATTTCATTTGAGTCAGTATACACCCAAGGCAATTCATGTTTTGTCTTGTCAACTTCATTTTTATCTGCTAGCATACCCTCATATTTTGAATTTCAGACTTGCAACACCTTCAAAAAGGTCTTTCACCAACAGTTGATATAACCACGTTGGTAAGGGATTACTGTGGAAAACATTGGTCAAGTGCAACAATGTAAAGTAACATTCAGAAATGTTACTTAAAACCTTATACTGTGAAAAAAAAAACAGTCAGTCGACATTCCTGGGGCTCAGAAGTGTCTGGGATGGACTGTCACACAGTGGAAACATGAGTTGTGGTCACGCAAATCCATAGGCCTATTTTTAATAAGAAAAAAAGAGTCAGTGTGCACTCCAGACCAAAGACAAAAAGGGTTCTTCAGAGATTCTGCTCTCATTAAAAAAGGCTTGATTGGGAAGACAAGTCAGAGGTCTTTCCCAAACTGAGAATCTGTGGAGGATTTTGTAAAAACAAAATCCACAAGTTCATGTTCTGTACCGTAAACTGTGTTTCCAGGTGAAATGTGACACGATGTAAATGTATTTTATTTGTAGTAAAGAGGTATTACAACATTCCAGAGTCATAAAACCTTTATCCTCCCAACTTTTCTGCTTTGAAATGCATTGCAGGGCTGCAAAAAAATATGGATTGGGTCCATGCAAAGTAAATGTAAAAGGATAAAAATAATTTATGCAAGGCCACTTATACTAATTATATTAAAGTGCAAAGGTGCAGCTGGTAGGCTTAACTTCAAATATCTAATTAATCTGAGCCACACAGGAATTTCCTTTCTAAGGCCTGTCAAAGATTAAACCTAAAGCAGCATTCGTTGCCAAATTAATAATAGTAATAATGACATTTGTGAAGGCACACTTGTGTTACACATAAACCACGTGAAGCACATCTGCATAACATGTGAAAAACCACAACTTCACAAAGCACCAGCAGTTCTTTTGTTCTCCTTTATTTCATGCAGGATCCATCCCAACATCTTCTCCATGGAGACTGCCCCTTCAGATGTAAAAATAAAGAGGAGCTGCTGCGAGGGCATCCACGCAACCGTCCGCCCAGGAGTTTTGAGGGCATGCAGCAAAGACCCTTTAATGTCAGATGATGAGAACAAAGACTTGCAGAGGACTGATACACACACAGAAATAACTATCACCATGGAAACCTTGGGGTCAGGAAGAAAATGAAAGGCTTCCAGGAGCAGAAGTGCCAGATAAACTAACTGGGTTACTTTCATAATACAGTGAAACTGAATGAATTCTTTATTTTCCTTCTGTTTAATTAAAACATTTCAGGGTTCATCTACAAGAGTGAAACGTTATCTTATAGGCGTATGTAAACATGCAACATATAGTACTGGGTGCTAAAAATATCTGTTCCGATGGTATTTTGGATCAGCCCTGGGTGGCTGGAGAACAAACTCTAACATGAAACTGTTATCTTTTAAAAGCTGACAATGCAGTGAAACACGGTTGAGCAACAGTGGACGTGGGTGTTGCAAGAGAGGAAAGGCTCGACCCACTCAGTTCAGGAGTAGGAGAAATCCCAGAAGAGCCGTATCGAGTTCAGTTCCTCCAGGCCCTCGGGCGCATTGCTAGTCCTGGCATGTACTGACTGCTGCACACAATCACACTGGAGTACAAGGTTGAAGGAGTGAAGAAAAGAAGCCCCGTCGAAACTCTCGGGTCTTCTGTTAATCTCTTAATTCACTGTTCCTTTTATCAGAAGACACAAATTTTGACTTCGGTCTCGCCAAAGCTGCTGATGAGTTTCCACGTATTCTGGTGCTTTGCTATTGAATTTTGACAAAAATGGGAAGACTATTGGTTAAAAAAGAATACTGGGGAATTGCAAAAAATGCTTAGTAAACTCCCTCTAAAAAAAAAAAAAAAAAAACTGACTTCAAATAAGTACACAGATTTGCTCAATAAAACAATGTTTATGGATTTATTAATATACATAGATACATACAAGTGTGCCCCCCCCCCCCCCCCTCCCTCATCCTTTTTCAATAACCTTACAAGATGCATTAGAGTTACAAAAAAAATCTCTTTGCGATTACAAGTTCCCTCCGTTAGAGACCTGGCCAGCCAGGGATGCTCCTACACCTCCTTAAACTAACCCAGCCGCGCTTCGGTCACTGTTTCACTTCTTTGCTTCTACAATCCCTTATTTCTGTCAACAGAATCGTTGCAGCACCGACTCAGCTGTCCCAGAGTGATTCCACATTAAGACAAATTCACTCTCTGACTTGTGTCCGTTGCACTTTAAAGTGTCAATTGTGGTGCTGACAGATGGTCAAAACCTACTAATCACTCTGATCTCAGAAGACACAAACAGTTTCCAAGCTCCATCGTTACCTTGCAGACCTCGCGGGCAGGACAGCAACTCCTTAATTCAGATATCTTTTCAACACTGATTTAAATACAACCGCGCCATTCAGTCAAAATGTCCGGCACAAACATTGGAAAGTAAAGACACGTATTAGATATGTTACAGAAGATGACATTAGACACTTTCAAGCAAAGTACATCCTCAGTTAAACAGTATATCTTTGACTGGTTTGTAGCTGCGTTTCATGGATGTTTATTTTCTAAGGAGCATTTGGGGAATATTGCATATACTGAGTGTTGATATACTTGTTTTTTTCTGTCTTGGACAACCGACTAGACTCGAGATAAAACAACAAGGCTGCTTACAGGAAGGGACAAAGCAGATTCTTGAGAAAGCTTAGGTCCTTCAGTGGTTACAGCAAGATGTTGCAAATCTTTTAACTCTGTAAATAAATAACAATGTCTTCAGTCAGAGAGGTTTTCTTCAGCTTTGCTGCAATACATGCCGGTACAGGAGGTCATTTCTCCTACGACGAGTATTTATCTTGACTTTATAATACTGATTGAGTATGAAACCTTTGTTTTGAGAAATGTATGTAGAGCTTTTGGTTAAACTTGGGGAAAAAAGCAGAGGATGAAAGAAAGTGAAATATAAAAGTCTCATATATGCAGATTTGATTTTTTCCACTCATGTGACGTTACATGTTTAGTAGTGGGATCTGCCAGATCATGATGGTGGAGGTGGTGTCCTCGTGGCGAGACTGTTTGGTTTTCTTGTTAACCCGGCGGTGCCCCACCCCTCCGGACACCACCAGCACAGAGCTGACATCCACCTTGCTGGAGCGCCGGCCCCTCTGGTGATAGGCCGGGTCGTGAAGCATGTCATAAAGGGCCCCGTCTTCCGTCCCGTGTTCCAGGGACCCCTGGGAGGGGGCGAGGGAGCCGCAGGATGAGGAGGAGAGAGAGTCCTGCAGGGCCATGCTGGTACAGCCCGCCTCCCCCAGCCATACGCCTCGCCCTTGAGGAGTCAGGGTTGAATCTGCAGGAGGCTGGTTGCTCTCCGCTTCCTGCGACTCCGACGACGGCGGGGGCAGAGATGGAGGGGTGGAGGATGGGAGGCCAGATGGCGTGTTACACACTGCAGCAGCCATGGTGAGGAACTTGACAGGTCCGTTGTGTGCGTGCAGCGACACCATACCTCGACCTAAGAAAAGGTTAGAATATCAATGCAGGATATTTTTGTCCTGTTACTCACTAAATAAATATATATCCATCCATCTATTATCTATACCCGTTTTTTCCTGTGCAGGGTCATGGGGGTCTGCTGGGGCCTATCCCAGCTCATTACAGACAAAAGGCAGGGGTTCAATGTGAACAGGTCGCCGGTTAGAATCATCAATTAACCTACTATGCATGTTTTTGGACAGTGGAAGGAAGTCGGAGTAACTGGAAGGAAACCCATGTAAGCACAGGTGGAACATTTGCAAGGCTAAACATAAAACAAATGTGTATTTCTGTTACAGGTGTAAAATTATGGCATGGACAAAGCAAGGAACTGAAAAGTTGTATCAGCTTAAGAAAATGTTTAAAAAAGAAAAGATAAGTGCCTACAAAAAAGAAGAAGGAGAAAGAGAAAAAATAGATAGAAGAGTGGTATTTTTGTTTGTTTTCTTGTTATAAATGTGTATAGATAGATTGGTGTTCAGTAAGTCAACGTAATTGTATTAAAAGAGAAGGGCAGGTATCATAAGTTTTCTTCTTCCTGCTCCTTTTCTTTCATGGTGAAAATGTGTACTTCATGGAATTTTGTACATTATTAAGAATATATACCATGAATGGCATAAATGAAATGAAATGGAAAAAAAAGAAAATCATGCAAATTCCATACCTAATTCTGTGAGACTGTACCCGATTTAAACCTTGCATAGTGATACCCGTCTCCCAGCGGAGAAGTTATAACGGGATCATATTAGTGTCAAAACAGGGATCCTTTAACTATACTTTATTTATGTGGAAAGAGGAAGTTACAGGAAGTCCGACTGGGTTTGTAGAGCAAGAGGTGTGCGAGGATTGTGTTGTTGAGGTGGCGAGTTGGGGACAGTTGAGGTTGTTGTTGCCAAATGTTCTTGGCAGTAGAACAGTAGAGTTGGAACTCAAAACTGACTGCTCAACCTTAGAGGATGGATTTGGAGTTGACAGGCACATAAATGTTGAAGAATATGGTGAACTGGTTGGTCAGAGCCACGAGTTAATGCACCTTCATCAGTCATGGAGACTGACAGCTTTAAAAAGCTTTAAGAAGTGACCACTTCAAAGGGGGGCAGGTAGTTTTTAGTTAGTTCATGTTTTTACTGTCCATAGACCTTTTAATAGCATACAGTACAATAAATGAAACTAGTTGGTCGCTAGATATAGAAGGACAACCCAACTCTCTCTTAAAGCTTACAATCTGACCGACATGAATTATGCAACAATTCCTTTGCTGTGTGAAGCGTATGTGCTAAAACAATGAGGTTAAGCTCATCCAAACAACCACTCAAGTGATAAAGGATGTGGAAGACATTTCTTGGCTGCAGCATTTAAAAAAATGGTGTTTTCCTGCTTCTCTCTTTTTATATGAACATACTGTAACAGAAGGAAAAATCCTTTTATGGTACATGCTTATGTTAATAAGTGATACAGCTGTGTTTGGGTGTTACCTGTTACTTTGGGGATGCCTTGCAGTCTGGGGACAGAAAGAGCCACAGTCACTCCAAGGTTGGTCCCCACCAGCAGCAGACCGTGGCAAACCAGCAGGCTGCTCACTGACACTCTCTGGTTCCCTGCAGAAAACCACAACATCAGTCTAGTTTTACATTCATTAAAGAGCTTCTGAGAGTGACCCCGTTCAAAATTGCATGTGAAGATACCGAGCTCGGTAAACACGTACTCCCACACGGGGTCTCCTGTAAAAATTAAAAGAGTGCGCAATTAATGGCCCTTTCACCAGAGCTGAATACAGCTCTCTGCTGTTTGCTGGCATTTCTGTAGCAATGATGTTCATCAAAGCTTGTTTGTCTCCAGGGCAACGTGGAGAGGAGCCTGAATAAAAGCAGCCCTTTTCTTTTCATGCTTCTGAACAAAGAAAAACACGCTATTGTGGTCCGCTTTGAGTCAAACAAACAAATACAAAAGTGTTATGTAAGAAGACAAGTGAAGCGTAATGCTGTAATTAAGGAAGGAGGCCTGCCTCCATTCTGAAAACGTTGGGCTATTACAACTAGACGATCTGACCAGACCTTCCTCCTTCCAACTGGTTTAGAAAACTACTGAGGCTTCTTCAGATTGAAAAAACTGAGATTGTTCTGTTAACAATAACCTTTCGGCACGTAGGGCGATAAAGTCCGGGTTGCTGAGAAGTCAGCGCTAAGTGACCTACAGTGTGGAATACGATGCTCATCGGAAACCACCCTCACATGGGAGCTTTGTCATGAATTAGAAATGGAACAAGTGGAATCTGGCCAGATATTTTTTATCATTTTTTTTTTTTTTTTTGAATTGTAATACGAATCTAGATTTTGTTTCTTCTCAAGCCTGCTATGTGGGAGGCGAGTCTGTCATGAGTCATTACTGCAGTAACAGCTTGACTTGAATTTCCTCCCTCAAAGTAATCCTCTTGGGCTTTGGGGGGGAAAAAATTACTGCCAGGCTATCTGTCTGACCCCCCCTCACTAGAGCTGACCCCATGCATGGGGCTCACGCACACACCAACGCACACACACACACACACACACACACACACGTTGCCATACTTCAGGAATCCGACCAGAGAGGCAGGCGGGTACAGTTTAAAACTAAGTTTTGCCCACATGTGCTTCTAATGAGGGCCAAGAGTCAGTAGAAACACACGGACTCCTGGTCAGGGGGCCTTGCTCAACTTCCTCCTTTCATAATATTTTGAGTTCCCCACCCAGAGGGTGAACTAAAATAAACCCTAAGAGAACGTCAACACGTCCTGGCTCTGGCCCTGATCGCAGACCAAAGGACCTCTTTGATCCGCACTTAGTCCTGACACCCAACAGCAGGAGGGAGCAGTAAATCCAAAATAGTGCAAAAATACACTATGTCAGCCAATCACTCCATTCACTCAATCTAGAAATACTTCACATCAGCACATTGTTAGTAATTGCTGTGTCAGTTACCTTGGCTGAAATCCACACCTTATGCCTCCATCGCTATAAACCAATGTTTTCTTTATTTTCATCATTAGTTCATCAAAAACCAAATGGGTTCCTCAGTCATTTTACATTGTAGTTACAGTCATACATACTGTACATACAGTATGTATGCATGCATACATACATACATACAGTCATCATACATACATATATATATATATATATATATATATATATATATATATATATATATATTATATATATATATATATATATATATATATATATATATATATATATATATATATATATATATATATATATATATATATATATATATATATATATATATAATACAAACTCCACAGCTGTGCTCAAGATATTTAGATTTAAATATCTAACAGCGAACTCTCAAAACTGAATCAATGACACATTGATGTAATAGATGAAATTATTAAATTATGAGATGTGCATTGCTTTAGAAATGATTCAACTTTATACAACTATGAGGCTGGCTAAAAAGGGTTTGGCCACAATTTCTGTGAAATATATATATATATATATATATATATATATATATATATATATATATATATATATATATATATATATATATAGCAAGGCCCTTAACCCTAATTGCTCCCAGTGGGTTTGTTCTCTCAGATGTAAGTCGCTTTGGATAAAAGCGTCTGCTAAATGACATGTATATATGACAGTATATATATACATTATACAGTATATATATACATACAGTATACAAATATATATGTACTGTATGTACAATCGTGGCACACAAAAAAAGAAGTGGAGGTTTTATTTACTAGACCCCTGATGTTTGTCTCCCATCAAACCATGCATGGCTGAATATTTAGGTCACAGAGCAGCAGACAGACAAAGGCAGACCCTCATCACAGCGGCCACTACCATCCTCTGAGAAATCATCATGTGTTATTTCCTTTGATTGTGGAAAAACCATTACCTGTTCTTTAGAAACTTCTAAATATATTATTATAATATATACTATATACACATATATGTATATATATGTATATATATATGTGTGTGTATATATATATATATATGTGTGTATATATATATATATATATATATATATATATATATATATATATGTGTGTATATATATATATATATATATATATATATATATATATATATATATATATATATATATATATATATATATATATAACTATATATATATAGTTATTACTTATATATTATGTAGTACTATTTCTTACTTGTGTATAACATATTACACCGGGTGACTGGCTTTTTTTGACTGCAGATAAACTAGGTCTCCATGTCCTGGTCTACTTACAAAGATGGATTTCATGGCACCAATTTTCTCCTAAGTGATTGCTATTACTGCATATTATCCAGCTGGAAAGGGAGTTGGCAGAATTGCTCCAACATGCATGAACATGAGAAGGGTAACTCCACCTAAAGCACCCCCTGTGTGCAACATTGCACCATGAACAGAGGTAGTCACACTGAGGACAACACCCCATGACTCTTTCTGCAGTCCTGACAAACTGGCCGGATTAATTACGATAACGATAGATGATCCCCAACTGCATTAGGACCTCCAGGGACGATTAGATCTCAGTAAAACTGAATGAACTTGCTTCCTACTGATAGAATGACGCTGCTACTGTGAACGTGTGAGTCAGTTTTAAACGGACACAGACTTGCAGATAAAAGACCCATCATTCCTTGCTTCCAACAAATCAGTTGCAGATCCAAACAGTTTGGCTCACAGTTACACGAGATCTTGTTGAGAAACTACACATTTTTGTCTCCGTTTGTTCCGCAGCAGCAGCCAGCACTGATAAAAGCAGCGGTGAAACACTCCAGAGGAGCTCAAACTTCAGGATAAGACAAAAGCGTGGTAGACCAGCCGACTTCAACCGCACAGTGTTGCTGGTGTTCATTTGAGTTTTACATGAGTGGCACTCTTAAATCTCAACGTTGTTATCGGAGGAAGTGAAGTCTTTGTGAAGAGACCCGGAGGATGAAAGCTTTCATGTGTGCCGGTTTCTCCCAGAACCAGCTTCCTCTGTGGTTTCATGGATTCTATTAGCTAATAAGGAGGGCGAGGCCCCACAGCAGACTGCCTTTTATCATCGTCATCTGTCAGACAAAGAGTTTTCCACATGCACCTCTAAACACTGTGGCGAGTAAATCCAAGTTAGGTTCCCCCACAGTGTCAGCAGAGTGTGCCAAGTAGTTGGCCGGTTCCTACATTTTTACTTTCAAGCAGGGAATCCCTAAAGAGGATTTGGGCTCGTAAATTATGTATAAATATAGTTTCTTTGCAGCCAGGAGCACTTGCATTCATAAGTGGCTTCAGAAACAGTTAAATCAACCGCTAATAGAGTTCTGATAGTTCGGCCAATTAGTCACTGCTGCTTTGGAGAACAGAAGAGCTACTGTGATGTAACAAACATTCATTATGTTTATTATATTACAGCTGCTGTAAATATTTTGATGTGTTGTTTAATGTCGTCGCTATCTGGAGGCAAAAAAAGGAAAATTTAAAGCCAAATTGCACACACAAGCAAGTATCTGTGGTCTAAAGATAGCACTGATGCTGATGCTGAAGATGAAATGGGGCCATGCTAATGCAGGCTTGTTATCCAAGTCCTATCAAAGAAGAGCCAGACAATTTTGTAAGGAAACATGTTATATGTGTTCCACATTTGTTACTTCAAATATAAAGAAGGACAGAGCACTATGACACATTGTTGAACTGTTTCCCCATGTATCTTGTGAGCAAAAGTTGACACTACTTATAACTGTATTGTTAAAAATAGGTTTATCATAATGCGTCTAGCCTCTGTTGACTCAGTCCTGCCATTCAGATGAGTGTCTCATACTTAGATAGATAACTTTATTTCTTCAGCAAAGAAATGCAACATCCCAGGGTGGCAGAATTCACACAACTTCATTGCAGAGGAATAATGAAACGAACGAATGAAACGAAGAACGAAGAAACGAAGAATGAGATTAATATTGTAATATTGTGTTGAAATGAAAAACTAATTATAACTACATTCCCAACATTCCCGCTGTGTGCTTGTCAATAATCCAGGTTTGTCCGTTTTATTTACCATCCACATCCACACTTCCTACGACCATACAAGGAATGAGGAAAACCCTTGTCTCTTACCTTTTGATCCTGACTACATCCTCCATATCTTATGTTATTCTCTTTTTTTTTTTTTTTTTTTTTACCTTGTCTGCACACATATTAATGATTGATACCATGCAGGTAAAAACCAAAGGCATATATATGTGCATTATTGCTATATTTAATATATATACATATATACACATCTTATGTTATTCTCATCTGGGTATGGGGACTCGTTCTGGAAATTGTACGTTTTAGAAAGCTCAATCAGCAGTTTCCACTGTCAACAACTTCCCCAGTGTTGTTGTTACGCAACGTCAAATATGTTAAAAGAGGCAAGAATTAGCAAGAGAAAACACAAAAGCAGGACAAGATCCAATCGAATAAAAATAATAAAAACGCTTCAAAACCAGTGTTTAATAGAAATAAATAGATAAGACATGTCCAGATCTGCTGCTGCAGGCTGGCACTTGTGAGTTGCGATTCTAGGACTAACTTCTCCAGTGTGTCTGTCGTTTATTTCTCATCTAAGTAGCTTGGTGTGGTTAAAGCGATGAAAAGTCCAGCTGGTCTCAGATCTGTCCGTTAACATTTTCAGCAGAAAAACTGTGTCTTTTTCTTCATGATTTTGAAAGCTAATTATTGTACAAAGTTAAAACATGCATATTTATTTCTGCTTCTCACTGTAACTGCAGATATTACCATCCAACCAGTACACACTGCCATCTAAAACTCATCAAGCCCCATGAAAGCTTCAAAATATAATATAATTCTAGTCCTAAGAGGGAAAAAAATATGGAAGACATTTATATAACATTCAGTAAAACCAAAGCTGTTTACGTCACACTGCAAGAAATACAGAGATACTGCAAGCAATAATGAACGGACTGCACAAATTTAAACTCCCAACCCGCTGACATAATCCCTCTTCAGCAACTAGGCATGATTTTAGGCTGTGTGCTTTTTGGGTCAGCCTGATATAATTCAGCAGATTACAAGATCCAAAACGGCAGGTCAAACTTGGATGATTTTGCTCCCCCCATAACATCCTCAGCAACATTGTTTGGGCCAAACATACATGGCAAGAAACTGCCCCGGTTTCACAACCAACTGCTTCATTCTGAATACAGTATAAACTACTGTTAACAGCAACATTTGCCATGGTAACAAAACAGTGCTGAACAATACGCCCGCAAATTTAAAAGCTGTGTTTGGGTATGATGATGCAAGCTCATTAGCTCAGGGTGCACACCGCATGCAGCTTACACGGTCCGTTTAATGTGAGTGTTCATTTTCAAAGCCCTTTAAAACAAATATTTGCTTTCCACAAAAAAAAACCTCCATCAGCATTGAAATGGTCTGTTAGCCATGGCTCATTTGTCCTGCCTGTGACACTGCAGCCTCCATATCACAGCCAGTTAATGACAGGTTTACAGCTGCAGTGCCTTACACAATCACAAAGCATAGGTGAACCATTATGATGGAATGCTTTAAGTGAGGTAAAGTTCTCGTCAAAGCGACGATAAAGCGCATTTCTCAGATTTACTGTATCCAGTAGTTCACTACAGTCTGCTGAGGGGATCAAAGGACTTCAGATACTCATGCAGGAGCTTTAATTTAATTTAAGGCTAAGTTAGCCCCAAAGTACAATTATTTTGCTTTTGGCTACTTCCATATAATTTGTAGCTTCTTCGCCATCCAGCAGCACAACTGCATACAGTATTCATTACTATTTTAGTTTATTTTTGTTCAGTTATTAAAAGGGGTGATCGTTTCTGTGCTTTTACAAATGTTCAGTGTGAGACTGGGTTTTTAGCAAGCAAAGCCGCCTTGAAATCAACCTGACAAGGTCAATGACTTGTTTTTATAAAAAAAAAAAAAACAGTGAACAGAGACAAAACAACAAGTTCCTACTTTATCATTTGGACAAAAAAGCCTTTCAAAGACAACTGCAGCAGGCCAAAACTGCCAGAAGAAAAGATATCAGGAAGAGCACATTCATTACCGCTAATACCTGAGTGAAGCAGTCCTTTGAAAATGCCATGTAAAGAAAGCAAATGTAGAGCTGTAATTTTATTTTACTAGATGGCCACAAGATCGGATATCAGCAGGGAGACCAACTATGCTTTTCTGTGCTTTCTCAGACAGTTTGACACTCTGCAAGTATTTGGGACTCTGTCAGGCATACAGATCACATTACAGAGTGTCACAGGAGAGGAGGAGAAGAAAACAGAAAGGTAGCAGTTTGTGAAAGGTTGTAATTCCACAAAATCAACAAGACTTCCTTGACTAGTTCCAGACCTTATGATCTGTCTGTTTCGTGAAAAGGAGGCAGAGAGCAATGGTTTGAAATTTCTGTCTGGTATCAGGCTGAAAAACTCCACAAGGTCACAAACACACAGTTCAATACAAAGTTATTGGTCTATATAGTCATAAACCACATGGAGACTACACAAATACAGAAACAGAGCCCACTCTCGAAAACTGAAAATGAATGAGCAGATCCTGCACTAACTCCATTTGTCAACAAAAAAGAGCAATGCAACCTTTTTAAATTCTGTCTTTGATTAAGTAAAGACGTGTGCATTACTAAACTAACGTAAAAATCAATTTATTTCCAAAGTAGACCATGAAATTGTGACGTTCCAACTAATGTAGATAAATAAATGAGGTGGATTTAATAATTTTCTCTTACGCTGTTTCATTTGAATGACTTGTAGAGCTTGACAGTCTTACCAGGTAGAATATTGTTAACAGGTGTGGCGATGTTTATGTCCTGAAGGTGCTCCAAGGTCTCAGTGTGGAAAAGGCGTAGCGTGGAACCGGAGCTGAATGCGATCCAGATGCCCACTCCAGCCACCACCATGTGCGACACCACCATGCCCTCTTCCTGATGGGCCTCCAGCTGCCTCTACACGAGGGAAACAGAAAAAAGATGACAAGATCGGATTATAACGCACATCTTACGCAGACTGAATGGATACTCTCTTGCTGAGGTCATAGTCCCCTCGAAAAATATAAATTATGCAAATCACAAATTCCTAAGACACTTCCAATATCTCTGTGGGGAATACATTTGTCAACATTTATACAATTTTCTGAAGGATCTGTTGAAACTGTGGAGATAATCTTTGTTAGAGAAATTTGAATGTACAAATTAGGTGAAGCTGATGATGCAATGCGTAAAAAAAATTGCTGTCTGCAAAGAAATTAAGTCAAATCTAAGAATTGCTTCTCTTTTTCTTTTATTTGCATTTCCACACCTGCTTTAAGATTTTTGTAAACATGTAATCGAAACTATTGCATTAGCTTAATCACTCTTAAACGAATAGTCTAAAAATCCAAATCTGAACACAGAGCGCGAACACTGTTTGGTTTACTGGGTTAAACTTACTTTTGTCTGCAGAGTAAGATCTCACCTGCCACATGCTGGCTGTGTGCGACTGCAGCTTAGTGGGAAGCTCCACGAAACCCACAGAAACTTCTCACCACACTTCTCAGTCTGTTTAGACTGCAGCTGCCCTTGTATTATGAGCGTTTGTTATGACTGCACACGCAGATTATGCTTTAAGAACATGATGAAAAGGCCCAATAGACAATGTGGTACGCTGGTGTGAAACTAGTTTCTCTTTTCAGGCCATGTGGTGAATTCAGTTGGTAAATCTCAAATGAATGACATTTTTAAACACTGTTACCCTAACTTTTGGCCTTCTTTTATTGCTTAATTTGGATAATAAAGATTTCAAATAATTGCAAGCTATTTCTTTTGAACCTTGTGGCAGAAAGTCAAATATGAAATAATCTGTCCAACTCCTGGGTATGTCCAGTCCTTCTTCCATCTCAGGAGAGAAAACTGTAACTGAAATTCAATCAAGCACATGCTTAATGAAATATATTCAATATCTTTTTCTTCAGCTATCTGATTTTTAGTCATTATTCTGAACTAAGTGTTTGGACCGACTGTCTCTAACTGCAGGTCCTTAGTGAGGAAAGTGAGCAAATAAGGCTGAAGTCTGACATAATGAGCTTAATGAGGCTAAACTGATTATAACTGAGCGCATGTCAGAGGATTACTATTCCTGTACGCATGGCAGGTGCTCCCATTCCCCAAACCAGGCCAGGACATACAAGGAATTCTGTATTCCCGGATATAAAATATGGGAATAAAAATTAAGCAGCATTGTATTTTTTTAGCATTCAAACCAATTCAGTGCGACTTTAACAAAGTAACATATTTCCAGCGTTTTTAAAAATTAACTCATGTAACTCTTGTCATTGTACCAATAGATATACTATTGATCACAGAACTCTGCAAGGCCGTTTTTAATACACTATTTTACATTAAAAGCAAAAAAATCCCTTTGTTTTCCTCTTTCCCTTTTTTAGCTTTTGTGTCTCATTGTGCCACTGAACTGACCATTGTCAGCTTTTCAGCCCCCACATTTACTTGTTCCTTATGGTTTTACAGAGCCACAGTACCCACCTCTTTGCTACTCAAGCAGAGTGGAAGAAAGTCAATGATAATCTTGTACAGAAGGTAAGGTAGAGTTTGTTCAAAGGTCACAACTTGTTTCGCAAGTTACTTCTTTGAAAATATAGTTGCTACGAAAGATCTGAAGAGTTTACACTTGTCAAACCTATTTGAAGATGGAGTAACTCCCAGATCATTCATCCTGTCCATATCTGTGTATTTATCAGGTGTGTGTACATCAGATGTAACAAGTGTCCATTTGTGTAAAATGAGGGACTGAATGCAGTTCTGCAGCAATGAGTTTTACTGTTTTGGTGATTATGTGAATGGGTTTCCAAATGTACTCAGGCAGCTGTTAATACAGGACCCTCTTTAGTTTCAATAATGTGTGGGAAGATCTAAGATGATTTTTTATTTCAGCTTTGTTTGCTGTGATTAAGACAAGCAGACAGGAGCAGATACACAGACTGGAAAAGAGATAACCAAAGTTATTTACTCAACACACAGTCTGTCATTTTAACTACCCTGCCCATGTTGTGATGTGGTGTAAGAGCAGTCGGGCCTTATCAGACCTGGCTTACATACCTCCACGCAGTGCGTATGGGTGCTGATGATAAAGACTTGTCCACCCGATGTGGCCCAAAGGTGCTCCTCCACAGCCAGCATGGCCTTGACAGGGAGGACTCCCAGCTTCAGTAACTTAGGCTTGTCAGTGCTCCACAAACCATCTAAGAAAGCAAACAATACATTGAATAAATCATCAAATAAAACATCAAAAGCTACAACAAAATAATTCCATCTTTGTTGTAAACTCTCTGCAGTATAAATATAGATCTACATTTCTCAAGATGAGGGGAAAATGGTTTGTACAGGAAATAAACGATATAAAACAGCCAATCTGTCTTTATTAATGTCATCACTAAAGGTTATCTGCATTTATAAATCTGCTAATGCTTTATGAGAGGCCATTGATGGTTTTCACAGCCTTCACTATGAATATAGATGGGCTGTGAAGCATTAGTCAGAGCTGAACTGCATCCCACAAGCACATCCCACACATTCTGTCGTACATGTGCCTGGACAGAGTGTGATCTCCACTGAAAAAAATGAAGGAAAATAATTTAAAAAGAAAGCCCCTGCAGACTCTTTATAAATATCAATCCTTCTCCAACCATTTTATTTACTTAAAAATTCAATCCGCAGTCATACAATGAGAGGATACAGAAAGCTATTCAATGCCGTTAACACACACTGACAGGAATAAGTGTAAGTTTTACAAAACACAAGTGCAGGTAGCTCTATTACTAAAGCCTTTAAAGTTTTATGAGGACCCATCAACCTTGAATCAGTGTTAAATCCACTGTTTTACAGGCCCAGAGTTGAATACAAAGCATATTTCATCCAGATACCACATCCCCTCAGCTAATCTGGGCCAGGAAGTGAATGAGGCCTCACTGATCATGTTTGTTTAATCAAAGGGACAAAGGCGAGTATTGAGAGGAGGAGTGCCGTGCAGTGATAGATGTTGTTTTAGAGGGACAGTAATCACCAGGGAAGTAATCTCCTCCTGAAGTAGTCAGGTGGGATCAGCATTCCAGCAGTGTCCAGTGTATATTATTGTAATAATGACCCAGTGTAGGTGAATGTGCAAGAAAGGAAAGGGAAATGAGAAAAAGGAAAAGGCGAGTGGTAGAAAAAAAAAAACCAGCAGTGCCAACTTGAAGGCTTATGTAACTCCTCTCTGCTGCCCACACAACTTAATTTTAAACTGATGTGTTCCTTCATGTCATTACCAGTTGTAGAAAACTGTCAAATGTGTGTATATACCACAAATAAAAAAGATGTAATCCAGCAGGGAATTTATCCTTATTTTTAAAGAATGTTTGCGTCTCCCTCTCTCTCTCTGGGAAAAAGGTAAATGACAGAAGGGTGGCTGAACAGAGGGAAATAGTTGATGTTCTGACTGGCTGACTGTGACCTGCGAGCTGTGCTGAATCATTGCCTCCCTCTCTTTCAATTTCTCCTGCAGTCACTCACTTCGGAAATAGCAATCGTGGCAGAACTAGGCTGCCGGCTTCAGAAACACCGCATCAAAAACAGTGCAGCATTTCCTTGCAGAAACCCAGCACTGAAGGCAGAGAGGACAAGACGGCATTCCCATCTGCACAGTTCACTCTGATGCTCTGCCAATATTCACTTTTGATCAGCTGACATTTTTTAACACAAGTTCTCTCAACTCTCCTCTTGTCAGACAAGTAAACAAGTGTGAGTTGACCTAAAATGTTAATCCTGAATGAATTATCCATGAATGACAACAAGCAGCTTTTAAAAATATTCCAACAGTCACATACAAATGAAAGCTATCCTGCTATAGAGTGATATCTTGCTCTATGGGACTGGCTGAGTTCTTTATTGGGTAGTTTCGGTTTTGACTTTGCATTTCCATTTGATGTTGTACTTCCTGTTTCATCATGAATCTGTTGCTTCCTGTTTTAGTATCACAACAGCTCTCTTTTAAAAACAACATATAATACTATACTACTGGTACACAACAGAGTATGCAGTATGTGAAAAACAATAAATACCACGATGGTTTGCTATTTCAGCAAAGATTTCCAGTATGCTTCTGAGCAGTTTACCCTGCATTATGTATCCCATAATGCAATGAGGCAGAACAGCTGAAGATGGTCATAGTGATTATGTAACCGGCTTTAAGTTTTGCAGTAATATAGCTGCTTTTCTGGAAGCTTACTTCCTTCCAACAGCCACCGTATCAGTATGCACCACTTACTACAATATGCAAAAACAACCCTTATCACACATGCTGCTCATTTGTGTTTACTTTCTTTGGTGTTTATATGCTTTGAGGTTATTTTTGGTATCTGCCAAACTATTGTCCCACAACCTCTTTGGTTCAGTCCCAAGCCACCGTGTCTGCTCAGATGTTTTGAATTCTCGATTTTGTTAATTTATTTCTTCTGTTATGCCCTGCAGCAGCTTTAGTTTTGACCTGTGCATTTGTTCCGGACAGCGCTGATGTGAAAACAACAAAACAAGGTGTAATTAGCTGTCTGCAAACATCTCAGGACAAATTAATAAGTCCTGAATATATCTTCCACACAGCCTGACAAGGGGAAGAATTAAAAGTAATCTGACCTCAGGTTATTATCCATCTTCTGTCTCTGTCTGTGTTCAAAGCTGAGCTATTCGGTCTCCGTACAGTACACAGCATCAAACTACACCATGGAAGCTCACACTCAATCCTAAAGTATATTTTAAAACAGCGATCAATCAAAAAAATGCATGTGTTTGGAACTGTGGGTGGAAGCAGAGCCCAGGAGGTAAATACTTTGCAACTAGAAATACCGGTACTGTAAGATAGTAAAAGCAATATTTGCATATTTGACAGCCAACAGTTACATAAATTCACATTGTCCCTACTTTAGAAAAAATAAGTCTTTCTTCACTCATATATTAGTGAGGATATGAGGGATACAGACTCAGGAGAGATCCCAGACATCCTTTGTCTGCACTGCTATGAAACAAAACTGAGAATGTAGAAAAAGTGTGGGAAGAGTGTTGGCCCAGATTGTTGGGTCTGTGCTGGGGAGCAAAGGAGGAAAGATCTCAGGTCACAGCTTCTCCCAGACAACAGAGTAAACAGAACAAAGGAAATGCGCAGCGGAGGAAACCTTTGACCTCAAGCCACACATTGTGACTGACTTACATAGACAACGTCAAAAAGTCAGTAACAGTGCTCTTATTCATTCAAAAAACTGTCCCACACAGAGAACACGGGGTTACTGAATTTTACCTAAAAACACAGTTCTCAGCATACTTTTACACCCAAATATAATTACTTTAATGAATGTCTTTCTGTTATGTACATTTAATGATTTCACCTCATGACTGGTGTTATTAAAAATATTTAAGAATATAAACAAACTTTACAAAGCAGAAATCAAAGAAAAGTCTCTTTCCACTCTGAAACGCACCTTGTGATCTGCAGTAAACTGCCACCGAGCCGCTCACCAGGCCGACGAACAGACAGTGCTTCTTGTAGACCAGGCTGGTGACAGTGGACTTATCGGGGGTGAAGAAATGTTGCAGGCGTACCTTCTTGGACCGTTGACTGCTTTTATACACAATGATGCTAAATTGAATGAAAGATAAACTTAATACAAAGATGCATAAACACACATCTGCGTTTCGTCATTTAACATTTTGGAAACAGATGCATAAAACAATGTTGCTCATTTTTTTCATATCCTTTGACATTTGGTCTAGTACAGCTATTAATTCGTTATTACTTGCAGAAGCACATCTGTACCTGCCCTCCTCCATGCCTAAACAGACACTGGGGGTGTCAGTGGCCTTTGCTGAGGGAACCTGGTTGTTCTCGGGATGGTTTTCACCATTCACTTGAAGTTGCTCAGCTGGGACGTACGCCATGCAGAGGATCCGAGACTCCACGTTGAAACATTCAGTCACTTTAGGGCTGGAGTTCTGCATTGCCACTATCGCTATCTGAGCCATCTGGTTGGTGCAACTTGCAACCTGAACAAAGACAAAAAACCATACATGTTTTTATCATAGTTCATCACTTTAACATTAATCAACTGTCAATAATGATTTAACTTTATAATAATACAGTTAAGCATAAAAAAAACAAACTAGTTTGACATTATGTTAAGTCTTCTTTTATGTCCTTGTTGTAAGATAACACGTTACTCTACTGCACAGAAGGATGTCTCACCCAGACACATCCATGGCCCACAGCAGGAGAGTCAGCTGTACTGTCTGTGTTGACGTGCGGTTCTGGATTATGAACAGCACATTCCACCTACCGCAGAACAAGACAGGAGAAAAGATGTACAAAGTCAGATGTGTACATGTTTTCAGTCCCCGTAACAGAAAACTCTGAGTAATTAAAACAGTTTCTAGGCTGAGTTCAGCATCAATGCTGAGCCTTCCTGTACAAGCAACGTTTAAATCATTTTAAACAGATGCGTCTATGCTCCTGCTCAATTTACCTAGAAGTTTAATAACAGGGGAGACGGTCAATAATGTTGGTTACAAGTATAATGCAACCAAAACTACTAGAAGAAACCAGCTACCAATTTTTAAACAATATTTGACTAAGTCCAACGCCTTAATGGTCACAAGGTAGCTCACTTGAACTTTACCAACTATTTATTAATATTAGAACAGATCTGATATCAACACAGATCTGAGTCAGGGTGTTGGTACAAAATCCAATCCCAAAAAAAGGAAAAAAATACAAACTACGAATAAAAAGCAAAACCACATTGTCCTTTTAAAATGAAAAACCATTACCACACTCACATTTCCTCAACAGCAACATCACATTCACCACTAACATCCCACTCTCACTTTTATAAATGAGAGCCACCTTGAACTTTCCTCCCTCTGGCCAGGTGTGATATTAGTAACATCCTGTTAGAAGTGTGGGTCCATGTGTGCATGAAGAGTTGCTGGAGCTCAACCTTATACATGTTTCCAGTTCAGCTGTTTAGTTTACGTATGAAAAGCATGTTTGCCCTGCTTGGGGATTCATTTCAAGGTACACCATTTCAATAGGGAAAAAAATAATAATTCATTTATGTCAGCAAGGATCAGATATGCTCCTTCTCAAGAAGTGGAAACAGTTTATAAGTCATGCAAGTGAAATGCTTAGTAGGTCCAAAGGTATTAGGACAAGGGATTTCACCTTTTCTCAATTCCCATCTCAGCTTTTGTGTAAATGGGAGATGGAAACACCTTTAATGCCAAAAAAATTTTTCCAGTCCTTATGGAAAACATGTTTTGAAAATCTTCTCCCACGTGTGACTTTGGCTGAAGAGCTGCATCCAGATTGATGGGAACAAGGCTATTTTTAAAATCTGACAGTTGTGAAGGAAAAAAGCCAAAGAAGTGGGGAAATCAAGCCACAGCACAAATTTATTTCACGGCGTGGCAGAGCTTGATTTTCAACTACTTGTTCTGGAATAATATCTGAACAAATTATTTACAGGTGTCAAATCTTATTGATTCTAATTTGAGTCCATCCTGGGCTCACAGAGGTAATCAAACCCTGACCTTTGCATTATCAGGACCATGCTCTTTGCAGCTGAGCAAACCAGCCCAACAAGTCTCTTCGGAGTCAATAATTGTGTGAATATTTGAGTTGAAATGTGTCAGGTGCTCCAACTAGCATGTAATCTATCTCTCATTCTGTCAAATCAAACTGGTCTTCATGGAAATTACAGCGTCAACCTTGTTATTGACAAGATGGAAAAGAAACTCCTCACCTTGAAATCCTGCAGTTTTGACATGACGACAGGCATTTGTCGAAGCAAGAGAGGGTGTTTCTGCTTTTTAATCTGATTTCCATCATCTTCTGCAAAGAACCATCCCTGCAGGTTATCCTCCTCTGATGAAAAAACACACAGACAACACACTTCAATATATACAAAAAGCAATAAAGCAAATTACTTCCTTTAAAGAATGGCTCTAGGGTTTATATTGTAATACTCCAATGATTACTTTAATGAAGTAAATATGACAAATAAATGAGTCAAAAAAGACAAATGAAGCTATGATACTGTATTGTTTTCAGCCACACTTGATAGGAGTGAAAGCTCACAGAAAGGCAGTATACCGTACCTAGAGCCAGTTTAGCCATCTGCAAGTTACTGATCCACGACTGTTTAATGGCCGGGCTGAGTGTGTTGAACACTGCACTGAAGTATGTGGGTTTACCCGTCCTGCCAAAAGAGAAGACAGAACAAATACAAAAGGGATGAGAAAAATAACAAGATCTTTCTAATTTCCCCTGAATTCCTTTTATTCATCTAAAGAACAACATATCAGACAAAACTGGGGAGGTTGGACGTAAAATTTTGCTACAATCTTGACAATGAAAGATTAATGCAGCGGTTCAAAAGTAGGAGAGATCAAGAAATGCAGGCAGAGCGGCAACCAGTTTTTAGTGCACGACAATTTGAATACATTGTTTTTGAACTTTTACCCGGTTAAAAAAAAGTATGAAGTTATGTTTTACTTTTTCTGTCAAGCCATAAATCTGGGAGTGGTTCTTGACTCAGACCTGACTTTTAACAGCCACATTAACACAGTAGTGAAGTCTGTTATCGCCTAAAGAACATATGGAGGATTAAAGAACTGGTGTCTCAGCAGGACTTGCAAAAACTTGTCCATGCTTTTATCTTCAGTAGACTGACATATTGTTCTCACGGGTCTCCAAAGAAATCCATCAAACAGCTGCAGTTAATTCACAATGCTGCTGCCAGAGACCTTGCCAAGACCAAGAGAGTGGATCATATAAGTCCAGTTCTGAGGTCTTTACACTGGCTTCCTGTCCATCACAGAATAGATGTTAAAATCCTGCTGTTGGTTTATAAACCTCTGAATGTTTTAGAGACAATATATCTCTGATCTCCTTGTCCATCATGAAACAATCAGAACCCTCAGGTCGTCAGGGCCA
This sequence comes from Cololabis saira, assembly GCF_033807715.1. Classification (NCBI taxonomy): domain Eukaryota; kingdom Metazoa; phylum Chordata; class Actinopteri; order Beloniformes; family Belonidae; genus Cololabis; species Cololabis saira. Next base: position 27,223,783 of record NC_084602.1, read on the forward strand.
TGCCTACTTTCTGTACCCAGAGTTAGAACCAGACTTGATGAGCCATTGTTCAGCTTTTATGCTCTTCACCTGTGGAACAAACCCCCAGAATGCATCAGGGCTGCTGAAACTCTCAGTTGCTTAAAGTCATGGTTGAACAAACCTTTTTATTTACTGCTGCATTTCAGTAATCCCTTATAATGCACTGCAACCCTTAGTTCTTGCATCGCATTTGTGTAATTATTTTTAACTGATGTCTGTCTGTCTTTAATTATCCTTTTAAACTCTTTTACTTTTTAATGGATGTCTTTAAAATTATTTTTTAATGTAAAGCACTTTGAACTATTTTGTACATGAAATTTTCTCAAAAATTTCTCAAAAATTATTTTGTTTAGTGCTTTTGTCTTGTTCGTTTTTGGCCTGTTAGTGTGTTATTGTGTCTTGTGTTATTAATGCTGATGTTACTGTTGCTGCTTCATGTTGTTTCTGTTTTCGTTTGTAGCAATTGTCTGTTGTTGAGCTTATGTTAACCTGTGTGTGTATGTATTTTAGCTTAGTTTCTTACCTTTTAATCTTTATTCTGATATAGCCTTTTTATTTGGAAATGTTTTATTGATTATGTCTTAATCATTTTTCTTTTAGGTTGACTATTTTTACACCAGTCCAGGGACAGCAGATGCAAAATAGCCTTTTTGGCTAATTCCGGCACATTTTACATTTGTTTAAATGTGTTATTAATGTGCATTGTCCCTGTTATCTAAACCTTTAAATAAATAAATAAATGTGCTTTACAAATAAACTTGCCTTGCCTTGTCAGGAAAGTCCTCACAATGTGTTTTATATGAAACGTTTGCATCAGTGAAGCAACTGTGGAGCAAGAATTGCCACTTAAGTCTCTCCAAAGGTTTGTGTGAATGTCAAAAAAAGTAACGTCAAAAAAATCTTTAAAAAAAATAAATAAAAAAAGGAAAAAGAACTAGCTACCCAAGTCAAACCGCACTTTTTAAGGCAAATGAGTCTGCCTGGTCAATAAGGAGATCGAGTGTGACAGATGCCAATGTCAATTATCGCTTCTATAAGCAGCCCTTGCAGTGTGTGGTCATTAAATGTGTGTGCCTGCTGTGTATGTTTGCACGTCTCAAATGATTTTTCCCTGTTGCTGTCGGGTGGTGAGAAGGGGCTGTATTCTGCAATGGAGGGATGAAGCAAGGAACGAGAGCAGCACAGCTGTGTTTCCAAACATAACCACGGATAATCTCAGCGGTTAAATGCAGCAGAGATGAGTGATGAAAAGAGAAGTACAAAGAAAGGAAAGGAAAAGACAGCTGTGGTCATAAATAATGTGAATGGTTCCGAAACAAGACGACCCCTTGGGAAAACTGTATCAGGGCTATAATGTTGTGGTGATGTGTAACAGTATAATTGTGTTTAGCAAAAGCATCCGATTTTGGTTGCAAACACTGACGTGTATTTCCTTTTTTGTGATTCAGGCCTCATATTAGAGCTAATGGGGAAATGTGTTTATCCAAATATCCCACTGTGCTTTAATACACTCTCATAAAGCTGGAACAGCAGGGTAAAAGCAGGGTAAAAGGGGATAAAGACAACACTAGGATAAACAGAACAGCCCCAGAGACGACACTGCTGTTATGTTCTGGCAGGACCACAGTCGGGCACAAGTCGAACATGCGTGTATGTAATTGCATATATAAACAGACTTGTCTTGTTTGCCGGGCAGCTGAAGTTGGATCCTACACCGGTCAGCTGCCCTGATCTCTTCTTCCTTCTTCAGTATGAGCCTCTGGAGACCTGATACCCAGTCCTGCGCCACGGTGGGATTCACATTCTGCACGCAAGAGCATAGGTAGACCAGAAAAAGAGAGGGAAAGATGAGGAGAGAGAGAGTAATGGCATTCAGGGGAAAAATAATTAAGAGGGTGAGAAAGAAGGAAGGAGCAAACAACACGCAAAAAACATAAATGAGCAAATAAACACTTGCTGTTCTTTTGCCTTAATTTAAAGGGGACCTATTATGGCATCTAATACCTATTTGAAACAGGCCTTGAATGTCTTAAAAACAAGCTTTTGATTGTTTTTGCTAAATAAATTCAAATCAAATCAAATCAAATAAAATCAAACTTTATTTATATAGCACTTCTCATACACATAATGCAACACAAAGTGCTTAACATAAAACAAATAAACATAAAACTTATTAACGACTAAAATATTTAGATAAAACATGAGATTAAACAAAAATAAAATATGATAAAAAAGGATAAACTAAATATAAAACAGAGCAGTAAGATCCAATAAAAATAAGGGTGAGCATAAGAAATTTAAAAGAGTTAAATGAGTCAGTTAAAAGCCTGATTAAAGAGATGGGTCTTGAGCCTCTTTTTAAAAACATCAACAGTTAGAAATTCAGCCTCTGAGCCATGTCTTTATCTTCCCATTCTCTAACCGTATTCGCTATGTGGGATTCGTGAGTGGGCGGGCGGCTATGATAATGACACACTGTGCTGACTGGCTGCCTGACACGATGACGCGAATGACGCAATACACCGCTACGAAAAAATGGCGGAAGCTCTGGCCAGCGGAGTTAGTTGTGGGCGTGGTTTCACGCATCGGAGGCCAACCGATGTAAATCGCGCCCGTCGTTACGTAACGACGGGAGCAGAATCGCCACATCACACTGGATGGCTCATCCGGGCGACTGTACAGACACTGCAGAATTTGGTTGCTTTACTCCTTCTCTGAGTTGGCAGGTTGAGGGGAGACCACTTTATATATGTTAAAGCAAGAGAAAACTTGTTTTTCATAATAGGTCCCCTTTAATGAAGTGATTCGCCATCTCAGCTGGATGAAGCGGGTCACGAGCTATACTGGATTCGCACATCTGTGCAAGTATAAGATTCTTATTGCGAGAACATGTCACAGGAAATGTGGCCTTGAAGTATTTTACTCCAATGCAGCATGACCCATAAACCGACGAAATGCCTCTCATTTCACGTGTAATATTTAAATACTGTCCATATCATTGAAGAGGCAAAGTTTAGTGTTAAATTCTTGGCCCCTTTTCCCTTTGCCTTTGCATCAGTCTCCATCCCTCCTTCCGTCTATTTGGAGACATATCTTTCTGAGAGCTCTTTCATTACCCTGCCACCAGCAGAGCACACCACAAACACAGCCTTTACATACTCAGGCTGTGCTCTGCAGACCTACACCTCAATTTCACCAGCACAGGCCCTCTTGTGTGGGCACATGATATGACAGAGTTCACTTGTTTCAAACAGGTCTGAAGAGACTCCTGGTAATTGACTAAGGTAAATGAACCATGCCGGTGCATTCCATAGTCTGAGTATTATATGCTCACATAACAGCCCAGTCCTTATGAACATCTGAGTAGAAACACAATGAATAGGTTTTTAATTTAGCAAATTTAGCCAAACTTAATGGTCTGTTAATACATGGCATAAATAAAGTAAAAGATTTCCTCTGAAATCAGAAAAAGAATAGATAACATTTAAATTTTTAATTAATCAGGGTTAAAAGCATTACTGTTTACTCAAGCGTACTCTTAAATTAAACTTACCTGCTGTATTCTACTGCCCTTATTTTTAACTGCTTGTGCTTTTTATTATATTACTTATTTTCTTATTCTTATTTACTGTCTAATTATGTCTTGCCGCTTTTAATGTCAATGTAAAGCACTTTGAATTACCTTGTGTTGAATTGTGCTATATAAATAAATTTGCCTTGCCTTGCCTTGCCTAATTCTTCGTGTCTGTGATGACCTCACAAACCTTTGAAAATATACTAAACATCAGTTTAACTTCCACAGAATTGTATTTCACTGATTTGACAGTGTTTGCGTTTAAAGAAGTCATACGGTACCTGATAGTTTCCTTTGAGGCTGCAGATCATGCTGGAAATCTGATTGACCAAACTGAGATCATGAATTAGATTCTGCAGATCTTGGTACAGCTGACCCGGGCCCACGTACAGCTTGTCTGCACAAAAACACAGTTGTTGTTTTTTAATTTGCAAGTTATTTACATTAAGTGAAATAAATGTGAATCTCTATTGGAAGGTACAAAACTTAACCCAAAAAAAAAGTAAAATATATACATATGAAGCATGACACCAGTTTAAACCCACAGATACAGAGGTTTTTCTGCGATCTAAACGCATCAGCTGTCAACAGTTCCCTCACGCAGAGCTGGATACGCAGCCACCAGTGGGCGAGGACAGTCTCACGAGATCAGATGTTAGAAATGGGACAAAGATCAATAAAGAGCAATCAGTTACTCCAAAGGCAGCAGAGACAGCTCTGCAAATGTGTCAGTGATTCACATCCATGTTTCGCTTGTTGAAACACTGTTATCTGCTGTCAGCTTTCAAACGCCAGCTTCTTTCCATTTTGTTCATATTTTTTTCTTTACTTTATAGCTGCCAGAACGGCTTTGGTGCAGTATATTTGCCTCTCATCATTTCTACATTTAAAGCATCAAATCTAATGATCCCGTGTGATGTAATCAGAATAACTGATGAGTTGTACATCTGTACCAAAAGAAAATGACGTGTTTCACCGCAGCAACAGAAAATATTCAGGATTATGTTCCAAGTGGAAGACTTTCAAAGGAGGCAACAAATGCTTGGAATACATCGTCTAGCTGTGGGGATGATGCAGGATGATGAATGGTCCAAAATGTTTTCACATTTTCTCATGAGTGTGCACAATACGACTGTTGATGTTGAGGAAATGTGAGGTGGTTCATCATTTAATGTTAGGAGGTTCTGAAGCCACTTTACAGTATTCTTAAATAACAAGATTAGTATTTTTTTTTAACGTTTTTTTGATCACCAGTTTAATTGTGAAGAGCAGCACCCAGAGAGTAGCAGGAGAATTCCTGTCCGTTGGTAAACGTTGCCACCAGACAAATAGTTGAGGTCGTCTGTTCAAAATGGCTCATTTAACAGGAACAAGACTTTTTCAAATTAGATTGTACTGCGTAAATCGTTTTCATTCCTGAAGACAGCTAACGAGCACACATCAGTGAACAAGGAATTAAAATACATCAGAGTGTTTGGCACCTAAAAGCCTTCAGCTCAGCTCTTCCTTTGCTTCTACATTCCCCTCATCATTGTCTTCCACAATTGCAACTCAGTCGAGCTGGCGCTTCTTCTCCATAGCAACCCAGTCCATTGTCCTCCTGAAGGTCTCCCTAGCTGAGTACTCGGGGATAACTTTATCCCTGTTTGTGCATCACCAAATGCTGCATTCGGAGTTGCTTCTCTGAGAAAATGTTTCTAAAATCTTTGTTTGTTTGCAAAAGGCTCTCAGAGAAAGTCTGCTACCTTTACACATGTATGAGCACAGATACAACAGCATCCTGCACGGCATATGGATTTTAGATAATGCTGTCATTTTCATGCTCAATGGCATTCTATATTATGTCAACGGCAATGGCACACATACTAATCACTCCGCTAGTCTGATGAGGTGTCTACCTTTTGCCAGCATTTTTGTGTACAATTGAAATAACTGTCTGGTTTAAATGAGTTCTGCAACTATCGTGGCTTGTTAGTCTCTTCAAATAAGGAGCTAAATACAGGTCTTAACATATATCCTGACTGTACCTAATTGCTTCACCCTCACAAATAAAGAAAGAGCAGATGTAGCACCGCGCAAATCAGCAACATGGATGTGCTGTTTACCGTTTGAAGTATCAAGTACAAATAATGAAAATAAGAGGTTAATACAATCCAGATATCATTAAGATCACTATTCCCACAGACTAGACAGGTTCCGTGCAGTCCATCCCAACTGGGATCCAACTTTCTGAAAGGCTCTTTGTGCGAGTTCCAAACGCCAAAAGCTTTCCAACAAAAATGGTCCTGGGAGCATCTTCAGACGGAGGCCAGTCTTCTTTTCAATTACACACTTCTTAAAAGCAAACAATGTATCTAGAAATTACATACTGTGCTCGGAGGGGAAGTAGGAATATGTGACTTTAAATGACAAGTTTGCAGGGTGGTCCCACCACTGTGCTGCATAAAGGTGAACTCATCCGAAAAGCATTCAAAAACATGACATCATGTGCTGGAGTCTTTTCAGTGCCTCCTAGCTGGTTCATCGCTAAGCTGCTTTTGGCTGAGCGCAGACAAGTGAGAAACTGTTGTTTCCCCTTGTTAAAAGTTTCTGGACTATGAACGCAATTCTAAATATACACAAACAATCAGGCTGATCTTATTACTGATATTAATTTAAAACAATGTGATGATGGATAATCTCTCCAAATCAGCTTCCAAGACCTCTAATTCATTAAATGCAATTTGTAGAAAACTATAGTACAGTGACACCCAAATGACCTTTCATAGGCTTGAGGAGAGTACGTTTATTACGCTTGTATGATCACAGAAGGTCAAGATGAGGTTGTGAACCTGTCTGTGATTTGCAAACCGAGGAAAACCTTCCAGCCAGACCAGATGTTACTCAGGTCTGCTTCTGCCATCTGTTAACATCCATCCGTCTAACAGCTGGACTCTTGGTTTGGCTCAGTGACGTACAGGCAGAGGGATGCAGATGACCTGACATGAGACGGTGCAGAGAGAGCACGCTAAATGGAGCTTAAATGAAAAAGAGTATGCCGGCAGATAAAAGGAAGTACACCATGGTGGTGGAAGAGGGGCTCATCTCTGAGCACGAATTAACCAAAGCTTTTTGTAATGAAACATGGCTGATGGATTGTATGCTGGACTACAAACAAAAAATTGCAGGATTTTATTGAGATATACACCTAAAAGAAAAAGTTAGTATTAGGTTAATGTATAATACAGAGATGGCAATTCCAGGCCTGTGTCACGGGCAACCAAAAATGTGAAACTTTGACCTCAGCTTGAAAACTCATAACCGTTGACGGGCTGAGGATAATACTTTATTATAGCATTCACCAGCGCAGCAATGACACCACACTGCCTTGAGACAAACATACGAACACAAGAAGCAAATCCAGGAATAAAAACTGCAGTGCTGTGCCCACAAAATCATACACTCTCTTTATGTCTCTTGTTTGTCTGATCTGGGCCTTTTAAAGTGGTGGAGCAGCTGTGTGTGACAGAGTGGAAGCCAGTGGAAAGACTGAAATCATTGCACTCAGTAGCCAGCAGACCAAAGGGCTGCAGAGAGGAAAAATACACGCTTAGTTCCTGGAAGCTTTGTGCAGGCCTGACACAATTTGTTATTTGCATTTATCAAGGAATATTTTAGTAGATTTTTTTCTTTATTTCCTATTCTGAATGAACAGAAATCAGACTGTTCAATCAAATGCCTAAAACCTAGTAATTGTCAACTTAGCAACCTAAAGCTGTTACTTTCTCTACCAACCCTCTTGTCTATCCATCTATCACAAAGTACGAAACAATTGCTCGAAGACTGCTGATTTAAGATAACTAATGGGCCGCTGTGTTTCATACTTGGCTTGGCGTTGATTACGACCTTCTCCCCAGAATGAGGGACTGGGTATCGGTTGGTGTCGACCATGTCTTCACTGGAGCCAAACTCCAGAACCTCCACAAAGCTCAAAGGGACACTCCACTTCAGAAGGAACTTCCGGTCGAGTGGAGCGTTTCCACCAACGCTCCCAGTGCCATCCTGACATCTGGATGGATGGAAAGACGGTTAAAAGTTCTGCATGGAAAAGTGCTCTTTCATATCAGTTGATTTGAGATGGTCAGTCAGGAAAGTAATGCACACAAATAAGACTTAAACAACAGTTTCACACATTTATCAATTATTTTCTGTAAGAAGGCACTAGAGACAGTTGATAGTAGGCCTGTGTTGAAAAAATCGATTCTCATATTGATTCCTAAAAATCGATTCATATGTCTAAAGATCGATTTTATTTTTCTTTCATTTATTTATGTATTTTTTTTTTTCATCATTACCTTACAACTTTTGGTTATTTTTTTGTTTATCCCCAAAAAAGGAATGTTTTGTTGGAGATGAGAATAACTGGTGCCATGTTTTTGCCTTTAAATATGTTTAAAGGTATGAAAACATTAAAGTGTTAGGTTATAATTGCATAAATTGTCTATATTTCATTACTTTATATACTGTCTTGTGGTTACATTTGCAAAAAATGCTAAAAACCAAATGCTCAAAAATTAAAAACCAAAATAGACCGAAAATGGAACAAATAAAAACGGAATGTGGGAAAAAATAAAACCGATTTCATTCGTCTGTTTCCTCCCTGGATCTGTTTGGTAATTCTGATCCACATGATGTTTCTGAAAGCAGTTCTATCAGCATTCTGGGAGCTGATTGGTCCTTACAGCATCATTAACTGCCAATACTTGCTGTTTAATCTCAATATAATACTAGTAGTAATATTTTGCATAACTACAGTCATATAATTCATACAACAGTTAAAAAAACTGTTTTAATAACACTAACCCAAATCAATATCGGAATCGAATCGAATCGGATCGAATCAAATCTTGATAATCGATTCTGAATCTTAAGAATAATCAAATCGATTCTTGACATTTGAATCGATCCCCAGCCCTAGCTGATAGTGGCCTTTCTTACCGGATATTGGGTGTGGCACACATGAGCACGTCGTTGAGCAGGAAGAGCCGTCGCTCTTTGGTTTTGAGGATTTCACCACGCTCACTGTACACCGTTTCCACCATGTCGTCTGAACGTATCAGGTATCGGCTGCCGTTACTCAAGAGCTGAGAGATGGGGATAATAAGTCAGCAGGGGTTTGGACCCCTGATGTAAGGTTTTGTGCAAAGACACCGCAAACAACAGGTAGCTCAGAGAAGGAATGGAGATGTGCAAAAGACCAAATGCTCTCAGATTTCATGAGGCTTTTAACAATATTCTCACTTTTCCTTTACATGTGTCCAGAAACTATCTTATCGATGGCTGAATAGCAAAAACTCCCATTTCCAAAATGATCCCAAAAACATGGGGAAAGTCTTTGCAACTCATTAATACCTAGACATTATTGTTAACACACAGTATTGTAATCTTGTCCAAAAACAGTGCATCATTTATTGGGTATCCATAATAAATATATATATAAACAAAAAAGAGAGTACATTTTTCTGGTAGGAGGCTTTGTGTTTCGGCTGTTATATTGATACAAGTATATAAGAAAAAGGGACTTTGGGGAATTAAAGTCTGTGAGGTACTAAACTGTACAAGCTCATGAAGTGCAAGATGTAAAGAAAAAGTAAAAAAAAGGGCGAATTTCGTCCGGGCAGAATAACTGCATAAATATGTGCAAGCGGTGCAAATAATAATCAGTACATTATTAACTCTTACACACTCGCTTAATCAGCATGTAGATGGGACAAACTTGAAAAAGCAAGAAGATAAACTCTACTGGGGGTTCACAACATCATGTGACTCAGTTTCAAACGTTCATGGTGTCTCACGGAGCGACCAAAAGAAACGGGCAAACCTTATTGAGGTAGCGCTCATTCATGGCCTTCGCAATGTGACGGATCTCGCAGCGCTGGTCAGCTTCCCTCTTCTTCTCGTTGAGCTTCTCAGCCAGCGTTTCCAGTTCAGTCAAAGCCATCTGTAGGGGCAGACGGTCTGCATGGCCCACTGGTGTGTTCTTCAACATGTCCTGATGAGGACGAGGGAATGAAGTCAAGCATTAATGAAGCAAGAGCAGCACTACGACTCTCACTAAATCTGCAAATTGTCTTCAACAGTTGATGGAAACGTGTGGTTTCTTACTCATCCATTTTTTTGTATCCATGTTGCTTACATTTTCAGTACTGATCAAGATTTTAGCATTCTATGTGCTAGGAACTACTGTATTTTGGTATTGTATCTTTTATCTACAGTTATTACGCTCATGTTATACGCATGTATACAAAAACAGAGAGCATCCCATCACCTCACATTTTCTTTGAAAAGGGACACAGAAAAACCCCCACTAGTCTAAAGGGAAGCAGATTTGAAAGATGAGTAAATCATGTCACTTTAGAGCAATTTCCTTACCACCATTGAAAAACAAATGCTCTCATTTCTGTGTGTCCTGCTCCCCCTGCTGGCGAGTTTGTATACAACACTGTTTTCTACTGTTTTAATGATAATAATGATATATTTTTTTTACAGTAAGAGGTTTCTTGTACCTGAAGAAGCAAAATGAACTGTGGGAATCTCTGAATAGGTTTCATCATCAGGCCATAGAGAGTCATTCGGTCACTGCTGGTCTCCTGACGATGCTGCGCGTGAGAAAAGGACATTACTGCATCTTTATAACACAAGTTATTTACCTATCTTTATTTATTGTAAGCACCTGTTATAATATCAAAAGGCAAGACTCTGGAAATAAAATCAAGAATTTAGCTTCATAAAAAATTAAAACAAATGTAATGCTTTTCCATTGAATAGCATTCAAATAAAAATGATGATCACAGTGAGTAAATATGAGTTTTTCCCAAAAATAAAAATAACATAAAAAGATCCTGAAGCAAGACAAATATCTGTGTCTCTGTCATTTGAATCTTACATGATTATTTTTGCCATAAATTTGTTATTTCTAATACCTTGAGAAAGTCAAGAAAGCCAGGTTTGGAGACGCACGTCTTCCTGACCACTGCCATCGCAGTGCTGAAGTTATTCACGTACTCACTGTAGGCGTCCAGCACCATGGACTTTGAAAACTGCAGAGAAATAAAGACCAACAATATAGAAATATTCGTATAACAAACACAGAAACGTAGTACATTTGGAAAGCATTTTTTTAAAGAACAGTTCAAAGCAATAAATATAACAGTTAATGTGAACATAGTGATGTGAGAATCCTGTAAACATGATCCCACACATGGACAGTCCAGCCGAGCGCCCAAAGTCAGTGTTGACAAGAGGAATTGCAAGAATTTACCACTGTGTTACTAAAGCTGTTGTTTGAGAAGACAAATCTGACTATGTTTTACGAGTTAACATCATTCTGATGACATCCTGGCAATCACCGTAGGAAACAAGGCATTAATAAGACCATTTGTCAGTCTGTGGAAGTTGATTTAATCCTTTTTTTAAATACATTTTTATGGCCACTCTACAAATGATAGTTTTTGTGTCATACATTTTTGTTTTTTTAACCATCTTTTTATAGTTATACTTGTTGTTTCTGGTTTGGAGGGCCTTATGGATCTCTTATCAATACTCTTTGCAAGTTCTTTTTATCTGCACTTGGGAAAACTGCAGCTTCAACAGCTGTATTTCACTCAATCAATGTTAAATGTTCAAAGGAAACAAAATCAGCAGAATTTGAACGATTAAGGGTTATCGAAACAATTCTGCACAGTTTGTGAAATTCTGTGTTTTTGTTTTTAAACAAAGGTTTCTGCTCACCGAGGCCACAAAGACATCCCCGATCATCTCCAGACTGTCCCACTCAGCCACACGGCTAGCTAGTGCGATCTGGAACAGGAAGTGGCACTGCAGGATCTCGCGCACGCGATAGAAGGTTATCTTCAGCTTCCTGTCACTGAGGAGTCTGGGCTCAATCTGGGACAGTGGCTTCTCATAATGCTGTTAAAATCAGACAGCACAACTTGTAATAAGCACCACTGCAAAAGTACTTTGAAGATGACTGCAACATTACTCGTTTACCTCCAATATCCTCTTGAGTGCATCAAGATAGTTCTTTTCACTTTCCAAAATAGACCCTAATATACACCTCCTCACCAGCTGTAGAGATAAGATAACAAATCGTTGGTCTTAAAATGGGTCTTCAGGAAAAAAGGGTTTTCTCAAGCAGCAGATTCTAAAAGTTACACGATGGGAATAAAAGTTAAAGGCCATTTTACACTACCTGCTGCTGTGAAAGACCTTCTGGTGCCGGACATAAAACTGGCTCAACATTGAAGCAGTCCACCTCAATGAAAAGCTCAGACTCCTCATCCTCAAAACAGGCTGACTTTCTCTCTGAAACATAACGACAGAGCCGAGATTAAATTTTAAGAAATGATTAAATGACTTTAACACGTCGACATTGAATCATCAGAAAAGTGAAGGACTAAAGCATGATGTGAATTGTTGAAGGCGGACATTCTCCATACCATGATAGAAGGACTTGGTTTTGATGAAAGAACGGCCCTTCTTCACTGCAGCTTTCGTTTTCTCAAGCCCATCTTTGGTCCCTTCCTTTGCAGCCTTCACCAGCTTTTGCATCTTTGATGAGCAGAAGAACCCCAGGGAAATTAAATCATATACATAAAGGATATATGTAACACTGAGTTGTTTTTCATTAACGCGATTGTCAGTCAAACTGAAGTTTAGTTCACTTTCTCTAAACCTACAACTAAAAGCTACAGGACTGAGCTACATGGAACGGGCGCAGTGTTAAGAGTATTGATTAAGATGGACAGCAGAGGGTCTAATAAAGGACATCAGGAGAGGAGAATGACAGCAACTGGGACATCAGCTAAAATCTACAGATAAGATGCAGCTTAACTACATTCCGCATTATTTTCTGCAGTAATTTATAAGATAGTATGCTACCTTTTCAGGTGCAACCCAATTTTAGAAAAAAAGTTGGAATACTGTGTGAAATGGAAATATAAACATAAAGCATTGAGATGGATATATTATAAACAGGGCTGCACATAATTATTTTGGTCTGGTGCTCAGAGGAGCCCCTGGATATGTGACTTGGGCCTCCAAAAACGCGGTGACCCGTCTCGCCGGATCGATAAAAGAGGGATGCAGGAATAAGTTATAAACCCACATATCATTCACAATATAAGACGGAAGAAAAAAACAATAAAAAGTTAAAAATCTGATATTTTACCAATTCCTAAAAAACATAGAAACACATTATGGATTCTGCCAGTGACTGGCAACCTGTCCAGGGTGTACCCCTGCCTTTTGAGAGCTGGGATAGGATCCAGCAGACCCCCATGACCCTGAATTGGAAGAAGTATGTACAGGAAATGGATAGATGGATGGACATTTTGAATTTGATGGCAGCAACACATGAAATATGGGAAACAAGAGGCAGCAAACGTATGTAGTTCTATAGAGAAATGCCTGGAGGAACCTGTTGCAACCATTTAGGTTCATTGGCAGCAGTTAAGTGACTGACTAAAGGATTGGCTCTGGAAAGACCTTCTTAAGGCTCCTATACACTGAACGAAATCTACAGTTGTATAATACATTATACCTTAGATTGTTCCACCCTTTAAATAAGTTATAAACAACAATGCTTTACCGAAACACAATAAATACAAACTATTTAAAAAGGAGAAGAGAATGTGGTCCCAGTCATGGTTATTTCATGTCTACTAATGCAGGTTAAAGCTTTACTAAGCAACCCTAGTCTTGTTGTTTTATCAACATGTAAATGACCATCCCTATTTATTGTTCAATGGATTGACAGATTTTTAGCCATTTTTCAATAATCATTTGACTAAAAAAAAGTTAATTTACACTAAATTAAAGCACAAAACACTCAACCAAATTACTCTACCAGCAAATGTGAGTGTTTGGCTTTAGTGCCGTCAAAATAGGCCGCTTCCACTTCTCCTGCCATCACCTGGAGCAACATATCCTCCCATCTAGCCGTCTTTTCCAGGGACCACCTTGTAAGTTTGCAAAACTTTATACTAATTCAATCCATACCAAAAGTATGACGTCCCAATAACAGATCTTCAGTGAAATGTCCTGCCAGCAGTCTGCGTGTATCAAGTAACAAAAAGTATGACAAAGACCCGGACTGTAGAACTGCACCTATATTAGTCAAACATGGGACAACATTCCTCTCCAAAAATTCCAACAATAGGTCTCCTCTGTTCCCAGACATGAATGAATTGCTGTTAAAACAAGCGCAGCCACACAATGATAAACATCACGCCGTCCCACCTTTTTTGAAATGTGTTGCTGCTATCAAATTAAAAACTACCTTCTTTTTTGCCCTCTTTTCTTAGGATGGTACATTTCCTAGGTTTATACGTTTACTGTCTTCTACTGTGAACAAAATATGGGTTTGTGAGACTTGCACACCATTTGATTCTCATTTTTAAATCCATTTTATACAATATTCCAACTTTTATGGGATCTGAGATTTACTTTAAAAGTACTGATTAAGAACTCTGATGCCTCAGTTCAGCGTGGAATGGTTTTGTTTTGTTATGGTATGTTACGTCAGAATATACTGAATCCTAACCTTTACATCATCCAGTGGTTAAACATTTAACAAGGGAGGTAAACAAATTAGACAACGAAGCAGACCCATCACCAGTACCACCACCACAAGTTCAGAGCGGGATGAAGGTATCAGGTCAGTGACAGGATGCCAAGAGTAGATTATGGCAGAGTGAGAGTAAACGCCTTGACAACTTAATCTAGCACACACAAACCGGGTTAGCCTCAGCTAGTTTACCTTCTGCTCGTGTTTCTGTTTTAGCTGCTGCAGCTCTACTGTTCCCACTGTATTTGCCATTAGATCTTTCATCTTTTTCTCATAGTGCTCTTTCAAGCGTGTCAGATCTTGAGACAGCTAAACAGAAGCAAAGCAAGCATTACTGGTTATTTGTTGTGGATGAAGTGACATCTCAGGGTCCCAGCACACTTGCTTTAAAATGTGCAAAGTTATTGGAAAGACTGATGACTTTATTTTATTCTGACATATCCTTTTCTTTAGTTCATTCAAAATGCACCAGAGGGAGAAATTATGTGAATATTTTCATTTGGATGTTCATGGGTACATTAATCCTTCTTAGGGGGAGAGAATTATAGCAAAATGCACTTTTTCCAGCACACTGGAAAGTTATAAATTATTTTTCTAACTAGTTTCAGACATATTTTTTGCTAAAGTAACAACAATGGACACATAAATGGAGTGACTACCTCCGCAAGTTAGACCAACTTATAATATATCAACAGATATAGAGGTAATTTATCCTTAATGGCTTCATGTAAAGCAGATATATGGAGGACATAGTAAAAAAAAATATGCAAGCACTGTTCAATATATCGACCGAGTTCCTGGTTACGGGCAGGAAGCCAGGCAAGGAAACGGGAGGCTGAGTGTTATACACACATGGGTCTTCCTCTGGGGTGGTTTTCCTCTCATGAAGGCGTGGGGTAATCCGTTCTCAGAACGACCTTCCCCGTCACTGGTCTCGTCGTAGCTTTCAAACTCGCTGGAGCTCCAGCCGTTGTCGAGGGAGCTACTGCAGCCGCCCTCCTCGCCCAGCTCCACATCGTCATAGATCATCTCATCTGGATCTGTATGAATGAAGAAGAAAATCAGAACGATAAATAAAAGAATATCAAAGTTTGGCTGTACTCAACTAACAGAGCCGAAACAACTACTTGCAGGTTTGTCCTATCAAATGTTCATAGACCTGTACTTGCACTGTGTTACATGAAAAAAATAGTAGCTTTAAAATCCCAAAATAAATATCTTGCATTGCATTTTTTTTTTTTTTTGCTGAAATCAGGTAAAAAAAAAGTGCTGATACTGCATGATTATTGGGTACATGTTGGTACAAAATGGCATTCTTGCATTACAGGTTCCTGTATATTGTGAATAACTTCAATAAATGTTGAACCACTGAAGCCATAACCTTATCAAAAGTCAAGTGATGTCAACTGTAAATTACAGCCATCATGATGCATTATAAACAGTCCCAAACATATACTTTTTTTTAGTCTGAATCTTTCAAACAAAATGAGTCAGAATTCCATCATTAAGTAAACACAAAGCAAAGTCAAGAAACGAAAGAGTGCAGTGGTGCCAGACTGCCAGTTAAATACAGGAAGTTTCAAGCGTTTTAGCAGTACTGCATAAAAATGAGAGCGTACAAACCTGTGTTGGAGTCAGAGTTCTCATTGGGCACGTCATCGTAGATCACTTCATCAGGATCTGAAGCACATGCAAAACTAACAATAAATTCATAGCTTCTCACATCACACAGCTCAGCTATTCACACAACAACCAGGACGTCATATAAGTAGGATCTAAGAAGTGAAAAAAAAAAAAAAAAGAAAGGCCACATGCAAGGGCCTGCTTCCTCAAAAAACAACAGGGAAGGAAGTGTCTGGGAATTCAGTTGTGTCAAAAAGAAAATTAGAAAAAATAAGACCAGCTCTCTGAAGACATGCAGAATGGTCTGAGATGCCAGGAAAAAGAACGGAAACAGCAGCAGTACTGGAATATTTCTAGGAGATACAGCTCCTCATTCCTTACTTTCCATCCATGCGGTGTTGGCAGGATCTGACGCCCATTTAGCTAAAGCATCCTCTTCTGTAATAGTAGGATTCTCTTCACTGAAGACACTTGAAAAAACATTAGAACAAAATGTTAACCCTGTATGTGCACGTTCATACATCTTTAACCATCAGGAATCCAAGAAATCTTTACTGATAAAATTCTACTGACACTATATTAAAAAATATGTCTTGGTTTCTTCTGTTTTCTGTGGCTGCACAGAGAAGAGGAGTATACTTTTCCACAGATTCCTCTCTTCAGATACAGTAAAAAGGAAAAAGCTTAATTAAATAAATACATAAATGTTCACTGGTTGTTTACTATTGGACTCACCTGTCAGCAGAGGTATGACCGGTCCCTGAAACTGTCACTGAATGAGGAAAAACAGAAATGTTACTTTGAAGTTTTTATGTAGCGTGACACTTTTTTTTTTTAAAGGAACATCAGTTAACCCAAAACAGAGAGTGACCAAGCCTGTTGTTAGTGCACCATATGTGCAAATACAACTATGGGAGAAGAGTCTGAGTGGTTGTAAAAACATTCATGACAAGGTCTAGGTCATCAAACACCTCAAATCCCTTTACCAAAAAAAGGAAACTGTGTATTCTGACAAGGTCCATGGACCTTGGACAGATAATAACCATGCAATTAGACTGCAAAGCCTGCCAACCCAAAGGCCAGAACATAGCTCCTGCAAGATTTTAGGGAAAACCGGAAAATCCTCACAGCCAACACAGATCCTCGGGGAGAGCTAAATTTAGTCCTTACTTCCTTGTGGCAAGGCTTAAAGGAAAAACAAAAGACAAAGAAAGGACAGGGGATGGAAGTGGCTAAGACAGCTTTATGTGTCAAAGCTTTGTATATCCAAATCTTAGTGTAGTAATGAGCATGTTTCAAGAATATCTGCAGCATTATTTATTTATTATCCATATTTGATGAACTGTTATTATGAAAGATATTTCAGAGGTTCCCCCCACTGCTGTCGGCTCTACTTTACCCTCTTCATCCACAGAGAGATGTCGAATGATGACAGGTGTGGTGTAGGTTGGTGTGATGAGCGGTACACCAGAGGGGGTTGCATAGTCATATGGCACTGGCACTGAATATCCTGAAGTAATGCCAGGAGAACTTGTGTGGAGATCCTGGCCTCCTCCCTCTTGTTCGTTTGGTTCCATTTGCAAGGAAGTAGAAGAGGAGGACTCATGCTGCTGCTCAGATGTCTGCAGTGGGACGGGACTGATGTCAATCACGGAGTAGGGGTTGACTTTGCCCTGGGAGGAGCTCTGTGGGATGGCCTGCGGAGGGGGAGGTTCATTCATGGATGCATTCTGGCTTTCAAAGCCTAGTGAAAGAGAGAGGATCCAGTTCATTCACAGTTACACATGCAATTACACTCAGAAGCACTGTGCAACAACTGCAGCAACAGAAAGGTCAGATAGGCATCAGCTTACTTGTGATGAATTCTACAATAACTAAACTACTAAATGGATCATTCCGACATTTAACAAACCACTGTACACAGGTACTGGGTGTAAAAAATTACACCACTGTTAGATATGTACTGCTTTCCATTATTCCATCATGTTAGTTTGCACCAGCAATATGACAAGTAAGGCTTAGTAATTAAGCTCTTTTTAGACATGAGGAATCAAATCTGGACAGGGATTCAGGTGAGGTACATCACCATAATCTTCAGGGAGTCAGATTGTATTGCTACAGATAGCAACTCATCTTAGCATGGAAAAGTGCACAGTGGTTGTGTGAAACAACACAGTGAATAGAAGAACATACAAGCGTATTGCATAGTCAGTGTTGTTATTTTATATTCATTTGTCAGTCTTATTCATTAAGATTCAATTGCAATTGTAACAGAATGCTGGAGAAAAAACATGACTCTTCTTCAACTGAATGAAATTCACACTTCAATACACAACTGCATGTTGTTAAAGTCCTTATCAAGCTCTCATGGATGCTATAGTCTGTTAGACAACAAGGTGATGGATGAGAGCTCATGAAAACACTGTCATACATGTATCATGTAGCATCCTGTAACTTTTGCACAGACTCATATCCGGCACTTTACAAACCTCATTGTATATTTCTGTCTATACTTTTTACCTATCCTAAGTTCCTAAGTCACTTTTGTACAGACTCACCCAGCACTTTAAAACCTCATTTATGTAAATTTCCGGTCTACATTTTATTTTACTGTTTATACTTTTTATTGTTGTTTTATTGTTTTATACATTTAATTTTATTTTATCTCTTATATATTTGTTTTTATATTTGTATTGTGTTGCACCAATCCCCAAAACAAATTCCTCGTGTGAAAACTTGGCAATAAACCCTTTTCTGATTCTGATTCTGATTCTGATCATCAGAGAGCAGAGACTTCAGCTGCAGCTCAAACACTTTTAAACAGTTTCTCTCATGTCCAATTGCCTCAGGTTCCAAGAAAAATATTTTCTTTTAGATGCGTGTTGAGAAGCCAAATTAATCTATTGCTGAATGTAGAAATGTTAATTTGACTGTAAGCTGCACAAACTTGTTTGTCTCATGCGATATCTCTTGTCTTAAAAAGGACGATGTTGGTTGGATGAGATTTAGTTCCAGACAAGACGTGACTGGCGGTAAAGCAGTGAGCTTGAGTATGCAAATCCTGGAGGGTATGAACTCACTAAAGTATTGCCTCAACAGCTGGACCACAGTTTAGCATTAGCATCTCTGTCCTTCAATATAGCAGAAGTAATGAGTAAAAAATATGCAAAAGCTGATCCTGCCTACTGCTGCTGTCGTGACTTTCACTGATAAAGTCAGACGATGTCCAGCACAAGCCAGCCAGGGATGCAAGGTGTCACCACAGAGACAGACGGGACTTTTCTACAGATAACTTTAGCCTGAGCTAAGCTGCTGGACCGGAGCCAGATAACACAAACAAAACATGGTAAGAGAATGTTCAGAATTTTTGATCGCTGCCAAAAAGTAAACATATACTTTATTCCAAGCAACATTTATAATGGACCCCTTTCTCAGAGCTAATTCAGTATGAAAGCCTTCCTCCCACAATGAAAGGCTAAAATAAGAGTAAAAAAATCATATACTCTCACTATGTCAACACTTGGGTTTGCAAACCTGTGGTTGCAGGATCTGTCTGTATGTTGATAACATCAAGAGGAGCGAGTAAAGGTGGCGGTGGCGGTAAATCTTTCTCCCTTTCATTAGCCTCCGCTGCAGCAGATGTCCCCTCGGCTGCTGCTGTTGTTGTTGTTTCACCTGCTGAGGAGGATCTGCTTGTGAGAACTGTTGTGTCTGCTGATAGTGGAGCTGCGTTAGATGTGGAGGAAGGTGCTGGGGGGTCCAACAGGGGGGGATGAGTCACAGAGGTGTCCTGGCTCTGATCCTTGCTTGTGCAGTCCTGCGGAGCCGGCGGAGCATCAGGGATCTCTTCGCCACTGTCATCAAAGTCGAAGGCCTCTCCCTCTTCTTCATATTCAGGCGGGATGCCATCTGCCAACACTGGAAACCAGAAGTTTCAGAGATATTGAGTACATGTTTAAATATTGATCCAGAGAGTATGAGATCAGTATCATCAATATTGCTTGTTTATATTTGAAGATAGGAGATAAATAACCATTTTAAGTTATTAAATTTACTTTTATCCATAATCCATCTCAGATTAATTCTGAGAAATTGTACAATATCAGAATACACACTGCCACCTTTACCAAAACCATGACAATATTATTTGACAGACCTTTCACAGATGCGTTGTGTGTGGCTTTTTGAGTTAGTGAACTGAGCCTCCTGCAGACCTTTAATTAAGGGTGGGGTCTACTAAAGTACTATGTACTCTTAAAGAAAGTTTTACTTCTAGGGCTAGCAGCAAAACACATCAGTAGCTTTACAGCCAACATACTGTGGCAGAACAACAAGCTGTAGTTAACGCTTGAAGGCTTCACATTCAGATCAGAGAAGTCATAGCTTCCTAGACAGGAAGGCAACGACAAATATCTTTCCAGTTTCCACTCTGCAATTAGGGCAGCAGGAAAGAGAAATGTTACTCCCTTCAGTGGGTTTCCAGCTGGAGTTTATGTAATCTTTCTGAAGTGATGAATAAAGTGTGGGTTTGAATCAGGAATCAAGGATAAAGAAAGTTGAGAATCAACTTTCTCCTCAGCTGGCTTCTATGTTTTGCCCCGGGATTTCTAAAGACAGCATTGTGCATTCGATTTAGGACTGTTGTCAAACAGAGAGACACAAATAAAATCTTGTTAAGCTTTGTTAAGCAAATATTTAATAAAAAAAGATGATCAAAAATCAATTTTATGATTGATAACTTAATCATTTTAACAGCGTATTAAGAAAACATATGGCACTCCTACCCACACTATCCTTCTGCTGATTTAAATATTTACAACTGCAACTTTTAGGTTAGTTTCACTTCAGATCATTTTACCTCTGTCACAGCTCTTACTGCCAAATACCTTAGATTCTTTGTGAGCAGATTCAACAGTATTAATGTCTGACAGTATTAACTAGCAGTCCCAAGTCTTATCTCAGCCTTATCTCCAATATCCTGACTGCGTCCTGGATAAACAGAGACTGTCCCCTGTGGGGACGGTTTCATTTCCACAATGTGTGATAGTAGCTTCCCCAGGCAGTCTATGTGCCGAAATAGCTCAGTTGGGAGAGCGTTAGACTGAAGATCTAAAGGTCCCTGGTTCGATCCCGGGTTTCGGCATTTTGACCCCCCTAAAGGGATTTTCTTTCACCCTACACTTAAATCTGCGTGAGACCCTTCACAAAGCTGTCTGAGCCAGCCTGTGCTACATACCATTTTACTTGCCTCATAAAAAAATATCTCAGACATTTCATTTCTCATTTCAAGTTAGGCTGATTCGATTATTCCAGATATATTCAGTTACCAGCAAATTCAATGCTCCAGCTGTTATGTTAGGCCATCAGGTCTGCGTGGTTAACTGAGAGTGACCAAGTAAATCTTTACTAAAAGAAACTTGCAGCAGCAAACACATCTTAAAAGTCCTTCACGTGGCTCTAAATCACCAGCATGACTCCCTTGGGGCTATGACAGACAGTTACTCCACCTTTAAAGTGTGTGAGAAATACTCTGTTCGGGGTCAGCTTTTTAACTCCCGTGCTCCTCTGTATCCACGACTGGTGGTGCGAGAAGAGTGGGGGGCAAAACTGAGATGCTATCTTTCTTTTTCCATCATTGCAGTAATGAATGGTGTAGGGTGCAGCGTCAAGGCACGGAAAGTTTGCTACAAGTCAACGGAATTCCAGGACAGCAGAATCCATAATGACACGTTTACAACGCCAACAATGAGCCATAATGGAGCAGGTCTGGATTTGATTGGATTTTCCAAACCCATAAGTCACAGCTGGCCATTTACTATCACATCTAGTGAACTACTATGAGTAAACGGGTGACTAATAGCTGTCCACATGGGTGTAACTTAGTAACAGAGTTTTCTAGATGCTGACGTTACTGTGTAAACAAAGACTTAACAACGCAACTTGTGCAGAACCTTTAGCTGTTTTAATCTGTTTTAGTTGAATAATCTGAAACTTATATGAAGAGAATCCTCACTTTTGAGGATAACTTTTGAAATAACGCACCAACAATATCATACTAAAATTCAGTCTTATGTAAAAGTACATCCTTATGATCTACATGACCTATTGCAAAGGGTCATTTCTTATTTTATGATGTGTGTGTGTGAATAACATCCTTAGTGCTTCCATAAGAATTGAGCGGGTGAGTAGCAGCCAGTGCTGCTAATCAAATGCACAAGCACAGCTTATGAACAGCAGGTGTGAGCACCTCTGTCAAAGCAGAGGTTAGCTGTTTGTTAACACAAAGGCAAGAAAAAAGAAACAAATTGGTGATATATATTACTGTCTTTAATTAAGAGCTTACTCTTTCACTTTGAGACCAGACTTCTCATTTTCAAACTTGTTCTTCTCTGCTGTCCCTCAAAACCTAGATTTTTTTTTTACTAAAAATCATTAGTTTCATTTCAAAACTGCATTGCTGGATTCATATTGGTCTTGTTCACCACTTTGAGGCCTTTTTGCACTTTGATTTTTTCTAATTTTTTGACAATCCTGTCAAAAATATCAACTGATGAGGTGCACATTTATGACACTGCTGTCATTCCTCCCCTGAAAGTGCAGTTGTTTGCAATTGTCACCTTCCGACTCATACATAGATATCTATTTGTAAGATCTATTACGACCCAGTTGATTTTTACTGTTGAATTGAAAAAGGGCAGTACTTTCTCTTTAACATGACTTCATACATGCAAATGAGAAACACAGACATGGAGAGGTTGCCACTGTCAAGTCATAATGACAATATGGATTCTGTTCTGAGGACTTATCTCCACTGTGCTGCATAATGGTCTGTTCAAATGAGTCAACGGGTTACAATCCATTCCTGCATCCCCCTGGCAACAACACAACTGAATGGGGAGCTGGAGACGAAGCATTTCTCTGGCCTGTCTCTATCCCCAGAGGCGGTGTGTGTGTGTGTGTGTGTGTGTTTATGCATGTGTGCTTCTGCAGCAGTATTCAGCCTCGTACTGAGGGACAATGTCTGGTATTCACAATACCGCAGTGCATTTTACCCTCCTTATTCCGTTCGTTCCTCTGCCCACACACTCAACAGTGGTGGAGGAGAGGAATCTGCTGTCTACTCATACTGTTCAGCTTCAGCAAAAACCTCCTGGAAGTGATTGGCCATGCCACAGTGTCAACACAAAACTATCTGACTTTGAAGACACGCTTTTTCATTTAGTTTAGACTTTGTATGTTGTCCTACTTATTCTTTGTTGGTTTTTAACACTCAGCAAAGGAAAGTGTAAACACAGAGCTGCAACTCACAACTCACTGTCAGTGATTGAACTGTTAACTTAAAATGTTTTGTTATACTTTACAGAACATTTAAAAGTCTAAATGTAATCACCTCGCAATCCCAAATGATTAAAAAAAGTAAAAGTCTCAATTTACATTCTTCAGAGATTATCTAAAAATGTTGCTTGAAATAGGAAATAACCATGATAATATTATGTGTATTCTTCCTATACTATGTAAAGTTCTGCTATGAATTTGTTATGTGCTGAAATATTTACAGTAATTTCACAGTACAAATGGCTAAAAAAGGTACGAAAAGGAGATGTGTCTCCATCGTTGGAGTTAAATTCTGGAATGATGCCAACATAAATTTAAAAACATGTCATTCTTTTGTTGTATTTAAGAAAATGGTTTGTAAAGCTATTTTTGAAGCTTATAAGTGCAATTGACCATCTGTTAATGTTTCTTTGCTTTTCTATTGTTTCTTTGCCTTTTGTTGTTTCTTTGCTTTTCTATTCTCTTTTTGGTAGAATAGAATAGAAAGTTGGTACTATAGGATAGGCTTTTATAAGCAGTTTGCTTCTGCCTATGCCTTTTCAGTTATTGTTCAACACATTTTTTTTTGGGTTTAATAGTTAATGCTGTGTACAATGTTTTTTTGGTGTTGTTTTGTGTTTCAATGACTGAATAAAATTCATTCATTCATTCATTCATATTAAAGGAGTAGTTTTAAATTGACAAAATAAGATGGCCCGTACGGGGATCGAACCCGCGACCTTGGCGTTATTAGCACCACGCTCTAACCAACTGAGCTAACCGGCCCACATTTGTGCCACTCCCTCACCCCCTCCCCTAGCCACACCCCCTCTCTACCATGACTACGGTACATTAACTTCTCATTTTCATATAATGGTATATTATGAAGCATATGAAGACAAAACATGCCACAAGTTAATGACAAAGCTTTCTCCACTTTACTTTCAGGAGGTGGAGGAGGAAAGTCTTCCATGTCCATGCTGCCTGTTGGTCTGCTGCTCCCAAACAAGAAGATCTCCAAAGAGCAGCGCTGGGGGGGATCAACTACTGCACACCGGTACACATTCCTAAGGGAAAAAACAAATATAATTTACAGACTATTAAACAATACAAATGAATAACAGGCAGCTTGGTGCACATAGTAAATAATTTGCAATGAGTTAGGTATGACTGTCCACATGGATGCGTCATGTCCACAAGAGCCTAACTCCACTTGTTAGGTTATTTACTGAAAGCAGTGTGCACCAGCGGAGCATGGCTGTGTGGCTACAGTCTGGTATCCCTTCTGTCAACATCAGAATCTGAACCGAAGCTAATTCCAGCAAACGGGGGAGTGAACGAAAACAAAAGAAGTTCTTACGGGGCTTAGGGACAGTAACATGTGTTTAAACGTGCACAACAATGTCATGCTAATTGTAGGTGTTTGTAACATCATGGGTAAAAGGTTTCTACACGACCATCGTAATGGATAGATTGCACCCTATGGAGTGGTAATTAACAGGGGGAGGGGGGATGTTTTTTAACCCTTAGATCTGCTAAGTGGTTTAATTTCGTATGCCTGTCATGCTTTTACTGAAGACATTAAATGTTATCAAATATAGATTACGCAATTAAAAATAACCTAAGGCAACAATTGGGTTTGGGTTTAACTCCTGGTAATAAAAGTCTACCACCATGTTTGTCAGAACAGCTATGAATGAATGAATGAATGAATGAATTGTTTATTTCGGTTACATTACATTATTTGCAATTCAAACTGTGTGTGTGTGTAAATGACAAAACACTTTCATACAAGTTTACACTCATCAGTTTCCCACAAAAAATAATAATAAACTCTGTAACCGAAAAAGGAATAGGCTGAAGCCAAAGCTTATATTTGCCTACCCTGTACTTTCCAACAGAAAACCCAGATTATCTGCAATATGAAAAGAAACAAAAAGAGAAATTTCCCTTTAAATTGTTCTGCTTAACCAAATTATACTCCAATCATTTAGCATTGTAATCCTTAATTATTCTACTTTTCAATATTTTTTTTAAATTCAACAGAGATTTACACAGTTTCACTTCATCACTAAGTTGATTCCATAATTTGACTCCCAAAAATGAAACACATCTATATTTAACATTAGTCCTCACACGACATCTTTCAAAGACCCACAGCCTTCTTAAATTATAATTTTTTTCTCTTAATTTAAAGAAATGCTGAAAACAAGCAGGAAGGCTATTATTCTTAACTCGAAACAAAATTTCTAATGTTTTTAGCTATTTTATGCTATATAAAAATACTGTGTTTTAGCATGTTCTTATTTGTATGTCTGTCTTTGTATGATGACTGTTTCCCATACTGCTAAATGAATTTCCCCTCGAGGGACAATAAAAATGACTCTGACTCTGAACCAGACCCCCAGTATCCCATGGCTATAGATTTCCTCAAATAATAATAATCTACTAATAGAGAACTTTTGACGGACCGACTGAAGACATACGACTACGACAGAAACAAGTACTTAGGTTGCAGAGGTCATTGTCACATTTTGACTTAAGTACACATTCAGGCCCCGGGAAATATCATCAGCATGCTGAGGCAGGAGAGACCTTTGGACCTGCATGGGCAAGAGAGACATCGCATTCCTCAGCAACACAAACGTTGCAGATGTACAGTTCACATACATGGATGACAGTTTCTGTCAAATGTCTAAAGCTGGGCTATTTCCTGACTTCTTCAGCTTGCCTATATCTTTACAAACAGATGACAGAGGCATGACATCATGCTTTGGCATAAAGAGTCCTTTGTTGTGGTTATGTATGTCAAATATTCTGTCCGTACAATCTCCTTAGTTTAATACAAGACACAACATAAGTTTACAGTCAGTCTACTTCTGACTAAGACAAAGCTACAGTACAGCAGTGCAACAAACAACAACGATAACTCATTCTGAGACTCAAAGCTTGTTTTGTCTACAAATAATGTGAAATCCACTGCTTCTTTGTCCTCTGTCCTACTTGGGGGGCACAATGCCAGAACAGAAGATGGTGAACATACAGGGTGACTGTCTGGCTAACGCCTTACAGCCACAGACAATGTCAGCAGCACCAGCTCAGACAGGTAGACAGGTAGAACATTGTCTGTTAAGATATAAATGTTTCAGAAAAGAGTCACACAGGAGCGGCTACTATCTTATGCAATTGTACAACAACCGTTGAAACCATTTTGAAGGCACTCCCTTCCCTGGCCAGTAAGAGTAATAAATAAGTACGACATACAGGGTTGGTATCTTGAGGTAAGAACTAATAGCTTATTCCTGACAAGAGATTTAATATGAGATTCATCTCTCCCTTCAGATACACTGTTCAAGATTTAGGACAGCAGGAGTGGAAAAGAATTGAAATATTCATGCAGGGAGCTTATGACACAAAAATGCGAAGAGGAAGAAAAATAATATTTTAATGAACCTCATTTAGGGATGGGCGGTATGGACAAAAAAATGTATCACGATAATTTCTGGCATTTATCCCGATAACGATAAAAATGACGATAAAAAAAAATACCAATTCAACTCCACCTTTGTAACTATAAATCTATCTCACTCTCAGATCCGCCATGTTTGTTACACAAAAACGTCATCAACGGAATTTATCCATCCTTCTTTCTTTCTTTCTTTCTTTCTTTCTTTCTTTCTTTCTTTCTTTCTTTCTTTCTTTCTTTCTTTCTTTCTTTCTTTCTTTCTTTCTTTCTTTCTTTCTTTCTTTCTTTCTTTCTTTCTTTCTTTCTTTCTTTCTTTCTTTCAGGCTCATTTCCTTCCTTCCTTCCTTCTTCCCTTCCTTCCTTCCTTCCTTCCTTCCTTCCTTCCTTCCTTCCTTCCTTCCTTCCTTCCTTCCTTCCTTCCTTCCTTCCTTTTTCCCTTCCTTCCTTCTTTCCTCCTGCTCTCTCCATCCTTCTTCCCTTCCTCTTTCCTTCCTTCCTTCCTTCCTTCCTTCCTTCCTTCCTTCCTTCCTTCCTTCCTTCCTTCCTTCCTTCCTTCCTTCCTTCCTTCCTTCCTTCCTTCCTTCCTTCCTCCATCTTCCTTCCTTCCTTCCTTCCTTCCTTCCTTCCTTCCTTCCTTCCTTCCTTCCTTCCTTCCTTCCTTCCTTCCTTCCTTCCTTCCTTCCTTCCTTCCTTCCTTCCTTCATTCCTTCCTTCCTTCCTTCTTTTTTCCCTTCCTTCTTTCCTCCTGCTCTCTCCATCCTTCTTCCCTTCCTCTTTTCTCCCTTCCTTCCTTCCTTCCTTCCTTCCTTCCTTCCTTCCTTCCTCCATCTTCCTTCCTTCCTTCCTTCCTTCCTTCCTTCCTTCCTTCCTTCCTTCCTTCCTTCCTTCCTTCCTTCTTTTTTCCCTTCCTTCCTTCTTTCCTCCTGCTCTCTCCATCCTTCTTCCCTTCCTCTTTTCTCCCTTCCTTCCTTCCTTCCTTCCTTCCTTCCTTCCTTCCTTCCTTCCTTCCTTCCTTCCTTCCTTCCTTCCTTCCTTCCTTCCTTCCTTCCTTCCTTCCTTCCTTCCTTCCTTCCTTCCTTCCTTCCTTCCAAAAATCAGCTTTACACAAAAACATCATCAACGGGAATTTATCGTTTTTACCGCGAGATGACAAATTCTTATCGTGAGGAATTATTTTGACGGTTTATCGTGAACGGTAAAATATCACCCATTCCTAACCTCATTTTCTTGGATTTCTGTTCTTTCGTAAAATAGCTTCACTATTATCCTCTAAATTTGATTCAGCTCTTGTTTTTCTTGTACAAAATGACACCATTGCTTTTAGATCAGGATGCAAAATCTTCCACTCCTCCCTTTTTTTCTCTCCAAATAATCGCCTTTTTTTCTTTTACTTGCTTTTGAAAGAAAACGACACCCTTCCAAACAATGCATCTCGCTACATCACATCCTGAACTGCACCACTGGTGCAACTCAAATGACGTGCGCACCAAGCAAACACCTATCTCTTCCTGTGAAGATGAATAACCAAACAAAAAGATCATGCTGCAGCATTGTGAAACAATGTAAATGTGTCAATGTGTAAACTGTGTCACACCTGAGTGAGATTGACTAAAATGCTTTAATCTTAAGGGGAACATTGGCCATTACAATCAATTCATAATCACTCTGCATATGTCTTAGTGTTTAATTAAAAGGAACTGCTTCACCAGAGACTAAGGACAGAGAGGAAGACACCAGAAAGATAGTCATCCCAACACTTTATGATAGGATCAGCTGAGCATGTCATTACACGCTCAGAAGGCTCAGCTGTGTCATGCAGACATGAAAGCAGTCACCTGGAATGCTAGTGTAGGCAATTTCCTCAATAATGTATTGCTATGTTGCTGATATAATCCAAAATTTAAAGGATAAATTGCCATTTGAGTTGGCTACTGGAAAAGAAGAGAAGAATCCGACCGTGTTATGTGGACAGGAATAAAACTTTCTAAGATTACTCCATATTTTTTACGATATTTCAATAAGTTACGATAGTTTTACTGTTTTACTTCACAATCAGGCAAAAATCAGGCAAACAATCTAATCCAAGTGAAATTTTAATCTATTTGGAATACCAGAACTTCTCTTAACACACTTTCTCCAGTTTGTTTGTCTTTCTACAAAACAGGAACTAAGGATCTGCAAGTTCATACTTCTGTGTAATGCCCTGGCTTGGTAAGAGGCTTTGGGTCTTCTTTGGAGTTTCCTGGTGCACATTTACTGACAAGTGACATTCCACACATGAGCTGAAATTCATCAACAACAGCCAAGACCAGAGGGAGGGGACGTAAGAGAGGGAGATTTGTCTGCTCTGAGTGTCTGTGAGTGGCTTTCCAGCTCTTGAGGTGGCTGATTTCCTTGGCTCTGTGTCTTTCTTCCAGGATTACAGTAATAAGGCTTCAGCCAAAAACAGAGGATTCCCAGGCCTACAAACAGTGAATGAAGAAGCCTAACAAATGCTGGAATGTATTCGTGGGTTGGACAGCACGGTGCGTTACGGCATACTGAAAAGGAGAAGAGGCACCTCCCTCTAGCTGCTTCACAAATAGAGTTCAAGAAAGAGCTTTTACTGATGATTTGTGCTGTTTATGTGAAGAAAGTGAAGGCTGGTTCGCTCTTCAATCCTCATTGTTGCTTGGGCTGCATTCATGTTTTCACAGGCATTTAAGACCAAAAAGAAGTGTGTCCTATACAGGGATCGGTATCAAAAACACACTGTTGTAGTTCTGATTCAACAGTAAGCAGCAATGTTCCTAACATGTATACAATCTTGCAATGAAAAACCTTTCCATTGGCTTAAAGATGACAAATAATGAAAACACTATCTGTAGTTGATACCTTTTCATCTGGATGACTGAAGGGTTTTCCCAAACTTGAAAATGAAAAAAACGTCAAAAAAAAGGAACCCTGTCATAATTCTATGAATTAACGAGCCACTACATCTTTATTTCCCTTCTATTTCAACTTCAAATCCTCAATAATTTGCTTCTGCTTTCTGCTTTATACTCTATTAACAGCAATTGTCATCAACAGTTATTCACTTAACACCTTGTTTCCACCAGTTGACACATCAGTTGGTTCATTCACTTTAAAGTAAGCTTCTCTCATCTCTGACATTGTTGCAAAACTCCTCCTTCCAGGGCTTTGCAGTGTGTCCCTCACACATTCATGTCTGCAGCTTCCTCAACGTTGCTGTCCAGCTGAATTGTGGGTTTGTGCATCACATGTTTCAAAAGTCTTTCTTTTAACAAAAAATGGTGAATTAGGAACTTTCCACGCTTTGCCACAAGCATCAGCCAGCTTCAACAAGTCAATGAAATTTTTAATTGGGTTTTCTTTTCTGTAAAAAGGTACGTCTTATACATCACAATCGAGCGTTGATGTACCGCTGCTGTGGATTCTGGAGGGACAACAAATACTGCGATAGCCTCAGGTCCTACCTAACACAGTTTGAATAACTGCACAATGAATACACACATATTTTTCTAAAGTGTGTGTTTAGTAGTGTTGTCCCGATGGATCGGGCGGCCGATCGATCTGGCCCGATCACGGCATTTTCAAAACATCAGTATCTGCCAAAAAAGTATTGGGACATACCTAGTTATTAATATTTTTAATATATATTAAATCGCTTTAGATATCGTTGCATTTAACGTCACTTCTGGCCGGCGGCCGGAAGTGACAAAGTAAGCGAAACTAACATAGTTTACATGTTTGAATTGTGAAATTTGATATATGTTCATGTTGCATTAAGCTGCTGTTATGCATTTCATGCCATTCAGAATGTTGCACTAAGGTTAAGCCAAAAAGTATTTTAATTTTGTTGTGTTTGTGAGTTTGACTGGATGTCATTCATTCATTCTCTTTTGAAGTTATTTTTTATTTTTATTGCACTATTATGCACTTTTTGTTTTAGTTTACAATTTCATGTTTTTACATTTTGTGGCACCAGTGCTGATAGGCTGAAAAAGTGATCGGATCGGGAAAAATCGGGATCGGCAGATACTCAAACTCAAGTGATCGGGATCGGATTGGGAGCTAAAAAATCCTGATCGGGACAACCCTAGTATTTAGAAATATATATATATATATATATATATATATATATATACATACATACATACACATAAAATAACTGAATACCTGGTTATCTGCTGCAGCCTCTTACTGAGATGTCAACTCATAAAAGATGGAGCTCATTTCAAATCAGCCTTGAACAGTACAGTACAGACAGTATGTAGGCCAGGGAGCTCTGATAATACTTCAGTCTTGAGTTTACAAACAGCTGACTATCAAAAGAACCTCTACTCCTGCTAAGTTGAAAAGACAATGATACTGGTATTCCTGTCATGTTCCAGCTTTAATTATATATTAAATGGCTGTAGATAGCAGGAAATACTCTTCAATAATGAGCCCCACGGGGCTGCTTATCTGCTTTCAGATATCTGATCAATTGGACATGTGAGGCTACATGGTTGAGCTAGATAACAACCACAGAGGCTTTGTTTCTAAACTGAATGTGGCCCATGCTATGCTGCCACAAGGATTTATTACTGATTATCATCCATCACATTAACACATATAACTTAATATTGTGATTCAGAGTACACTCGTGTCATTTATACTACCATAAAAGCACAATATATCTGGAGATTTCCACAGCAAAAGCTCTAAATCTTTTTTTTTTCTATTTTGGCGATAAATTCTGTTATTTAGTAAGAAAGATGATTAACTTTTAAGGCATCCCAGCTTGGGAAACACCAGATGGAATAAATACTAGAACTGCATAACATTTTCAATATGATGTTCATTAAAAAGCAGAGACTGTCTTGACTGACACTCCTTACTGGTTTCTACCCACCCAGTAAGCCACAGTAAAGCTTCAAGATTGCAACATGTCAACTAGAAGAACCCTATTTAGTGTGTGGTGAGCAGTGGATCAGCAGCTGCTCCAAAGAGATTTTGTTGCCTAGCTGGGTCTGGAGGAATCTAAATATGAATAGAGCAATTCAGCCATGTTACAATAAATCACTACAGGAAATTGCTTCAAAAAGTTGAAGAAAAGTTCAGAGACCCAAACTACAAAATCTCTCTGGTTTCACTCATCTGTAAACAGCTAATAAGAACTTTATTTCATTTATATATTTTTGATACCACCTTCATCTGGTCCAGGGTTGACCCAGAAAAGGTCACCATCCATCACTGTATATATATATATAGTTTTCCTCTTTAGCCCAATTCAAAGCATGGTCCTAAAATGGGCATCTGAATAAAAATATCTGGTATCACGTAGTCTGTGGTGCCTACCATTCAGCGGTGGACTGTAATGTTCTATTCTGGGTCTAAATTTAAACTTGTTCCCAGCTGCTAAATGAGTGTGAAGTATGTGATTTCTCATATCCACCTGCAGATAAGCTGCAAGTTTTCTTTTTGCCAGCTGTTGCTGAACTATTTCGCAAATCCAGTTCTTGTCTCAGTGGATCACTGGCCTGGTGGTGGGAACAAATGCCTCCACATCAGCCTTTTCTAAGAATGAATGGCATGCACATCAGCCAAACTGGTGTGCACTCCGGGATCCAAAGCCTGGTCATGGTAAACAGACTGTTGCCAAAGATGTTTTTTTTTCTGGTCAGATATGCTTTACAAATTAGCAATCTGCAGTCTTTCCCTAGTGAACCACATCTGTCTTCACGGGCAATAACAATGGCAGCAAAAGATTAGTCTGGGTAATTCCACACTTTAACATGAGCTTTTACATTAACGACAAAGGGATTTATAAGACACTGGTTTACATAACAGTGTTAGAACTATAAGATTTTGTGTCAACCTGGCTGACCTAAGGTTATATAAAAACACTTAAAATTATTGACTGTGTTTCCTGCATAGCCTTCTTGAATTGTTATTACAAGCAGGGGGAGGTGTAAAGCATCTGTCCTGGCAGCCAGGCCACCCTGCTTATTTGCCAAACAAATAAACGGAGGACTTCTGTGTACAGGCATGTGTGTGTGCATGTGTGCATGTGTGTGTGTGTGTGTGTGTGTAAAACCCCCAACCCCAAGTGTCACTCCAACTCTCCATTGTGTAAGCAGAACAGACTGGACATGCATGACACTAAATCATTTAAATGAATCAAATCAAACAATTTTTAGGAAGTTTACAGAAGATTAAGGGCTCCTTGAAAGCACTTTCCTTCTGAAGCACCAAAAAGGCAATTACTGCCTGAAACAGTTGAATTAAATCATGGTTTAACTACCTGTGAAGCCGGGTCTTCCAGCTGACTGGAGCTGTGCAGTGCCCTAACTGAGGAATGCTATGCATGACTACTTGAATTTAAAATTGAGCTGCAGCTCTGGAATAATTGTCCATTTTAGGTAAGTGTGAAGACCTGGGGAAATATTATATTTCTCAACTGTTGGGTATGTGTGTTTTGGCCCCAATCAATGCAACTATCCTTAAATCTTATGATTATAGATGGTTATTGCTCATGTTTGAAGCAATGTGCACTGTGCAACTGCATCCTTGACCAGAGAACCGGCTGTTCATGAAACTGTGATCAATCACAACACAGGGCAACTCAAAGTGTGAAGAAATAGTTGTCCACAAACATCTCATAAATCACCACTCGTTGCTTCATTTGGACACAATTACCATAAATGTGAAGCTAATAGGCGACTTGTTTTACACTGCTCTGACTAGGTTGGCAATAATGCAATGTTATCTGAAGCGCCACGTTACAACCATCTCCCAGCACACAGTTTTAAAATCAAAACACACTTAAGAAATGCATACAAAATGCAAATGTTACGTATTGCATCTCGCTTTTTAGATGTTAAAATTTCAAGGCAAACTGGAATCCACAATTAGCATAACACCAATGTTATTAAAACTTTGTGAGACACTTAGAAAAAACTCCAACTCACCATTATATGACTTTTCCACAGATTAATTGCTTTATCCCTTCGTAATAATGCTGTATAATGATAAAATATGAAACATTTCAGACTGTAACACATAAAAAACATCCACTTCTCATCGCTCTTTTAACTTTGCTCTCTTCGATGTAAGCGGACTCCATCCATGAAAACTCTCCCCTCCCCTCCGAAGCTGATTGGTCGGCTGCTGGTCGGAGGCGAGCTGTGATTGGATGAGGGGAGTGTCAATCGAAATTCCAACGCCCTCTCCGGTAGGAAGGATCTGGGGACTGGAGCTCCAGCAACCTGCCCACGTGACGTGTAAGGTGGCTCCCTTCAACACAGCTGTTCACAGATGTTTGTCCAACTTCGAATACCTTACAATCTCAATATGACACTTCAAAGGATTCCGATTCATAAAAAAAAAAATTTGGCTATTGAGAAGGCTTTTTTTTCTTGTTACACATACTTGGAATAAAGGGTAAAACAACAACTTTAGCTTTGTTTGCCCTGGGGGGGAAATAAGTTATGTAACCTGGAAGTAATACGTTTAATAACGATGAATTAAATGAAATAATTTAAAGCTCTTAGCCTTTAATGTCAGATATATAGTTAATAGTGCACAGAAAACGATTTTTAAAATGTGTTTATTATATAATTGAAATCACCCCTAATTTCATCTTTAACAGTTTTATTTTTTCTTGTATCTTTATGAATACATTGAGTATTCATAAAGATACAATGTATATGTGTCTTTAGATCTACTTTGTAATTGAATGGAATAATCGTTTAATTGTTTTATGGGGTTGGACAGTGGTCTCAGAAAATGTACTGTATGTATCAAATATGATACATCAGGCATTAAGGGATTACACACTTCATACCAGCTTAATCTTTAAACTGGAGTAGCTAGAAACGACTTTAGCATCAGTTGGGTCATTTAATTCCATTCATTTTCTAAACATTTTTTTTTCTTTTGAAATTTACATTTTCCCAAATTTTGAACACAACCACAGTCAGGAAAACTTCATTCTGAAACACATTTGTCAGATAAACCTGCAAATATATTGAAATTTTAGCTATATGGGGAAAGAAAAATTACTCTTATACTGCCACCAAGAGGCAAAGGTTTTGTAGTACAACCTTGAATTTGAAGCAAATACAAAAAAGGGATATATAGTGTATGAGAGAGAAAAATAACTTTTATTTAGGTGAGCAAAGAAAAAAAACATTTTTCCAGTACCCACGCACGCACACAATCAATGTTTTGGTGGCACTGAGAATGTAGGAAATCTCTCATTTAAACCATGATGCTATTCATATCAATTTCATTGTTTAATTCATTTATTATTTTGAATCAACTTCTTCGGTCTCTGCTGTCCATCAATATACAGGTTAATAGTATCAAGACAATCACAATGTGTCAAACGTAGCTCACTTCTGTTTACATCAGCTCATGTGTCAAATTTATAGAGCATATGAAACTCAGCAATTACACCAGTAACAGAAAATGTTAAGTACACTGGAAAGAAAATGCTCAGAGGCTTAAAAATAACAATTTCCAAAATGCTAAATAAATACTTAGTTGCGCACATCATTTTTTGCTTATTGAATAACATCTTTCAGATCACAGTCAAGAGGTAAGATTGCATTATTTAAGACTCATACTGTAGATTAATACTGGTGGTAAAAATGAAATGTACTTAAATCATGACACTATTAACAAAATGAATTGAATGCAGCAGTTATGTTGTGAAGAAATGTCTGAAATTGCAAAAGAAATGTGAATGTTTGTAGCAGGAACAAATAAAAAGTTTAATTGGCCCGAGTTGAGATAATTAACACGCATCATACAAGACAATGATGTGTTCAAAAGTAAAAAAAAATCTTATAGAATTCTGCCAATGAATCTTTAAAAACAAAAAAAAAACATTTCCTGCTTAAACCATTTTGCCTATATAAATACATTGTGGTTTAAATGTCAATTTATTTTACTTTTGTCAACTCTGCTTCAGTTTCACTGCCCAGTATCTCTGTGTTGAACAATAAAGCTTTTGTAACTAAGCTTTCTTCCACCACAGAAAATCCCGTTCCTTCCACAGCAATGAAAAAGAAGAAGAAAAAACTGCTTCTCTCCCTGGAGAGGGAGTTAAGATCCAAGTTAATATAAGTTTAAGTGCTGAGTTGAAAAAGCTTATTCTTTAAGTTTAATTCAATTTAAACAGCATCTCGTGCACTGAGTTAGAAAAAAAAGGCAGCACCACTTTATTGACTTCACCATTCAGAAAGGAAACATCTACCCTGTCTGATACATATCACAGCCTCTTCTGATTTAGTAGAAAACTTTTTGTACTAGATCATCATCAAGAGCAACAAACCACACACTGCTGCTGCAAGAAAAAAAAAAGAGATAACAGGATTTTGTTTCTCAACTACTGTCTCAGCAGTATTACAGCTTTTTCTGCAGATCGTTGATGGTTTTTCCTCTCACTAAACAAAACTTTACAAACATGTGCAACCAAGTTACTTTTCAAGAAAGAAAATGATCTCATACAGGTTTCACGTTAGGAATATCAAAATATCCCCCACCCATTTTGCTTGAGCGGGTGATGCAAACAGGCAGGCCCTCATTCCACTGCCCATAACCCAAAATCTAAAGCCTAAAATACAAAAAGAAAGGTAAAAAAAAAAAAAAAAAAAAAGCAAGCCTATGTCAAAACTGATAAAGAATATCTAATGGAAGACTGTGCTGTAACCCTTTGCATGATGACACGGGATAATTATTCTTGACCTCACAGCAAGAGTGCTTTTGTTTCTCATGTTAAACAAAGTCTGTCTTATACAATTCGTATAAGAAATTAGCACTTTGATGGTCCTCAGTTGGAATGGGGTTTGAGAGAAACCTTGGACTGACCTTCTGCGGTACCATTCATTGGTGCCGGGGTATTGCCAAAGTTCCAGTCCACAGGATTTAGCAGTTGCATGGTCTTCTTGTGCGTCCAGATGGGGTTGATGACAAATGTGAGCAAAGCAAGTCCAGAAAGGAAGAGAAGACGTTGGGGCAGGGCCACGTAGGTGTTAAACTCTTCCCACAGGGTCACCGTTACCCACCACATGTAATACGTGAGCACCATGCGACAGTGGAACATGTGGATCATCACCCACTGGTTGGCTCGCCAGAACAGTGTGTGGGCCCAGCCAGCCTGTCAGGGACAACAGAGACATGGTTATGAGGACATGAACAATGTCACATGACTGTAAGTTATGTACGAGGCAAATATCTAATTAAGAGAAAAAGAAAAAAAGTGTCTCAAAAGCAACTTTTGCATGGAACTTCCTCTTCCTAGGAAAGCTAAATTTAATCTGCTTTCAATCTCAGCCACAAGACCAAAGAGGAACTGATACTTCTTGCCACTTAGAAAACAAGCATTGACATTACAATCTATATTTACAATTATAGACAGGGGTACTGATTGGGCTAAAACAAATTAAAAAAACTCTAAAAAATTGTTTTATTTGCCACAAAGAGAATAAAAGCCCTTACTTTTAGCAACATCCAGGATATACAGGTGAATGGAGTACTCATTTCCAGCAGGAGCGTAACCATGGCCAGATAGTGGCCCTGGGAATCCCACACCACTGCCCCTGCAAATCCAGACAGGGCAAAGAAATGGTGTGTGGCCAACGGGAGGTCAAATGACCGAAATGCCACATTGGAAACATGAAGTGCTACATTCTCAAACACAAAGAAGCCTGTGGCTGTGAGGACGTGGAACCAGGACCAGTCCTCCTGACCCCGCACCCTGCGTCTGCTCAACGCAGAGTCCTCGGTCAGAGCCCGAAGGCCAGCTACGGAGCTCTGGATCCCAAATGCTGCCCGGGTGGCTGCAAGGTTCCAAAAAACCTTCTCTTTGGCTGGTAGAGAGTTGTACGTGCGGGACAGTGTCAGAGACAAGAGGTGTGAGAGGAGGAAAACCGAGGAATAGAAGCCAAAGCCCAAGCCAATGAGCTGGAAACGAAAGTCCCATGAAAAATAGGCAGCACTGGGCTGAGGTGTTGGGCTGCTCAGGTGTTCAGGAGCCATCCTGTTTGAGGGAGAGCACTGGACCCGGGGTGGGGAGGTTCACCTGGACACGGGGGCTTCAGCTGGGACGTGCATGGTGCGTGGGCCACCTGAAAAAAAAACAATAACAAGCCACTGAAGTAACAGAGGTGTCAAGTAACAAAGTACAAATACTTTGTTACCTTACTTAAGTAGAAATGTTGGTTATCTATACTTCACTGGAGTAATTATTTTTCAGATGACTTTTTACTTTTACTCCTTACATTTTCACGCAATTATCTGTACTTTTTACTCCTTACATTTTAAATACAGCCTCGTTACTCTATTTCATTTCGGCCTTTAAAAAAAAACTATCCAGTTAAATTGCGCCATCCGGATAGAGTGAATTTGGTTGTGGTTGTGGCACAAATGTTCGTGTCCAGTTTTGTTCTTACATCAGATTCCTGCAACTAAACTTGGATGTACATTCCAATAAAGGTTAGGATAAAAGATAACATGCCTCTGAAGTTTGACTTTTTGCACCATTACAATACTAGTCATCATATCTTCTGCTCTCTGAAACACGTGTTAATGCTCAATAGTACACATATATGGTTCTTTAATATATTTGCATTATACTAAGATGCATTCATTTTCAATGGTTTCTTCCCCCTTACATTACTTTTACTTTTATACTCTAAGTAGTTTTGAAACCAGTACTTTTATACTTTTACTTGAGTAAAAAACTTGAGTTGATACTTCAACTTCTACAGGAGTATTTTTAAACTCTAGTATCTATACTTCTACCTGAGTAATGAATGTGAATACTTTTGACACCTCTGTGAAGTAATGGCAGGAACATACCGTACCCAAACGCACCACGAGCTACAATCAAGTGACTACTTCTGTTTTTGAAAAAGGTTAATGTTTCACCAGTAAGACCGAAAATACACTATTTTGTAAAACATGTGTACGAAAAAGCAAACAACTAACTATACAAACATAAAAACGTGTACACCAAGTCGTACGAGGAACAAGATGAGTAAGAGAGAAGAACCACGACTACATAAAAGGATCAAATACCGGCTAAAATAATATTTAACGATTTGTACGTTTACTCACCGTAAAGCTATATATTTAACATTTTATTCCCGGGTAGCAGTGTTCCACTTGGCACGTCTCGATCAATATTACACAAGCTGCAACAAGAGCAACAACACGAAACCTCACATCACACGACTCCAATTAGGTCACGTGACAACACAATAGGAAGTCACGCCTTTCTTTTCTACATACGGGCTTCTCATTGGTCAGCACTGGATTGAGAATGAATCTTATTGGTCATCTTCTCTTGACAGCTACAAATACCTACACACATTTAGATTTAACACTATTTGTTTCCATCATGACATTTTTTGATACTTTTTTTTAATTATTTATAATGCTTATAGCCAGTACTCGAATTGTAAAAAAAAATCAGGGGGGATGGTGGATTTTATCATATGGGGACAGATAATTTGTGCTGATTACAAATAATATAATATATTACAAATAATAGCACTGACCAAAACACCTGTAGAAATACTGCATGAATGACATAGCAGCAGTTAAATGCAGCCTTCTGTAAGCTTTAAATATCCACTGGGCTTACATACATCGAAACACTTAAACAGTTTTCTGAACTTATCAATATGATTCTCTCCCTAACAGGATAAGTAAAATGGATCACTGCAAAAACTCAAAATAACAATATTTGTCCTATTTCTAGTTAATATGTCTCATTTTAGTAAAATAATCTTATTACACTTAAAACAAGACTCATCACTGGACAAAACAACAATTTTCACCTGTTTCAAGTAGATTTTCACTTGAAATAAGTAGAAAAATCTGCCAGTGGGACAAGATTTTTTTGCTTGTAATGAGAAGATAAATCTTGACCCACTGGCAGATTTTCCTACTTATTTCAATTGAAAATTTACTTGAAACAGGTGAAAATTGTCAAATAAGTTATTTCTCTGGTGACGACTCTAAATGTTGAAATAGCAGTAAAACCACATTCATTGATGAAATGACATAAGGGATGGAAAGGGGGGATGGCAGTTTTACAGGGGGGATGATTTTGACCGTTTTTATTTCAGGGGGGATGCCATCCCCCCTCATCCCCCCTCAACTCCAGTACTGCTTATAGCTTGACTTTCGAGAAGAATGTTTCATTATTTTGCCTTTTCTTTTTTCAAATCTTATGTCAGTTGCTCATAGGTCTATTATACACTGCTGGCACTTTTTCAATAGCTGGTGATTAAAGTTTTGGTTATGTTTAAAATTCATAGTATTTTTCATGTGGTGTTAAATTTAGAGGTTTTTTTACCCCATGTTTCCTAAAACACAGCATAAAAACTACTAATGCAATGAAATCAGTGTTATTGTTGATCTTTGGAGGGAAGAGTAGGCTACACAAGATAAAAAAAGTTCTTCCTTCCTCCATCTTTAAATGCAAAATAAAAAATAAATAGTAATAAGAAAATAAATAATAGAACAGGTGGCATCATGTGTTATGCGTTCAAACTATTATTTAAAGTGTTGAAATCCTGGAAATTATGGTATATTCGGTTTTTGACTTGACGATCCCCTGAGGGTAGTGCATTAGAGGGATGCACAAGGGTTTAAATGTGTATTCGAATATTTTAATGTTGTTTTATCTTAAGTTTGCTCTGGTGAACCCCTAAATGTCTGATTACATTGCTTGCCTTGTATTTGATGCACAAACTGAACTAATCCTACTCAATAAATAAATGGAGGCATACATCTACTGAAAAGACCAAAAATTAATATGTGATCAGCTTTTCAGCAATATTAACGGAATTGTGCTGCATTGATATCTTTTCCCAGATTATATTGCACATTGCTTATTAGTGAAGTTAATTATAAGCCAAGATAAAATGAAATTCATTGAATTAGATTGCATAGTTGTAAAAATAAATATTTTTTGACAAATTATAGAAAAATAAACAAAGGAATATGTATGAACTCAAATATTGTAAGAGACAAGTCGACCAAACGGTGCATTACTGTCTTTCCACACGAGGGGGCAGTGTTGACTGCAGGTGAGGAGCACTGACTGGGCGTACTTGAAGTTACAGGACTTTCAAATGAATTAGAAATGACAAAAGAATACAGATAAACATATCTTATTCTTAGTTTTGAATTGCTGAATTTAATTATTTATTTCCTGAAAATAATCATGAACTAAAATAGCACAGTCAAACCATCATATCTAAAAGAAAGAAAGCTTAGCTTCGAAGACATTTCATGTCAACATGCTTCCACTGGAAGAACTTCTTTCCTGTCAGTCCTTTTAGTTTTATTGGGCACAATGTGCTCCCTAAGCTTGGCATATTATCTCATTTTTGCTTGCCCAGCATGCTGCACTTCAAAAATCTTCAGGCGGTAGCAAATTTAGGAAAGTAAACCCTCCCAATTTCTAGCAAATGGCAGCTTTATTAATTTTAATCAGTCCCTGGAATTTCACAGACTCCTTGAACTGACAGCAAGTGCTGTCTAAACAAAACTTTTCCACATATGTCAAACATTTGTAACTTTACAGCATGAAGTTTGAAAGTGTGGTCCTCATTTGCTGCAGCAGTTATTAAACACTATTGCACGTTGCAGGAGTAGCTACTCCTGGAATCAGCCACAGAATATCATGCATAAAAGCTGCTTTCCTGTTCTTAGCCGAATGATGTGACCAGCTAGGTTGTACGTTTCTTAATTTGCCATGACTTAAAAGGCGCTACATATTAGAGATAAAGTGTTTACCCGTATAAACTCAATTAAAGGGATTTAAAGAGGCCCGGAGCACATTTTTGTAATACAAAATCAATCCGTCTCCAATGTGTCTTCACAACTTGGGGCACAATTAGGGCTACACAAGGCTCAGTCTTCCTGTCTTGGCACCTGTAAGTATCTACATTTTTTGGTTATTTTCTTTTAAATATACATCTCCACTAACATTGCCACTCATGTTCTGTTTTCAGCGTTCCATTGTGCTGTCAGCATGACGTTTGGTGACTCAAATGCTATTCATAATGTGGCCATTTTGACCCGTTTGAAAATAATCAATTCTGCTGACCCCTGATAAATAAATAAATAAATAAATAAATAAAACCACCATTTATTCATTATTGTCCATCATATCATTCTATGTTTGATATAAAAGCCAAATCATTGGTGACCTTCCTTGCATACTCTACCAAGAAAAGTGAAGTAAAGGCTCCCTTTTCCCTGAGAGATGATACAGGGGGGGCAACAATTCACCTTCATCACATGTGTGGTTTGGTTAGGAGGCTTCACACAGATATAACATGCAGGAGATGCCAGGAACATTTGAATAAATGCATTGAGTCTCCCTCCTCCAAGGAAATTTAATTCCATCAGGAATCCTGTTAGTCCAAGCATGAAAAAAAACCACTATTGTTTTCAATTGCCCACTCTGGTGGATTCAATTTAGTTTCATGGCCAGTGATCCAAAAGGCTTCTTATATCAGTTTATAACACCTGACAAACACCAGTACGCTTGGCGAGCGGTTGAAATAAACAGCCACCACACAGGCGAACTTGTCCAAACTTTTTCTCCAAAAATTTAATTGCAGAATTATTTACACAGGATGACCTAAGGAATGATCAAACTATTCAAAGTGGCAAAATCTTCAAGTAGCTCCGCTCAGACAGAATGGGGTGAAATGCATATGTTCAACTCAACTCATACAAAAATAGCTCAACAATGGGATGTTTCGCACTGAAACCGCACACACTGGGAATGAAGAATCCTACTTAAATCAATGCAAATCCACAACGAAAAAAACAAACAAATAAATAAGCCAACATTCAGAATCAATGTTTCGCATGCCATCATATCAGCTTCTAAATAAACCGTAAAGTAAAAATGACAACAGTACAGGAGAAAGAGCAGAAAATAGTTATGTTTCATTGACAGATATATTATATATTTATATATCTATATATATCTTTATATATATATATATTTCTTTACAAATAATTAATATTTGGCATTATATTCATCCTCACTATAGATATAATATACAGGAGATGAAAATAAGTTTTAGCTAAACAATTACCTTTTTCATTTTATCTAGTAATTAATTGAGTTTTCTCACATTCCAAGTTCAATGACGTGTTGTATCCATCTCAGTGATGCTCATTCCATGGTGTGGTTAAAGAAAACCCCAGAAAATAAACAAAGTTCCCTCGAAATATTTCACACAATAGGTTCCAGAGTCAGAATGCAGAAATACAAGCTGAATGGGGGTTTTACAGGATGCCGGATACGTCAAAATCACAAGACTCATCAGTAATTCCTGCTCTTTTGATATTTAATGTGAAATTGTAACAATTTGATGTCACTCCTTTCTTGTTCTTTTCTCTCTTTTTTAGGTTTTGGGAAAAAAAAACATAATTTGCAGATGACTCAAGTTTATTCCGGCTAAAGAGATCCAGCATAAGTTACCCTTCAATGAAACATGCTTTGGCCTTGTAGATGTTTGTATAAAAGAATGAAAAGATGAAAGAAAATGTTTTATGAATGCAGGTTAGCGTTAGGTTTGGGTCAGAAAGGAGTTTCACTCGGAGAGAAACTTGAGCCTCTCATTACAACAGATTTTGATCATGGTTTAAAAACATGATTTGCAAATCTAGTTCATCTAAGATTTCCTTGTCTCCATTTTTGCACAAGGATTCGTTAGTTCTGGGACTGATTTCATTTTGCCACTTGAAGTGGTTAATTCATGTTCTGACTAGATAAATGGCCTCATTACAATTAGTGCTTCTTGGAGGAGCCGGCGATATGCTTTGAACTGAACCCAGTTGGTGGATACGCAACATTTCGTTACAGCCCTGCTCCACTTGCATAATAGAGAAACTCCACTGCAGCGTCAGTGACAGACTTATCTGAAACTAGCCCAGCGGAGACTGACGGAGGCAAATACACATGATGCTGATGTTCAAATTCTCCAACACAGGCGGTTATTCAGCAACACATTTATCAGCACAAGCTCTGATGGACCCTGAAGGATGTTGTTTTCACCAAGAATCCAAAATCTTACATAAGCTGCTTTACTTAGTCAAAGACAGACAAAAGAAAACTATCCAGCACGGCGCCTGGCGGCCCTCTCAGAATAGCCTTGCAGCTACAGTACTAACAACATACAGCACCAGCAGTTCGGGGCTCAAAGCGGGCCTCTCGTCTCCTTTAAGCCAGCATATGTCACACTGAGTCTGCCTCCCTCCTGCCTGCTTGCCACTCTGGCAACAGCAGGGAGACGTCTCTGCTCTCTGCCAACAGCCTGGCATCACACACAGACACACTTTCCAGAAACCCACTGTCATACTGTTTCAGGTCCACTACAACGAAGAAGGAC
Organism: Cololabis saira; assembly: GCF_033807715.1. NCBI lineage: Eukaryota > Metazoa > Chordata > Actinopteri > Beloniformes > Belonidae > Cololabis > Cololabis saira. Next base: position 27,267,813 of record NC_084602.1, read on the forward strand.
AAAAAAATGCAGAATCATACGTATATCAAGACTTTGGTTATACAGTGAGTTGTTGGACCTAAAATACTGACTGTGTCGCGTCATAGGTGGATAGCAATGGGAATAAACCAAAACAAATTGATACCAAATTCATATTCTCTTATTCTCTACACACACACACACACAATATTCACATCCAGAAAAAGGAAATAGGATTTTATATTATGCATCTCTTTGCTCTTTTTCTTCATGGAGCCAGGCACTCTGGCGTAAATACTGCATTAAAACCATAAAAGTCATAAAAATAGATTTTAAGTTAATGTATTGATCATCTGACAGCGCATTTAGTGGAAGTTGATTTATATGGAATACTGAAAAGCAGCGCCATCATCGGAGGTTGAGTACCCTGCGGTTTGAGAGGGTGATTTGACAGCATTACAAAAAGGACCTCTTCTGACGCCTCAATGAAATTTCTTGGGATACGAGTTGCTGCGAGGGTGGTACTTTGTAAATGTGGGTGAGAGCAGAAGTAGCTGCTCCAAAACAAGGGTGTGCTAACTTTAGAGAGATAAAGTGCTTAAAACATAGTTTTCTGATGGTGAGTCGTGTTCGAACTATGGCAACAAACAGGAAGTCACAGTTCACAAAGCTCCCACATCTTTGGGGGACGAGAGCGTGCTCCAGTTATGGTTGGTTGTGCTATGGATAAATATAAAAACCACCAAACTAGAGACAAAAATCTTAAACTGGTTCACTTTCCCTTGGACAAAATGTTGTTGTGTAGGGGGCGCTCGCAGATGGACTGGAGGTGATTGTTTCTTTTCTATCTCCTCATCTCCTTGTCCTGTCTTTTGTCCAGGAGTTTTACCGCCGTGCACTCTGACGAAAATAAATATGATTGCAATCCAATTGAAATACCTTATCCTCGTGAAAAACAGCTCGGCGTACTGCCCTGACCAGTGGAGATGGTGACTCACACTTCCCCGATATCAGAGAATCGCTAAAACAAATAGTCACCCTTTTGTAAACATCTCATCAAATGCTCTTCTGTGCAAATAACACAGGCACCAGAAGGGACAGAACCACCGAGGCTGGGTAAAATGAAATGTAAACAAAAAGAGGTCTATCTCTGTATCCATCCTCTTGATGATGTTGTCATACACTGATAATGGCAACCTGACCTGCGTGAGCCTGTGAGTTAAAAATAAGAGCAGTCATACTCTGCAGCTGTGCAGAGATTCTTGGTCATGAAGTCTCAATATGACTCTTGACTACACAGATATTATGCCTTTGAGACATTTACACCCTCATACAAGATAAAAGAGGGTTGAAGATTATTCTTTAATAAGGAATAACGGTAGTGGGTTTTCCATTCTCATTTTAGCGACCAATGAAGGGGCTCAGGAGCTCCACTTCTGTCTTATATCACTGAATCCTTTATAATGGAATCAATTCTTACCATGAGACACTGTTTTTTTTACAATCTGGAGATTTAGAGCATATATGCGTATTTATTTGTCATATATTACATTAAATTAAATATAATGTGGGCCAATTCAGGACCTAGAGGAAATCCTTGGCATAGATGTTACAATGTGGGACTGGAGGGACAAAACGCCATCCCTTAAAAAGTTAGTCCTCCAGTTGGGGTTTTGATGATTGCGTTGTCTAAGATGGCTCAAAACGTCCACAGGGGTTCAGCTGGACTGAGATCTGATGGCTTTGGAGGTCCTTTATTTTTGTTCTCATCAAATCATTCAGTGAACCTTCTTCCACTATAAATGGCACCACTGCCATCCTGGAAGAGACCAATCACATCAGGGAAGAAACGTTCAGTCCCAGGATAAAGGTGATCATTCACAGCTGCTTAGTATTGATTTGCAGTGACTCTTACCTCTAAAGGGATAAGGGGACTCAGTGGTGGCAGCACTGAGCCACCCAATCCCCTTACTGTAGAGTTGAGGAAAGATAGATCTTTAAAATGGTCATATTATGCTTTTCTGTGTTTTTTTGCAGTCTATAGTGTTACAATTATGAATTATCATCTTAGACATGATTGAAGGCTCAACAACAGGCCAATATATGTTACAGTATTCACTTACAGTAAAATCCCAGCTTTCAGGGAGCTAAAAACATTGTCTTCTAGAGAGTTTTTTCAACTTTGGCTTTCAATGACTTCATCAAGAGCGGAAATTCCTTATATGGTCATATTCTCAAAGCAGTGCAGGGGTCATTTTAAAAGTGCGAGTTTACAACTGCATTGCAAGGATTGAGTATATTTTTCCATGTTTTCCCTACGGATTTGCTTGTGTTTCTTACTTTTGTTTCAGGGAAGCTTCCAAAAAATGTGTTTATGGTGTTTTTGTTGGTGATAGAAAGTTGGCCGATCGATCACAGCTCATTTGATACCGTTTGTTTCTCTCCCACTATAGGAGTTTTTACCTGCCATTGTTTATGTTTATGTAATAATTGCTTGGGGGTCATGTTCTGGGTCTCTACAAAGCCCCCAGAGACAACTTGTAATGTAATAGACGCTATAGAAATAAAATTGAATTGAATGGGGTGGACAGTGACCATGGTTGCAGAGGCTCGGAAAAAAACGAAACAAAACAAAAGCATGTCACGTCAGTGCATTTCACGTAGAAACAAAACAGCTTTGATTGTTGGCAACTACTGTATACACTATATAGTATCTACTACATAGTCTGAAGACGTTTGGCGACTGCAACATTGGCTTTTCTTTTTCATGGTTGCAGACAGGCCTGAAGGAGATATAATCTGTAATATCACATAACAGCAGGTAGCATTATATTTACCAAAAATAACTGTTCAGCTGTTACTTTTGTTGTGCTGTCCACTTTCACATTCTGAATCAAATTCTGACTTGAACATGAAAGCAGGAAGTTGAAATTTTGGAGGTCATTTACAGGAAATGTTGAAAGAGTAGCGCACATAACTGTTGATACGCTGAAAACCTGCATGTCTGACCAGCACCAAGAGTTGTACGTGCTCATGAGTTATGAGGTCCGCCCATCAACAAGCCTCCAAGAATCTGACCAATCAGAAAACACAACAGAACACACAGCAAAATCTGCTCATTTTCAAGAAAAGCCTCTCCTTGTGATTTTTCAGTCTGTCTCAGTCTAAGTGTGAAATAATTACAGGCTTTTAGAGTTATACTGGCTGCAAAGCTACTGTAGATATGCCAAACATTAAAATGGGATTATTCAAATTAGCATAATATGGCCACTTTAACTCGTCACCCATCTGTATAGTTATATTACACACCACTCTTGAGTCTGCATTGCCACAGGCAGATAATAACCCTTTCACCTCTTATATTTCCTTTGAGTAAGGTACTTGGAAAGTTAGAGTTGTGTGGTACTTGCTACTCGGATCTCTCTTGAAAGCCTTTGCCCCAGTTTTACTTCATTACTTCTCATCCTTTCCCAGAGGGACTCTCTTCTCATAGCTTAGGGAGCCTTTCACCAGCACAGAACTTTTCAAGAAATTTTAAAAATCATGAAGCATTTCATAGATTAAAGAAAGTAGTATGCAGATATTTTGTTTATGTTTTGGTGCTTATTTCTATCATTCCTCATTAGCTGTGGCTGAGGGCGCAACTTGAAAGGGACTTAAGAAAGATGAAAAAGCAGCAGCGCAATTTTGTGTGCATGATCACATCACTGCTTGTATGCAACAATTTCAGATTTGTCAAAAGCAAAAAAAAAAAGAGGGCAGATAAGCAGCTGGCATGACGAAATGAAAAAAAAAGCATGATCTTCCCACTCACAATTCAAAAATACAACAGTACTATTGTGAACTTGGGTATGTACATTTCCCTTGGAAATAGAGAGAATTGTAATAAGTGCATAAGTGCATTTGTCTATACATTTTGATCTACGGGGTTACATAAACCTTCATCATTTTTTTTTCTCTACTGCATTGACATAATGGAAATGTTGGCACAAGACTTGCATGTTTTAGCTTCAAGTAAACATTTGAAAGTTGCCAACATGAGATATATAGGAAAGTTGTGTGGAAGGTGCATGTTGATGTGCCGACAGATGTCGTTCCTCCGCCAATCCCGTCCATGAAGAATGGTTGACTACAACCAGATTGGGTAGAAAGCTGCATTTTTCAACACTGACCAGTCCAGAGCTTATTAGTGGCTGCCTGAATAACCTTGAATGGGTGACTGGTGTCACGTGCATGTAGTTGAGGTATTTCAAGCATTGGCACTTTGCAGAGTTTAGAACTTACAACAAATTAGTGATATTTAGCTCGTGGTTAACCCTCTGAAAGAGGGCAGGAAAGAAACGGATCTTAAAAGATTGAAAAATACTCAAGGGTTTGATCAGTTTTGAACATCTTGAAATAAACATATTTACTAATTTTTAGCACGAAGGCCTGGTTGCTGGTAGGTTCTCAAAGCTGCACTTTTTAAATGGCACTTTGCAAATGCTGAAAAACTACAGATGTACCCATCCATGACATGAGAGAGCTCGTAAGCCTGGTATCATGATCACCAGCACACCAAGACAAAAATCCAACCAACCCATGCCAGACATATGTTTTGGGCGATGTGAGAAGAGCCTTGGCACATCCTACAGTCCAGTGGTGTTGGCGATGGGCACTGAGGATGGCTATCAGACAACAAATGGATAAAGGAGGAGAGTAGCAATCTAGAAAAAAGGCTAGTTGTAAAGTTGTTAGAACGCGGGAGCAGGGAGACGTGTCGGCCCCTGACCCTACATTTTCTCAAAGTCTAGTCTGAGCCTCTGGGATATATATCTCGATGCTGTCCGCTCGCTCTGAGGCAGAGTTCTGCCGAAATGAGGCTGCCCGCTTGGCGGCCATGAGCCGTCGGCGGGCCTCCTGCCGATGTCTGTCTGGAAGGTCCAGGGATTTCTCCCTCATCACTGCACTCCTCTGTCGAACTGGCTTCTTTGGTACAGGAGCTAGTGGCTGTAGAACACACAGACAATAATCAACAGGACTATACAATCCTTTTTGATATTTTCCCCCAGCATTTCTTACATACTGATGCTTAAAGGGCTAGGAATGAGATTTTTTTTTTTTTCTCTCGCTATGTTGAATTTTCTACGGAGCCCCTCTGGTGATATTTGAAAAAAATAAAATAATGCGTGGCCACACATTAATAACTCGTGGCCACGAGATAATCAATGCGTGGCCACGAGATAATCAATGCGTGGCCACGCATTATGTATCTCGTGCCCAGGTATTATTTTACTCGTGGATGGCATTATAACCTACTGTCTGGACTTCGTGGATGCAACTTCCTTGGTCAATTATAGTCTATTTATATTAAAGAGCAAGAGTATTGTCATGGCGAGTGTAGTAATAACATGTGACATTTGAAAAAAATAAAATAATGCGTGGCCACGCATTAATAACTCGTGGCCACGCATTAATTATCTCGTGGCCACGCATTGATTATCTCGTGGCCACGAGTTATTAGTGCGTGGCCACACATTATTTTATTTTTTTAATTTATTATTTTATTTAAATTATTTAAATTTAAATGATTTAAATTTATTTTATTTTTTTCAAATGTCACCAGAGGGGCTCCGTAATTTTCTGATGCTAAAGCATAATTAAAAAAAAAACAAAACCTCTAGAGGCTGACTCCTCACCTTCTTCTCTGGACTATCAATGGGCCTCCAGTTGTTGTTCTTGATCTGCTGCAGTTGGTCAAACTTCAGGTTGACGTCATCGATGGAGAGCTGCAGCAGGTCCCAGAAGCCGGCCAGGTCCTGAGAGGTGGGTCGCGGCATGGCACTGGGGTCCTATGGGAAGTAAAGGACAAGAGGATGACAGTTGCTCAACTACAGTCTCTCTGGCAACACTGTTTACTGCACTTCAGCTTAGATCCACCAGATGTCCTTATCAGACTAACCAAAGCAAGCACAGATACCAATTTGGGAACTTTTGGATAAGAAATTATGATGGAGACCAATTATTATTTTCACAAATGAGGTCTGACATAATAAACTTCTGTTGACAGTTCAGTCCTTTTCATGCTTTGATTCGTGAGATGAAAAGAAGATCAGACTGAAAGGCGCTTCATTGTCCCTAAAACTGGCTTCTTGAATATTTGAATGAGTCATAGCTTTTTAATGTTTAAATGCTCTTTTGTGCTCCAGTTTTCTGCCAATTAAAAAGTTCTTGTTAACAGGAATGTTAATGTGTTTATGATAATGGGTAAATAAAACCGGTTTATCAGTAGACCAGACTTTTGGACCTCAAGTGACCTGAAAAAGAAGGTGCAGGGTTTTATACATAATAACACATGTAGGACATAATAAAAAGATCCTGTTGTGGTTTTGGATTTCAAGTCGTGTTTCTTAATTTTTTTTTTAGGTTCTCCTGTTTTCTTGCATTCCTTTGTCTCCAGTTTTATTTGCCTGTTGCTTTCCTTCCTTTTTTAGTTTATTTCCTCGCATGATAAGAAGTTCCGCTTCCCTTCCTCTCATCTGTCCTGATTGTTCGCACCCGTGTCCAATTACCCTTTGAGTCGGTGTGAGTGTCTGTATCTGTTATCGTCTTTCTGTCCAACCTTCTCTCTGTGATTCAGCTCATTGTATTCTCCTTGTGTTGCCTTGCTAATTTGGTTTTGGAATAAGAAAAAGTACATTCAAGTGTCCTTATAAAGATGTTTTTGTTTCTTCGGTACACCACACCTCACTCATACTTGATACAGCAGCAGAATGTAGATAATAACACGCGCACTCACACATGCTCATATCTCACACCAAACACACACATACACACGATATTTCTGCTTTCGTTTAGATTCGTTTCATAACTGTTCAGAACATTGGGTAAGCTTGTACTTGTACTATCTTTGCTGCATGAGCAAATCAAAGGAGAAGTGCTGTGTAATAAAACTGGCTCCCTAAGAATGAAACGTTGAAGAAGACACTAGGTGCTGCAAAGCAAACACGTCTCATTAAATGCTCACAAACAAGTGTCAGCGGTGTGAAAAGTTTTGATAGATTGCTGGTTGCTTTCAGGAGCATGCAGGTGTGTGTGTATGTGTGTGTTTGTGTGTGTGTGTGTATAGAATACCAGGTTTCAAATAAATCAGCAATGATTTTAGAGAAACAGTTGTTATTACCAATCAATCTGGGAAGGGTTGATGAGGTTAATAAGCATTAATTAGGTCAATAAGGTCAAGTGAAAGACATTCAAGGCAGTTGCCAGAAGTGGATGTCTCAAGAAAACAGACAAAAAAACAACAACAAAAAAACAAAAACAAGCAACATCTGCATTCACACTGAAAGCGTCAAAAATGGCCTTGAAAATGGCAGCATGGCGCTGCTTGGTGCATTCACACTGAAAGACTGTCGACGCCTGCAGTGGGCGGGGCTAAAGCTGCGCTGCAGAACTGGAGGGAACAGTGTACAGTATATACCCTACACATATCTATATATAGCGTGCACATCTTCAGTTTCCTATTTCACCATAGATCACACTTTGGGACGCCTTCTTTATATTTTAGCGTTATTTCCGCGTAGATAAGAGTGAGTTTGATGCTCCTTAACAAGTTTGGTCCGCGGATCAACAGCAACCGTGAGAGCCGTTGGTCCCGGTGAAGCTGCAGTCTGTCTGCGGTGAACACTGACACACCGGGTCGGAGCAGATTTGGTCATGATGTTTAAACTGTGTTTTGTGATTAATAAGGTTTTTTAATTATTTTGCGTTGGATCGATGTAGCAAATAAAATCGTTGGGACCATCCAGCTCCTCAACCATCAGTTACGTGTTTCACATGAGCAGTTCAGGTAAAAACGGCAGTCAAATCAGCAAAAATGTCAGTTTGCTGGATGAAATATATTAATTCCTGATAAAATAAGTTTGTTAGTGCACAGCTCTGCTCATACGCATGTGAATGAGTGTACGTTTGTGTGTAGCCTATACACGAAAGTACAATCTGCATTGAGGCTTCTCGCTTCGGGAATCCCGGTCTGTGATTGGACGCTGCCTCGGCAGTGCCGCTGCTCATTTGCATAAAGTTCAGATTTTTCAACTTCAAATTGACGCGCTGCTCCGGCTGCTCCCGCCGCCTCTGCTGCTCTTGTTGCTCCCGCTCACTCTTGAAGCGCGCTTTCATAGAAAATGAATGGCAGCCGGCTGCCTATGACGCCCGTGACGCTTTCAGTGTGAATGCAGACTGCACAGCCCTCAGTCAGCATGTTAAGCATGTTAAATGACAGGTCAACTAGAAGAAGCCTAGTCTCAAGGTATGACCAATATGTCAACGGATGACAGGTGAGACCAAAGTGGAGGAGCTTTGGGAAATCTACCAGCAAATCTACAAAGGAATAGTTAAGATCAAAGCGTCAGTGTGGAGGGATTCAAATGAGATGATAAGAGAGCGGTGCAACAAGAAAGTCTTGAGCCTCAATAAAATGAGGCAAAGTTGGAAAGAAATGTGTGTGTGAAAATAAAATGAAAAAATCTTTCTTGATGATTTTCCAGAAGAAACTCATTCTATCTGCAAGCTGTCGCATCTTGCTTCTGTAATTTGGCCGAATGTCAGATATCATATTCTGCTGTTCAGCTGAAGTTGTATTTATAAACCTTAGAATAAACCTTAAAGCTCAGAATTGAAAAATAGTGAAAGTTTACACTACCCCTTTGCACATAAAAAAGAAATGCAAGAACTTCTTTAAGTACAAGTACTAGCGGGTTACAGCACTAAGGAAGCTCCGCCCATTCAGGCCTTATGCTTAAACGAAAGACTGAATACAGAGAAAAGGACCCAAATGTTATACTGCAAAGGAAAGTCTGATATTCCTAAATCTATTCTAAAATGGACTGCATTTTAAGCACAATATCTCTGCCAATGGGGTAACAAAAAAATATTCTTGACTAGAATTCTTACAAGTAGCAAAATAATCTAAAATACTCTTCTGAAACAAAAGCATTTCAACCAAAGACTTTAATGTCATTCATTTTATGCCCATGGTGCATTATTCAGACAAAACACTGCATTTTAAACATTTACCTGAACATCATATTAAAACAGTTTAGCCTGTCATGTCCTTTGAATCTATATGTGAGGCTTAAGAACGATAAAATGCTGCATATTTGTGGAAATGATATAGAACATAAAGCAAGTAGAGTCTTTATTTGTGTCCTTATTTATTAAAACCCAAGACTAGAAATGTAATTAGTGAGACTGATTTCTTGCTCTCTCACAATTTTACCATACAACTCACCGGCAGTGTTTCTAAAGTGTGTTGTTGGCAGCGTTCTTCCTTGCCTCTTTTGAGCTATTTTACACGATTCCATAATCCAGATAAACCGGAATCAGGATTTTTGTACAGATTTCTGCACAGATCCAAAACAGCTTTAGCTGCATACCGCTCGAGATGTGTTTTGAACATCCATGATGAGATACATCAGTTCAATAAACCCAGCAATACACGCGCTCCAAGCCTTTTGACATTTAGATGATGCGGCCACTGAAGGTTGCAGCTGTCTGATGGTCCAATAGATTTACAGTTTGATAGCAGGGTGTGACATTTTCTGAACTACAGTCACGGATGATTTATTGCATTATACTCATGTTTTTAATTCATTTCGGATCCAAGTGTTCTTAATATATCCCAATCTAGCACCCATCCCCTTACATCATAATGTTATTAAGAAAATATACATCAAGTAGAAGGAGGACGATGTCAAAACGGAATTTAACTCCAAACATTCTTGAACCCATAAAATTAAATGTAATGCAATCGCATTAATTAAAAGCGATAGGCCTCGATTTTCCTTGATAATTATAAAGCATTATGGGATCAGTATAATTCTCTTTTGTACAGCAAAGAAAATGTATGAAAATGAGTCTAGATTTTAAATGTCATCTAGCGTAAGCCTGAACAGAAAACACTCCTGTTATCTGTAATTACCAAGTGACTGCCTCTGCACTTCATCAGCTTTATTCTGACCCTTGAACGTGATGTTCTGTGAGAAAAAAAAAATTGTAAGATTTTGAATATCTAGAGCTGGCAGATTTAGCAAAAGTGTCCTAAGCGGTGATGGGTTCAGAACATGCATTTAATCCAGGAGCTCGTCCCTGACAGACGCCGCGCGCTTGCCATCAGTCTGTACGGCATTTTAAACGAGATTTTCTGAAAGTTAAAGGTTGAAAAGAAGCGAGCTGATGAAACAAGATTAGAAGCCTTTTTTCAACGCATCTTATTTGAAAAGCTTTCACAAACACAGCCAATGTGTGAAGAGAGTTTGGTACCCACGAAAGTTTAATGCTGACAGGGTTGCCGTGTTATGTTATGAAAAAGCTGATGCCTAAATTTACATAATGCAGTCTCTTTAAGCTGGAAAAATGACTTGACTTGCTCTGAAAGAAGTGTGTCTACTCCCCGTACTGTCCCAATACTACCTGAATGTGCAGTTCCTGCAGCATGTTGCAAAAACAGAGAAACTATCTGCCACAACTTCCCACCTGCTTCAATTAAAAAGATTAGTTATTCGGCTCAGATCAATAAAACGACTTATGGGCAGTCCAAGAAATATAAAAAGCAAGCAACCCGGATGCTGTGAACTGTACAAGGAATTTAACTTTCTGCTTTTTGTAAATGACTTCCATTGCAACAATCTTGGTTGTTTTCTTTGAATGAGAAGGTGTGTTTTTGGTCTGTACTTAGTCTTAAAGTGTCTTAAAAATATAGTACCAATATTTGCATCTCTCCAGGCTTGACATGTAAGCCCAAACATGGGTCATATTGAAGCATAGTGGTCTTAACTTCCCCCTCAGGACAAAGCTGCATCAGTGAATACACACTCACACTTGGTGCTCTTGTCAGAATATTCCTATGAAGGAGCTGAGCACCACAGCTTTTGATTGTCACCTTTTAATGTATCATTCAAGGAAAACATAATCTTTTTAACTTAAACTGTAAATTATATGAAGTAAACTGAACAGCTGCACCTCTCCACAGCCATTCAGGAAGTTCTGATTCCGTTTGTTAGAGGCAGCTAAAGCAGTAAAGCATTGTGTTTTGAAGGCTGAACAAAAGTTGCGAAGAACCATCGCTGTGTCGAATGATCGATTATTATTTTATTGTGCAGTTAATGCTTCATACTGATGCCTTTTTTAAACATTTGAAACAAAGCCATGCTGTGATTTATGTAGTCACATTATTACAACATTACAGCTAACCATAAAGGTTTTATATGTCAAAAGCTGAAATGAAAGTTATCACGAGCGTATGAAAAACAAAAAGCTGGGAAATTAAATACACATTTCCAAATGAATGATGCGTTTATTTGGGTAAAAAAACATGACATCCTCTTCTTTCATTTACATCTCTTAAATGTCCTTTCATCAGCTTTTTGGGCTTTATATCTCAGTAGTCATGGATAATCATGCAGAAAGTATGCAGAGCTCAGAACAAAGACCTTTTGTCCCTAATAGATAATCACGTCTTACCAGGTTTTGCTGACACAGCCAGTAGAATTGCTGGAATTTCTGAGACATGAGCAGCTGAGCACTCCCCACCGCACTTCGGATTTTACCTAGAACTGCAACACACACAGCTTATCTGTACAACAGACACAGTAACACACTTAAGTGTACGTCAAGACATCACAACCTTAAATTGGACTCCCAGGTTTGAGCAAAAACACTCACTGTCCTCTGACAGATCGTTCTCCTCAGCTTCTGCCTCCATCTCTTTACACCAGCCCTCCATCCTCTTGGTCTCGGTGTGGAGCAGCTGCATGAACCAGCTCCCATCCCTCCGGAGGGAAGGGGACACCCTCCCCGTCTCACCTGGTGAGGTGGCACTCTCCCGAGAGGAGGGGGGTTCTAGCTGCCACGTGCTCTCGCTGATCGTCTCTCGAGGACTGGGGGGCTCAGCGGGGGTGCGGTAATCCTCGCGGTAGCTGAAGAGGCCCTGCGTGCGAACGGTACGCACCGCTCCGTATTGGGTGGGTGTGCTGGGCTCCGAGTGACGCTGGAAGCCCCCCCCAAACTGCAGGCCCTTGTCCTCCATCGTCGGAAAGCCCTCCAGCTCCAAGTCAGCCTGCACAGCTGCGGTCACACTGTTGGAGCGTTTGAACCTTCCCTTTCTGAGCAAGCACAGAGTTGAAAGGCGTGGATGAATATAAGCGAAATGAAGAACAAAAGCAGTAACAACAGGGCCATCATTCATAACCATGAGGCCAGAACATCAAAGACCGAATTTTGAAATGGGGTTAAAATCGAAGAGCCATTAACTCACCCTTTCTTGTCATCCTCTACCTGGGTCCCAACTGAGTGGTACTCGCGTGAGCCTCTGCTTTCAGACTCAGAGTCTGTGGCTGCTTCCACCTAATGTGAAGAAGGAACGCAAACCATGTCAAGCTTCGTGCCCTCATCAATCAGACTCATAAACAGCTGATCTTACCTATTCATTTTTGTACCCGCTTTTATACATATTTTTTAAAAATCATTGTATTTATCACGCACTTAACGGGGGACTTATATTTTTTATCTCTCTTTCTCTCGTATTTTATCTATGCTATGGTTTTACAGCATCTAAGTCCAGCAGTATTTGTGATTGCCCAATGTATGTTGCTTTATATTGATTGTTTGGTTTGTTTCTGTACTGTCCTGTTGCATATGTTATCTGTACACGCACTGGTGCTGATGCTTTTCCACAAATGAAGTTCCTAACGGATAAATAAAGTTATTTATTTTATTATTTATTATTAAACCAACAACAATTCTCATTACACATGCAGTCACCCTCCTGTACGTCTACTGGGTTGGAATCTAACTTTAGGTTGTTTGGCAGACAGAAAACATTGTGCGATGTATGCGCGCTAGAAAGCCTAAAAGACTGAAAAGGTTGGCTGCAGTGCAGTTTAAGTTTGTATAGAAATGAATCCCAAGAATGGAGCAGGGTAGGTAACGCCATACACAACGGAGTACACATTACTTTTGTGTTTGGGCTTGACAAAAACTGACAAAAAACATTTTCAGAGTCTTTGTGATGGAAATGAGTAAACTATCTAGAAATGAAAGCTGAAGACATCAAAATGTAGAATTTATACATAATTTCCCCTTTTAATAACACTTGTCAAGTCATCATTTGGAGCTTTTGCAACAGATTTGACACATTTTGCTGAATACTTGCTGCTGCTTCTCTTCACCTCAACAATGATGCTTGGGCATCTTTCTCACTAGTGAAGAAACGTTATGCATCTGAGTTGGTGCAGCGGGGGATTGAACCACTGAGCCATCAGCCTCGTACTACTGTCCGAACCAACTGGTATCGGACCCTTTATCTTGGTATTTGGGTATTAAAATCACTTTGTCTGGTGCCTCAAATTCTTAATGTGAAAATATTGTGTTGTGTTTGCAGCCTGTTGCACGGCACCCAAATTGTTTAACAACAAATAAATCAAACTATGGAGCAGTGGTTCCCAAACTGTGTGCCGCAGCACACTGGTGTGCCTTGAGGCAAGTCCAAGTGTGCCGTGGGATTTTGTGACAACCATAGCCTACTGCAATATAGTATACAACTAGACAAAAATAATTATTTTAATTTACTATATACTACTTTGAATGCACTCATTCCATAATACAGAGGCAAACTCTTTATCTAAAAACTATTTTAAAAAATCCTCCTGAAATGGGTGTGTTTGATGAAGCCCAATTTGATAAAGTTTAAATATTTTTGTCAAGTATTTTGTTAATAAATATTTCATGAGTAGAATAGTTGTCTTTGTCATATCTTATTTGGCATTAGTAAATAATAAACTTAACAGATAAACAGATGATATTAGTGATAACACGTGTTATAAGGCTATTTTGCACAATAGATGTGCCTTGAAATTTTTATTTGTCCTTTGGTGTGCCTTGGGCACAGAAAGTTTGGGAACCACTGCTATAGAGCTCTAAAATACTCATTAAGTACCTAATTAATGCAACCAGGAAGACATTTAGTATTCGTGTAGATTGGTATTTAAAAAAATGCCAGAAAATCGTATTATTAGTGAATACAAGGGGTAATTGCTGATGCAGGACTGCATACAGGCTCTGAGACTTTTCCTCGCTGCCTGAACTATTCCCTGGAGCCTCATCTTTTAAGGGCTGTAGGAAAAACTTGTCCGCATCACCCCTTTTGTTATGCTCTTCCTTCATTTTCCTCTTGTTCCTCTGTTTGCTCATCTCTGTTTAATTTCTGTCTTTTACATCTCTCTTTGTCAAGCGTTCACATTCATTTCCTGACGGCTTATTGTCAGGGCCTTCTTCTCTCTAAGCTGACTGAAGCTGCTCTTTGTGCTTTTTTTAAATGTCATTTCAGTCTGTCGACTTTGCTGCCCTGTTATTTCATTTCTATTTTATTCTAATTTTTACTTTGACAGCCTGATAGTTCCGACTGCAGATTGAGAGAGACAGTCATTGTTTGGCGAAAATGTGCTTTTCTTTACCCGTTGCTCACATTAACTTTTCCAGTTCAATATCTATTGCCTATATGCAAAGAAAGCTACTAGAGTAGTGGTTCCCAAACTTTTTCTTTTTATCTTAGTGATCTCAGCGCTGAGGTGGACATCGGCCGGCTCTGCTTCAGCAGCCGCTGGTGCGCCAGAATAAGTGCTCAGAACTTGTGTGTATTTTATTTCAGTATGTTCAATTCTTCAGAAAATATAAAACACATATTTAGGAAAAGACAGGGAATGACAGACCTGTAGATGTTGTTTACATAAAGTTATTCTCATAATAAAACCCCTAACTGTCCGTGAGACCGCCTGGTGGTTCTAGTGCCAAATAAAAAAAACAAACAACAAGGATTCAAGGAAAATTTATTGTCATTCGCTTTAACTTTTGCATGAGGTGGAACGAAATTGCCTACGCGCGGCCCCGGACATCCAAACATTTTAACAAGTAATAAAATAATAAAAATAATATAAAGAAGAAAAAAAGTAATAGTAGAAGTAATAAAATGTAAAAGAGTGCAACAGCCTGAGCATCAATATGGAGTGTATATATAATATATGGAGTGTAGACATAATAAATTATAATTATAGCAGCAAAAATGAAGGCTTGATGACCGTGACAGTGTTGGTAAGGTGTCAGTAAAGTGTCCGTATAGTGATTAGAGCTACAGTGGCAATTTTGTGTCCATTTGTGTTGAAGAGTCTTACAGCTTCTGGAATTAAGCTGTTTCTCTGGTGGTTTTAAAATTGATGCTCCTCAACCTCCTGCCTGAGGTGAGCGAGACAAAAAGTGTGTGTGCTGGGTGAGTGAGGTCCTTTATGATGCAGGTGGCCTCTTTTCCTGCATCTGGAGGTGGATGGTGGGAAAGCTGGATCCGACGGTTCTCTGTGCAGCCTTCACCACCCTCTGCAGGGCTTTCCTCCCTGCTGCAGTGCAGTTTCTGTACCGCGCGATGATGCCGGACCACAGAGCACATCCATCGAAGGATGTGAGGACGGAGCTCCCAAGTTCCTCAACCGCCTCAGCAGAGGTGGGTAGTAACGAGTTACATTTACCCGGTTACATTTACTTGAGTAAGTTTTGGGAAATGTTGTACTTTTAGGAGTAGTTTTGAATCACTATACTTTTTACTTTTACTTGAGTAGATTTGTGAAGAAGAAACTGTTACTCTTACTCCGCTACATTAGGAACGTTGAGCTCATCACCGACTGATTCTTTGGGAAAAATGTTTGTTTTTGCATGTTTTGTCACATATACACAGACTCAAACACACACAGAATTTCTATGAGTTCATGGGCTTGTTCTAGTTTTGCCTGCGGAGCCTGGTTAAAAAAGAAAAGTGCAAAGGCTTGAAATTTTGTGCTACTTGTGCTTAATTTATTTTTTTATTCTGTTATTATTTTATTATGTATTAAAGTACTTGAATTTACTTCAAGATTATTTTAATTTAAGCTATTTTTTATTTTTCATTAATTTTAATTTATTTTATTATTTTATTGATTTAATTTGCCTGAAGATGATTATTTTGTACTTTTGTCTGTTTGAATGGTTGTGTTAAAAAAATAAATCAGACGTTACTCAAGAGTTACTCAGTACTCGAGTAGTTTTTTCACCAAGTACTTTTTTACTTTTACTCAAGTAATTATTTGGATGACTACTTTTTACTTCTACTTGAGTCATATTACTCTGAAGTAACAGTACTTTTACTTGAGTACAATTTTTGGCTACTCTACCCAGCTCTGCGCCTCAGGAAGTAGAGCCCCTGGTGTGCCCTTCTGACAAGACTGGTAGTGTTGTTGTTCCAGGTGAGGTTGTTATTTAGGTGTAAGCCCAGGTAATTGTAGCTGGCTACTACTTCCACCGCAGATCCTATTTATGCAGAGACTGATTTTCCTGCACCAGTCCTCCAAATGTCCCACCTCCTGCCGGTAGCCAGACTCATCGTTGTTTGTGATGCATCCAACCACCGCTGTGTCGTCCGCAAACTTCACAATATGACAGCCTGGAAGGTTAGGTGAGCAGTCATATGTAAGTAGTGTGAACAGGAGAGGACTGAGCACACAGTCCTGAGGGGAGCCAGTGCTGAGGACTATGGGAGATGAGGAGACATTGTGGATCCTCACAGACTGAGGCCTGTTGGTCAGAAAGTCCAGAACCCAGTTACAGAGAGAGGAGCTCAGTCCAAGAGTCAAAAGTTTGTTAAAGGAGCATGAGGCTCCTTTTAAGAAATGAGACTCATTAGCGCCACCCTTCGCCACGACGGCATTCGGGGGTACTGCAGCCAACAGCGAAGCCCGGCACGGGAGAACGGGGAGAACGCGCATGCAGCGTCATGTGACGTCACATCCGCAGGACAGCGCAGGAAATTCGGGCCCGCAATTGCAGCACATTTTGCAGCACACAGCCTGTTCAAGGCAACGGAGAGATACGAGAGGGCTCATTCGTTTTGGTTTGGAACGCTTCATCTGACATTATTACTAGAAAACTTAAAACGTATACACATTTTTTTTCATAAATCCTGCCTCAATCCTGCCTCATGCTCCTTTAATTAGGGTCTGAGGGATTAAATGCAGATGTGAAGTCCACAAAGAGCAAACGGACCTACAGTAGGAACCTTTCCACTCCAGGTGAGTGAGAGAAGTGTGAACCACAGAAGAGATGGCGTCCTCTGTGGATCGGTTCTTGCGGTAGGCGTACTGGTGTAGGTCCTCTGTGACATTGATGGTGGCTCTGATGTGGGCCACGATCAGTCTCTTCAGGCCTTTTGTGACGATCAGCGTGAGGGCTACTGGCGGTCTTTATGCAGGTGGGGGCAGCTGCCTGGATGAGAGAGGAGTTAAAATTGTCTGCCGGACCTCAGAGAGCTGGTCAGCTCAGTTCCTCATCACCCACCCAGGGATGTTGTCTGGGCTGGCAGCTTCGCGGGGGTTAATCCTCCCGAGGGTCCACCTCACTTCAGCTGAGGGTTTCTTCTCCTGGTCGAGGGGAGAATCTAGTGCTGGGCAGGGACGTGTTAGGCCTGGTATATATACTTGCTAGGGCTGTTCGATTTTGCCCAAAAATAAAATCTCGATTTTTTTCTCTCAAAATCCGATTTTCGATTACGATTATTTTGTGAATTGACAAAAGGCAAAGAAATGATTTCAAATATGCTGTTTTTTATTGAACATTTGCCCCATTGGGCTTTAAGTGCAAACTTTGCTCTTATTAAACCAAAAATGAATGAATAAAGTGCAAAACTCTGTAAAATAAGTTGAAAAAAAGTTTTAAAAAATATAATAAAATATAAAGTTTTATCTCTGAAAAAAAAAAATCATACAGTAAGTTATATTTCCAATTAAATAAAACAAGACATTTTCTAATTAAACTAAACTGGGTCTTTGCATGCTAAATAATAATGCAACCCATGAAGGAGGTAGAGGTGTGTAATGTCAGTCATTACATTTGATATTCACATTTGCAAGTTTTTTGCAAGGAACACGAGCCGGTCTACCGCATCTGGCTTGAGGGATGCCCAGTGGCATGTTACAACGCCCCCTCCTACACTAAAGAGCCTCTCCTATGGGGCACTTGTCGCAGGTATTGAGAGGCATTTCCATCAATCATTAATTTGTGTGCAGACAAGGTAAAAAAAAAAAAAAAAAAAAGTGAAAAATCGATTTTACGATTTTCACGTTTTAACATCGTTCTAATTACATAATCGCGATTATGATTCAAAATCGATTAATCGAACAGCCCTAATACTTGCTGTTGGTGCTTGCGTTCACGTCCGTTCGCGTGCACCACCAACCGCAACGTCGCTTGCGTAGTACGCGAGGAGAGCGCGTCGTACAGGCGGTGACCAATAGGGGGCAGTAAGCAGAGCAACAGTTGGAAAAGTGAATATTTAGTAGTAGCGGTAGTAGCAGCAGTAGTAGCAGTAGCAGATTAGAACAACAAACAAGTTTACATGACAACATTGGATGATGTAGGAGATTATAACATTACTTTTGTTGCAATCTCGGCAAAGGAAACGGCGCCAGCGACCTCTGCCTTGTCACTTGTGGCCAGCTGGTATCTGACCGGGACCAGTGCCACTCGTGGCCACAGCAAGAACTGCAGGTCGCGTACGCGTTCAGTGTCTTTTTTAAGAACGTGCACGTCGACGCGCCAAATGAACGCGTGGCGGCCATGATGCGGCGTACGCGGTCTGAACTTCAAGTATATCTCAGACATTAGGGTCCTGGAAGCGGGCATAGAACCCGTTGAGAGCCTGAGGCAGAGAAGAGTCCCTAGGGCATTGTGTATCTCTGGTGTTGTAGTCTTAATAAATTCCTGGGAAGAGAACTGTCCCTGAATCTTCTGTGCATATGTGGCTTTGCTTCTCTTAACGCCTGCAGTCAGTTCTCTCCTAGCCCTCCGGAGCAAATGATATTGTACCTGTGATGGTAGTGCCCCCCCTACGGGGGCGCGGCCCCCACTTTGGGAACCACTGTACTATAGCATGGTTACGTTAGTTTTAGTTGGCATATAAATGATTGCATATTGATGCAATGAATATCCCTACATCTTCCATTCCTTAGGTAATGACAACACCATTGGACACACCAGTAACCTAGTGACAGCATCAGCACAGATGTGGAAACTGAGAACATCAGCAAAATAGATGAAGGAAGCCACGGCCGGCTTTCATCCAACGCACTCAAACACCGCCAATGACTGCGTTTAAGGTTAATATCTATGACTGCTCTTCCACCCCCCCACGCAACATCATTATAGCGCCAATTAAAATAGTTTGCTCAGTATGAATCAGCCCCGTTGTGTTTCTAGATTAGAAAGGCAGCAAAAGTGCAGAAAAAAAGGCTTTAAAGTGTTCCCTAAGGGAGGAACCAGAGAAAGTTAAAACAACACAAGGTTGCATAAGTCAATACAGGGAAAGGGTAATTCAGGGTAATTACACCACTAGTGGTAGGTGAAGCAATAATATGATGAGGAGGTCCACGGCTGCTGTCGGTGATTAATCAATATTTTACAAGTTCAAAGAGGTGCTTACGGTAGCAGAATACACATCATTTTCCCATACCAGTGTTTTCTGTCCATAACTCCTATCATGTTTGGAATGTGGCTGTTTCGTGTTCAGTGTGGATGGTTGGAAAGCATCACGACAAAAAAAAACTGCAATGTTTGGCAAGAAATAAGTGAAGAGGCTGGCTTGCCATGTAGCCTGTTAGTAGGATTGATATTTATTAGTGAGATAGTGATTTCATAAACAACGCAGCATGAGACATATTTAGTGATAAAAATAAGTATAAAACCTTGTGGCTGGACAGGGCTAGAAAGAACTATGGGTCTTGGTGTTTGTGTGTGCAGCAAAGGTGCCACAGTTTTGACAAAAACTGAATTTGTGTGTTTGTGAGTTAAGTTGTAAGTTGGTGTCCTACAATCCTCCTTTAATATTTCCTAAATTAGCAATTCATTTTTTTTGCTGTTGCATTTTAATGGAGGTGTTGTGTGAATTCGCCAATTATTCAACTTGAGGGAGGAATTACTGATTCTCTGTGATCATTATGATAACGAGCAGGATTTATTTTGCAGAAAAATGTTTGAGAAATTAAGAAATTATGACCCCAATTAAATTAGTTATGACCATTTTTTTTAATTATACAGCTGCAAGTCTGAATGCTCTTATACCTACCATGCCACAGGGGATGATGTTCAATTTTAAGGTTGTAAATGAATGGATTCAACTTAAACGGCCTGAGCAAAACTCTGCGGTCATTCACATTCATACAGATAAACAATTCAAAAGTGGTGGCGGAGTGAAATGAGCTTATATTGTACATCCACTGGGGACAGCTTTTTTTTTTTTTCTTTTAGGTTTTTCTAAACATTTTTTATTTAAAAAACCAGCACTGTAATCTAAAGTGCCCTCGTGGATTTTTACACATAAGAATTCAGCCAATTTCAAAGCCAATGCAATCTTCAGCTGCCGTCACTCACAGAGACACAAATGCACACATTTTCTTCAGTTAACCTAAATTCACCCACATCTTCTGTCAGACTGGGAATAACAGCGGCCTTTCCTACGCCGTGGATACATCAGTCAATGTGCATTTAAAGAAATGAATGAGCAAAAAGAGTGAAAAGACCTGCACTACTTTGGAATGATTGTGCCATGATGGTGCATTGTCAGTCAGAGAGGTTTTGATGTTACAGTTTTGCTTTAAAAAAAAAAAAGAAGAAATTACCACTCATTAGCATGATTATGCCATCCAAACATTCCCACAAGACTGACTCTAACCCAAACTAACAGGAAGCAGAAAGTGTGATGACTGTTAGTCTGTGTGTGAGAAGGAGATATTGAGCGTCTTAGAGAGAAAGCAGAGCACCACTGGGAGGAGGATGGGGTGAGAGTGTGAGTGAGGATGTCTTATGTTTTAAATAGATAATTGAGTAAACCAGTCAGGGGAAAAATGTTGGCGACAGAATAAGCAAATGAATAAATACACCGGCGAGGTTTTGCATGTAAGCGAGTGGACCCGTGTGCTTGTATGAGCCAGGAAATGAATACAGCCGAGCCGGGCGCCTGTGAAGCCTTCATTTACATTCAGCTGATTTCTCTCCTAAAAACAACTATGAAAAAGAGAACTTTACACGCATCAGTAATAACTGCAGACGGCCCCGGTGTAAATATATTACTGACACGCGCTTTCATTTGAGAAACCAGATTATTTCTGCTCTTTTGTTAAAGTGAGTTTCTTCAAGCCTGATTAAAAATCTAATTTTCATCACACTATGAATATTTCTTCAGTTTTTACTGCCAGAGAAGAAAAACAGAAGCACACTTAGTTGGACACACACAAATTTACCCTTGAGAGCAATACTGATATGTGTAGTAAAGACATAGAGCATAAATGAAGGTAGCTGATCTGCTAATTCATTTGAGAAACACCAGTATACCAGCAACGTTGTCTATGTTAATGCATAATACAGATCCAAAAATACACACAATGATTTATATGTTATTAAACTAGCACACTCCCAAATATAGTCAGAGTAAAGGTTATTCAGTGCCCACTTCAGATCTGGGAAATTAACGTAATTTGTGGTGGCTGCAGTTTTTTATTGAAGTGTGAACCAGGCCTATCAATGCGTCTTGTGGAGTTTGAGTTGCCTTTCTGATAGGTAAAAAATGCAGGTAAAACCTGGAAAAAAAAGGCAGACCCCCTTAAGGTTAAAATCTTCAATGCAATGAAGGCCTGAAAGCAACCTCCAGCCATGGACTTTGTTAATATCATTAAGATATTGAGTTGTACTTGATTTATTTCGTTAAAAAGAGAACATGACGGTTAAATTCAAACGGCCTTTTAAAAATGGTGCCATTCCTCTTTCAAATGTTTCAAAGGATTTAAAGAAAATTTGTTGAGTGGATTGTCGAGCACCAACGCACGTGTATATGCATAGATTCATGTGCGTGAAAGAGAACTAAAATTGAGCTGGAACACAAGGGAAACATAAACAGAGGATGTGGACAATAAGGGAATAATAATGATAAAGAAGGATGAGAAACTAAGTTACTAGGTGAACCCCAAAAATACAAAAAAAAAAATGTATATACGAGAATTTTTTTCAAAAACAAAACCAAAGCAAATGGAATAATGTTTTTTGGCAAAAAAACAAGAAGGTTCCTGATTCAAATTCCAGCACGGTTCCAGGTAAACCCGCCAGACAGGACCCTCTTCCCAGCCCCTTCAGGTGGTGTATCTCCATTACACTGTAGCGCCACAAAAGAAGTTTAGACTGAAAAAATAGAACAGGGGACCACTAGGTGGAAGTAAAGTGAAATTTTTGAAATTTTCACAAACGGCCAGCAGCATCAAACCAGACGAAAAAGAAGAATGCAGCAAAAGAATAAAGAGAAAAAAACTTAAAAACAATGGATATTACTTGTGTTTTTTTTGTAAACATAGAATGCGGTTGTAGCGATTGAGATAAAAAGAAATGCCCCGCCAAACCTCTACATTGGCACAATATGCCAACAAGACCTGAACCGACTCCCTGTTCCAGCTATCGTTTTTCTTGTAACCTCCATCTTCAGCAAAGTGTCTCTGGGCCAAACGGTTCTAATGAGTTGTGCTTACATGATTATGTTTAACGTGAGAGTGTTGAACGTTATTTAGAAATCACCATTAGCAGAGACCCCCCCGCCCCGCCAGGAGGTTCCTGTTGGCCAACCTGAGTACCTTTCATACTACAGGGACTTGTAAATGGAGAGAAGCGCCAATGATCCAGCCCCAAAAACCCACCATGGAACTCCTGCTAATATAAACTCCCTTCTGTGTGGAGTTTGCATGTTCTCAATATGCTTGTGTGGACTTTCTCCAGGTACTCAGGAACCCTCCCACAGTCCAAAAGATCATTTCAGATATATACAGTACATTGCCTTTCACCTGAAGAGAGCTGGGATGGGCTCCAGCAGGCCCCTGTGAAAATAAATCTAACACTTATTTAGCTATTTTCTTCAAATGCCACATTGTTTGGTATGTTTTTGTGTCAAATGTGTTTTCTTCAGAGTTATGTTTTCTGTTCTGTGGTTGGGATTTTGAATTGTCATTGTGCTTTTACTCATTTATTTTCTTGTGAAATATTGCTTGTTTTTTTTAATATTGTGTTTTCAGTTTTGTTGTGTATTCTGAAAGCTTTTCTCTCTGAAATAATGTTTTTGTGAAGTGCTACATTTATTATGCAACCTTGTGTAGTTTAAAATCTCATTGTACAGTTTCGATGATGGTTTTGTCGCTGTGTTTTGGGAAAATTCTTTCTCTAACAATTTGTTGTACTGTTTTTCTCCATAATTTCATTGTATTTTCACCGCTTCCATCAACAACGGCATGTTTTAAGTGCTCACTTATGGTTAGCTCAGTTTGCTGCACGCCATGGAGCATAAATGCTACGAAAAAAGTTATATACATTACTCATTCCAGGCTCATGATGCCCTCCATGACAGCTGATGCGGAAAATGTAACCGCAGCATTTGCCAGACATTATGCAAATCCTTATTTTTTGAATCAGTGCATTTAGTCATCACTGGAGTACTTTCATCCGACACGCGACATGCCAGCCGCTGTCAAACCAGCAGCCTTATCCCTGATGACATGTGACAGACTGCTTCACACTGCTCGGTGAAGAACAGCGTGTCAGTAAACGTGTCACATTCCAGTAAATCAACTGTATGTTTCAGGTACATGACATTCTGTATCATTTCCAGAAACTGCAGATCTCTTTCTCTTCACACCAGAGCACAGTTGACATCGTAGTTACAAAGTTGTGCAACCAAACCGAGTGACGTCATGTTGAAATCTGCTCATTTTGTACCTTAGAGCTGTGGGAACTTAGGGACGACCCTCTATGGTAATATTTTCAGTTAAATCCTCACAATCAGACCACAAATGAGACCCAGGAAGATTTGGAGAATTTTGGTTACAAATCCCACTTGAGATCATACAAAGTGGGAGATGGACAGAAAAAACTGGACAAGACAAGGACACGGATAAGAAAACTAAGGGAAACATCAGTGGATTTAGAAACAAAAGAGAGAGCTGAATGAACCATCTAGTGAACTACCATTCACCAAAACCTGCTCCAGCATGAGTTGAATCTTAATTAATGGGTTGCAGTGAGATGACTCACTCTTGCTATTTTTAGCCGCTGAGGGGAACTGAGGTACTGTTTCTCCACTGGATATGTGTGTGATATTATTCTGTAGTATTATATAACTGCATATATTTGAAATGTGAACACTAAAGTAGTTTCTTGTTACGAGGGGGAGGCAAACACTCATCCGGAGACTAACCTGTATCCCTATCGAAGATCGAGGTGTTTTCAAGTATTCCTCAGCCTTGGACACCAGAACGGCCTTGTCGCACGTGAGCACCGAGGTGTGAGAGTCGGTGGATGGGTGTCTCTTCCCGGCCATGACTCCGGCCGCCTCCATGGCTATACTCACGGCCTTGGCGCTGTCCAGGCTCTCGGTGGAGTTATAGTGGGTCCTACCTGGGCCCAGCCCCAGGCTGAGGCCGTCAGGGGCCCACATCCCGCCACGAGAGTGTCTCTCGTCGTGGTAGGCGTCCTGAGTGGACTCAGTACTGCTCTGGGCCGTGATGGAGATGAGGGGCTTGGAGGTGGTACGGGGCGGGACCGGAGGAGGGGTCTTCTTGTAGCTCGGGGTGTAAGTGATGGCTAGAAAAGATGGAGAGGCATAAAAAGAATTTATGTCCAATTTATCTGATAAAAGCCAGAATAATCTCAGCCACCTCCTACCTTATGATTACCTTAGAAGAAGTATACGATAAATCCTTACGACTGTAATAAATGTAAGCAATGGATACAGATGAAAACGTATTTAGAGCTCCGTTAAACGTTTAGAACAGATTTGGGACTTACTCAGAAATAAAGGTATATTTATGTTTCCTGACAGAAGTGGAGCCTGGTGTTGTCTGTCACATTAAAAGAATAATGTGTAATTTTAAGACTTGGTGATTAAGATGATCGGTACAGGTTATACTGCAGAGTTTGAAGTAAGGCATTTTCTGCAGTTCACCTGTGGCAATGGACTGGTACAGATGTCTTTTACATAAAGCAATAATTTAAAGCAAAAAGTCTGAAAATGGAGTTAAGAAGTTGAACTTTGACAGAGAGAAAGACTTAATCGTCACATACCTTATATATACATTTCCTGCTAAGTACTATGTATTACTGTCAATAAAACCAGACTACCATCGGTGGGAACTTTCATTTTTTGCATAGCAGCCCTGGGGTTGGCTGGGGGGTCCGAGGTGGGGGAGACTGTGAAAATGGAGGCGCAAGTCCATGTTCAACAGCTAACATCTTTAGCATCCATTAGCAGTGCTTGTGTCATTACCTTTATTACCAGAAGGGGAAGACAAAAGCTACTCACTATAGGTTTCAGTTATATGTTTTTTCCTATTAATAACATTGCTTTCCATCCAAATGTATCAGATATATTTACGTAAAATGTGATGTAATCCTCTATTTTTCTGCTAGTATTATGCCCAATACCAATACACCCACTACTTTCTACCACTAGCCCTCCCTCACTACCACTACCCCTAAAAAAGAAGCCACAGATTTTAGGGCACTTGAAATCTTCCCAGGGCCCTGTCCCAATACTCCCACTACTCCTAATCAGGTAGCTGTTTTAATTTCCACTGTAGCGCTGTTAATATGCCACTTTATTAAGTTTTAATATTTTTTCAGGCGTAAAAGTAACCGTTAAGATCCCCAACCTGGGCTCAGTTTATCCAAATAACGCCTGTTAAGAAATTTTCTCCAATGTTTTCGGCGATGATAAGTCCGGGGTGCAGCAGCAGCAGATCACGTACAGACGTGATCGCCGGGTCAACCTGCGCCGTCACCCGGGGAGAAACCTGCAGCTCTGTTGAGAATTACCTCTGGCTGAATTTTTTTTTTTGATTCAGTCCGCAAATGACGACGAAAAGCATTCTGGGAAATTTTTCTGGCCCTAGTTCAGCTAGTGAGCATCTGAAAACCTTCGATCCGTAGGGACCGATTCATAGCCACTACACTCGTTTTCTCCACTACCCCTAGGTGGAAAGAGGAATTGGGACACCACTACCCTCACGGGAACGCGCAAAATTTAGGGGTAGGACTGAAAACTAGGGGTAGTGGGAGTATTGGGACAGGGCCTATATCAGGTTCACTGAGATAAGTGAGAGGTGGAACCAGCTTTCCAGCACTGAGGAAGCCAAACAAAGGGTAGTGCCAGTCAAACCTATAACAATAATAATGATAATAATTTATAGTTATTATAATAATAAATCATTTTATGGAAAACATGATGCTCTATAAGATAACAGTGGAGAACCGATACATATGATCCAACTAAACGCTCTTAAAGCTGATCTAATAGCAGCTCTTTACTTCACTGAACTCTTTGATTTTGGCTTCTGCAGTTAAATTTTATCATTTAATCAATTTAAGTGATAATACATGTGTTTAAATGGTGGATACATAAAATTCTACCTCCAGCTGGACACAGACACAACCAGACCTACAGTATATCCTTAAAGCTGCACTCTCACTCTCTGTCGTTTATTATTTCCTTGTACTGGTTTGTGAATAACTCCAGTGCTGTTAATGTATCAGTCAGATGGTGAAGCTACATGATACAAGGCATGCACATATGTAGACACTCGCCAAACCTGCTTTTATTACCTTTAAGGCAGAAGTATAGCACCAATATGAGCTACTCGGGTTCAAAAGCATTTATCTGACAATTTCATAATTCCAGCATGGTACCATATATACTAGGAGAAAGAAAAAATACCCCAAACTTGATGAGGTTGATTTTATATCTGAACTTAGTGCTTTAAGCTTCCAGCTTAACAACTTTTAAAGTGGTATTTTGCACCTCTCTGAATAGAAACACCTCTTACTTTCAACACTCAGATGAAAGAAAGAATAGCTGGACATTTCATAAATATACAGCATATTTTAAAGAAATCAAAACGACGACTGAGTAAGAGAACATATCAAAGCCTTTTTTATATCTGAGTCCCGTCTGACACGGAAGTCCAGGGATGTATTAAACAGCTCTCGTGTAAGGAGCACCTTTATCAAGGAAGGCTGACAACTCAGCCTCCGACTCTGTCCATCTCCTGACAAAAAGAAGACAGGTCATTTTCTTTCAAGTGCAAATGAGAAGATGGACAATCCAAAGAGAGAAGACTGGGGAATGGGTCACAAACACCTTTTCTATGTACGGTCACGTAAACTCCACTGATGTAACAAGACATAAAAGGAAAAAAAAACACCATCAGATGCTTACTAAACCCTAAAATACTTAACGACATATGTCATATAACTTTATCATTAATTATTTGACAAAGATTATAGTAAAATGCAAAAGAAATGAAAAGCTAAACACACCTCACCCTGCAACAGCTTATAGAGCCACCTGTAACTGATATAACTTAAAGTTATTGATTTCTGCATGATGTTAACAGTCTCACATCATTCTGGAAGAAACTCGACCCACTCTTATTTAATATATTGCTTTAGTTTATTGATGCTGTTTTCCCCCAGGCCTTCTATAGAAGTGCTTGGAATGATTGTCCCGTTGCACGACTCACTGTTGTACTTTAGCTGCTAGACAGATGGCTTTGCATCTAACTGCTCAATACGTTTGTACACAGAGGCGTTAGCGGTCAACATAATGACTGGATGGTTCCGGTGTCCTGGACTGTAAAAAAAGCCCAAATCATCACTCCACTCAGGTGTTTGTGCTGATTAGCTGTGCTTTGGTTTTTAAATGTGACACTGTTCATTATGGCCAAACGTCTTCGCTTTGGCCCTTGGAAGGCTCTCCCTAGGCCGGGGGTCAGCAACCCGCGGCTCTAGAGCCGCATGCGGCTCTTTAGCGCCGCCCTAGTGGCTCCCTGGAGCTTTTTCAAAAATGTTTGACCTTTTTTTTCCTTTTTTTCTTCTTCTTTTTTTCTTCCTTTTTTTCTTCTTTTTTCCTTTTTTTCTCTTTTTTTTCTTCTTTTTTCCTTTCCTTTTTAATCTCGACATTTTGACTTTTTTCTCGAAATTTGGACTTTTTTCTCGACATTTCAACTTTTTTCTCAACATTTCGACTTTTTTCCCGAAATTTTGACTATTTCCTCGACATTTCGACTTTTTTCTCGACATTTCGACTTTTTTCTCAAAATTGTACTTCAACATTAATCTCGACATTTCGACTTTTTTCTCGAAGTGCATAATGACAAAAAAAATCTTCCCCCAGTTATAACTAATATAGATACATGCAGCATGTGTTGCCTTCATTCTAAGGCTGATACAAGACTTTTCCTTTTTTGCGGCTGCAGACATATTTTCTTTTTTGTGTTTTTGGTCCAATATGGCTCTTTCAACATTTTGGGTTGCCGACCCCTGCCCTAGGCGAATGGGTCCTGGAGGATGGGCCAGACCAAGAGTGGTTCAAATAGTCTCAAATGGAAAAGAAAAATAAAGCGTCCCTCCACCTAAGTGTGGGTTGTCAGGGTCTCGCACTTGAAATGTCCCCTCTCTTATGGGGGAAAGAATCTTAGGTAGTTAGTGAGGTTGGGAAGTACTGCACAGATATAGTTGGGTTCCTGTCAATGCACAGCATGGGCTCTGGAACCATTGTCCTCGAGGGAGGCTGGAGCTGGTTCCTCTCTGGAGTTGCTCACAGTGAGAGTTGGTAATGATGGTGTTACCTGGAAAGGTTTGTCCGGGAGGAACAGCCTCTCCGATTTGAACCCTAGTGGGGTTCTGTCTATGGACAGATTGGTGCAATCATATGACATTCAGACAAAGAGAAGAGCTGAGCTATCAAGTGATCACTACCTGGTGGTGAGTTGAATCAGATAATGGGGGAGGACGTCCTGCAGTTCTGATTGACCCAAACATCTGGCCGAGGGGCCTGTGAGAAAGAGCTTCAACTCCCATCTTAGACAGAACTTCAGGGCACATTCATATATCTAATTTTAAGACCCAATAAGGACCAAAAGATTTTCTTTTATACCCTTTTAGAAATGAGAGAAGTTGTCCTATCTTTTCATGACAACGGTAGTATGACTAGTGTATTCACCGTCAGCTCACACCCCCATCATCAAGGTTTGTGCGCTTGCATTTGTATTTCAAACACAATGTGTTACTTTCTCGATGTTGTGTTGAACAGGTTACAAGACAGCATAAAGGTCTTTGAACAAGCTGAATTAGTGAGTTAATGCGTACTAATTGTGTTAGTCTAAATGCTGAGTAATACAGTCACTTTGGAGAAAGAATTGTGACTTCCCTTTGCATGACTCGCAGGTTAAAAATGGCTCCTCTTTGATCTTCCTGTTGAATCATGTCCTTGGAAAGAGTCATCCTTTCCTCACTGATTCAACGTTGTAATCATTATCCACCCACACAGTCACATACACACGCATGAAACAAACAAACAAAAAAAAACAACATATATTTTCACCCACTTTTCCTGCCTGTCCCATTTCATTTTTAATTATTTTACATTTTTCTCTGCCACTCTTCAAGCATACATTCACTGACAATGGGTTAATATTGTGAATGGACAGCAGTGTGAGTCATTAACAGCTTGGAGCAGAACAGACTTCACATATCAGACATCTCTCTATATATAAACACAGCCAAAAACAGGCGTGGGGGGGAAAAAAGGCCAAAAGGTGATTTAGGGGTTGAGGAGAAGCCCTGGGTAAAAAATCTTACAATACATGGTACTTTTTTCACGCTGAAAAAAGAAAAAATATCTGTTCGAGAGAGCAGTCTGTTTACTCTATAATTGCAGTATTCAGGCTCGAGTTTAATTGCAGTGACATGCTATTAATTCTGTCCTAGAGCTTTTAGGGGGTTGCACGGAACTCATTAGGACTCAAAATAGGTCAGATTGAGTGCCATGAGGCCATCTCTAGTTGTTTTGTTGTGATGTAAGCATTCGTAAGACCGAAACGCAGAGTTCAACACATCTTGCATTTTTGTCAAGGAATATTAGAACCTACATCTCTACCTTAAAGGGGTGTTCATCCCTTGGATCTGAAGATCCAGGCACACGCTCAGCTTTGACCAAGAGCATAAAACACAACTTGTGCTTTACATGTTTCAGCCTGCAAGCTTCCCTCAATGCATCACATGAAGATAAAAAAACAAGTACACCCTTTTTCATTTTTATGTTTATAGATATCAGCACACGATAAAATTATTATCTGTTCTATATGTGGTCTTAAACTAGGCAATCATAAAAAATAACTAAATAGATTACACTGTGACATTATTGAGTTACCAAAACTAAGACTTAATGCAGACAGAGTATGTGCCCTTCACTGCTTCTGAGGGAATTGACTATGCAGCCTGTTAATCAAATGCACTTAACTTATTAATCCATAAGTTAGCGCCTTTCTCAGTTCTGGCCCACAAGTAGCACTTCCCTGCATGTTTTATGCGTTTCCCTGCTCGAGCAGAGATAGCTCAAATGACGGGTTCATTGACAGACCTCTGCAGACCTTGATACCATGCAAAAGATGTGATCCATTCATCTGAACCATGTGTTTGCACAGGGAAAGACCTAAAATGAATCCCCATGGGAGCAATAAATCAAAAGCATGCAGCAGGACTAACGCTTTCCACTTTTCAGAGAATAATACAGGATCAAACACTTGCTGAGGACATTTTTCTGTGTTTCAAAAACACCGAAAATTCAGGGCTTTGCTGGTAAACTCGAAGCTCATAACCAGATGATGTCATGGTTTCTCCATGGGTTTCTTTGCCTATGATCATGTTTTATATTTATAAAAAAGAGGCACCTGTCATACAAGTCTGCTGAGAGTTGACACTCTCCTTGTCTCTCAGTGTCTTTCTCCTTGATTAGAATTATCTCTCCAAAGGAAATGCAACATTTTGTTTTCCCGCAGGCTTTTAAGGTTATGTAAAGGACTTGGATGGAGGGAGGGGAAGATGGATGGTGAAGTGCTGCAGACAGAAGCAATGCAAAAATATCCAATAAAGGATAACAAAAAGTAGACTGGATGAGTCATTACTCAAACTTACCAAACCCTCCCTGATGGATTGTGAAACTTTAAAAGCATTGAGTACAGTGATTAATCACTGAGCACAAAGGAATTCCTTGAATCAAAAGATTGCCAATATTGTCATTACATGGCTAGGTCTTCGCGAGTTCAGACGTCTCAGACGCTGTTCTATTGTTAGTGAAAACCACACTGTCAAGTCCGTGTATAAATAAAGGCCCTGCAGATGCTCGAGGAGGCATCCCTCCCGCTTCATGTCACCAGTTAGATGCATGTCACTATGTTCTTTCCTCAACCTTTGTGAAAACAAATTGGCATCTTGTCAAATAGATCACTTGAGATCCCAGCGGGGGCTTACAGCATTCATAGTAGTGTGTGAGGACGTGTTTGAGTGATATTACAGATGTCAGGATGGAGGAATGTAAGAAAGCAGGCTCAAGAAAATGATGAAATCATAAATATGCCAGGTGACAGCAGAGAGAGCACTCTCAACAATTACGTCTGTCAAGACTAGAGTGACTCTTAGTCAAAAAGCCTGTGCTTTATAGTCGACTGATGAGCATGTGTAGTGGAGCCACTTTCTCTTCTAGTCAATCTAGCTATAATAAAAAAAGTTCCCTAAGAATTAATGAATAACAAGTAGGCTAAAATAACTCATTTCTTCAAAGAAAGAAGTCTTTTTGGGGTGATGAGTCTTATCTGCGCTATAAACTCACAGCGTGTTACACCACACTGATTTGTTCTTCATTATTTATACAGAAGCCATTAATAATGCTCACGTTCTTTGAATGTTTAAGCATCTGCAGATCCTGGGCATCATTCAAAGAAAAAACTAATTCTCTATTCTGTACCCTTATATTCACAACAACTACCCACAGGACAGCTCATGTCACAGTGAAATAATTTCTTGCACTCTTAAAAAAAAAATGAAACGACAGCGAAACAGCCTCAAGTACTCGGTTTACCTGGGGTTGGCTGAGGACTCCAATCGATGCTGCAGGTGGAGGGGAAGCAGAACTGGATCCCTGAAAACAAGGGAGTGGGGGGTGACATTCAGACGAGTGGGCTTATTTGCCCAAACACACAGTAGGAAACCTGACATAATTACAAAAGACATACTCATATTGGCTCTGGGAAGACTGTCCAGGCTAAGAAGATCACCCTGGAACTGCATACTTTTTCTTTGGGAAGTTGAAAACCTGACTATACAAAACTCCCACACTGGAGTGGTAAAATTGACTTTTACATTTAAAAACATAAAGATATATAGCCTCATGAATATACAGTATCTGCAACGTTTCTTTTTTCTGCCCTGTAATGCTATTTTAATGTCTATTATTATAATGCACATTTTTTTAAGAAAGATGAGCTCACGCATTTATGGTGAAGCTCTATGGGAAATGACGAACAAAATACTAAGGAAAAAAAAACAAACCTGGAGGAGACTTTCTTTGCAGTACACTTTATGTTAAAAAAAAGAAGAAAACTCAGATTCAGCCAATTAAGAAAAGTCTCCTAAAGTGGTGCATGCATATATTAAAGAGGACACAAGGAAAAATAATTTTCAGTAGCTCACTTATGTTAGAGATCCTCTTGTTTGAGTGCACTTTATTAGAGCACAGACTCCAGTGGGAGATTCCACACAGAGCTTGTTAATTGGACAGATAACACAGATACCATATGTGACTTGCCTACTGTTCTTTGCTGGTTACAGAATTCTGCATCTTGGATGGTATCTAGACTGCTGTCATTGTGCTGAATGCAGGGCTGGTATATGATGAGCCCCCCCCCCAAAAAAAAAACGGCAGAAAAATTAAATACTGGCATAAATTAACCTGGCACAGACCTGTCATCTGCATTATTGACTTATTATTAATTATTAACAAAATCCTCACATGTGGATGAGCATAGCCTGATGGTTGATAAATAACTTGGTGGCAAAGCCGGATATTACGTCATCCATTTGGGCACATTTTGGCTTTGAGCCCAATGAAAGAGGGCTGCCAGAAAATTCAGATGATCCTATTTGCAGGCTTTTTTTCCCACATAATTGTAGCAGTTTCACGCGAAAACGCCAATACTTTGCGAAGGCATATGCAAATTAATCCCTGGCAACATCCACGTCCCCTGCGCCTACAGTTTAGGAAATCAGCTGACGGTGTCTCAAAGCCAGTGTCTTTCTCCGTGGGTTTCTTGTTCCCTCGGCATCCTCTGTGTGTGTTATCACTCCATCGGTATATATCCACAGGTCTCAAGATAACAGCGGATTTCGGACTGACCAGCTGATCCCTGTTGTAAACAATACAGGCGTCTTCGGATTCCAGGCAACACCAAAAACTAGTTGCAATGCAGCTATGATGTCAATAAAAACCCAAAATATTTTATTGGCTAATGATGCAGAAAATGTAAAAAAAAAAGAAAAAACAAAGCCACGAGCTATAGGTTTTAGTTTAGTTTTAGTTTTTTGTAAACCGCATTTTTTTTTTTATCGCGGTATTAAAAAAAAAATGTAAATCGCCCCTGCCCTAGCTGAATATCAAACTGGAACCAAATAAGGAGGCACAGTATATGAAATGCACAAAATACTGAAGCAATCCGTCATGCTCCTTTACAACAATTATTCTCCACAGTCTCACATGTTAAAAAATAGCACAACGACACACACTTTTAGTCAGGAAGAAAGCATTTCAACAAGTAATTACTCTACACTTATGTCACATTTGTATTACATTGCCAACTTTTGATTCCTGAGCAGAAATATAATACTTTACAGTAAAAAATACATAATTGTCTCTCAACAGTTTTTTTTTTGTGAAACTATCAGACAAATAATGTCTTTATATCTTTTAAAATAAACATATCCATACATATAGTCCAGCAGAGATGTGTGTGTATGTGCAGCATGTCGATAGCAAAGTGTATGAATGCATGGAGATAATATGAAGTTGTGTATTCAGAGAGGCTACATACCAATACTGCACTTCTTTGCAATTATATTTGAAAACATGTGTCATGAGTAATATTTCCAAATATATTACAGTTGTATGCAGAAATTTGAAATTTGGACAGCCCTGTGCAAAAGGGTTATTTTTACCATCAACAGTTCTGGATCTCATCTAATTTAACGCAATAAAGCAGTTAAATTGCATTTTCATTTGAAGAAATGTTCATTATAAAGCTCTGTCGCAGGTGACTGTTTTCACTCATTTCCTAATTATGACCAAAATAGAGAATTTGTCAAACATTTGCATACAACTGTAAAGGTACAGTGTTCCATCTTTATCCAGGATTGTGCAAGGAGCATTTCACAGCATATCATCCATTTTCTTTTATAAATACAGTCAAATACAGCTCAAACAGTAAACAGTACCTCTGTATAGTTATATGATAACTGACAAGATTTACCACACTCCAATAAAGAGTGGAAAAAACGAAAAAGTACAAGATAGAACAAGGAGTTGAACATTTCTTTATGATCGCTTTGAGGATTGTCGAGATCTCATATGGTTCAGACCATCTTGTCCATAGTTTGTAACAAAGCTCTTAAAAAGAGTCTGTTAAGGTCATTTTTGATGTGGTGACAGTACAATAACATTCAATAGTAGCTTGTTTGAGGATTTAAAGCAGTACACTTAAATAAAAAAGTCTTGGAAGATAATTTGTAACAGTGGTGGTAATTACTTCAGTAAAGTTTATCCAGCTTTGAAAAAACAGTTTTTTCAGTACATTAATCTCCTCGGTGAGTTCAGGAGTATCTTGCTGCCCAAAAATGTACAGTTCAACTGCAACCAATGCTGTCTTGGTTTAGGTAAATATTAACATGGAATTGTGAGTGCTTTAATGTTCGTGATCTCTGTTGTTGCTCTACATTGCACTTGCAACTACAAACCATGAACTAAATGCTGAGCTACATTTCATCTGCTGAGCTTGAGGTATGAGCTCATAGAGTGAGAGACACATATGTGATTTCTGAACTGTTGAACTCATATCTACCGCTCCACAGTTCCACACTGGAACTCCTCTGCAACGAGTCTTGCCTCTGGGCCCTTTTCTGCCATCTGTACCACAGAAAGCCGTACTCGCTTGAGGATCTCTCTGGACTAGTGGGGGTCGCCTCTTCTGGCTTTTCTGTACAACTCACACACTCCTGTGATGCAGCCACATATTCCAGTGTCTCTTCCATAGCATCACTTGACTCCACAAGTTCTTGCTGAAGATCTTGCGATGGCAGATCTTCATGAGGCTGAGGAGAATCTGGAGCTGGGCTCGTAGGTCCAAAGTCTATTTCCACTGATGTATCAGGAGATACTGAACTAGGAGGGGATATTGTAACAGTGACCGGTGGGAGTGACATGCCAAGGAATCCAGAAGCTACATTGCGAGACAAGTCAGCGAGATTATACTCTGTAGATGGACCCAAACAGACAAACTCTGCTGAACAGTCCTTAAAGCATGTGGTGTCAGGATCAACACTTGATAGTCGGGAACTTTGACAATCGAAAAGCTGTATGGATGGATCTAAATCCTCCGCATTAAACGATGAGTCCGGACTTAGATCAAAAGGCTCCGGTTCAGGGTCCATAAACACAGAGTCGAGATCATCTTGATCTAACGAAGTAAGCATGACTAAGTCAAAGTGGACCAGATCTGCATGAAATATGGGGGTGGTGTCCAGTGGTTCCGGCAGAGGTGGCCACTCTGAGTCTTGGTACTCCAGTTCAGGGTTTATTGGGGTTTCATCTAAACTGGAAGAAAAGGTTGAGTATGATGTCATTTGCTCTAAAGGAGGGTCAGAGGGTTGATCAGGAAAAGTGACAATGGGATCTGGATTTTTGTCATGGTCAGTTGGACTTGCTGGTAAGTCTGCATCAAGGTACTCTGACACCACTATAGATGGACAACTGTTTTCAATCGGTAAGTTACATGGCACAACAGTTTCATGATCAAGTGAGGGAACTTTACAGACTGATGGTGGACTAAAAGGGTTAGGTGTAGAAATTATGGCCTTATTTGATGCTTTTGGTTCTTTCTCTGTTGAATCTGAGTGATAAGGGTCTTCTAATACTGAAAATGGTAAAGACACAGTAATATCTTGAGAGACAGGTTTTGGGTCAACCACAGCAACATGTTCTGGAGACTCCGGATCTACAGTAATATCTTGAGAGACAGGTTGTGGGTCAACCACAGCAACAT